>NC_090323.1:123796713-124492420 GCF_040869045.1 Eurosta solidaginis | reverse complement strand
CTCTTCTCTCTCTCTCTCTCTTCTCTTCTCTTCTCTTGGTCTTCTTCTCTTGTCTTGTCTTCTCTTCTGCTCTTCTCTTCTCTTCTCTTCTCTTCTCTTCTCTTCTCTTCTCTTCTCTCTTCTCTTCTCTTCTCTTCTCTTCTCTTTCTCTTCTCTTCTCTTCTCTTCTCTTCTCTTCTCTTCTCTTCTCTTCTCTTCTCTTCTCTTCTCTTCTCTTCTCTCTCTTCTCTTCTTCTCTTCTATTCTCTCTCTCACTTCACTTCACTTCACTTCTCTTCTCTTCTCTTCTCTAATCTAGGAAACTCTTAGTTTATGAAAAAAAAAGCTTTTAAATTACGAAATCTGGTAATATTACAACTTAAGTTTTGCACTTGAATTTCGCGTCGAACTTGTCGAGGTGGTACCAAAGACGCGTATTTTCGTCAAGTTCCGAATCTGAAAGCTGAAATTATTATTATATTATATTTTTTAACTCGTTGGTTAATACAGTGAATGAATCAATTATTTGCAAGCAATTTTAAGCATACAACTAAATCTGATTATAAATCCGAGCAATATCAACACCCCAAATAATATTAGACTACAAATTATTCAAAAAATTACAAAAACAATATACATTGGTAGTGGAAGTTTACGCCGAAAAAAAAGTTTGAAAATCGTGGCACCTTATTCAAAATATACCTCAATTTAACTTGCGTGCTTACGCTTCGACAATGCCATACGAAAAACAATGAAACGCCTTGCGTTATCTTTGTTTTGAAGGGACCAAAGCGTTTATATAATTTTGTCCTTATACATTTGTGTAAACAGCCATAGAAGTGAAATGTTTCCTGGGGGAAACATGTTACACTTATGGTGCTTTGTTGGAGGCTACAAATCTTCTATTATTTATATTTCCGCGGAAATATATGCAACTATTTCATCTGTAAATACCAGGGACAATTTTAAAGCAGAGATGTTGCATGCGCGAAAAATAGTGTGAAGTAAGCTTCACAAAACTCTAGTAGGTCACATTCACCACTCACCACAGCAGAATGTGTTAAACTACCACTGTCTGTATTTATTGTTTAATAATTATTTGTACATTTTTTATTCAGCTAATCTGTTCAGAATTTTAATTTTTACTCTCTAAAACTCCAATCAGTGTATTTTGTGTGCTTAAATTATGTTTAAAAATTGTGTAAAAGTTTGTGGTGTGTTGGAAGTGACCTACTAGAATTGTGAAGTTCCGCTGCTTTCCACTGAAGTTCGCGCAAGCAACATCTTTATCTTTCAAAAATCTTTGTAAATACTACAAAGTCATATTAAACTATCAAATGCAACTCAGCTTAAAGTAGTCTTACGTACCAAAAATGCAACTGTAGACCTGAGATTTGCATCAGGTGAGCGAGGCTGTTTGTAATTTTGACGTTTATCGGTTAGTTGACACACTTGGTATTGTACACAATGATCAAGTTGGCCACCTGAAAGTTCTTAGGTATATTTGTTGAAAATACGCCAATTCGACAGACTTTGGCGAATGTATAACACAAAATAAAATAAAATAAAATAAAGCAAAAAGAAGGAGAGGAAAGGCATATAAAGAAAATGAAAGTAAATGAAATGAAAGGAAAGGAAAATAAAGAAAGAGAAAGAAGAAAAGATAAAAAAGAAAACAAAAGTAAAAGGAAGGAAAAGAAAGTAAAGGACATTCAAATAAAGTAAAGGAAGGGAAAGAAAGCAAGGTACAGTTGTACCTAAACTCTAGAGTAAATAAATTATTCAAAAGCAGCGACTCATACAGAACCACCTGCGACTGAACCATTTAAGAGCGCTCTCAAAAGGTCTGCAAAGGGGGCGGTTGTCATTTCGTAGGACATTACAATGTTAAAAGTGTCAGCCAGTGGCGCGTTGAGGGAGGGGCATGGTGGCATCTTACCCCGGGCGCTACTCACAGGGTGGCGCCAAATGGTCTTCAAAGCAGAACTTCTGGAAAACATTACATCGCAATAGAAAAGAAATTGAACCTAAAACTCCGTTAGAATTACATACTTTTATAATCTCGTATGGAGAAGAAGCGCCAAAAAAAATATTTGCGCCGGTCGCAAGAAAACCTCACTACGCCACTGGTGTCAGCAATGTTTTTTATGAGTGACCAAAATAGTTTATTCAACTTTAATGCATTCAGTTATCGAAGCCCATAACACCATTAAATTTTCAGAAATTGATTGGAATATAAATTTTTTCGCTAAAATGTTCGAATGAGTACAATTTCTTAATTATTTTATAAACTACAGACCGCAATGGAATATTGTTTCAAATCATATACCTCCGACTGAACGAATCTATACGGTTAGTGATTTAGTTCCTGGTACAAAATATCAGTTAAAAGTTACAGCTCATAACAATGCCGGCTCTACAACAGCATTGTACAATTTTACCACTCTATCGCCACAAGGAGGTAAGTTCCCAATTTTTTTAACTACATATGCTTGGAACTAAAACAAAGTTTGCTTTCAGTTGTTTACTCCACAGATCATACGAATCCTGTGTCTCACTTAAGCGGTAGCCCCCTTCTATGCAAATTTCAAGGTTCTACTTCCCGTATGCCTTTCGATGTTTATGTTGTTGGGAATAATAGCAGCGGTACTACTCATTCGAAAAACAAGTAATTTTATATGTTTTTATATTAGTATACATAAGTATGTATAAGCTAAAAGTACCAAGTGGCGGTGAAAGTACCAAATGGGCGGTGAAAATGCCAAATCAAAAAATGCCAGTTTCAGGATTTTTTTTATATGTGTTTGGCACAATTTTAATAGCAGAGTTCACACCCGGCTCTTTAACTTGTTAGTCGGTATTCGAAAGTTTTTAAATGAGTGCTTTGTTTATATAAATTGAAATTCTATAATTTATCAAAGAGTTTTGATTTGTTAAGAGCCGTCACTCGATGCTTTGGCAAATTACTAGAGGTTTTTTGGTTTTTTTGGGTGATATATTTATAAAAATGCCTTCTATACATTTTCTTGGCGTATTTTTGTTTATTTTAATGATTGCAATAAATTAATTAATTAAATATATGATGCAGTTAAAAAAAAAAATAACCAAAACTTCCTTGAGAAAACATTCGGTATGAATTGATTGCTTTGTTGTTGCTCTATCCCTGGATTTGCTTCAAAATCGCTCTGTCAAAAGATTCGTAAAAATAATAATAAGTTTCGGAACTAATGAGTACTGCTAGCCACCATTTTGATCACGGATCGTATAAACAAAAATGATTTTTTTAGCATACAATATATTTTTCCAACTGTATACAACAAATTTGTGGTTTTTTAAAAGTAATTCATAACTCATTAAACTTAATAAACTTGATAGGCATGGATGGATTGCTTTCAGCAGTGCATCCATTTTTTTAAGAATTTATTAATACCACTTAATAAACTTGGTGGGCATGGATGGATTGCTCTCAGTAGTGCATCCATTTTTTAAGAATTCATCAGTGTTGAAGATCTGTGATTGACTTTCTTTTCAGGCGCATGAAATTAGTTGGTCTTGCTGACAGGGCTAGAATGAATGGGTTGGGGTGAGTTAGAAGCCTCGTGTTGTATGAAATAGCATACTTTTTGATTTCTTCAGCTATTGTTGGAACCTTTAGATCCCGGTTTAGCTGGTTGTTAGTCACATAGTAGGGTGCGTTTACAATCATTCTAAGGGTTTTCAATTGGAATCTTTGGAGAATTTCTATGTTAGAGTTTGCTGAAGTTCTCCACAGTTGTATTCCATATATCCAGATAGGTTTTATGATGGCTGAGTAAAGCAGGACTTTGTTATCAACTAATAATTGTGAATTTTGGTCCATAAGCGAATACAGATTTCTTAGTTTGATACCAAGGGCTTTTCTTTAGTTGAATATGTGGGTCCTCCAGGTTAATTTTCTGTCGAGGTGCATAACAAGGTTCTTTGTTTCGTCGCCATTTTTTGCCATTTTTCTAGTGGATCAAAAACACGGTTGGCACTTTGGTCCATTTGGACCAAAAGTGGTCCTTTCTGACCTCGTTTGGTCCACTGCTCTCTTTTTTTAACTTTGGTCCTTTTTAGGCAAGTAGCTACGATTTTGATTTTTTCCTTTTCCACAGAGGTAAAGATGCAGAATGCGTCCCAAAACTTGCCTGATTAAGCTTCTTACTTGCAACCGATTTCCATCAACCCACGTAAAATATTCCATTTACTTAAAAGAACTTCTTCTTCCCACAATTGCTAGCTACATACGTATATGTTGCACAGATTCAAAATCGTTTAGTCACTAAACCAGAAATCGTTTAGTCATTAGACCAAAGGTAACTCGCTTCCCACGGCAGCCAGTTCTATGTACCGGAGCGACTCGGGATTTTTTCCCTACCAAGGGCTGTAATTTTATTGTAACCCCATTTAATTTGTTGCGTCTCTACCAAAAATCGTTATCCTCGGAACAGCTCCTTGCAGCTGGACTACTCCATACCCTCCAGCTCCGGGAAGGTATTGAACGTAACCCCGGTCCCAGGCTGTGGTTCTGCTGTATATGTCGGATTTATCTCACACGTTCATATTCTTGCCTGTGTCACGTGTAAAAGAGGGTTGCATCGTTCGGGCTGTTCTGGGTTAGAACCCCACGTTCGTCGCCCGGAATTTCTTTAAAAGCTTTGTGGCTCTCTGCTGTTCACATCCAAGGACGTCCCGTAATTCACTCTCGAACGTAACTCCGCCACCTTCTAGTAGCGACGCTGCCTAGCAGCCCACATCAACTGTCCGCTGTTACTCGCGCTAAATGGCCCCTCCAACTAACGCGGCCGCTGCAACTCATCACTACAATCTACGTAGCATGGGCAGTAGCAGCTTTTACCCCCGTCCCTCCCCTCCTTCTCCGACACACGCACTCGCGTAAAAGGAGTCAAGGCGAGCATTCGTTCCGCAAAGTCATCGCTCCAGCTCCTGCACGCTTCATTCCGACCGGTAGAATACCTGAAATTATACCGCATTTCCCGGCTGAAGCCACAAACTTAGCTAGAGAACGTGACCTGACGAGACACCTCAACCCTAGCGACCCCCATATTAGGTGTCTCAACTCGGATATCATGCGGCTGGTAAACGAACATAAACGTACCAAATTGGAGGAGCATCTAAGCAACTTCAACCTCTCTGCGGGTGTTGGTAAATTTTGGTCAACCGCCAAATCCTTCTCTAATCCAACTAAACACAAGGGTAAGGTATCTATAGCTTTCGGCGACAAAACTTTATCTGATTCGAAGAAATGCGCGAGCGCCTTTTGCCGACAATTTATAATGCATTCTTCCGCAGACAAAGCCAGACGTCCTGCTAACAGACTAGGTCATAAACATAAACCCGACGTGCCACCCATTACTATCACCCCCACAGAGGTTGAAGCAACCATCCACAAGGCCAAGCCCCCCTAAAACATCTTTTTGCTGAGGGAATAAACTAAATAAACTACGTAACACAAGTTTTCAACCTGTCGCTGAAATCCGTTGTCATTCCCGAACAATGGAAAATGGCAAGCATAATTCCGCTACTAAAGCCTTTCGCCAGTAGCAAATACATTGGCAACCATTTTGCTCCCTCATTTCACGACAAATCTTCGCTAAGCCACGCACCAACATGGCTTCCGCAAAATGCAAACACTAGTTACGGACCAAATCAGGAAAATATCCCATCATAGGACGGTGCTCGTGGCACTTGACCTGTCAAAATCTATTGACACAATCAACCACGGCACGCTACATATAGGAAAATTAAACAGGGGGTACCAGAGGGTGTTTGTCCTATCCCCGCTTGTGTTTACTTTCTACATATCAAAACTGAAGGAGTTACAATCATTTCTTATGCTGACGACTGCACTTTTATGGCTACAGGACCTGGCCCTTCAATTGATGAATTGTTTGGTTCGTGCTCCTTTCAATTTTTCTTACAAATTGGCGCGACGGGACCTACTTACTTGTTTTATGCCGGCAGATGAGTTTTCACTGAGAGCTTTCCATGGCAGAAATACACTCGGAGTGGTTTTCAAACACTGCCGTGGGGCGACGCCGTTGGACAAATTTTTTTCTAATTGAAAACACTTTTTTCTAAAATTTTGATGTTGCTTTGCCCGGGGCGATATTCGGAGTGGTAGGCGGATTGATGAATTAGTTTCTAAAATAAATAGCTATTTCCCCGATCTTTCCAGGTTCTTCACCGCTCGCAACCTTGCACTATCGCCGACAAAATCCACGGACACTCTGTTTACGATGTGGAAGGAACAGATGTCGCAAATATTGGATTTTAAATTGAACTATTTACAATTCTTGACTAGCACTGTAAAATAATTTACCAAATTGTTGTGCTAGGAAAATATTTAAATAAATAAAAATAATCATTGTTTGGGACGCTCGCGTCGATGGTGTAACACTACCAACTGTTAGTCACCCAAAGATCTTAGGGGTAACGTTCTATAATACTCTAACCTTCAAGGCTCATGCCATCATGTATCTAAAGTACAAAGTCGCAACAAAATCCTCAAGTCGCTTGCCGGCAGTACCTGGAAAAATATAAAGAAACGTTGCTAACCACGTATAAAGCGATTGGCCGGCCGCTCATGAGCTACGCGTCACCAGTTTGGGCGGCTGGTTTTAAAAATACACACTGGAAAAGGCTAAAGGCTTGTCAAAATGCTGCAATTAGAACTGCCACCGGATGTCTTCTTATGGCCCCCGAACACCACCTACATAGTGGGCCAAAGAGCTTAATGTTAAAGAGCTCAAAGAAATGCTGAACAGGCAGTTCTTGCTAAATTGTCGCAACAAACCAGGACATTCTAGCAAACAACTGCTTGATCTACACCGCCTCCACGGGGATTAAGGGAACATCTCCATAAGCACTATGACGAGATCCGGCACCTGCCAACACAGCCGTTTGATCCAGACATGCATAAGCAGGCCCTAAGCCAAATCCACACAGGTAAACGCCTTTGCCAGGACGCACCTGTGCAATATCCCACCCTTGCAGAAGAAGAAAGCACACTACTAAGGGAGACAAGAGTCACCCTGGCCCAACTTCGCTCTGGATACTATAACAGGTTAAACTCTTACGTGTCCAGAATCAACCCCGACATACGTAATGCATGTCCTGCATGCGATGTGTCCCCACCATATTTTCAATTGTAATGTGGAACCTACGCCTCCAACACCAATCTCCCTATGGTCCGCCCCTGTTGAAACAGCCATTTTCCTTGGACTCTCCCGTTAGAGAATTTTGATGACAATTTGGGAGTGAGTGGTCGTGCCCATTGAATGGGACGAAGCACTGTTAAAACAGCAACAACAACCAAAGGCAACTCCGACAGCAGATACATAAAAGAGTAATGTACGGACTTTACAAAAAAACCAATTTTCGTTTATAGTTAACGAAAACAACGTAAGATTTCGTTTTGGCGAATAGATATTTCGATCGATTATCAAACAATTTTGGTCATAGATTTTTTCACTAAGTGAGCTAAATAAAAGTGATACAACACTGAATTTAAAATTTATTTAAAGAAGCACGTGTGCCTCTTGATAATTTTATAAAGCGTGCCATTGATGGACCCAATACGATGGCCGACGAAAAAATTAATCGAAAATTAATTTTACACTAAATGCAACTCACAGAATTTATGTTCAAGCTGTGCATTAAAGCATACCGACAAATTGAGAGTTTGTGTAGGAATATATAGACGTGTCATAGGAAAAGTAACACTTTAAACATTTATTGTATAGGATCTCTTTGTAAAGGAATTTCAAAACTATGTTTAGCCATACTAATACTTAGCACCTTTGTTACTCGTTGGCTCATGTATTGCGAAGTAGTGGGAGGCGTTCCGGCGATATTTGCTAGCCTCGTTCCTGAAGTTGTGGCGATATTCATTCCATGGATAAAGCGTTCCAACCAGGAAAAGTTCGTCCGCCGTATACCATATAATTAAGGAACATTCCAAGTCCATTTTGAGTAATATATGCACAATGTAGGGTGAAGAAGCTTTTTTCTTACCCCTGAATAAATTCGAACAAATATGCACAATGTAGGGTGAAGAATTTTTTTCTTACCCCGGAATAAATCCGAACATCGCCCATGATTCAATTACTAGAGGTTTGTTCCTCAATGAAGGCAGAGCTTTGACACTCCCAAATTGAAAAATCTGGACGGGTTGCTTTTAAGAAGTAAGGAAAACGGGTAATAATTTAATTCCCTTTAGCGAAAATTGTAGTAGAAAAGTGCATTTAGCAGTATATTAGGAGCGATAATAAATTTGTAAATGCCAACATGTTTTGGAGGAAATAATTCATCTTATACTAAATATTTCGTGAATTTGAATAAAAAGAGCTATCTATGTTGGTTTAGAATATTATCCAAAAATACACTATATCAAAATTTGTTTCAAAAACTCCCTATATGAGCAAAAGTTCAATCCATTTTGACATAAGAGGGAGTTAATGAAAAGCATTCTGAGGCGTTCTTCAATCTAATTCTAATATAGGACATTTTTGTGACAAATCATGAAATCGAAAGTTTTTGAAAAATATTGTAACAAATTTGCTGCAATTCCCCTTATTTGCGATCTTCAGCCAACGTTCGTATCGCAAAATTGTTGAATAAATAACTCCAATATTGAATAATGGAAAAATGGCCTTTATTAAAGTACTTCACAATAACACTTAAACTTTGCTACGAATAGCTTGCTTAACAACCAAACTGATTGATAGTTCAAATTAAACTCTACTATTTCCCGCCAGATTGCGTCCTAACCGAAACTGCTTGACAACTCAAATCAAACTGAATTCCACTGCCTCTACAATTGCCGCTTTTATACTCTTTGATTTCCACCTTCGCATCTTCTAGGCGCTTCCAGAATATACTAGTCCAGCAGCTCTCAAACTTCTCAGCTGTAACTGCAATTGCACAGTTTTATAGTTTTTCTCATTGCATACTTATAGGAGTATCTCAGATATATGCTTGTGTTTGTGCATTGACTCTCCGCTGCTCGTATACGTACATGGTACATATATGTAGACGCAGTTATTGTTTCGTTTATGTGGATACATAATGATTGAATTATTGATGTGCATTCACGTAACTGCTTAGCATCGGCTTAGAGACGATAGCATCGCTCAGTGCTGCTAACATTCGTTACACTGCCCTCCACCTAAGCCTGATCGTCCCGATCAGACAAATCTCTCGATCTAAACGCTACTAGCATCGCCAAATGTACCACTCTTTTATTTCGTGATTTCCCAATTGCTTGTATGCGGTAGATGACATCACTGATCATCTTCACAACTCTGTACGGGCCTTCCCAACTGCACCGAAAATTAGCTGGAACATCTTTCCGCCGGTGAGGGTTGTTTAACAGTACCAAATCTCCCTCCAAGAAACCTTCCGAATTTTTGTTCTCATCGTACCTGCGTTTCATCTTACTACTCATTATTCTTGACCGTTCCCTCGCACTCTGTTGCTTGGCCAATAAAGAACTACTTCGCAGAGCTTGATCTTGACGGATTGACTTTGCATCATCAGTATCGTCTTGACGTTTCACAACAGTAGTGCGCGCTGGCTTGAAACCACCCTTGCATTTTTTCTGGAAAATTCTTTCAGTCGTTTTAGTGCGTCCATTAGGGTTTGTCAATGCCGGTCTTTTTCTCGCAGGTAATTTTAATTTCGCTTTATTTGGCCCATTCGATCCATCAACTTTTTCTTTTGACTTTCGTGGCCTTTGTCCAGTCTTTTCCACCATTACTCGATTACTACTGAACCCTTTCTCCAACTGGAAGTTAAGTGGTATATCCTGGTTCTTATACTGCATAATCCTTCTCTGCATATCGATCCTGATGTCATAGTCAACTAAGAAATCCACTCCCAATATGACTTCATCAACGATCTCTGCCACAACGAATTTGTCTAGAACCATGTCCTCCCCAATTAAGACTTCACATACCACTTCACATACCACTTCTCCCTGGACTTGGTTATACTCGCCAATAATCGTACGAAATTTGCTCCAGGTAATGGCTTTACTTTCCTGTTGACCAAATCAGATCGGATCAAGGAATGAAATGCGCCCGTATCTACAGTCAGTACACGCTCCTTGCCATCTACATTTCCTTTGACGGTAAGACTGCTCGATTTCCTTCCAGTTTGCGAGATAGGTATCACACGACATTCAATAGCTGGGGCAAGTTCTCGATCTTTACATTTTACTCGCTCTTGTTTATCTCTTCCAGCTTTGCGTTTACGACCAGCCAAGTTGGAACTACCATGACCGGTGCTGCAATGACGTGCAATGTGACTTGGGTTACCGCACTTGAAACACTTCATAACTCCGGCATTGTTTTGTTGTAATCCCTTCAGTGCTTCCAAAATTGTGTCTACCCAATCTGGCCTTTCCACTTCGACGCGAGGAGCTTTGTATGCGGGCTTACTCAAAAGTGACGCTGTTTCCTGAGTCAGTGAATGGGATACCGTTTCAGCAAATGTTGGCTTTGGGTTCGCGTATGTGGCTCGCTTCGTTTCGACGCCCCGTATGCCGTTAATAAAGCTCTGAATCTTTACCCTTTCAGTGTATTCCACGGGAGCGTCCGCATTTGCAAGATGAGCCAATCCTTCAACATCCGAAGCAAACTCCTGTAATGTCTCATTTGCTTTTTGGTAACGGTTTTGCAACTCAATTTGGTATATCTGTTTTTTATGCTCGCTTCCATAACGTCCCTCGACAGCGGCCATCAATGCTTCATAGTTGTTCCGCTCTCCATCGGGAATCGTCTGTATGATTTCGGCTGCTGGCCCCTTCAATGCTACGAATAGAGCAGCAACTTTATCTTCAGCATTCCAGTTGTTCACTTCTGACGTCTTCTCAAATTGAAGCTTGAATACCTCAAAAGGAACAGAGCCGTCAAAAGATGGAGTTTTTACCTTCGGATTGCTCGCTGGAACAGCTGGGCGATTTAGTTGTAACTGTTGCATAAGACCTATCAACGCTTCTATCTCGGTGAAAAAAACTGAATACTCACTTGGTCTTTCTTCGCTGCACTACTTCACTAAATAAAAAGGTCTGTTTTAGTTTTTTCTAAAACGTTATAATTTTCCAAATTCAATTTACACAGTTTAATTTCAAACTTTAATTATCATAATTCAATTTCAACTTCAGATATAAACACATATGTTTAAAAGAATTTAATATAAATGTTGTGTATATAACTATACAAAAGAAGCGCGTCCGCGGTTGCCGAGACTGGTTCGGTCCAATTATTGTGGATGACGATTGTAGTGAATGCATGTTGGCGCCTTTCCACTCGCCGCGCACGGCTGCGCATAGGATTTTCGCCACCGTCTGAATATTGTTGGAGGCGGCTTAAACATCCTGCCCGCCCTGCAGGGAGGTGCTAGTGAGCATCTTCTGCAGTTACTGCAGGGCGCGGATGGTCGTATCTAAGGCGCGGCTGGTGTTGCGCCGTTGACATTGCGCCGTTTGCAGGCCTTGTGAAGTGCGCGCGATCGTGCGCTTGGCCGTCCGCTCCGTTTTGGGGGTTGCCGCGGGTTTGGTTGCCGGGTGCGCCTTTTGTGCCCTACAGGCGCAGGTGGACTTCTTCTCTCTCTTATTCGGTGATGCCGGTTTCCGTGGTACTCCCCCTTTTTTTAATGTTGGGGCTTTGTGCTGCCCTCGTCGTCCTTTCGGCCCTTCGTGTAGGAGGGTGTGATGCGCCAGGCCGCAAATTTGCACGACCTTCGGGAGTCGCATTCACCCGTTGTATGTGTGAGGGCTAGGCAATTGTAACAGTAACCCTGGGCCCTGGCCACTGTTGCACGCTGCGGTGGCCGCATCGCCTTAAAAGCCGGGCAGGTCCGCAGCGCGTGGTAGCGGTGGCAGAGCCGACACTGAAGGCAGTTGTCGGTCTCTGCCGTGGGAGCCAGTGGACATGCTGGTCGAGATGCCATGATGGTGTCGTCCTGAAAGTACAAGAACAGAGAGAGAAACGAGAATTAGTTGGATACAGCGGATGATACGGAAATTTAATTATACAGGGGAAACGTATATAAGTTAGAGCGCTGTGCTCGAAGAGTGCTCCATTGGAAGAAAGCACAGTTTAACTAAGGGGCGCATGACAAGCCCATTTTGGGTGCGAACCTCTACAACCCGAACATGGTTGTCAGGTCCGAGCCGAACGTTCTCGATTCGTCCCAGACGCCACTCGGTGGGTGGGAGTGATTCATCTTTAATTACGACGAGGTCGCCTGGTTGAGGATTTCGCTGTGGCGTTTGCCATTTATAGCGGTTCTGAAGGTCCTTCAGATAATACTCTTTCCAGCGTCGACTGAATTGGTGATGAAGCGATTTGAGTTTTCCCATCGATTTATCCAGGAGAGGTCTTCCGCGTTTGGCTCAGGAATGGCTAATAGCGGTGCACCTCGAAGGAAGTGACCCGGAGTGAGCGCTGTGAAGTCAGCTGGGTCCTGGGATAGTGAGGTTAGAGGCCTTGAATTGAGAACTGCTTCAATACGCACCAACAGCGTCGTGAATTCTTCGAGTGTAAACTTGTGGGATGCAGCGGTTTTTTTGAAGTGGGTTTTAAAACTTTTTACTGCGGATTCCCACAAGCCGCCCATATGAGGGGCGCTGGGTGGAATATACTGCCAGTTTATTCCCTGGGACATATTTTTGCACAATGTCCGTAGAGCATTCGTTAAGAAATTTAACGAAGTCGCGTTCGAGTGCGCGCTGAGCGCCAATGAACGTTTTACCATTGTCGCTCATCATTTTTGAGGGATAACCTCGTCTGCCAACGAATCGGGCGAATGCTGCTCGAAAGGCTTCAGTAGTAAGGTCCGAGCATAGCTCGAGGTGTACTGCCTTTGTGGAAAAACAGACGAATACAGCCACGTACCCTTTTATGATAGTGGTCAACCTCAGAACCGATGCTTTTATTTGGAATGGACCTGCAAAGTCTACTCCTGTTGTGGAAAAGGGGAGTGAGAAATTGCAGCGCTCAGGTTGTAGAGCTGCCATTATTTGCGTGCGCGTTTTCTGTTTGAAAAGCGTGCAAGATTTGCATTGTAAAATGCATTTCTTTATAAGAGGCTTTAGTTTTGGTACGTAGTACTCTTGCCTCACCATTTGGAGCATTAACCGTATTTCTGCATGAAGAAGCAGGCGGTGTAAAAACTCCAGATACAACTGGCAGAGCGTTGAATCCGGAGGAAGGATTACTGGATGCTTTTCGTTGTATTGCATTGTAGAATGTTCCAATCTTCCACCGATACGTAGGAGCCCGTATCCATCCAGAAATGGGTCAAGAGCCAGAAGGGAACTCTTTTTGCTTATTGGCATATTGTTTTGTAAGGCGCTCTTTTCCGCCCCGAAATGGCGAGATTGTGCCATTGCCACAAGCCGCGTTTTCACATGTTGCAACTCTTTGTACGTCAGATGGCGATTATGTGTAGTTGCCACCGATTTGGATTTGTTGCAGGCATTGTTCGCAAAGCGGAGCACGTATGCAATCACACGGAGAGCTCGAGAGTATGAGGAGAAACGTTGAAGAATGTCGTCCTCTTCCTCGAGTGCGTGATATGCTTCGACCTTGCGTTTCTCGGGTGGAGAAGAGCTACCTGCTTTCGGCTTTGGCCATGCCGAAATGTGGCAAGAAAGCCATTGTGGTCCGTGCCACCAAAGTGAAGAGCCTATCAAATCATGCGGCTTGCAACCACGTGTGCCAAGATCAGCAGGGTTGTCTTGGCTAGATACATGGTGCCAGGTGTTGCATGCTTGTAAGTCCAGCTGTTTTCGAACAGTTGAAGCCAGTTTTGCGAGTAGGACTGCACCACATAGCTCTAAGCGGGGTAAGCTTACAGTTTTTATGGGGGCAACTTTGCCTTTCGCAACCAAAAGAGAAGATTTTATTTGGTTGCCCACATGTGTGCGGATGTAAATCGCTGCGCAATATGCTTTTTCCGAGGCATCACAGACCCCGTGGATTTGGGTGTCTTGCCCTGGAACGACATTAACTCATCGAGGGATTTCGATGTGGCAAATGGCTGGCAGATTTTCTGCGAAATGTTGCCATTTTGATAATGTTGCGGGTTTGGCGCTTTCATCCCAATCGCTGCCATCCAGCCAGATTTCTTGGAGAAGCATCTTGGCCTGGATCATAACTGGCGACAGCCATCCTGCCGGGTCAAAAAGTTTTGCAACAGAAGATAAAATTTGTCGCTTTGTGACCGAATTTTGGGTGTATTCCGGCAGAATGGTGTATGAAAATTTGTCCGTGAGCGCGTTCCATCGAATGCCAAGAGTTTTGGTATTGGAAGTGCTCTCAAATTTTAAGAAGTTGGAGTCTAGAAGATCCTCCTTCGGAAACTGTTCTAATATGGCCGGGTGATTAGCCGTTAGTTTCTTTAGTATGAAACCAGCTGATTTTAGGGCGTTTATCACTTGAACGAGTGATTCAGTGGCGTTATCGATGGTACGACTTCCGGATAGGATGTCGTCGACATACGTTTGCGTCTTGAGAATTGTTGCAGCCAACGGGAATGTCGCTTTCGTGTCATCGGATAGTTGATGCAACGTACAAATAGCGAGATATGGTGCACAATTGACGCCGAATGTAACCGTTTTTAGATTGAAATCGCTAACCTTGGAGTTGGCCGATTTGCGAAATAGGATTCGCTGAAAATCTTTGTCGTCCTCGTGTATAAGGATCTGACGGTACCTTTTTCTCAATGTCTCCATTGAACACATACTTATGCATGCGCCACTGTAGAATTAGTAGCATGAGATCTGGTTGGAGAGTTGGACCAGTGTATAGCACGTCATTCAGGGATTTTCCTGACCCAGATTTTTTAGAGGCGTTGAAAACCACACGAACTTTGGTGGTGACCTTATCTGGTTTGACTACCGCATGATGTGGCAAGTAAAATGAGAACACCTTGCCATTCGAAGTTATTTTGCATGGGTCGGTAGATTCCATGTGATCAAGGTCGAGATATTCTTGCAACACATTGTTGTACATTGTACCTAACTCTCCCTTTTTCTGAAGCGATCGCTCCATGCTGAAAAACTGCTGCAGAGCAGCCGGGCGGGATTTGCCGAGGGAGAGTTTTTCAGGAAACTCTTCCTTGAATGGAAGTCGCACAATGTATCGACTCACACGCTTGATCCTCGGGGGATATCTGTGGAGGTTGTGGAATTTCCTCCTCTTCCCAAAATTTTCTCAGTTGAGAACTGAGTGTCTCGTTTGACGCTTGGACTTGTGTCGAGAATGACACAACATTTTCAGTTATTGGACCACTGAGAATCCAACCAAAAATGGTTTGTTCCGCAAGGGTGCTACCGCACAACTTTTTTATGCCTTCCAGCAGAATTTGTGGAAATATGTCGCTGCCAATGATTATGTAGTCTGGCCTCGTATGCGGAAACTGGGATCAGCGAGCTCAAGGAGTTTGAACTGCTGCCAGATTTTGCGACTAATGGTAGATGTTGGCAGATTTTTTGTCAGTTGCGGCAACACAATGGCATGAGCCTTTATCCTTTTCATGGCCTTGGATGCAACCAGTGTCAAAGGACAAAGCTTGGAGGACTTTTGTACGACTTGTCCACCCATGCCAGAGATTTCGAACTTCGAATGTTCGAATGGAAGTTTCAACCGTTTTTGAACTTTCGAGGAAATGAAAGTTCTTTCCGAGCCCAGATCAATAAGGGCTCTCAGTTGAAATAATTCCCCTTCGTGTTCGACTGCGACCATAGCAGTAGGAAGGAGAATTGGGTTAACATTGGCTGCATGCAATGATTGAACCGGTGCGTGTTTTGAACAACACGGTAGCTCGCTAGAATCGGAGCTATTCTGCGTTTGTCGAACGGGAGGTGTTGACTTAGCAGTTGTGTGCTGCACGTTTGGTGCATTCGTTCGCGGGGTGGAACGTTGAGCTTGTGGGCTCGCATGCAACAGCGTGTGATGCCGTTGATGAGATGTCGAACATGACCATCATTGATGATATGAGTGCTGCTAAGGCAGTTTGTGCACAGCTTAGCTTGTTTTACGAATTTTGTCCGGTTTTGCACAGACATTCGCTTGAATTGTGGACAGAATCTAATAAGGTGCGGGGAGTTGGAAAATTGGCAAGTTTCCTTTTTAGATTCTGCCACAAGGGTTTGCGTCCTGTTGAAAGACCTGTTTTGCGCAGAATTTTGATGAGCGACTGGTTTTTGTTTGCTTGGTTGAAGCCTATTGACCCTTTCAACGACTTCATATCTCGAGGTGAGAAAGTCGTTCATTTGTGACCATGAGGGTATATCTCTTCGAGAAGAGAGAGATTGTTCCCAAAGTGACAGGGTTGTTTCTGGGAGCTTCGATGAACAAATGTACACCAGATTCGGATCCCAACTGTCTGTCGTAACTCCTTGAGAGTGAAGGACGGATAGCCAGTTGTTGATTGTATTTTGCAGTTTCTGAAGTTGCTCACTGTTTTCGGATGGAATAGTGGCAAGAGTCAGTAAGGATTTGATCTGGTTGTCAACCAGGATCCGCTTTTTTTCGTATCGTGACCGTAAAGCTTCCCAGGCAAGGTCAAAGTTATCATCGCTCAACGCATATTGCTTGACAATGGAGCCGGCTTCACCTTGCGTTTTGTACCGGAGATGGTACAATTTCTGAGCACGGGAGAGCCTTGGGTGGTTAATGTACACCGCTGTGAACATATCACGAAAAGCGGGCCATTCTTCATAGCCACCATAAAATGTCTCCGTGTCGCATGCTGGGACTTTGAGGTAAATATTTGCCTCAGCCGGGGGTTGTTCCACGCGGGGTGGTGGAATCGGCGTTGCCATCATTTTGATCAACGAAAGTTGATCGGCAATCTTTGTTTTTGTCACTTCATACGTATCAAGGCAGGCGCATTGTTTGCCTTGTACTGAACTCTTGAAGTCTTCAGGGAAACTTTCGTCTGGTTTCGAAAATACCAGATCGTAAACCGATTGAAGTCGTGCCCAATAATCATCTAGTGATTTGTCCTTTATCATGAGATACGTTTCAGTTTGATCCTGAATCGGTGCTTCGTTGAATTTTGCACAGTATCTCATCAGATTGTCACTTTCCGCGATGAACTTTTGCGCGGATGGGCCAACTGATTTGGATTTCCGGCGGGGGGATGTTGACCTTTCCTTTGCCGCTTCTTCCTTTGGGCCACCTTTTGGTTTTGTCCCGGTTTCGGACGTTTTTGGGGGACTGAGAGTCATTTTATGCAAACTTTTGGGTTTTCACCCAAAAAACCGAATAAAATATTTGTCCGCTCAGAGAACGTTCGCAAAATTCGAAGATGGAAAACTCTTCGTGCCACAGAAATTTAATAAATGGAATAATATATACGTGTAAATATACGTGTGGAAATAAACGTGTATTTGTAAATTACTGGTATATATAGGTATGTATATATTAGAAAATAATAATACTTGAGGTTTGTAGGGATATTTTTTAAAAGGTTCCTATAGGGACGAAAATATCTCAAACTTAATTTTGTAGGACAGAATAAGTACAAACGTACATGCGCAATATACAAACGTATGTAGATATATTTGTTTGTGCGAACGTATGCACGTGAATCAGATGAGCTTCTCTGTTTATGTTTACAAACAGAAGAGTTTGTTTTGATTCGCTTCTTCGTCGCTTTAATGTCGCGTTTCTTTGTGAAGCTGAGTGCGCTTGATTGCACTGTTGGGAGAGTGCAGCAAAGAAAGATGAAAAAATTGCAAATCTGAGAGAGGTTGGGAAATTTGATCAGCAGTACACAGCTCTCGTTACTAATGTAACTTATGTGCTGGGAGAATGTCGCTGGAAGAGCGACTTGAACGTGTGAGTAAACACGTATGATGTTCTCAGAGTGGAGAAATAGGAACGTTGGAAAAGCAACTTGAAATTATTTGTACATGTATGTAAGTATGTACGTATGAATATGATGGTTTTTATATATGCTGGCAAGCAAGAAAAAATCACTTGGAAGAAGTTGAACTGTATCGACAAGTTCAACGCTCTGTGCGAACAACGGGGTAAACTCAGCTGTAGAAGAAGTTTTTGCCGATGTTGTTCTTGCACAGTGGGTTTGAGTAGGCAAGTAAACTGCAATTTTTTGTTGGTTAAATACCACTAGAAATATGTATACATATATATATATATATATATAATTGGCGGATTTTGTCTATTGGTATAGCGGAATATTTTCCACCAATTTTTGGTTGCAAAAAAGTTGCAGTAAAACCAACGGTAAGAAAATTTCCGCAATATTCATGTATATATGTGGATATATGTATATACATATATATGTTTTTGCAGTTTACAAAAATAATATAACTTTTGTGGAAAAAAAGTTTTATTATTTTTTATATATTTTTTATGAAAAATAAAAAACTGCCTACTCACCGATTCCTGTATTCTGTTGCTCCTTATTGTGTTGTTGTTGATTGTTGCTGATGATTAGCTGGCTGTTGTTGCTGCTGCTTGTAAAGCTGGTTTTTAGATGATTTATTGATTTTTTTGTATTGTGTTGTATTGTAAAATAATTTTCGCACGAAAAAATAATTTTCGCAAACTTTTTTTTGTGAATATATATTTAGTTGCTTGTATTAATACGTATGTATATCGGAACTTATATATGATGCGTCCACAATTTATAAAAACTTTTCCTCTCTTTTTTTTTTAAGAAATTTCGATTTTTTTCTTTTTCCAGCAATTTTTTTGTTTTTGGTAAATGTATAAGTGTATATTTTCTTCTTTTCCAACAAAGCACTTTGAAACTGTGTAAATGAGGTTTCCTTTCTAGATATTTTTTTTTGTGTTTTTGTATAAAAGCACAGTTTACAGGAAAAAAATTTTTTTCGTTTTTTATTTCGTATATGTTTTTTTGTATGTATATATAACCACTGTTTTCACACTTTTGTGTAGTTTTGTTTTACATTTTTTATTATTTTGTTTTATATTGGCGGCCACCGTGGTGTGATGGTAGCGTGCTCCGCCTATCACACCGTATGCCCTGGGTTCAACTCCCGGGCAAAGCAACATCAAAATTTTAGAAATAAGATTTTTCAATTAGAAGAAAATTTTTCTAAGCGGGGTCGCCCCTCGGCAGTGTTTGGCAAGCGCTCCGATTGTATTTCTGCCATGAAAAGCTCTCAGTGGAAACTCATCTGCCTTGCAGATGCCGTTCGGAGTCGGCATAAAACATGTAGGTCCCGTCCGGCCAATTTGTAGGGAAAAATCAAGAGGAGCACGACGCAAATTGGAAGAGAAGCTCAGCCTTAGATCTCTTCGGAGGTTATCGCGCCTTACATTTATTTATTTTTATTATTTTGTTTTTTGGCGAACGAAAACGAAAAGCGCGATTTAAATTTATAATTTTTGTTTGTAATTTTTAGGGCGGGCCAAAGATGGCTGCGAAGGACCATGAATAAAAACTGAATACTCACTTGGTCTTTCTTCGCTGCACTACTTCACTAAATAAAAAGGTCTGTTTTAGTTTTTTCGAAAACGTTATAATTTTCCAAATTCAATTTACACAGTTTAATTTCAAACTTTAATTATCATAATTCAATTTCAACTTCAGAAATAAACACATATGTTTAAAAGAATTTAATATAAATGTTGTGTATATAACTATACAAAAGAAGCGCGTCCGCGGTTGCCGAGTAATAGTGCTAGACTGGTTCGTTGCAATTATTGTGGATGACGATTGTAGTGAATGCGTTTTGGCGCCTTTCCACTCGCCGCGCACAGCTGCGCATAGGATTTTCGCCGCCGTCTGAATATTGTTGGAGGCGGCTTAAACACTCGGCATCAATATTGTCCTCGAGTTGTAAAATTTTTGCATCCTGCTCTTCCAGTTTCGCAAAGAGCTGCGATGATACCTGTTCCGAAATTTGTGTCGACATTCCAGATATACGTGCCTCTTGCGCTTCCAGTTAAGATGACATATGCGACGCCATTTCTGAAATGCGTGCCTCCTGTGACTCCAGCGGAGATTCCATTGTCGATGTTTGTACAGATATTTTGCTCGTCACTGTCTGCGGTGTTTCGTTTTTTTCTTCCATTTTTGTTGTTTTTTTGTCGCTATAATAATGAAAGACATACTCCTCAGCATTGTAGATTCCTTCAAATACCATAGCTACACTTAGTCGTTTTTGTAGCTGGGATTTATCGCCAGAAGTAGCCAATCCACGGACTTCCAACTCCTCCTTCAGTTGCTGGATCGTCAATTCACTCAACTTTACCATGTCCAAGTTGTATTCCCAATCTTCGGAATTTATTCAACAATTCCTCTTCTCACACCAATTGTAACGAATTTGCTGCAATTCCCCTTATTTGCAATCTTCAGCCAACGTTCGTATCGCAAAATTGTTGAATAAATAACTCCAATATTGAATAATGGAAAAATGGCCTTTATTAAAGTACTTTACAATAACACTTAAACTTTGCAACGAATAGCTTGCTTAACAACCAAACTGATTGATAGTTCAAATTAAACTCTACTATTGCCCGCCAGATTGCGTCTTAACCGAAACTGCTTGACAACTCAAATCAAACTGAATTCCACTGCCTCTACAATTGCCGCTTTTATACTCTTTGATTTCCACCTTCGCATCTTCTAGGCGCTTCCAGAATCTACTAGTCCAGCAGCTCTCAAACTTCTCAGTTGTAACTACAATTACAAAATTTTATAGTTTTTCTCATTGCATACTTATAGGAGTATCTCAGATATATGCTTGTGTTTGTGCATTGACTCTCCGCTGCTCGTACATGGTACATATATGTAGACGCAGTTATTGTTTCGTTTATGTAGATACATAATGATTGAATTATTGATGTGCATTCACGTCACTGCTTAGCATCGGCTTAATGCGGTAGTTACTCACGAACGTACGTACCAAAAACGTGTCAGCTGACACGACCTATCTTATGAGTGTACAATGTAAACTAAAACTCACCGACGTGCAACGTCCCTACGTACGTAGCCCGGAACGTAGAAATCAAAACAATTTGGATTTTTTCCGTAAGAACGTGTCAGCTGATCGCTCTCTCACTAGACAGAGTTGCCTAGTAAACTTTTGTGCGCTAATTTTTGTCCGTTTGCAATTTTATGCAAAAACACCTAATTAAAGTTTGAATAATTGTGAAAATAATTCGAAATAGTTATGTAAAATTGCTGATTATAAATATGTAATCCATTTATACTTATTTAATATGTATTCCGGCCTTTTCCAATATCAAAAATTAAATTGGAAAAAGTTGATGTTTTCATAAGCATGCATGCAAACTGGCCAATGGCAACAGTGCTTTGTTGTAAACAATACACACACAAATATGTTATGTACATGTACACAGACGCACACATTGATTCCTACGGGCTTGAGAGTTCGGTCAAACGTGCTTCGTACGGCAAACATCCGTACGTACGGCACGCATTATACGGCAGTTACCCACCGACGTGTGTCGTACGTAAGGACGTTTGTCGTACGAAGCACGTTTGACCGAACTCTCAAGCCCGTAGGAATCAATGTGTGCGTCTGTGTATATGTACATAACATATTTGTGTGTGTATTGTTTACAGATAAGCACTGTTGCCATTGACCATTTTGCATGTATGCTTATGGAAACATCAACTTTTTCCAATTTAATTTTTGATATTTTAAAAGGCCGGAATACATATTAGATAAGTATAAATAGATAAAATATTTATAATCAGCACTTTTACATAATTATTTCGAATTATTTTCACAATTTTTCAAACTTTAATTAGGCGTTTTTGCATAAAATTGCAAACGGTCAAAAATTAGCGTACAAAAGTTTACTAGGCAACTCTGTCTAGTGAGAGAGCGATCAGCTGACACGTTCTTACGGAAAAAATCAAAATAGTTTTGATTTCTACGTTCAGGGCTACGTACGTACGGGCGTTGCACGTCGGTAAGTTTTCGTTTACATTGCACACTCATAAGATAGGTCGTATCAGCTGACACGTTTTTGGTACGTACGTTCGTGAGTAACTGCCGCATAAGCCGTGGTTATTCACGAACGTACGTAGAAAAAACGTGTCAGCTGACACGACCTATCTTATGAGTGTGCAATGTAAACGAAAACTCACCGACGTGCAACGCCCGTACGTACGTAGCCCTGAACGCAGAAATCAAAACAATTTTTATTTTTTCCGTAAGAACGTGTCAGCTGATCGCTCTCTCACTAGACAGAGTTGCCCAGTAAACTTTTGTGCGCTAATTTTTGACCGTTTGCAGTCTTATACAAAAACACCTAATTAAAGTTTGAAAAATTGTGAAAATAATTCGAAATAATTATGTAAAAGTGCAGATTAGAAATATGTAATCTATTTATATTTAATTAATATTAATTCCAGCCTTTTCCAATATCAAAAATTAAATTGGAAAAAGTTGATGTTTCCATAAACATGCATGCAAAATGGTCAATGCAACAGTGCTTATCTGTAAACAATACACACACAAATATGTTATGTACATGTACACAGACGCACACAATGATTCCTACGGGCTTGAGAGTTCGGTCAAACGTGCTTCGTACGACAAACGGCAATACGTACGGCACACGTCGGTGGGTAATTGCCGCATTAGAGACGATAGCATCGCTAAGTGCTGCTAACATTCGTTACAATATTTTGAGATAGGACAATATTTAAAAGGCAGCCGACATGGTATGAAAAAAAAAATTAAATTAAAAAAAAAAATGGCTTATTTTCTTAGAACTTTATATTCCGGCCTTGACTTTGACAGGAGAGTTCACCTTTTATGCGGTCCTGCTACACAGGGAGTATTCATCTTTTAATCTGAAATTTCGGAAAGCTCCTTTACGTTAAGTATTCATGGAAGTGTTCCGGATACACCGTTAGTTTAGAATATTCGGAACACGTTCGTTTGATACTACCTCACGAGGTCCGAATATACATAATATTCCAAATATAAACCGATTCCCCAAATTCTTAAATGGAGACGAATTTTCTGAACATACGGAATCAATGAGTACATTTCGTTATGGCATCTTCATTATTTACTAATGTCATTTTTACGTGACTCGATTTACTAGTCAAGTTTTTGACGTTGAACGATGAATTTTGAAATGGTTTAGGTTTTGTATGTTCATAGGTTTACGAAAGTGCACGATTCCTTGGTGTCCGTCCTTTTCATAAAACCTATGTTCAGCCGCACTAATAGATCATGGCATAATTAATAAATTCATCATAAACTTAAAATGAATGTTCTAAGGAATTATGCAGTTCAGTACTTATCGGGTATTTGTAAACTGATTGCTTCATATTTCTACTACTAATATTTTTCGAAAAATCGCAAAGAAACAACACAGTTAACGGACGTCAATTCGATTTGGGAGCAAAATGGCTGCAATTGTCAAAAAATTTGTCTGTCGAGCAAACCTCTTGTGATTGAATCATGAACATCGCGCACGTTTTTACAACAGTTTTTTGAAAAAAAAAAAAATATTTTTTGGGTTTTGGGGAGTGTTTTGGTCGAAAAATTTACCCTTTCGCCATTTTTTTTCGCAGGCTCGAAAATTATTTTTTTTTTTTGGTATGCGTAGTGGAACTTTTTTTCCTGAGCCCAAATCCTATCGAAAAATCGATGGCGCGATATCGGTTAACTTTCTTCCATACAAATCGACCCAGGTTAATATATGCATTTGTGTATATTAAAAATGTGGGTACATACATGTCTGTTTGTATTATAAGTGCATGCTCTAATATTGAAATTACAATGCGAAAGTTATGTACATTATTAAAGGGTAAGGTAAGGATTGAATTTAAAGTAAATGCATTTGCAAGTGTTCGTGGCCTACGGCAACATGCAGGGTGTGTCGTTAGGTGACCCAACATCCGCCCCGTTGAAATAACTTTCAAATTGGTAATATTGCAATCTTGTGGATTGGGTGACGAATAATTTCCTTTGGTGTTCTGTTCTGTACTTTCAATTCAGCTAGTTTGCTGCAAGCGCATTGTTTCAGAATATTCCTGACGGAAGGCCTCTTCTTCCAATCATCCGTTTAAGCGTTACCAGAAATGCATCCGTAGACAAGTCTGAGACGACCTCGATGTGCACCGCCTTTGTTGCGAAGCAAACGAAGATAGCTACGTAGGCTTTATAGGGCACCTTGCCTCTAATACGAAGGTAAACGTTGATAGGTCCACAAAAATCGACGCCACAACGAGAAAATGGACATGATGGTGTCAAGCGTTCAACGGGAAGATTGCCCATCATATGTTGAAGTAGTTTCGGCTTGTATCGGACGCAATGGATGCATGACCGAACAATACGTCTAACGAGGTCGCAGGTGTTGACGATCCCAACTTGTAATGGAATTAAAGATATCATGCATGGTAATTTTTGATGTAAGATATCGAACGTATCGTGTGACGAATTCACATTTACTTGGCAACAAAATCGGATGTTTTTGGGATTCTGGGATGTTTGCTAGCTCAATTCTTCCGCCAACTTTCAGGAGTTCAAATCCTTGAGTCGGGTCAAGAACGGGTTTAAATTTCTTAGCGTACCATTTGTCATTGTCCCGTTCCGCAAGTGTCGAATATCTTGGGTGTTGCTGTTGAATGTTCCATATAATGCTTAGCAATGCGCGGTGTAGTTCGTCGGAGGTGAGAGGTCCGCTAATAATATTTGTAACTTGTTTCTCAAGTTTTGTAATAAAACGAAACATCAAAGTCACTATACGAATTTCTTTAGTATGGGAACTCTACCTATCGAGAGTATCAGTGTGTAGTTACTGGTTATAATTATCTTAAATACCGATTTCCGCAATTCCAATTTACAACTCCCATATCGATATCTTTATGTTGTTCACAAAGCCATTTTTGTATGTTTTCAGTAAGAAATAGAGGACCTGTGAAACAAATTGAGCTTGCAAGTAGAACCGATGTACTTCCTCTGGACACAATGTCAGCTGGATTGCTTTTCGTTGGTACATGTCTCCAATGAGCATCCAGTTGAATACAGTGAAGTACAATTTGTAAATCTGTCCAAAGAAACGTATCAAAATTATAATTAGAAAACAAAGGTTTAATTTTCGTTAAGAGACGGGGCAGTAGTAGTGCACCACAAAGCTCCAGTTTTGGTAGTGACTGTCGTTTGGTAGGGGCCACCCTGGACTTTGCGTACGCGAACATCGCCGTCATAATCAAAAATGCGGGTATATAGTCCACAACCGTATACGCGATTCGACCAATAGCAAAATCCATGTACATATTTGCAGAGACTGAATATTAGTTGATAACCTTGATTGCAGTAAGATCCGAAAGATTGTCAAGAAAAGTTTGCCAAGCCGATAAAATATTCTACGGAACGGACTCGTCCCATTCGAGTTTCAGGAGCCATATCTCTTGAAGAAGAGTTTTAGCCTTGACCACAATTGGTGCTAGAAGCCCGGGAGGGTCGAAGAGCGACGATGCAATGCACAGTATGGTCATTTTTGTAACACGACAATTTATTGGCTGCATTGGAAAAAAAGAAAATATGAAATTATCCCGGATTTGATCCCATTTTAGACCAAGACTGGTAGTATCGAGATTTAGGTCCTTGTCAGAGTGTTCGTCTCTGAAATGCTCATGATTAGAGTGCCATTTTGACAACTCAAATTCTAAGGGACGGTGATTTCATAGAAGAAAACAAGAAGAAAATAAAAAATATTCTCTTCAAAAATAGCTGCCCAAATACTCTAATAGAAAAGCTTATAATTAATACGACACAAGAAATGGACCACCCTAATTCATCAAATGGACAAACAGAAGCAAACACAAACAAAACTTATATTGGAGTTACCTACATACCCGGACTAACAAGTAATCAATCGCTGAGAATTATGAAAAAAGACAACATAACATTTGCTCACAAACCACACAATACACTTAATCGTTTCTTTACAAAAACAAAAGACAAAATAGACAAGGACAACAATGCAATGTAGTGTATAAAATTCAATGCAACGGTAACAACAACAATGCCTGCAATAAATGTTACATTGGCACAACGAAAAGAGCATTGAGAACGAGAATACACGAACATGAAATGGACGCAAAAAACAGAAAAACAAATACCGCGCTTTCTCAACACCTGACTGACAATGACCATACAGCTGATTTTAGGAACCATAAGAATTTTAGATGTTGAGAGAAGATGCAAAAGGAGGATGACACTGGAAAGTCTCCGCATCCAACAACATATGACGAATGTCACGAATTTTAAATAAGACATTGACAATACAAATAGCGCTTATACAGCAATAATAAGAAATGATAAAAACAAAAATAGAAAATAAGAAAAATGAATGTGTCGATTGTCCTGTGATATTATTGTGTTTGTACAACTAATTAAATTATTGTGAGTTATTGTTTTAATGTTGAATTTGTAATGTTTATTGAAAATAATGATCTCTTTTGTATTTTCATGTTGTTTGTTTGAAAATAAAAGAGACTTCCTGATGATGACGCGGATGCGTCGAAATGCATAGAAGGGAAAAGTAAAAACTATTGGTTTTTTTCTTTATACATATCGACCAAAACAGCTCCAACCCAGCAAACAATCAAATCCACCTAATTTTAATAATTCGGTTACTCTTGTTATATAGGCGACAGCTCAGCAATCGAGTTACACCACATAGTATGTCGTCAACGCAGAACGATGAAATGACAACATTTGAACCGACTACGAAAGGTGACTCATCTTGATCAGCGAGCGAGATATGGTGCAGATGCCATTCCGTATGTGAGCTGGAATGTTTGAATGTCATCATCTGGCGAACTTCTCCACAAGATATATTGAAATTTGCGATGGTCATCACTGACTAGTATCTGCCTGTACTATGTCAGCTGTAATCGTAAAGCAATTTAAACGAAAGCGAAGTAAGAGAATGACGATCTCGCTTTGGATAGTATGTCCAACCATTTGGATATCATTTATTGATTTCTGAGAAGTTCAACAAGATGCATCGAAAACCACTCTTACTTTAGTTGTTGTGCTATTAGGCTTCAAAACGCTGTGATGTGGGATATAATAATGAGGTTCATTTAGTTTCGGGTTTGGCATTGTTACCATATGACCCAGACCTTTATACTAATCCACAAATGCGACATATCGGCATCTTATAGCAGGGGATTGTTGTAAGCGACATTCTAATCCGTTAAACCTTCGTAAAGCTGTTGTGTATGATTCATCTATGAAGGTAGGATTGTCCTTGAATGGTATTTTAACTACTAGCCGACCATCAGAGTTTCGAGTAACGGTGTCGTTATATAATTTTTCGCAACTATGTTGTTAAGGGGTCCAAACGTCCACATTTGTTCTAACTTATTTAATCTTCCATAGTTTTTCCAAATTTGAATCGATGGATTCCTCACAAACAAGTAAGCAGTTCGCATTAGAGCTAGTACGATAGCGTACAGAAACAACCCAACCCAGTAGTGTTTTTTGTAAAATAGGAAGATTGTTAGCAAATTTTATTTGCCCTACAGAAAGTATGCTGAAAAAGCTCTCTGTCCCCAAAAGCAAATACATTTTTTTGGATTTATAAAATTGATCATCAGCAAGCACGACGTTTGATGGGATATGCCAAGAAGATGTGTCTATCGCCGGTTCCGGCTGATAAGCGTTGTGCGACGTGATACAAAACGTGGGTGTTATGTTATGTTTGGTGCGTGGGAGCATCAGTTTTTGCGAAAGTTCATACGTGATAAAGTTTACCTGTGAGCAGGAATCAAACAAGGCTCGGCCAAGGTGATAATTTACGGAAACGTCACGAACCAAAACATAACCTCAACTAAAGCTGCCAAACTATATAGTAAACAATGCTGTAGACTAGTTTATTCAATATTTGCTTATCATTAAATTTTTTACTATGCCGTGTGTGTGTGGTTAAAAGGTTGATCGTGGCCAACCGAAAGTAAGTTGTGCGAAGTGCAATGACCTCTTCCACTTAAAGTGTGTGAACATATCATCGGCTGATCTCGAATTTCTTCTCGCATCAAACGGACATTTTTTCTGTAAATCTCGTACGGCAGAGCGGCGCGCCTCCATACGTAGTCCGCCACCAAACTCTCTCTCTAGTGCCGTAAACAGTATCGGCAGTGCACGGACTTTACCACTTTATTGGTAGATCTACCAACTTTTTAGCCCATTTTCATTTTCTACCACCAAAGTCCAAAAATCTACCAACATTTGCCTTTGAAAGGAAATTAAGAAACGATCCAATTTCTAAGACGAAAAATTACACCTTTTGGAATATTTTGATGCAAAAAATATTCCATCTTGTCAAATGACTAAGATTGGTCCCTTATTTAAAACTTTTCCATTTCACAAGACTTCCATGGAAATTGTTAACAACGAATGGCGATCATTAATGTTATATGATAAGGAAAAAATAGAAAAGATATTTTCCGACGATATTCTTAAAGGATGGGTGAAATTGGTAACAGAAAATATGTTTGAAAATGTGAGTGAATAAATGTGCTTCTTAGCAATATTACCTCACAGTACTGCAGCCGCATAGGGGCCGTTCTCTATAATGACCGACATATAAACCACCAAGCGTAATGGATTAAAAATTTCAAGCATTTCCAATCAAATATTAATAAAGGACTTTATTTGAGCATCCAATTGAATTAATAAGATCTTATAAAAAATTTTAATTTGGTGATTTTGTTCCCATATGGCACTAGATTTTTCTTTTGCTTTTTTCTGACAATTTTTTTTTTTGTTGAAAATTTGGTTTTTATTTTGAAAAATGTGTGCACAAATTCAATACAAAAAATAAATTTGTTTATGAAAGAAAGTAGTAGTCATCTACTCGCAAATATTTTCCTGCGCTATTTTATCAGTTTAATATGAATAATTTTGAACGAAAATAAAATAGTTTTAAGTAAACGATAACATGCCAGTGTGGCAGAAAATACTGGTACATTGGCAAATTGTTGTTGTAATTAGACGTATCGGTAAAGTTTCCTCAGTATTTCAAGCTCAAAATACAGGAAAGAAGTAAGTCACATATAGGCATAAGCTATACATATATATAAAAATTTACATGCATTTTTTGTTTTGTTTACATGTTTTTTTTAAGTGTTATTTCCACGAAATGTGCTTTATTTGTTTTGCAATCAAATATGAATTGTTGTGTACAAATATAAAGTGTAGCTATTGTTTTTCTTGAAAAAAAAAATCTACCAACTTCTACCACTATTTTAATTTTTCGTTTACCAACATTCTATTTTTAAAAGTCCGTGCACTGAGTACCGGTAAAAATATGAGTGCAAGTGAACATATAAGTAACCAACAACTACTTTTGTTTGTCTTTTCTCATGACGGAGCGATACAAGGTGGCAGCATGGTGCCATACCTACAACATAAATAAAAATTCCATGAAATTTGTTTTTGTAAATTCGATGGACAAATGTCAAAACCGTACTGCGCCGGAAGTTGATCCGCCATGACTTTTCTAAAAATATTGAGGCGTTACGCGCTGAAAATGCTCTCATTCTCACTACGATGAATGCGTTAAAAGACGATAACATTAAACTTTCGCAAAAGCACGATGCTCTATTTGCCGGAGTTCGCTCTCTAAATTCTTCGATTGCTGATAAAAACTCAGAAATCTCTACTTTAACATTAGAACTAAAGAATGTGCATAGTGTTGTTGCTGCTTTTGCCAATGGGCAAAAATCAACTCGTGCTGGTTCTTTACAAAAAGATGATAATAAAGAATTGACTGAAAAAACAAAGAAGACAATGAATAACAGCAAAGACAATGAATCTGGTGCGAATGCAAAATCAATACAGGCTGAATTTTGTCCAAAAAAACAAAGCATCCAAGCACTAAAAACAAAGGCAATGACGTGCTCTCGGGTGCAAAAAATAAATAAATCGGCGACTAACAATGTCTCGGCCTCTAAAGCTAAATAATAGAATTAACCAAAATGCAAATACCATTTCTGCTGCAACAACAAAGCAGTCTCCTTTAATTGATTTGTCTTTAACAAACACAACCAGTAATGACTCTCAATGACTGCAAAGAATGTGATGACGTTGAAGTCTGCCAGTGAAACCGTGCCTACTTATGCTGACGTCACTATTATGGAGAAAGGCAACAATAAGCAATCTGCATCTGATGACGTCACTTCTAAAATTAAGATAAACAAATCCAAGATCTAGCTGTTCGCCTAAAATGGTTACACTTATCCTCATTCAAGCCGACAGTAAATGCAAGTAATATCATCAGTTATGTGTCAACAATATTATATTTCGCCATCTCTTATTCATTGTTATAAGTTAGTAAAGAAAAACACAGATTCTAGCTCGTTAGTAAGATGCAATTTTAAACTTGGGGTCTCGACATCAATCTATAGTAAATTACTAGACTCTTCTATATGGCCAACCGATGTTAAAGTAAAGCCATTTGGTTTTTTTCAAAAGGGCAAAGGCCAAACGCTCAACCCCTAGTAAATAATCCGGATAATTCAAGTTTTAATAATATAAATATTTACTACCAAAATATCTCGGGGATGACAACTAAAGCTAAGGATATTTTCTTAGTCACCTCACGCTGTGAATATGATGTGTATGTCATAGTTGAGACCTGGCTCAACAATGATTTCTTTGACGCAGAATTTTTTGATACTTCTTTGTTTCATACCTATCGTAAGGATAGAGATCCAATCAAAACGGAATGTCAAAGAGGTGGCGGGGTACTAATTGCCGTAGGACGTTCCCTCCTTTCTTCTTTCGTTCAGCTCCGCAATACTGACTCGCTACTGGACCGAATGTGTGTATCTATTTGCGGGCTGTTTGGAAAGCTGTTTATTTGTGTTTCGTATATTCCGCCTTGTAGCAATGAGTCTTTGTTCTGCGCGCATGTGAATAATATTTTTGAAGTTTACGAAAAAAACGTAAATAGTCACTTTTGAGTTTTGGGTGATTTTAATCTGAACAGGGTTGGTTGGTCAAAATTGCTAAATGGCAATCTATTAACACCTATGAATTTAAATCATCCACATGAAATATATTTTTTAGATACTCTTTTTTTTTTTGTTCAGATTAATTCATTTGTGAACCAGCTAAATAACATACTGAATCTTATTTTTGTCGATGAAAATTTAATTTCTCACTTATCTCAGTGTCAGTTTCCTATCTGCAAATCGGACATGCATCACGTACCTTTATCTTTATTATTAGAGTTCATTGAATTTGTACCTAACAACAATACCACTCAAAATACTCCCTCCTACAATTTCAAAGATGCAAATTTTGATGCACGCAATTCGAGTATTGCTGAAATTGACTGGAAGTCTGTTTTCTATGCTAAAGGTCCCTCTGAATGCTTTAAAATTTTTCTGCTGCAGTTATCTGATATATTTAGTAGAAATCCCTCCCTTCTTCGAAGTAAAATACGTAAATTACACTAGTACAATACCAGGTAAAAAAGCTTAAAAATCTTAGAAATAAGTACCTTAAGTTCCAAGGCCTTTTGGAACTTTGTCCGTACAAAAAAAGGTTCTTCCAATATTCCAACTTCTGTCAATTTAAATGGCATTAGTTCAAACAGTTTAGTGGAAACAGTGAACCTTTTTGTTGATTTTTTCAAATCTAATTTTGCTGTTGACTCTAATATTTCTGATGTTAGGGTCGGTTCTGATACAGCTAATTCCTTGGACTTTGGCTCATTATTGGTATCGGAATCAGATATTATTATTGGCATCTCGACCCTAAATGTAGTAGTTCGCTATGCGTGCCGTTGTGCCATATCTTTAATGTGTCATTGTCCACTGGGGTTTTCATTGATCGATGGAAATTGGCTTCTATTACTCCAATCTTCAAGTCTGGAAATAAGAGCGAGGTAGCAACCTACAGGCCAATCTCTAAACTATCAACGTGTTCAAAACTGTTTGAGAAAGTAGTAAAGGAGAAGTTGGCTTTGGCTATTAAAGGAATAGTCGATCCATGTCAGCATGGGTTTGTTGCGTGTCGTTCAACAGTGACAAACTTATCTGTTTTTCTCAATACTGTGTTTCTGCTTTTAAGGATGGGTATCAAATTGATGGTATATATACAGATTTCTCTAAGGCGTTTGATGCAGTGTCCCACCAAATACTTCTTCGGAAACTTGAATACATTGGTTTCCATTCACCCTTTCTTTCATGGTTAAAGTCATACCTGACAAACAGAATCTTATTTGTTCGAGAATGTGAGGTCCTATGAGTTCTTGGCGACCTCTGGGGTGCCACAAGGTAGTATTCTCGGTCTAATCTTTTTTGTTATTTTCATAATTGACGTCGGCTTATATTTAAAACATTCAAACTATTTACTTTATGCTGATTATTTAAAACTGTTTAGGCGTATCACCTCTGTATCTGATGCATTGCTCCTACAGAGAGATGTTGATGCTCTTAATGTGTGGGCTCTTAATAATCATCTGAGACTTAACAGTAGCAAATGTTGGCATATCACGTTTTCTAGATCTACATGTGCGCTTACGTCAACATACTATATCGCTAATACATATTTTGCCACGGTCAAAGAATTTCGTGATCTTGGTGTCATTTTCGACTCTTCGTTCACTTTCGTAAACCATGTTAACTATCTTATACCAAAAGCTTATGCTAATTAAGCTTTTTTACGGCGTTATGCGAAGGATTTTAAGGACCCATACACTAGGAGTATATTGTATAATTCTTTAGTGCGATCTAAATTAGAGTACGCCTCTATCATATGGAATCCCATTTACAGCACATAGGTACTCTGCTAGAATTGAAAGGGTTCGACGTAAATTCATTCGATTTGCACTCCAACCCCCTCATTTTGTTAATCCCCAAACACCTTATATAAACAGGTGCATGCTTATAAATGTTATGCCACTGCATGTCAGACGTTCAGTACAACATTTAATGTTTATTTACGATATTATCTCTGGTACTATTGATTGCTCAGCTCTGTTGGGGTAGTTAATTTTTCATGTTCCTAGTAGATTTATACGCTATCATAATATATTCTACGGTGAAGTCAGGAGAACCAATTACCCTAGCTTTACCCCTCTCATAAGAGGCCTCGAAGAGCTTAATAAAATTTCTATAAGGCTAAATCTTGACTTTGCAATGCCCAGGCCTTTGTTTAAGTTACGGATTGAGTCTTACTATCGAGAAAATTTATCTCATCATTGAATTAATTTTAGTTATTCAGTTTCAAGTTAATTTGCAAACTTGTAAATCTAGCCAGTAAGGTTTCTGCCATTGACTCAATAAATATGAATATGAATGAATATAATATGAGATATAGTTTAGTTCTAGTTACATAGGAATATCATAAATGTTTGTACGAATGTATATTCATAGCCATGTACAAGCGAAGGATGGAAATGAAAGATTGACAAAATGTGTCGCTATTGTTTCAGCGTAGCAACATATGTAGGTCTTAGAGGTTTACGCCGGCGGCGTGGCCGGCGCGCCGGTTCTCTTACTTTAAAAAGCTTGACTTTTCTATTTAAAAAAATTATATTTACCAAACGTTTTGTTTGTGTGTATTTAAGGAAATCAACATTTTGGCCATTTCGGAAAGATCCGGGGTTTTTGGCTCAAAATCTCGCAGATCGTTTAAAAAATTTTCAGGAGTAGCTCCTTGCGGATGGATTATCCCTCGTTCACTTACTCTAGGGAGGCTTCGAACCTAACCCCGGTCCTTGGCATTGGTACTGCTGCGTCTGCTGAAAAGCAAAGAGATACATAAAATGGTCACGCTTTTGTCTGTATATCTCGTACAAAGCGTAGTTTCACCTGGGGTTAAGTCCTAATAATCGCCGCGAACACAATTTCTTTAAATCATTTGTGGCTCCTTGGCGGTCTCGCACAAAGGTGACTTATGGTTGCTTTTCCGCTGTTTTTAAGAGCTACAATTCCCGATCTGCGAACAGTAGCAATCCCGACCACCAGTCGCTACCCCGCCTCCTGACCCTCACACCATATGCCAGCACAGAAGCCATAGGACTGCGACTTCGAACTCATACCTTCGTCGACACACTTTCGTAGATGCTCTAGGTGTTGCTCCGAAGACTTTCTAACTGTTGCAAGTTTATAGAAATACCGTATGAAACAAAGCAAATTAATGTAAATTTTTAGAGACTTAGAAATCTATTGTAAAACATTAATTCAATAAAAAATATTAGATAAAGCAAGAGCAAACGAAAAATTTACAATTTTCCAACAATCAAAGCTGAGTATATGTTTCAACTGTAATTCTCTGGGACATTTGGCAGCCGAATGCCGCAAGCCAAAACGCGAAAAAGGAGCACGCCATGTGTATCCACAAATGGGCCATTATGCAGTTGAATGTCTTAAAAAGAAGATCCATCATGTTGACGATCAAGATAACAAAGATCCCGATGATTGTGTAAGGCGGTGGTCGGCAACAAAGATGACTTGATACGAAACATTTGTTTACGCTCTCATTTTTTGTGCTCTCACGAGGGATTTATCTCAAATTTGTACTGACAACAATCACAGATAAATCCCTCGCGCCAGCTGAAGCGGGTGCCAGAACAAAAAATGTGCCAGCTAAAACGAAAAACGGGCCAAAAATTTCTGTAAGCTTTAGTTTGACCCAAAACTGTAGAAATACGTTCAAAAATTATGGGGAAAAAGATAAGAATACTTGTTTTAGTGTAAGTATATTTAGTTCGAAGGCGGAGAGTAAATATTTTTTCCCATTCAAAAGTTATCACTAAAAACAGGTTTTGTAAGTATGAAGTCCCGATGCAACCAGTCCATTTTGATAACAGAACCTGGAACCGTCAGACATGTAAGATAAGCCTTATCCACTAAATAATGTTAACTATTATATCCTAGGTCCGATTTACTCAAAATTCAAATGAAGAATTGGTTTTCACTGTGAGTTAAATGCGTTACAATATTTGGCTAATTAATTTAATCAAAATGTAAATTTTACTTAGATTTGTTTATACTTAACTCTAACTAGTCGCATTATTGTAAAATAAGTTAAAAAAAATTAATATTTTTCGACAATCATTTTATTAAATGAATGAAACCATAAAATCGTTGAATTGTATGTCAAAATCCCCATATTCAGATCTATTCATTTTTGTTTGGAGTGGTATCATTGACAATTGTCATAAAAAATGTGCATTTTGGCAGCGCTCTCTCGAAACAAAGAGTCGCAAATCCATTCATCTATGGTCGGAAACTCATAGCTCACTGAGCTGGCTGAGAGAGTCACACCGACACGGGAGAATAATATGACAAACTCAAACGAACGCTCAGTTGTTACCATTGTTTACTATATAGTTTGGCAGCTTAAATTGAGGTTATGTTGGGAATAGAGTGGAGGGCACTCGAAAGTGAACAGTAGGAAAAGCAGAGTTGCACTGGATCAATATACCTTCAATCATTGTATCAGTATTAAAGATAAATTTAGAAAAAATAATTAAATACTTGAGTATAAGCAAACATTTTCTTTCAATTACTGCAATTAAGGTGTCCTAGATACTATATATTCCAAAAGTATAACATTTTAGGTCTGTTTAAAAATGTAACATGAATTTCCCTAAAGATTTCCGTAATATGGCCATTAGTGATGTTTGTGTGTGTGTGCTAAATTTGAGCGATCAGCTGTTAGTTGCGCTACTTGTTAAAGTTTACAATGGTTGTTACCTAGCATTCAAGTGAGCAACATTGTTTTCGGTCATTGCGCTGAACTAAATTTACGCATCTTTACGTGCTAATATGTATGTATGTATGTATGACCAAGTTTATGCCCCAATTATTGTTTTTCGTGTGCTAGTAATTCTGCCAAAGTTCAACATAGAGTGGGAAATGCAATTTTTTTTTTGCAGAAAATTTAGAGGGGGAAGCTGTATGCCTAGTTTGCCATAGAAAAGTGGGCATTAAATCTTTCAATTTAGAGAGGCATTACAAATCCTGTCACAAAGAGTTAGAAAACTAATCAGGCAGGGACCTTTGACCTTAGTGACTCACAAATCGAAAACTTAGTTATTATTAAATGTACAAACTGTCATAGCTAGTTTGATAGATATTAGGGGAACTCAGGTAACCTTATAAATGCCTTATAAAATGTGTAAACGTATAAATTTATCTAGTGCGTAAACGAGCTGTCAAATTTTGTATGAAAAATCATTTACACAATTTATATAAATTTACGCCCATAATTTCATTGTGTAAACGCGGTAAACTCAAGGGAATGCAACCTTGCAGACATTACAGCAGGCATTTTCATCAGAAATCTCCAACATCAGCAAGTAAAGACGTTTTAGTTTTGATTTTTCACTTAATCTTGGCATTTTTTAATTTGTATAGCATTCAAAAAAATTTTGTTTGGCAATAATACAGCTGATAAACAATCAAGTTTATCAAGAATATCACTAGGTGCGTTCATATAACAGCGTGTGTAAATGGCTATAATTTTACACCTTATAAGTTTATATGTTTTCATGAGTCCCCCTATTGTATGTATATCTAAGTTAATCAAAATTTGTCAAAAAAAATCTTAATAGTTATGGCGTTTATTCAAATTTTAGGACTCCGCTCCGATTTTCGGTAGGCTTGATTTTTTTGAAAAGTACAAATAATAATTTTAAAACAAAAATCTTTATTGATATTCATTGATACTCGTAAAACCAATGACGTCTTCCATATCCTTTTCCAAGTTTGTACATTTAATAATAACTAAGTTTTCGATTTGTGAGTCACTAAGCCGATTACGCTGCTTCGTATGAATATATTTAAACTTAGAAAATGACGACTCACAAAGATACGTTGAACCAAACATGGAGCATTATTTATATACTTCATCAAGTACATTTACGTATTTCGGCTTACTTAGTAATTTCCAAAATTCGAGACCACTTTCGAGGGGGAGACATACATATATCTTCCCTCATACTTTGTAGCTCTGACTTGATTTCAGAGCTAAACGTTCTGATATCACAACTAAATGGATTTTAATACTAATCGATAACGTTTCTTATGTCTTCGAAGCCATGAATTCGGCTTTCAAATTTGTGTAAGAGTTGTGTTAGTACCTATTTTATGATAACGGGGAGAAGAACTTGGCAATTCAAATTCTTGTTCTATCGAACTTGTTTTTGGAAAATTTTATAAATCGCCATTCTCTAGGTTTCTATGCAAAGCTTGAAGTTGAATTTTAAATTTATACATGGGTAAAAGGAGCTCACATATAAATTTATTTTTTCCTTGTAGAACTAAATTTAGTTTATTAAACAAGGAGGTTATATCAACTAGAAAACTTAAATCTATCAAAAATGTTGGATTCTGAAAGCCTGCCAGTAAATCCATTTCATTTTCTTGCTCCAAAAATTCAATAACTTCACTTCGTAACTCAAGAAGTCTCTGAATACAGTTTCCACGGCTAAGCCAGCGTACTTCCGTGTACATGAGCAAATCTCCATATTCTGCATCAAGATCACTTAATAAAGTCTTAAATTTTCTACGAGTCAAAGAATTATGTCCTCCCCGTATCTTGTTGACGATTTTGACAGCCAACTGCATAGTGCTGACAATATTTGCTTGTTTTGCCAAAAGCACCTTTTGGTGAATAATGCAGTGGTATGCCGGTACATTAATGTCATTTGTTATGGAATCGCATCTACAATGGAGCAGCCAGGAAGGCAGTCGGCATGATATTGTGGTGCACAGTGGCTAGCCATGCCGGCTGGGCTGGGTTCTTGCCAACCTTGTTGTCCTGCGTCATAACAGGAAAAAGTTCCTATCATGCCTATTCAAATCAACTGACAAAAAAGTGCAGAGACGACCCAAAACGCTTGAAATTCAAATTAAAACAACATCCAGCCGAACCGGATGTCACGGACAGACCGTTACAACATTCAAAATTTAAAATTCCAAAAAAAATCTAAACGCAAAAAAACTTAACCGAACCGGAAATGACCGGTTACTATTACTGAAAATCAAAAAAAATCTGAAAAGGGAAAAAGGAAGGATAGGGCCGAATATATTTAGGGGGCGCCGCGGGTGTTGTTGCGACGCCCGGTGCTTTACCCACCCTCAAATCCATGGCCACGGACGCACCTGAATTTCGGTGGCCCCTTACCTGTATGCCTCATGTGCCTTCTAAATGAAAGGAACCGTCAGAATTCCCATTATAAATTATAAGTTTTATTTAAAATTCATCGTAAAACAATTCAGTGGAAACTTATTTGAAATGTAATATTATATATACATAGGCTTAACCGAAACCCGGTAACCCCTTGAAGATTAAAGCTAACTAATGTTCAGTCTTAGGCAATCAAAATCAAAAGAGAAACTCCTCCTTGATAATTAATTTAATTCAAGTGAATAAAATGGCTTAAACAAAAAAAATTTAGTATAAGAAAAAGGGTTAATCAGAAGGAAAGCTCAACCTGAGAGAAATGAGGAATCGGTTTTGATATTGATTTCGTAAGACATATTCCTTATAACTGTTCTGATATAATACCCAGATTGGTTGTCACAACTATGTGTATACATGGCAATAAATGCAATACAACTAAGCCTATACGAAGGCTTATTTACAATGTTTGTAAGGAAACCCTAAACAAAGTAAAGAATGAATCAATTGTGGGTGTAATGATAGTTACATACACCTTTTAATGCTATTACAACCCAAAAGGTGACTTTGAGATAAAAATCTACTATGCTAAATGTATTCAGACTTAAAGTCTTAAAGGTTATTATCTTGTTGTTTTGTTTCAGCTATGTATTTCATATCCTTATTTATTTATTCAACGTATTTACTTATTTTAATTGTATTTAATTTTATCCGATTTAGGTTAATTTTAATTGTTATTTTGTTTTGATAACCGGTATCTGATACTGTATATTATTTTATCAAACTTCATTTTATTACAGTTTATTTTATTTTTGGTAGGTTTGAGCTAATTACGTTGTACTTTGTTCTGTAATTCTATCATTATTATTTTTAATCTTTATTACCTTATAAAATCTTCTTTTATTATAGGTAATATAAAATAAAAATTTGTTTATTTTTCTTATTGGTGCATTTAAATTGCTAAATGTTCTTACTCGTTGAACCTACTGCTCAACGCCTAAAAGTAGATAAGCAAATTAGTTGTATAGAACTCAATTTCCAAAAAAATCCCAGCTTCAATACCATAGTTTATGTTTTCAAATTATCAAATTTTTATCGACCTATTATGCAACCCCGTTTTAAATGCGGATACACGCATAGGTATATATTCGATCTTATTTATACATAATATGTAACCTTTTGTTTTATTCAGTTCACTAAATTAAATAACTCTAAATACTAATGTGCGTGTGGATGTATACCGAGACGCATCTGAGGCTAAAGAGAATAAATTTATGCATACAGTTTGCTTTGCTAAAACTGACATGAAGCTACATAGGTAACCTCACCCCAATGAAAATCAAAGTCCGCAATGCTTATACGTCCGTTCGCCTATTTGCATGAAGGGAAGGTGACACACTAGTTTCTATGAGCCGGCAGCTTCAAATTTGGTACGATACCTACATACAAACTTAGAAAAATGGGCGCGGCAACGCCTGCTTATTAAAAAAAAATTTCTACTTTCGCTAGCAGTATCTCCACCAGAACGTTTAAAGGTAGCGTTACAAAATTTGATGGGAAGAATCCGTATTTGAGGTTGATCTGCTTGCGCCAACAATCGGGCCATGAACGTGATACGCCTTGGTATACAAACATACAAATATGTACGTACGCATCAATATAGAAAGGACAGTTGATTTGCATACCCCCAAAAAAATGCGTACCTTATGCAAGGATTGTACCATTAAAATAGTTCAGTATAATACAAAATGAGCCTGCGCTGATGCTAACAGACATAAGTAAGGTTTAATTTTCGTTCGAACGCAACTTTATGCATAATGCACGTAAGTGATACAAAATAAGTCTTACATAACGTCTAATTAATGGACATTAAAGGAGGCCTTCATAAGGGTGACCGGTTATCAGTACTCCTTGTAATCGCTAAACTGATTTTTTTCTTGGTTTTTTTTTTTGTGGGTATGCAATCACAAATGTAGGCCAATTTCACCTTAATTGGTTCTTGTACCAAGAATATTTCAATTAAATGTTTTAAAATTTCATGTTTCCATTAATCTACTTCTAAGCTGAACCCCCCTCTTCCAGGTTTAGGTTGATTGGGAGGAAAAAAAAATTATATTAAAGTGTATAATACATGTATGTGTTCTACTACTTGGCTACTTGGCAGCGACTCACCCGGTAGGTTGATACCTACTTAGCCGGCAAAAGGCCTTACCGTGGACCTCTGTCGCGTAGTTACTGGTAGACGTTGTTGCCGGTTATGGGTTGTTGCCGGTTATGTGTTATTGCCGGTTATGTGTTGTTGCCGGTTATGTATTGTGGCCGGTTATGTGTTGTTGCCGGTTATGTATCGTTGCCGGTTATGTATTGTTGCCGGTTATGTGCTGTTGCCGGCTATGTGTTGTTGCCGATTATGTATTGTTGCCGGTTATGTGTTGTGGCCGGTTATGTGTTGTTGCCGGTTATGTATCGTTGCCGGTTATGTATTGTTGCCGGTTATGTGCTGTTGCCGGCTATGTGTAGTTGCCGATTATGTATTGTTGCCGGTTATGTGTTGTGGCGCGCGGTCTTGGGCGCGCTGTGTTGGTACTGTTGGTGGTTGTTGCGCTCCGTCTAGCCGTACTGGTGGTGGCTGTTGTGGCTTATGCGAGTCGGCCCTGATGGTTGTGGTTACCACCGTTCTCTTGGGTTATATATTTCATTGCAGCTTTTCGTTAATATTTCATATACTATGAAATTCCTTCCTAACTTGCAATAATTTTGTTATAATCTTGCAGCCGAGATATTATACTAAGTGTATAACATTATTTTAATTTCACAAAGCTATCGTTTAGTTATTACTGTGATATTCGTTTTAGCGGCAGCCAATAAATTTTTTCCTCCATACGCGAATTTTGATATTTGCACGATCAGTTGCAAATGTTTTTAATACAGTTTATAATATTTGCATATTTTACCACTTGGCAAGCATCTTATCAATAACCGCTCGATGTGGTATTGTACCCCGAAATAAAACTATTTGAACCGTTGTAAGCCAAATATTGTGCTATAATAAATTCAACTTAAGTAATGTCTTAAGTTATGAACGGTGGTATTGTCCCAGACGTAAAACCAAGAAAAAAAGTAACTTTTTTCCAGAAACAGCGTGTTTCTTCTTAGCGAACATCATTCATCAGCCGTCGCGACCTCTAGTGTCCATTTTCGATTAACATTGCCATGCACCTTTTATTTGCCATCACTAGCCACTAGGTGCGTTCCAAAGGGGCTATCCCAAGCGGACCATAACAAACCTGCTTCGCTTTGAAGACCTGACGATGAAGCGAACAGGAAATCGGATCATCTGTGGGAAGCCACTGCCAGGAACCTCCGATGCCAGCAACGTGGGGCACGACTCACCCCTAAGATAAGAGTCTCAAAGTTCTACCGCGAAGCTAGCCGGGCAACATAGGTCCATCAAAAAATAAGTTAAGTCAAGTAGGGAATTAATTTTGTTTCTTAGTTTAAAAGGCTTTGCGGCAGTTAGACATTTGTTATGGAGAACTCGTAAAAACTCCGTATGGTTCTAGTGGCTATCGCCACCACCGAAAGGCAAAAAAAAAACACATGTGTGTAGACATTTTGATAAGGAGAACTCGTCCAAACTCCGTAAGGCTAGTCCAATCCAAGCGTGGACTGCCAGGCTGTTTTCGGTTCTCGGTGAGCACGCGTGTGAACACCCTATGATATCATTAATTAGTTAAATCGTAATTTTGGTATTTCAAAAAACACTTAGGCGTAAAGCAGTTAGGGTTTAAGAAAAAAGAAGATCTGAATTCACCCCCTTCACCCTATAGTCTAGAAGAGGGTTTGGGGGAAAAAAACGTATAAATATGTATATGTAGAGAAAGAACGAGGAAAAAAAAATGTTGCGCGAGGGAATAAAAAAAAATTCGCGTACACGGGGGGTGATGATGCGAATGCTGACAAGAAGGCAATAGGGCTACAGGGAGAAAAAAAAAAGAAAAAAACACAAACTCATTCATACTTGTCCCTTGTGCTCCCAACCGCAACGCATAAGGAGGTCTTAAGGACCTGCCTCTGGGACTGGTTGGGGCCACTAGGGTCAATTTCCTACACACACAGGTTGGTCCCAACACACCCAGCCGCAACGCAGAGGTGGTCTCTTGGGACTCGCTAGTGGGACTGGCTGGGTGTGTTGAGGCCACCCGTCTATTCACCCGGGACACCCCTCCTGCCTCCGCCGCAATGGGTGGAACGGTTTTCGAGCCGCTCCCCAAACTGGTGGGACAGGAAGAGGTGCCACTTTGAATCCCAGCTCAACCCGTCACAATCCAGGTGGTATTCTGCGGTACCACCTGAGACGTGGGCTGAGCTGGGGTCCTACCATTCGCTCACACACACACCAGACAACACAAATTCGGCTAAGGGGAATTGAGGAACAAACCTATTAAATTTAAACAAACAAAAAAATCTAAACCCAGTTAGCGGACATGAATAATTCCAAAGCCGACTACGGACAACTTCCGGGAAAACAAAAACCCCAATTACAAAAAAAAAATTAAGTGCGTGCAGCACTGCCTCACCGGTTGAATACCAAAATCCGGAGGACTTGACGTTCAGTCTCGTGGCATCTTCGGCCACTGCCCCCGATGACCACTCCGGACAGCTTGATCCGTCAACCATCCCACCGCAACGCAGGTGGCTGCTCCTGCTGCTGCCCACCTCGGAATGGTGGAATGGTCAACTTCCCAGGTTGACCCGGAATGACCCTCGCGAACAGCGCCTCGGGCGCCACGTTGGGCGCCATCTGTTACGGCGCTCTCAGCAACTGATCAGCAACGATGATCACTCCCGACAACTTGATCCGTCCAACCATCCCACCGCAACGCAGGTGGCTGCTCCTGCGGCTGCTCACCTCGGACTGGTGGGATGGTCAACTTCACAAGTTGACCAGGAATGATCAGCGCGACAGCGCCTCAGGCACCAAATCCCGTTGGGCACCATCTGTTATGGAATCACATCTACAATGGAGCAGCCAGGAAGGCAGTCGGCATGATATTGTGGTGCACAGTGGCTAGTCATGTCGGCTGGGCTGGGTTCTTGCCAACCTTGCTGTCCTGCGCCATAACAGGAAAAAGTTCCTATCATGCCTATTCAAATCAACTGACAAAAAAGCGCAGAGACGACTCAAAACGCTTGAAATTCAAATTAAAACAACATCCGGCCGAACCGGATGTCACGGACAGACCGTTACAACATTCAAAATTTAAAATTCAAAAAAAATCTAAACGCAAAAAAAACTTAACCGAACCGGAAATGACCGGTTACTATTACTGAAAATCAAAAAAAAAACTGAAAAGGGAAAAAAAGAAGGATAGGGCCGAATATATTTAGGGGCGCCGCGGGTGTTATTGCGACGCCCGGTGCTTTACCCACCCTCAAATCCATGGCCACGGACGCACCTGAATTTCGGTGGCCCCTTACCTGTATGCCTCATGTGCCTTCTAAATGAAAGGAACCATCAGAATTCCCATTCTAAATTATAAGTTTTATTTAAAATTCATCGTAAAAAAATTCAGTGGAAACTTATTTGAAATGTAATATTATATATACATAGGCTTAACCAAACCCGGTAACCACTTGAAGATTAAAGCTAACTAATGTTCAGTCTTAGGGAATCAAAATCAAAAGAGAAACTCCTCCTTGATAATTAATTTAATTCAAGTGAATAAAAGGGCTTAAACAAAAAAAATTTAAAAAAAATAAAAATAAATATAAGGCGCGATAACCTCCGAAGAGATCTAAGGCCGAGCTTCTCTTCCAATTTGCGTCGTGCTCCTCTTGATTTTCCCTACAAATTGGCCGGACGGGACCTACATGATTTTATGCCGACTCCGAACGGCATCTGCAAGGCAGATGAGTTTTCACTGAGAGCTTTTCAATGCAGAAATACACCCGGAGCGCTTGCCAAACACTGCCGAGGGGCGACCCCGCTTAGAAAAATTTTCTTCTAATTGAAAAACCTTATTTCTAAAATTTTTGATGTTGCTTTGCCCGGGGTTTGAACCCAGGGCATCCGGTGTGGTAGGCGGAGCACGCTACCATCACACCACGGTGGCCGCCGAAAAAAGTTTAGTATAAGAAAAAGGGTTAATCAGAAGGAAAGCTCAACCTGAGAGAAATGAGGAATCGGTTTTGATATTGATTTCGTAAGACATATTCCTTATAACTGTTCTGATATAATACCCAGATTGGTTGTCACAAATATGAGTATACATGGCAATAAATGCAATACAACAAAGCCTATACTAAGGCTTATTTACAATGTTTGTAAGGAAACCCTAAACAAAGTAAAGAATGAATCAATTGTGGGTGTAATGATAGTTACATACACCTTTTAATGCTATTACAACCCAAAAGGTGACTTTGAGATAAAAAACTACTATGCTAAATGTATTCAGACATAAAGTCTTAAGGGTTATTATCTTGTTGTTTTGTTTCAGCTATGTATTTCATATCCTTATTTATTTATTCAACGTATTTACTTATTTTAATTGTATTTAATTTTATCTGATTTAGGTTAATTTTAATTTTAATTGTTATTTTATTTTGATAACCGGTATCTGATACTGTCTATTATTTTATCAAACTTCATTTTATTACAGTTTATTTTATTTTTGGTAGGTTTGAGCTAATTACGTTGTACTTTGTTCTGTAATTCTATCATTATTATTTCTAATCTTTATTACCTTATAAAATCTTCTTTTATTATAGGTAATATAAAATAAAAATTTGTTTATTTTTCTTATTGGTGCATTTAAATTGCTATATGTTCTTACTCGTTGAACCTACTGCTCAACGCCTAAAAGTAGATAAGCAAATTAGTTGTATAGAACTCAATTTCCAAAAAAATCCCAGCTTCAATACCATAGTTTATGTTTTCAAATTATCAAATTTTTATCGACCTATTATGCAACCCCGTTTTAAATGCGGATACACGCTTAGGTATATATTCGATCTTATTTATACATAATATGTAACCTTTTGTTTTATTCAGTTCACTAAATTAAATAACTCTAAATACTAATGTGCGTGTGGATGTATACCGAGACGCATCTGAGGCTAAAGAGAATAAATTTATGCATACAGTTTGCTTTGCTAAAACTGACATGAAGCTACATAGGTAACCTCACCCCAATGAAAATCAAAGTCCGCAATGCTTATACGTCCGTTCGCCTATTTGCATGAAGGGAAGGTGACACACTAGTTTCTATGAGCCGGCAGCTTCAAATTTGGTACGATACCTACATACAAACTTAGAAAAATGGGCGCGGCAACGCCTGCTTATTAAAAAAAATTTTCTACTTTCGCTAGCAGTATCTCCACCAGAACGTTTAAAGGTAGCGTTACAAAATTTGATGGGAAGAATCCGTATTTGAGGTTGATCTGCTTGCGCCAACAATCGGGCCATGAACGTGATACGCCTTGGTGTACAAACATACAAATATGTACGTACGCATCAATATAGAAAGGACAGTTGATTTGCATACCCCCAAAAAAATGCGTACCTTATGCAAGGATTGTACCATTAAAATAGTTCAGTATAATACAAAATGAGCCTGCGCTGATGCTAACAGACATAAGTAAGGTTTAATTTTCGTTCGAACGCAACTTTATGCATAATGCACGTAAGTGATACAAAATAAGTCTTACATAACGTCTAATTAATCGACATTGAACGAGGCCTTCATAAGGTTTACCGGTTATCAGTACTCCTTGTAATCGCTAAAATGATTTTTTTCTTGGTTTTTTTTTTTTTGGTGGGTATGCAAGCACAAATGTAGGCAATTTCAACTTAATTGGTTCTTGTACCAAGAATATTTCAATTAAATGTTTTAAAATTTCATGTTTCCATTAATCTACTTCTAAGCTGAACCACCCTCTTCCAGGTTTAGGTTGATTGGGAGGAAAAAAAATTTATATTAAAGTGTATAATACATGTATGTGTTCTACTACTTGGCAGCGACTCACACGGTAGGCTGATACCTACTTAGCCGGCAAGAGGCCTTACCGTGGACCTCTGTCGCGTAGCTACTGGTAGATGTTGTTGCCGGTTATGTGTTGTTGCCGGTTATGTATTGTGGCCGGTGATGTGTTGTTGCCGGTTATGTATCGTTGCCGGTTATGTATTGTTGCCGGTTATGTGTTGTGGCGCGCGGTCTTGGGCGCGCTGTGTTGGTACTGTTGGTGGTTGTTGCGCTCCGTCTAGCCGTACTGGTGGTGGCTGTTGTGGCTTATGCGAGTCGGCCCTGATGGTTGTGGTTACCACCGTTCTCTTGGGTTATATATTTCATTGCAGCTTTTCGTTAATATTTCATATACTATGAAATTCCTTCCTGACCTGCTATAATTTTGTTAGAATCTTGCAACCGAGATATTATACTAAGTGTATAACATTATTTTAATTTCACAAAGGTATCCTTTAGTTATTACTGTGATGTTCGTTTTAGCGGCAGCCAATAAATTTGTTCCTCCATACGCGAATTTTGATATTTGCACGATCAGTTGCAAATGTTGTTAATACAGTTTATAATATTTGCATATTTTACCACTTGGCAAGCATCTTATCAATAACCGTTCGATGTGGTATTGTACCCCGAAATAAAAATATTTTAACTGTTGTAAGCCAAATATTGTGCTATAATAAATTCAACTTAAGTAATGTCTTAAGTTATGAACGGTGGTATTGTCCCAGACGTAAAACCAAGAAAAAAAGTAATTTTTTCCGGAAGCAGCGTGTTTCTTGTTAGCGATCATCATTCATCAGCCGTCGCGACCTCTAGTGTCCATTTTCGATTAACATTGCCATGCACCTTTTATTTGCCATTACTAGCCACTAGGTGCGTTCCAAAGGTGACTATCCCAAGCGGACCATAACACATTCTTTAATAAGTGTCCAATTAACCCAGTTTTTCTTCTAGTCATTGACTTCGCTCCATCTGTGCAAAGTGAGCAAAACTTATTTCGATCAAGAACTAAAAAAACTTGCCTTTCGAGTGCATCATATGTTGTTTGACCATTGTCGTGTCCATGGAGAGCTTCTAGTGTAAACACTTTTTCTGTTATATTAAATTCATCATCTACCCCCCTGATACAAATAATGAGCTGTGATAGATCATTTTGGTCTATATATTTACATTTTGAAATTTTTTCCAAAGTTATGTGCCTAATGTATGAGCAAATATTTTCAGAGCGGCGGCAAATGGTTCTGGGTGATAAAGGAATCTGATCAATCATTTCAGAAAACATGTTTTCTGCACTTCCGAAACATTGATGAACAGATTTCATAAAATTTTTATAAACTCTTCATCAGTAAAAGGCCGACCATATTTAGCCAGTTCATGGGCTACTACAAAGCTTCCCTTATTTTTGGCTTCGGTTAGTTGCAGTGCACTCATTGACTGATTTTTTTCCAAACTATATAGTTTGTATAAATTTTTTGCCATTTCCTCATAAAAGGATTTTTTAATTGTATTAAATAAAGTTCCCTCTGCCTGCCTGAATAGTTTTCTAACTCTTTGTGACAGGATTTGTAATGCCTCTCTAAATTGAAAGATTTAATATGTTTATTTTGGGCCAATTTTTTGTTACAATTGTAATTATTTGGAGCTTTTCGGCCGAAAAAATAAAGACAAAACACAAGGTTTCTCTTTTCCTCCTACGCGTTTCGATGAAATTTTTTCATCTTCATCAGGGAGACTGTATATTTATCATAAAATATGATATAAAACAAAACAAACATTAACACGTTAGTTAAAATTACACAATTTACATCACTCTGTTGTTAACATAATACTTACATTCAATTTATAACATTGAAACTTTCAACATCTAACACATAAATAAACAAAACTTTACATTTAATTTACTGCCTCCATTCATGTTTCCTGCTTCGTCCATTGGCTGATAATGCCGCCATATAAGCGCAGTTTATATTGTTGACGTCTTCTTTGAAATTCATTGCAGTATTGATTTTTTTTGTATTCGTAGAGCTTCCAGCGTCATTCGTGTTCGTTCTTTCCCCTCAACGCCTAATATTTTCTCGTTTTCGAAGTCCGCTTTGGTCAAATGTTCGCATAGTGCTGTTGTTTTTCTATTTTTGGCGTCTAGTCTATGTTCGTTTATTCGTAAACTTAGCGATCGCTTCGCCGTTCCAATGTATATTTAATTGCAAGTTTCTCCTGCATCCCCATTACATTTTATTTCGTATACCACATTGTATATTTTTATTTATTTATTTATTTTATTTATTTATTTATTTATTTGTTAGTCTACAAATTTTACAATTAATCAGACTAAATATGAATGAATGAATGAATATAAATGCGGATTACAGTGTAAAATTAACAAGCATACATAGTGAGCAAAATTATATTATAAAATATGTATATACATATATTATTGGACGTGATTTCGAGCAGCTGATGTATATTTAACACACAATGAGTAGGGCTGCAATGTGTGGGAGGTTGGAAAGGACGTGATTCCAAGCCACCCGCCCAAAGTAACTATTGATTATTAGTGCTGTCGGAATGGACGTGATTTCGAGCAGCTGATGTATATGTAACACACAATGAGTAGGGCTGCAATGTGTGGGAGGTTGGAAAGGACGATATTCCAAGCCACCCGCCCAAAGTAATTATTGATTATTAGTGCTGTCGGAATGGACGTGATTTCCAGCAGCTGATGTATATTTAACACACAATGAGTAGGGCTGTGATATGTGGGAGGTTGGAAAGGACGTGATTCCAAGCCACCCGCCCAAAGTAACTATTGATTATTACTGCTGTCGGAATGGACGTGATTTCGAACAGCTGATGTATATGTAACACACAATGAGTTGGGCTGCAATGTGTGGGAGGTTGGAAAGGACGTGTTTCCAAGCCACCCGCCCAAAGTAACTGGAGCAGGTAACAGATTTAGTTTAACATGTGATTTTGAAACAGTTATGAGTTCAAGGCAGTGAGTATATATTTTTTATACTGTAAAGTGTGTCACAAGTGTCAATATTATTACAGTGATTATTAAAATCTTGACACAGACAACGAAGAAGTTCATGCATTTGAAAATTCGATCTACATGTATTTAAATATAGCGGTTGGAAATACCGAGAGGGCATAAAAGGGACATTAAACATCACATCGCCAAGCAGAAATGGACTGTTTATCATCCCCCTTAATAGTTTTACCATAAATAAAACGCCAAACATCTCCCTACGGCTCTGTAGTGAAGGCAGCTGTAAAAGTTTTAACCGGCTGCAATAGGGCGGTAGGTTCCTTGATGGATCCCAGGGCAAATAATTTAGAGCAAAGAGCAAAACTTGCTCTGGACCGATTCCAATTTTGCGCTATGACTCTAGTCACCCGCGGGTACGAAAAATACCCCATATTAAAATACCCATAAACAGCTTCCATTTGATGCCCACATTTTACAAACATATCCCAGGATTACCCAGGTGCACGTTGTGATCTCAAGACCCTATCCAGAACGGGATAAAAAGTATCCTATGTCTGTCTCCTGGTTCCAAGCTACCCCTCCACCATTTTTCAGTCAAATCTGTTCATCCGTTCTTGAGTTATAAATAGTGTAACTAACAGCAATTTCTCTTATATATGTACATACATATATACATCACATTAGAAACTTCAAAAATAACAGTATTTCTCCACTATTTAATGGATGTTATTATACAACCTACAAACTTCAATCACTCTATCTATTTAAAAAAGCGCATGAAAATCCGTTGCGTAGTTTTAAAGGTTTAAGCATTCAAAGGACATGGGACAGAAAAAGCGATTTTGTTTTATAATATGTAGTGATAGTAACATGCAAAAATACCAAAAAATAAAACTTTTTTGAAAAATTTTAAGGAAAGGTTAATATTTTTAACGAAAGATAATTTTTCAATAGATGTATGCATTCTTAACCATTTATGTTGCATTAACAATTAACCATTTTATGTTACATAAATATGTGTGTACATACCTATATCAAGCTGATATGATATGAAAATACATACATTCATACATGCCTATAAACCTACGCCCGAATTTAAATAACGCAGCGAATGCTATGTACATATGTACGAATGTGGCGCATCATATCTAACTCAAAAGCAATTAGCGCGAACAGTTGACACCAAACAACCACACACACGAATTTTTTGGTAAAAATGTTACTTTTGTTTAAACAATTTGGCTGATATAAGAAAGGAATCAAGTATTTTTTTTGATGCAGAACGAAGGCAAATATTTCAGAGTTTTACTGAAAAGTAGAATTTTTTAAATCCATCCATCCGTTTATGAGTTATAGCTGTGTAAACAAAAATTTTATGATTTTTTACTTCATTTTGGCAATTTGCCACGCCCCTATAATATATGTATTCAAATTATATTAACTGTACCATCTCACGTAGCTATGCTTTCAAATGCAAAAAACCGTTTTAAAATCGGAGCATTCTGTGTGAAGTTATGTGCATACATGGCATTTAGTGACTTTATTTTATAAGATTTATAGTAGAGATATACGCCGCGATAAACGCCGCCGCCAATTTTGGTCGTATTTCGCACGCCGCCGCCGAATATCAAAAATATCGGCGCGGCGGCGTTGCGTCCGGTGCGTTACTATATTTCTACTCGTTTAAGACTGTTTAGGCCATTTATTGTTTATGTCGAAAATCGGTCGGATATGGTCGAAAGTGGTATCAACGTATACGCATCACTGCCAGTTATAAGAAACTAATTGCGAAATTTAACTCTTTATAACTATTCAAAAGTTATTTAAAATAACAGGCGCTTTCGATGTCAGCTTAACACGGACTTTGCATCACTAAATTCAGCAAGTTATTAAAACAAAACCCTAAAAGAATAGTTGTATAATAAATTTATATGCTCACTTTGCATTTTTGAAAAAATTAATAATGAGCAATTAATTCAAATAAGATGACCCAAGGCGAACATGTTTTAAATTGTCTTCAAGAATAAGCGAAATCAGTGATGCAAAATCCTTTAGTAGGTTCTAGGGGCATAAACACTCCTTTGAAATTATTCTTACCTCATACTTAAGTTGAGGATATATGTACTTATGAGAACGGTCTGAAAAATCACTTAGTCTTGCATTCAAACATCTGTTGTTTATTTGCGAAACTATTCAATAGCGTCTGAAATGTTAATTTTGATTTTCACACTTCATCCTTCAACACCCAAGTCTCCCGGTTTGATATTTCCTAAAGTTGGCGGACCTATCCAAAACTAGTCCCTTAGAGTGAATCACGTTGATTATAGCCTATCAACCAAGTTTAAATATCACCTACACGTTACGGCCCCTTTTACAAATTTGAATACGTAGGCACATATATCTACCAGGTGAGGCTTTGTCCTTCGCAAGAACACTCAAAGTGGTGAGGCAAAAGCTTTCCCAAGACAGTGGAACTAATGACCGTGTGTGATACTACCCTAACGTAGTGGACAGCCGAACTTGTTTGAAAACTGAAGCTACGCGGTCATCCATAATGAGCTCCTATATCGTAAGGCCGGAAAACAGTAGTTAACAACTTTCAACTTAAAATCCGTCGACTTTCATTCTAAATTTGATTTAACGAAGACTATTGAAATCAATGTTGTGAACACAAACGTCTGCAATCTTTGGTCTACATTTTAAAAATTTTATCCAGGGTCCTTGTAAAATTTTAATTATGTAGATGGGCCGAGGATTATACGATTTTCACCCATGAGGGCATCCTTGGCCGAATAGTCACTCCCTAACTTTTCAAGGTGTTTCTCTTGTGTAGCTCGGCAGCATAGCGCGACAAAAGCATCAGTTGGAAAGTCTTCGGAGCTACACCTAGAACTTCTAGGAAAGTGACGTCGACGAAGGTATGAGTTCGAAGTCGCAGTCCTATAGCTTCTGTACTGGCATATGGTGTGAGGCTCAGGAGGCGTGGTAGCGACTGGTGGTAGGGATTCCTACTGTTCGCACATCGGGAATTGTAGCTCTTAAAAACAGCCGAAAAAAGTGGAGGCGCCCTGTGCCACGAGAGTCAAGAGTATTAATAGACCATTAATAGCAACCCTAAGTTGCCTTTATGATTTAAATAAATTGTATTCGCGACGATTATTAGGAGTCAACCCTAGGTGAAACTACGCTTTGCACGAGATATATAAGCAAAAGTGTGACTATTTTATGTACCTCTATTTCTTTTCAGCAGACGTAGCAATACCAATTCCAAAGACCGGGGTTAGGTTCGAAGCCTCTCTGGAGCAAGCGAACGAGGGACAATCCCTTCGCAAGGAGCTACTCCTGAAAATTTTTAAACGGTCTGCGAGATTTTGATGCAAAAACCCCGGATCTTTCCGAAATGTCCAACACGTTGAATTCCTTAAGTACATATAAACAAAACCTTTTCTAAATATTATTTTTTTAAATAGAAAAATCATGCTTTTAAAGTAAGAACACCGGCGTACGCCGGCGCGCCGCCGCCGGTATATAATAGAGCCTACGCCGCCGCCGCCGATAAAGTGATAGATGCTCTAATATTGAAATGCCAATGCGACAGTTATGTACATCATTAAATGGTAAGGTAATGACCTACAGCAACATTCGGGACGTGTCTTTAGATGACCCAAAATATAGTAACTATATAAAAAATATTCCATTGCTACAAAGTAGAAAATTTAAAGACCATTCATCTTTAACCTTGTGATAATTAATAGCGTTTTCTTTTCTGGCTAAAGTGTTTCGATTTTTGTACGCCGCGCAAGGGTTGTTGTTCTATTCTAAAAAACAGGCAACGCCTTTACGGGGTATTTCGTCTTTTGTGAAAATTGTTGCCTGCTCGCAACGCAAAAGCGTTACACTTTTACCCTGTATAAAATGGCGGTGTGGCAATGCAAGTTCCACATATACTCTGTTAATATGAGATACACAAATCACCGATCGGAATTGCGCATTCACGAGTTCAAAATTGCTTCGTTCTGCGCAACTACGTCACAGTTGACTGTTTGAGGGAGAGAGAAAAACACAAGAGCTAAAGGAAAATGACGTAAGATTGCCCATAAAAAAGAGCTGATCTAATGTTTACATCCGCAGTGCGCAATCTTTTTGTGTGATTTGTGATATGAGTGAATACGGTGAGTTGAATTGTTCTTTGTACGCACTATAAATGTTGAACATTTTCTGGGGTAGGAGTAACTATATTAAAGCTTTACCATATACTTAGGCAACAATATATTTCAGAAAAGAAAACGCTATAAGACACGCGTTATGTTTAGTTAATACTTAAATAGATGTACTTTATTAAATATATGTACCGACAAAGCGAAGGAGAATGAACGACTGAAAACTTTGATTACAGTGACAGTGCATTGAACCTGCAGCCTGCATTGTGTACACAGAAACCGTTGTATGCATATATGTAAGAGAAAACCCCCATCGGCTTAAATGCAAGTTACCACAACTATTCTTCCCCTCTTAGTTTTTAGTCGTTTAATCTTAACAAAATTCATGACTTAGTTCTATTAGGGTTGCTTTCATTTTGCCTATTTGCATTATTTTCTACAATTTCAGACTCTGCGGCAATTTCTTTTTCTTGTGCAAATTGTAATTTTTCTTTGTTCTTTAATATAGTGGGGACGTAGCCCTTCTCTTCAAACTCTTCATTAGTTCTATCAAAATTTTTTAACATTTGATTGGAATGCCTCTTCCACGTTTTGTTTTTTTCCTCTAACTGAACAGAGTACTTTTGTTTACTACTTTCGGTATCACCCAAGAAACGCGCCCAGCGACTAATTAGTCCTTCGTTAACACTACTTAGTTTAGCTCAAAATCATAACTGTTTTTCCCCGTGTAATAGTGCTGCTGATCTTTTTGTTGTTTCTTTATCTTTTTATCTATTTGTTTTTACTCTATTTTATAAGTCTTCTTCTTGGGATTAATGAGGTCAAATCCATTTCGTAGCTGCCTGCCAAACATCAATCCAGCAGGCGACGAACCTGTTGTAATGTGCTTTGTATTACGGTAGTCAAAAAGATATCGTGCTAATGCTTCATTGAATCGCACGCAACTGTTTCCAAACAAAATTCTCTTTAGCGCATTTTTTATACTTTTCACCATATTTTTCGCCTGGCCATTGGTAGCCGGATAGCCTACAGGCATTGTGACATGCTTAATACTATTATTTGCTAAAAAATCTTGAAATTCTATGGACACAAACGCTGTGCCATTATCCGAAACAACAGTTCGTGGAAGACCGAAACGAGCAAAAATATCTCGCAATTTTGCTATTGTGCTGCTACTAGTTGTGTTTTTGCCCATATCTAAATACTCGACCCACTTGCTGTGACTATCCACCACTACCAGACACCAACGATTCATCATTGGCCCAAACAAATCAATATGGATTCTATCCCAGGGTTTTTCTGGCCATTTCCAGGGAATCAACTTTTGCTTCGGGGGGTTTGAACGTGTCATTAGGCAACTGGTGCAAGATTTAATTTCTTTTTCAATAGCGACAGTTTGGCAAGGCCACCAACAACACTCTCTGACTATGACTTGGTTTCACTTATTTCCATGTGAGAACTATGCAAATACTTTACTATTTTACTTTGTAGCGAATGAGGAACTATAATTCTATAACCCCAATACAAACACCCATTTTCCTCTGAAAGCTCGAACCTACTGCATTTATTTGACCATTGCGAATTGATGTATTCTTTAACTCCTATTACGATTGAATTTGAAATTGTCTCTTTCTGGATGCTGTTAAAGTCTAATATCGGAATACCTCTTTCAGAGACATTGTTTAAGTGATGTGTGCTCACTTAAATAGCAAATGATATTCCTGTCCTTAATTGAACTTTTGTCACCTAACCCCACCTGTGACTTGCGATCACTTCTCCAAGTGACTTGCGTTCACTTCACTAGTTATGACATGCGTTTATACAACCCTGGCGGTAGAGTAGACTGGATTTGCCATCCAGTGCTTCCAGCCAACAGTGTTGGAATTGCTTTCCATCACTAATCTATGCTATAAATACAAGTGCAATGCATTAACTAGCTCTCTTGTTTCGTGGAACACTGAACATCTACCAGCAACCAACATCATCTACCTTTTGAGAAAATTTGAATCGGATCATCAACTCCGGAGCGGGTACCAACATCATCACCTACGCCACATCCAACTCCAGGAGAAAAGCAAAGGAAGTATTATCCCAAAATCGTAAGTTATATCTTTCAATATAAAAGCAACCGAAGTAGCACTTGCGCTGCGGTACTCCCCTAACTTAATCTAACCCTTGCGCGGTCATCGCCACCCTTGCGTGATATTGGTTCTCGAACCCCACCTAGCCCTTGCGTGGCCGCAAGACGGATCAAAATCCCGAATTATATCCTTCAAATTCACTATTCAAATTCATTTCATAAAATTTTCGTTCCATTGTTGAATTAGTTATCTTTACATCCTCATATTTGCTATGTGAAGTATCAGCGTTTAAGTTCCAATTGTTAGCTTTAAGAGTTTAAATTCAATAAAAGAATTAATATAGAAACAAGCATTTGCGTCAATGCGTTAAACAGACATAATTCATGTAAACACTTCTTTGCATTTCTTGCAACGTAAAATTTTCACAAACAGTTTCACTAAGGAACCTTGAAAAGAAATCGGCAACGTTTTCCTCTGATTGAACATGAGTAATATTGAAATCGTATGCTGACAATGTGAGCGCTATCCTTTGCAACCTATTGGCCGCAGTCTGCGGAATACCTTTTTTGGACCCAAAATGTAGTGTAAAGGTTTATCCGTCACCAGGATCTACCAGGATCTACCATACAAATAGTGGTGAAATTTCTCCACCCAAAACAAAATTACTGCCGCTTCCTTATCCAACTGCGATCAGCGTTTGGCAACTTCCTAGACGCGTATTCGATCGGCCGTTCAATTCCACTAGGATGGATTTGCAACAAAACTGCCCCTAATCCAAACGGGCTTGCATCGACGGTTAGCCTTGTCTTCAATTTCGGACTAAAATTACCTAAGCATCTATCGGACTTTAAGGCTTCCTTAAAAGCACTAATCGCTTTTGAGCATTCTGCTGTCCAAATAAACTGCTTGTTATTTTTAAGCAGCTCGTACATTGGGCTAGCTACAGCTGACATATTAGGGATAAATTTTCTATTGAAATTTACTACTCCCAAAAACGCTTGAATTTCTTCGACATTGGACGGACTGCCTATACTGTCAATAGCCTTAACCTTTTCAGGGTTCGTGTGTAAACCATTTTGGTCGATAATGTGGCCCAAGTAACACAATGAAGAATTTAAAAACGAACACTTGTCTTTTGCCAGCTTGAAACCCGACTCCTGCAAAATAGTTAGTACATTTTTTATCCGTTGTAGGTGGAGATTCCTATTAGGGGCGGTAATCAATATATCATCTAAAAATACCACTACATCTTCTAGCGCTGACATAAGGGTTTCCATAATTCTTTTGAACAACGCTGGCGCTGATGCAAGTCCATATATAATCGCTTATATTGGTATAACCCTTTACTAGTAGAAATTGTTGTCAACGGTCTCGCAGCTGGCTTCAGCTCTATTTGTTGGTAAGCCATGGACAAGTCAAGCTTTGTGAATTCTTTCTCCCCAGCTTTGAAAACAAATCCTCGATTCGGGGTAGAGGGTATTTTTCAACCTTAAGGTAGGGGTTGAGGGTGACCTTAAAATCGCCACAAATCCTTACATCGCCTGACCTTTTTAAAACTGGCACAAAATACTCTGTGGGTTCTAACACATCAAGCTTAACCAGCTTTGCGATTTCCCTGTCGACTTTCCCCTTATTGCTATAGGGACGGGGCGAGGTTTACAAAACTTAGGAGCTTCACTTTTTTTCTAGTACAAGCTCTACTTGTTGTTCTTTTAACCACCCTAATGTGCCATCGAACAAAGAGTGAAACCTTTTAAATACATAACCGGCAATATTGTTTAGTTTGGATAAAAAGTGTACGTTTTGAATACTTATGCCGAACTGATTCACAAAATTTCTTCCTAACATGGGCGGGCCACCATACTCAATAACAACAACTGGTAGCCACTAACACGAACTATTAAATTTCACCAGCATATTACATACTCCCTTAGGAACAATCCGCGTACCATTAAACGATTTAAAAATTATATTTCTACGGCATTAAAATATTTACAAAAAGTTGAGAAAGAAATCTCGCTATATTCGTACCCAGTGTCCAGTTGCACATTTAAGCGAACGTTATTTAAAAGCACATCATAACAAATTGGCCCTAGCTTATTGTATGCTATATTAAACAGAGGTAACTCTTCTTCCGACTCTGTCAGAAAATTTTGTACCTCATAATAGAGACTCCATATTATGGAACCATATTCCAGCAAAAAAAAAAATTAATAAATGTAAGGCGCGATAACCTCCGGGGAGATCTAAGGCCAAGCTTCTCTTCCAATTTGCGTCGTGCTCCTCTTGATTTTCCATACAAATTGGCCGGACGGGACCTACATGTTTTATGCCGACTCCGAACGGCATCTGCAAGGCAGATGAGTTTTCACTAAGAGCTTTTCATGGCAGAAATACACTCGGAGCGCTTGCCAAACACCCCGCTTAGAAAAATTTTCTTCTAATTGAAAAACCTTATTTCTAAAATTTTAATGTTGCTTTGCCCGAGGTGTGAACCCAGGGCATACGGTGTGGTAGGCGGAGCACGGTACCATCACACCACGGTGGCCGCCATATTCCAGCCTTGATTGTACAAATGCATTGTACAATATCTTTTTAGTATATGTGACCCGGCCTATGAAAAGGTGGCTTATGATTCAAAAAAGAAACAGCTGTTAAAGATAAACAATGCATTTCTTCAGTTTCTTAGAAGTTTTTCTTTTCCATTATTATTTTTTGAGTCATAAGCCACCTTTTCATAAGCCGGGTCACATATGGGTCCTTAAACTCAGATCCATTTCTCTTAATAAGGAATATGCCTTGGGGATTACACAATTTAGATGCTCAGTAAATGTAAACGCTAAATCGAATACAATAGCCAGATCTCGAATTTTATTCACCCTAACTAAATGCATATCACTGACGTAATAAGTTGAAATCCAGGTATTATATAATTTTAAGTACGTTACGCAGTAACACATGTTGGCATTAAGTGCAAGCATATTTTTACAGCACTAGCCATTAAAAATATTTAACTCTGATTGAAGAGTGCATCGGACTTATCTCAATTTTGAAGAAGATTTTTAAGTCATCTGCGTAGAGGAGATAACTGCTTTGCATGAAAAATACACTCACTCATTTATAATAAGTAAGTAAGTCTAAGTTCGGGTGAAATCGAGCATTACATACCCAGCTGTACACTTGAAATGCTGTTGTTGTTTGTTTTGTGTGCTTAATAGTGTTACAAGGCTGCGCAATAATACATATACATATGGTTCTATTCTGAACTAAATTTTCTTCGAGTTATGGCTCCCGAAACATAGAAAATTCTTAGTCATAAAAGGGGCGGTGCCACGCCCATTTTTAAAAATTTGAAGTTTTTCCTATTTATTGTTATAAATCCACTTGGGAAATGAAATACCATTGTTATAAAGCTCTTTTTTGCAAAGATATAGATTATTTTATTCGGTCCTTAACCGATTTCGTTAATTTTTCTTCAAAGCATTCCTTATAGTAAAGGCAACCCCTCTGCCGAATTTTGTTACGATAGGTTTAACGATTTTTGATTAATGATTAATAATATTTGTAAAATTTATTTTATAACAAGTGGGCGGTGCCACGCCCATTTAAAATAATTATTTTTTTTTAATTATACTTATTATTAAGAATGCATGAGCTTAACACCGGCTTATAATAATTGAATATTCAAGGCATCTGCAGTCTCACCGTGTGATTCGTCGTTCGAATCTCGGTGAAACCTTTGATAACATTACGAAATTGCCTTATGATGATTACGTGGCGGTTTTCGAAATGGTACCACCGCAATATGCCAGTATATGTTTCATTCTTTCTTTTCAGTTTCTCTTAGAAAAATATAATAATTGAATATTCAATTATTATAAGCCGGTGCAAAGCTCATGAATTCTTAATAACAAGTATAAATTGAACAAACCATTAAAACAAACAAACATAATTTTTTTCAAATTTTTATCAAGAGTCTCAATATCAGTCCACACGTCAAATTTCGACATTGTCGGTGTATTATTTACAAAATAATCAGGTTTTTTGTGTTTTCCAAAATATTATATTGTGACGAATATTAGCATCACTAAGCTGTTAGTAAATAATCACACAATAACAAAAAAGCATGAAGCAGCCACTCTTATGTAAATGTACACATTAAAGCTGGCAACACTTATGTAGAAGGCTACGAAGAGCTATCTCACACACACAGATGTGGTCATCAGCCGAAGTAGTTACTCACACATACATACGCATATGGCTATAAACCACAAACATGCATGTACTCATATATCTAATTACCAAGCAGGAGATACAAGAGTTCTAGAAGGTGAGACGTCTAGGCTTTTGGAGAAATATTCGAACAAAGCAACGGAGAGTATAAAAACAGCGCAAGCTGTACAATGAGTAATCAGTTTGATTTAAACAGGCTATTAGTTGCGAAGTGAAGTATAATTGTCCTACTCCCAAAAAAGGCTAATAAAGCCCATTTTGCAATACAGAATATTGGAGTGATTTATTCAACAGTTTAGCGATTCGAACGTTACCAGAAGGTTGCAAATAAGCGGAATTTCCCGAAATTCGTTACAATTGGTGTCAGAAGAGAAATTGTTGAATAAATTCCAGATGATATGGCCAAGTTAAGTGATTTGAAGATGCAGCAGCTCAGAAAGGAGTTGGAGAGCCGTGGGCTGAATACAACCGGCAATAAATCCGAACTACAAGCACGACTACGAGAGGCAATGGAATCAAAAGGCATTAACATAGAAGAGTATGTCTTTCCTTTTGATGGCAATGAGGCAACAAAATTGGAGGAGAAAACATAGACCTGAACATGATATTTAGCATCCAAGATGGAATCACAGGAGACACGTATATCCGAAATGTCGTCACAAATAACATTCAGGATTGAAATACAGGAGGCACGTATATCCGAATTGTCGTCACAAATAGCATCCACGATTGAATCACAGGAGGCACTTATATCCGAAATGTCGGAACAAATTTCAGCAGAGGTATCATTGCAGATCGCTGCATAACTGGACGCCCGTATGGACCTAAAAATAATGCAGTTTGAGAGCAAAATCGAGGCTGAGGTAGGTGCTTTAAAAGGTCGTATACAGGAGCTGCAACTAAATCGCCAAGCTGTTTCAGCAAGCAATACTAAGGTAAACACTCACTGGTCATTTCAACAGCGATCAACTGTCAATACATGAGCAAATTTCAAAGAGAATTTTACCCTCACTGCGCTCTCTACTTTGTACTTATGACGATGGCGCCACTTGTTTAAAAAAATACCAAAATAAGAAAACCACCAATCGAAAAAACACACAAAATGAGAAAACAACAAAAAACTACTTTTTCAGTTATCAATACAAAAAGAAAACCCTTTTTTGAATTTACTGTGCAAAAAATTATGAGATACCGGGACACCTATTTATCGGGTAAAGCTTTGCAACTTCTCCTCCAAGCGAAAAGCAAAATTGCGCCCTTTTGTTGCAAAAGTTTTGTTTGAGCGAACAGGATTCTTCCAAAGTTAGTAGCATTTTGTTAATTTTTTACGAATTCTCACACGAACGAATCTAATAATATAATAAAAAACACTCTTTTTAATGTTGATGTTTCCGACAACATAAAAGTTTGTGTTGTTTTGAAATCGTTTCAACTTAAAGTGTTACGAAAATTAAACTTGCCGAATTACATGCAAAGTTACTCCAGTGGTGAACTACCTTCCTGCGATTTGGTTCTTTACTTTTCTATAACTTACAAGTTCTCTATTTAAATGTTATGTCAAAAATTTATACTACAAGTTTTGTTCGAAACAATCAAGTGTAGCAACTACACGCGAGAGAAGAAATTGAGAATGAGCTGAGCTGCAACTGAAAGAATTGAGAATCGGTTTTGTGACTACTATTTTCATTTCTATTTGCAAAGCGAAGTTCAAAACTATAACTTAAATAAATTATAACATTTTGTGAAAGTGCGTTTAATAAAACAAAGTAATAAAGTGTATAATGTTGAATGTATGCCAGCATATTTGATGTCAGCCCAATTGACGTTCGGTTATTAAGTGCCACCGTGGTGTGATGGTAGCATGCTCCGCCTGCCACACTGTATGCCCTGGGTTCACACCACGGGCAAAGCAACATCAAAATTTTAGAAATAAGTTTTTTCAATTAGAAGAAAATTTTTATAAGCCGGGTCGCCCCTCGGCAGTGTTTGGCAAGCGCTCCGAGAGTATTACTGCCATGAAAAGCTCTCAGTGAAAACTCAGCTGCATCGCAGCATAAACTTAGGAAAAATAATATTGTTACAACGAAAGCGGACAAAGCACTGTGCTAACCGAAGAACTCATAAAGGAAATGAAATGCCGTAGAATAAGAGAGAATCCCACGGATGAATACCAGAAATAAATCAGAGTTTCTATAAAAAATGTAACAAATATAGTAGATTTTAAAAAGGCACATACATATGTAGATTGGTCCAAATGAACCCTTCGGCTCCTCCAATGATTGCGCTACCAAAAATCCACAAGCCGGATATTCCAATGAGGCCCATCATTAATTTTAAATCGGCACCATGTTACAAATTCTCCAAATATTTATAAACGATATTGAAAGTTATTGAAGTAATAGAGAAACTTTAGACCGTAGAGCTGACAAAGAGCAGCAAATTGGTGTCTTTTGACATAAAAGATTTATACCCAACAATACCTCTATCGGAGACATTGGGCATAGTTAGCTCAACAATAGCTCATAGTTAATACAAAAAACAAAGTGAAAAGTATGCAAATCACAAACACGCTAAGAACCACTTTACGTCAAAACTATTTTTAATTCAACTATAAAATATATAGACAACAAGCGGTCTTGGAATGGGAAGCCCCACATCAGCCATTCTTATGGAAGTGTTCATGCAAAATCTGGAAGAAAAATACATACAGGAACTGAAGTCCAAATTAGGCATACCATTTTATGCTAGATACGTGGATGATATAATATGCGTTTTAACTACTAATAACGAAGACCTTGTACTGGTGTACCTCAATAAGCAGCACGGGAATATAAAATTCACATTGGAAACCGAAAAAGACAGAGGAGTCAACTATCTAGACCTATAACGATAAATATTGATAAAGTTGTCAAAAGATTTAACTACGACATATATAGAAAACCAACGGCCACCGACACTATAATACAATACTACATAATACCTCAAATCACCCCGAACAGCATAAGAATGCAGCATTAAGGCATTTGTTACATAGACTTGAAAGAACACCTCTTACACCAGACCTTGAGGTAATATATAATATTGCTGCAAACAACGGATATAAAAATGCACTAGTAAATAAGCTCAGAAGGACGCATGAAGAACCAAAAAGAAATAATGAAAAGGAAAATAATAACACCTGGACGACTATGACGTATACTGGAAAAGCAATATATAAATTGGCAAACTTTATAAAAAATACAACATTAACACGTTGAAAACATCGAACAATCTAGGACGAAAACTAAGAACTAACACTAACTCAGAGGATCCGTTTAGCAGCCACGGCGTATACAGGCTTACCTGAGGATGCCAACAAAGTTACATAGGACAAACAGGACGGCAAACAAGAGCAAGTTTAAGAGAACACATTAGAGATTACAACAAAAAATCAGGGAATCCAAACATTATACCTGAGGCCAACTTCGCAAATCACATGGTCGAAAATGAATGTTCGCCAGCAAACATCAATAAAATAGTTAGGGTCCTTCACAGACTAGCAAAAGGCCGACGTATAAACGTACTCGAAAACATTTAAATCACAAGTCACAACAAACTCACAAAGAAGACCAAACGACGAGAATTACCGACTTTTACCTGCCTCAGTCAGCCAAACAAATCGATCAGTAAAAACCAACCTCGGTGCTGAATGAACACACAGCGTATACACATAAATATACACAAACATCCATTTTGACAATACCTGCTCATGTACCAACGAACTAGAAATACAAGAAAAACGAGAATAACAGATCAGAACGAAAATTTACACTGATGATGGCACAACGCCGAAACCCAATCATTTATCCACCCTGTCGGGAAATCAACAAAACAAAATAAATCAATTTTTTTTCACTTTTTTTGGGTTTTGTCAATTTTGGTGCTATCTGTATGCACTATTTTATAAAACGACAATTAAGGGTTGGAGAATTGCATCAAAACTGTAAAACAAAATATCAGCTCAGCGAGCAACTTATAATACTTTTGTCTTTGTTTTTGTGTTGTCCTCAACCATAGCCACAGATACAAATTTACGTGCTGACTTAACATTTTAAATTATGGTGAAATAGCTTGTTTTGAAAAAGCTGTCAAATAATTTGTGATTTATCACTCGAGTGATAAATAAAAAAATAGCTAACGTTACCAATCTTTATTTAATACGGCTCATTTAAATACCAATTTATAAAAGCCCTTTATTCTTATTATTATATGTATCGAACAGTATTAGCTGTGTCCCACCCGTGACGAAAAATTCGAAATTGTTGTAATTTTTTTTTCGATCTGTTCAGATTAGATTTGTATGAATTATCTCAGGCTTAGCTGATCCATTTATTTTTGTGCAAATGAAAGAATTCAATTCACCATTCTGCCCAACGTTTCGCGGACAAATTTCAGCATCATCAGGGGCGATTCTGTTTATTTTTTAAAAAACAAAAGACATATATGAATTATACATTGGCACAAAAACAAAAACAGAAGAAATACATGCGCTTGAATTTACGGGATACTCACTACAATATTAAACACTTACATTAAAGCTTAAAATTAATTACATCAATACCACTTCTTGTGGTAGTCTTGTCTAAACTAAACTGCTATTCATTTTCTTATGCATACCAAGTAAGCTGAAGCTATATTATCGGCGTCCGTTATGCATAAGAAAATTTACAGCAGTTTAGTTTAGACAAGACTACCACAAGAAATGGTACTGATGTAACTAGTTTTAAGCTTTCATATAAGTGTTTAATATTGTTGTGAGTATCCCGTAAATTCAAGTGCGTGTATTTCTTCTGTTTTTGTTTTTTGTGCCAATGTATAATTCATATATGTCTTTTGTTTTTTAAAAAATAAACAGAGTCACCCCTGGTGATGCTGAAATTTGTCAGCGAAACGTTGGGCAGAATGCTGAATTGAATTCTTTCATTTGCACCAAAATAAATGGATCAGCCATATTCTGTATGCATATGGTTGTACTAATGTCGAAAGCATACAAAAGCATTAAAAAACATGTACATATACATTCATCCATACGTATGTTTCATACGTCCGAAAGCACTATCAATAAGAATTTATTCTACATACATACATATGTAATTACAATGACATTAATATTGATATAATGAGAGCTGCTCGCGGTCGTAATTTATCCTCAATATATTCCATTGCTCCAAGTTGCCCAATCTCTCATAATTTATTCATATCCTAGAGTTATTTTCGAAAAAAATTATTGTTTCAAGTTTTCGTAAATACAAATAAAATTTTCGAGACAATAAAGAAAAATTAAAGAGTCCTAAATTTTATACGTGCAGACAAAATTCAGAAAAGTGTATTTGTACAATCATACGATCAATGATACAACATGTATGCATAAAACTTTTTCCACACGGGTACCAATGAATTGTTCATACTCTTTCACTAATACAGAACGCATACTTTTTGTATAAATAAATATGTTCACAATTCAAAAAATATGAATAATACGAACTTTTTTATGCATTCAGAATACATACATCCTTATGCATATAATTGATTTCAACTGGAAAAGTAAAACTTTTTAAGAATTTTCCAAATTTATTAAGCCCAGGAACTGTTTGGAACCATACATAAACCATATTTTGAACCTTTGAAATACTTTATTTTCTATTAAAAGCTCATTAAATGATTTTGATTCGAACATGTCCCACCCGTGAAAATGAAACCATTTAAGAAAAATTTATTATTTTTACAAAATTCGGTTTCCCAAATGTTCGTTTATCTAAAGGAATTTAAACAAAACAAGCTGCTTTCATATATTCGCGGAGATTTTATATCATATAACTTCATTAATGGATTGCATCTATTTTTTGTCCCACCACATTGTGACTTTTTTATATGACAGTATTGGTTGAATGTTAATTATCTTAACCTATCTGTTAGAAGCAGAAATCTCTAGCTGTTTTTATCAAAATGCTTCTTGCGTAAGACTGTCCCACCCGTGACGATGGAACATCTCTTATTGTACCACTCTGTACTGTGGAAGATTATATATACTACATATATTTAAACTCGGGCTCAGTATATATATTTGTAGGTTTGATGGTGTGTTCAATTTTACTTAGGATTTTTTAAGAATTAATGAGCTTAACACTCAATTGTTATTTAATTATTACTTTTGTTTTATTGGCGAAAACTGAAAATAAGGACACATTTACTGTCATACTGCGATGGTACCATTTCGAACGAAATTGAATTACAATTATTATTTACCGGTGTTAAGCTCATTAATTCTTAAAAAAAGTTTTAGTAAAATTCAACACACCATTGTACATACCATTATTGTTATTATTATTATTACTAGGACTGGAAGCACTGCAACCTTTGTGCAGATGTATTGTGCAAGACCTTTCAGCCTAATTTTGTATCTGGAGGCTTTTGATGTATCTAAGTATTTCTTCAGGCTTTTTACTCCACATCATATAGGGATTAAGAGTCACACCACCTAGATAGGAGAATCTCTGCCTTGTCAGAGCGACGCATTCGAAGAGAATGTGAACCGGCGTTTCATCATCCAACTCACAGCAAGGACAAGTTTGGATATAGGATAGATTTGACTTACTTAGGTGATATCGTAGACCGCAGTATTCCGTGTAGTACCCAGTGAGAGTTCTTAGGTCTTCCCTGCTTAGATTAATGAGTTTGGCTAATACTTTCGTTGCCGGAAGTATAAACAGTTTGGCCTGTCTTTGCCCTGTGCAATCAATCCAGTGACGTCTGAATTGTTTAGTTTCCCAGTTACTTCAAGTTTCACTGGTGTGTACTTTTGTAAGTCCACAAAAGGGCTCTGGACCACAGAATGCTGCTATATCACCCTGCTTTCCTAGGTAATCTGCATGTTCATAACCTTCGTGTCCCTGATGTCTGGGAACCCATCCTAAGAAAACCTTGCTTTTGGCTCCCAGGTCATTAAGGATTTCAGTACATTCATCCACTAGTTTAGATGTAACTGTGTAGGATTGCAAGGCATGCAGTTGTAATGTGGAATTTCCTATGAAAGTGCCATAATACCGTAACGAAATTTGGGAGATTCCGATTATTTTGCACCTTCTGCTAACGTTCGAATCGCTGCACTGTCCAATAAATAAATCCAATATTCAGTATTGCAAAATTGTCTTTATTTAGACTACTTTGGGAGTAGTACTTCACAATTATACTTCACAACTAATAGCGTGTTTAAATCAAACTGATTAGTCCTCCTCAGCTTGCGCTGCTTTTATACTCTCTGTTGCCTCGCCCGCGTATTTCTCCTAAGGTCTAGACGTTTCACCTCCTGGAACTGTTGTATCTCATGCTTGGTAATTTAGCTATATGTATGTGTATGTGTGAGAAACAACGTCTGCACTTAGCTGATGAGTACGTATGTGTATGCGAGATAATATCTTTTTTAAGCCGCTGGTTATGTGTGTGAAATATTCTTCGTCGCCTTGTGTGTGAACGTGTACATAAGTGTGGCTGCTTTCTATTTTTGTTGTTGTGATTATTTACTAACAGCGTAGTGATGCTAAAATTCTCCACACTGTCCTCCTCCTAAGTCGGATCGTCCCGATCAGGCACATTTTCTTATCTAAACGCTGCCAGCCTTTCCAAATTAACCACTTTCATTTTGGTTCGTGGTTTACCAATGATTTGTGTGCGGTTAACTACATCACTGATACGTTTTACAACTTTGCATGGGCCTTCCCAATTACACTGCCATTTCGCGGACAAACCTTTTTTTCGTTGTGAGGTGTATAACACCACCAATCTCCTTCCCGAAAACCTTCCGAATTAATTGCTTTATCGTATCTGACTTTCATCTTGTCACTCATAATCTTGGTTCGTTGTCTTACAAGATCGTGTATTTCCCTCATCTCTTCCTCCAAGGCACCAGTGGATTTCTTGGCATATCCTTCCGCATCGGCATTTATCCCCAACATCAAATCAGCTGGCAGTCGAAGGTCTTTGCCAAAAATTACCTTTGCGGGGGTTTGGCCCGTTGTCTCATGCACTGCCGATCGATAAGCCATCAAGAATAATTATATGTGTATATCCCACTCTTTACGGAGCTTGTCCACTACTTTCCTTAAGTGCTCCTCCAAGGCTCTATTGAATCGTTCCACCATACCATCGGACTGAGGATGCAATGCTATAATGCAATAGTTGTCCAATTTTGTTTCGAATGCCCAATATCTTACACATTTCTTGGAACACAGCTGATTCAAAATTCCTGCTTTGGTCAGAATGTAACTCCATTGGTGCACCGTATCTTGCAACCCAATTGTTGGTAAACACTTTTGCTACTGTTTCTGCTTCTTGATTTGGGATTGGGTATACCTGTGGCCATTTGCTGAAATAATCCATAACCACCAGTACATATTTGTTTCCGCGGTTGCTAGCAGGAAATGGACCTGCGAAATCCATGGCGATCCTTTCAAATGGTGCTCCTGAGTTATATTGCTTCTTCTGGCAATGACTTCGGTTTTGGGCCCTTTCGCTCTGCTGCAAACCTCGCAGTTGGCAATCCACTCAGTGACCGATTGACGGCAGCCAATCCAATAGAATCTCTGCTTAATTTTCTCGAGCGTCTTCGTGATTCCAAGGTGACCTCCACTTAGACCTTGGAACAACTATTAGTTTCCTCTTACATTGACCATCCTCACCCTCCCATATTCGATGCAGGCAACCGATTATCAATTACAAACTGTTCCCCTGTGCCCAATATGAGTTCGCAAGACGACTCCCTGTTGACATCTCCTCTGTATTTGGTCTTTCGTTTCTTTGGAGCCCTGTCATAACATGTGATAGATCTGTATCTTCTAGCTGACACTTCCTTAGCTTTTCCATGTCCCATTCATCCGAACACGTTATAGTCATAAGCCGGACATCTATGATGTCTTCCTTAGCCTCATCTTTCGAACAGTGTTTACATTCCAAATTACATGGTCTTCGTGACATTGCATCGGCATTCCCACGGGTACTACCTTTTCGATGCTCAATGGAAAAGTCATAGCTTTCTAGTCACTCGATCCACCGTGCCAATTGACCTTCTGGATTACGGAACTGCAGGAGCCATTTCAACGCTGCATGATCTATCCTGACGCGGAATCGCTGCCCGTAGAGGTACTTGTGAAAATGTTTAATGCACTCTACCAATTCTAAGAGCTCTCTCCGTGTAACGCAATAGTTTTTCTCTGGTTTTCCAATTGATCGGCTATAATATGCAACTACCTTCTCCCGTCCATCGACCAGTTGTGACAAAACGCCACCCATAGCATATCTGCTCGCATCTGTATCTAGAAAAAACGTTGCTCCTGGAAGCGGATATGCCAACATTGGGGCAGTGCACAAACGATCTTTCAATATTTGTAAAGCCACTTCTTGCTCCTTCTTCCATTCAAAACCTTTACTTTTTCTTGTAAGCTCGTGGAGGCTATGGGCTACGCTGGCAAAGTTTGGTGCAAATAGGCGGTAATATGTGCACAGCCCAAGAAAACTTCTAAATTCATGCAGGTCCTGTGGTTCTGGCCAATCCTTTACAGCTTCTATCTTTTCATTTGCAGTGCCGATGCCCTCTGTCGTTACCTTGTGACCCAAATAACTTACTCCTTTTTAAACATCGAACACTTTTTGGGACTTAGTTTCAGACCAGCGTCAGCTATTCTCTGGAAAACTTCCTTCAAGTCCTTAAGATGTTAATCAAACTTCTTTCTTAATGCGATGATGTCGTCCAAGTACACCAAGCATGTTTTCCAATGTAGTCCTTTCAATACCTGATCCATGAGTCTCTCAAAAGTCTGGTGCATTACAAAATCGAAAAGGCATTACTGTAAACTGCCAAAGACCATCTCCGACACTGAAGGCTGTTTTCTCCTTCTCTTCTTCCTTAACCTCCCCTTGCCAGTAGCCACTTTTTAAGTTCAGTGTGGAAAACCATTTTGTACCACATAGCGAGTCCAGAGTGTCGTCAATTCTTTGCACTGGGTAGCTATCCTTTTTCGTGACATTGTTTAACTGCCGGTAGTCCACGAAAAACCTCATTTTTCCATCCTTCTTCTTAACAAGTACCGGTGAGCTCCATGGACTAGCTGATGGTTCGATTACTCCGCAGTCGCTCACTTCTTGTATGATTTGACTCACAACTTCCCGCTTCGCCAGTGGAACACTATGAGGAGCTCGACGGATGAGCCTCGCATCTCCAGCGTCAATTTGATGTTTCACAACGTTGATGCGGCCTGGTTTGGAACCATACTGGTGAAATATGTTTGCGTACTTAGGAGCAGTTGGTTTGCCTTACTCTGACAGTCTTCCTCTAGCCCCTCCGTTGATGCCGTGAATGCATTTGAAAGATCAGTGCTGCTAGTTGAAATGTGTTCCTGGAGCTGTTCACAGTTAATAACTACTTCAGCCTCTAGGCATCTTCCCAATATGGCTCCTTTGGTAAGTTTGAGTGGTGACTTGAACTCATTGAGTACTCTTACCGGAATACTTTCGTCTTGTTTTGTGATAGCCAGAGGTCTTCCTACAAGTATATTTGGTGTTGATTTATTTGCTGCCTCTTCAACCCTCAATTTGTTTGTCCCACAATCTCCATCAGTCTTTACCCAGATGACCTCTTCCGATTTTGGGTATATTGGCTGATTCTCTTCCATCAGCACTCGTTTACTGTTGTAGCCTTTTTCGTAGCCGAAATTAAGTGGCACATCCATGTGGCACTATAAAATTGTGTAGTACCGTGACGCTCCCAATCGCAACTTCACATGCCACTTCTCCGCCACCCAGGCTGTCTCCTCCAGTGGCTGTATTCATTCTTGCGATATGAAATGGTCTTATCTTCTTGTTGAATATATCCAATCGAATGATGGAATGAGATGTGCCCGTATCTACAGTCAGTAATCGTTCCTATCCATCCATATGTCCTCCGAGAGTAAGATTGCCTGACCTTCTTCCAATTTGCGAGATTGAGATTATGGGGCATTCAATTGCGGGAGACAGCTGTCGCCCCTGCGGCTGACTCGCTTTAGTTTAACGATTGAGTGGACTTGGAGATTTGCTCATCTGCTTCTGCTCTGCGTTTACGGTCACCCACATTGTTGGAAATATTAGGACCGATGCTGCAACGACGCGCAATGTGATCTGGGTTGCCGCACTTGAAACATTTCAGGCATTTTTCTGTTGTGATCCATTCAGTGTTTCCAAAATTGTGTCTACCCAAGCAATAGAACTAAGGCCCACTCCCTTTTAAAATACTTATTAACAGCTTTCATGTGATACCCATATCGTTCAAACACATTCTAGAGTCATTCCTGGCCCACCTTTATGGCGATACCTCGAAAAGGCGTCCACCTATAGATGTAAGGCCCACTCCATTTAAAAATACTCATTAACACCTTTCATTCGATACCCAAAACCCTGGTCCACCCGTGGTCACCCCTGGTCCACCTTTATGGCGATATCTCGAAAAGGCGTCCACCTATAGAACTAAGGCCCATTCCCTTTTAAAACACCCATTAACACCTTTCATTTGATACCCATATCGTTCAAACACATTCTAGAGTCACTCCTGGCCCACCTTTATGGCGATATCTCGAAAAGGCGTCCACCTATAGAATTAAGGCCCACTCCCTTTTAAAATACTTATTAAACCCTTTCATTTGATAGCCATATCATACAAACACATCCTACAGTCACTCCTTGTCCACCTTTATGGCGATATCTCGAAAAGGCGTCCACCTATAGAACTAAGGCCCACTACCTTTTAAAATACTCATTAGCACCTTTCATGTGATACCCATATTGTACAAACGCATTCTAGAGTCATCCCTGGTCCACGTTTATGGCGATATCTCGAAAAGGCGTCCACCTATAGAACTAAGGATCACTCTCTTTTAAAATACTCATTACCACCTTTCATTTGATACCCATATCGTACAAACACATTCTAGAGTCACCCCTGGTCCACCTTATGGCGACATCCCGAAATGGCGTCCACCTATAGAACTATGGCCCACTCCCTTTTAAAATACTCTTTAATACCTTCCATTTGATACCCATGTCATACAAATACATTCCAGGGTTGCCCTAGGTTCATTTTCCTACATGGTGATTTTCCCTTATTTTGTCTCCAAAGCTCTCATATGAGTATGTAATGTTCGGTTACACCCGAACTTAGCCTTCCTTCTTCTTTTATTTTATATTCCTTCCTATTTGCATAATTATAAGAAGCCTGATAACTTCTATTTTATTAAAGTATCTTACGTATCTCAAAAATTCACAAGTTAAAAAAAATTCTCCTTTCTAGCTTTGTATATGTATTCTTTTTCTTTCTGTATATTTATATATATTGATTCACTTTATAAAAAGAATTCTCTAGATTTTTGGAGAATAGCTTAGTATAAATAATTCACTTTTGCCATGAGGCTTCGTAATAAGTACGGAGTAACCTTCAAAAAAAATTTGTTTCGAAAAGATATTGATTTTCGCGAGGAATGTAAATAAATTAGCTTGATTCGCTATATAAAAACTGTTCATTCTAGCTGATCGCTACTGGATTTATATCTGGCTAACTGACCGTCTTTAAATAAAAAGATATTAATGTCATGCAAAGTTCCCTGCAGAAAATATCTATTTCTAACTCCGAACAGGTCGAGAATCTTGCATGATATCACCACTAGATTGGTTCCAAGAAAATGTTCCATTATGAGAGTTGCAGCTTCGCTTCCTTCATTGAATCGGTGTTGTTTTCAAATGATGTGGCTTTAAGTATGTGTCGGCACTCGCATGCGATAAAAATTTACGCTCTCAATCGAATATACATCTGAAAATGACTTTGCTCATTTCACTTTACTTTAATTATTCTTTTTATTTTTCGCGTAACCGATTTTAGTTACGGACACTATTATGTACTTTAAAATTTATCATGTTGACACCTTGGAGATACAAATAGAAAAGAGCGACCGATTTTTAGCGGAAGTTCCGTTTGACATCTCTTAACGGCCTTCGATTGACATATCTGTAGCTGTTAATATTTCACCTCACCTGCAGATGTTTGTACAGGGTGGACAAAGTCAGTACAAAAAACTTTAAGCCCAGCAAACACAAAGTCCTCAGTAAGATCATAATACGTATATTATTTAATTCTACCGACTCGCACTCACAATATCCGGAACACTTGCGACAGGTTGTGGAATAATTGAAATCATATATCTTTTTCCTCACGTTCAACGTTACGATGGGGATTATTAAAAAATGCTTTAACTTATTCAATTTTTCGAGAAAAGGCCACGCATAAATAAAAAACCAAATATTTTATATCTTTCAATAAATATATTTGTTTAATGATTGATCGATATTTCGACCTCAATCTGAGATCATCCTCAGGATTAAAAAGATTACAAAACAATAAAAACATAAAAAAGTGAATTTTACGTACATCCTATAACACAACTTACACTCTTGGCTGGCCTGATCGACTAATTTTAAAAGAGTGCATATCATACGAATATAAACAATATAATGTAAACAAGTAAATACCGTAAATATAAACAAATTTTGACAAAAACAACCATGTACAAATGTCTCCAACTGTACGTCGCGCTCAGCATACATATATATGTACATATATCAGCTACAGGTAAAATGTTGTTGTCTAACATTATAATACAAATATTGGTGGGACATTAAACTAACAAATTACTCTCAAAGGGCTTTTTTGTTTCTGCTTATTAGCTGCCTATAGGCCGAAGCACAATTTTCCGTGTCCGTTTTAAAATTTATCCGTTTTTCGCTCTCTATATTTATAATATGAAGCATTTCAAGTATGTATCTCTTATTATATTGCTTCTCTTGTTGCAAAATTCTCTAAATCTGGACAATGTCTCGTAGCGCTACAATGATGTGTTAAGGCTGTTTTGTTATCTTTCAAATTATTTCTGTTTTTTATATTCGACTTGTGTCCGGAAATCCTTGTCTTAAGCTAAAATTTAGTTGTCCCCACATATTCTTTGTTGCATAAGTGGGACCCGTCACCATTACAATTAATTTGGTATATTACATTGGATTTCTCGTATTTTTCAATCCTGCTTTTCATGTTGCTGTATATTTGTCGTAGAGTGTTGTCGTACGTGAAAGCTATTTGGAACTTGTCCCGGTCATACATATTTGAATTCTTCAATCTGTTGGACAAGCCTGGAATATATGTGGCTGTCTTGAATATTTTCTTGGCATCCTGTCCGATCTCAGTAGTATTCGCTTTAGCGTAAAAATTTCTTATGTAGCTATTGATTAAAGATGGAGGAAAATCGTTGTCTGTTAATATTTTCTTGATCAGGGCAACATTTTCTTCATGGTAACATGCGTCGCTAATAGAGAGAACTCTTCTAACAAAGTTCTTTGCCGTGTTTACTATGATTCTTCTTTCATGCTTGGAATAAAAGTTTATTAATCTCCCAGACTGAGTGGGTTTTTAGTACCATTTAAATGTAAGTTTATTGTTATGTCTTATTATCATCGTATCTAAGAATGGTAATTTTCCGTCAACTTCCATCTCTGACGTGAACTTTATAGACTTCATGTAGCTATTTAGAGTGGCCACCGTTTCTTGGACTTTATCTGTTTTGACGATAGCAAATATATCATCCACATATTTCGTAAGCGAACGTGGTTTATGTGGACAAATCTTCCATAAATTTGTTCAGCAATTCCTCCATTACAATATCTGCAATGACTGGCGATGCTGGGGATCCCATAGGCATTCCATAGCGCTGTTCGTATATTTTGTCTCTAAATTTAAAATACCTGGTGTCCTTTATACAGAATCGTACTACCCCAAGAAGTAAGTCCTTCGTTATCGTTAACGTAATCTTTTTAGTCCTGAGGATGATCTCAGATTGAGGTCGAAATATCGATCAATCATTAAACAAATATATTTATTGAAAGATATAACATATTTGGTTTTTTATTTATGCGTGGCCTTGAGCTCGAAAAATTGAATAATTTAAATATTGAAGGCCGAAAAACAACAAATAAAAATGCTTTAACAAAAACTGTCAAACGTGAATCTGAAACACAATGGAGCGCCAGAATACAAGCGGTTAGTGTTATAGTCGATGGACTAGAGAATGTACTAGAACAATTAGCAGAGGACACTTACACCACAAGTGACACCAGAGATGAAGCTACAATTATGTTGCAAAATATACTAAATTTTAGTTTCATAACATTAGTTCATTTCTGGTATGAAATATTAAGGAGGATTGATAGTGCGTAGCTCAGATTACAAGATCCGGGGATGAATTTAAGAAAAGCGTATTATGATCTTAAATTATAATCGACTGAGCTATCCGAAATTCAAGACACTCTCTGTGAAGGAGCAATAGAAAGAATGAAGTAAACCGTGTAAAATGGCGCCGCAAAATGCTCGGAGAATCGGCTTGAGATGTTTCGCGGCGTCCATAATGGTTTTTTGTTTTTAAAAAAAATTTAAAATCTCTCTCAAAATTTTTGTGGAAATGCCAAACCAAAGGACACAAACAAAAATTTTAGCACATTTCACTTTTATAAATGCCCGATAAAAAAAAAAAAAAAATATATCGAAAATTTGATATAAATTTTTTTTAGTTCGGTTTTATAGTTTTTTTTTGTATTTATTTTTTTTTTTTTTAATTTCTACGATTTATCCATGCATGGTCATAATTTGCTCATATATCATCCATCATTAAAGATGTTGCAGGTGCTCGCAACTGGACGCCCACTATTTTGTTTTGATGACATGCAGAGAGCAGCGCACATATACATTTTCCTGCTCATCATCGACAGAATTAGGCGGCGTATTTTTTTCCCGTCCGTCCATGTATGGTTCTTATTTTGTATGAATTAAGCGGAGAAAATATTTATTTGAAGCAATTTTAATTTATAATTTATTTAATAGGTTAGGTTAGGTTGAGGTGGCTGCCCGAGGGCACACTAGTAGTATTAGGCCCGTGATACCACGAAAATACACCGTTACCTTTCCTCTTCGAACCATTTTGAGGATCTGATGAAAGCTACTAGATCCTTGACGTCATGCTCCACAACCTGGCTCAGATTATCAAGAAATGGAGCACCCAGAAAGCGCTGTCGTGCTCCGTTTAGTGCTGGGCAGTTGCAAATGAGGTGAATCACCGATTCCTCCTCCTCATCCTCTTTAGAACTCCTACAGCATCGACGATAAGGCGCTCCTAACCTTTCTGCATGCCTACTTATGAGGCAATGACCAGTTAGTGCCCCCACAAGTATGGAAATTGTATCCCTTCTTAGGTTGTGCACGCGACGGGATATTTTAGGATCCCATTTAGGCCAGGTTTCTTTCGATGTTCGACACCCCGGTGTTTGTAGCCATCTTTCATCGGCTTGAGGTGGATGTGCTCTTTTAGCATTAGCTTGCATGTGGACAGGGGCATACATAAGCGTTCTTGGCCAGGAAGAACCTGCCTGGTTTGTACCCTGCCTAGCGAGTTCATTTGGAATGCAGTTTCCCTCGATGTCCCTATGTCCAGGGACCCATATGAGGTGTACACGGTTATGTCGAGCCATCTCTTGAAGAGATCGGCGACAGTTTAGTGCTAGTTCAGAATTGAACGAGTAGGAGCCAAAAGATTTTATGGCAGCTTGGCTGTCGCTGAAAATAAAAATTTCTTTGCCGACGGTGTGTGACCCTATCCTAGCTGCGGCTTCCATTATGGCTGCAACTTCTGCCTGGAATATATTGTAGTGGTCGGGTAGTCTGAAGGAGAGCTGGAGGTCAAGGTCCCTTGAGTATATTGCACCCTAAACTCTACCGTTTAGCTTGGAGCCGTCCGTGTATATGGAAATGCTGCTATCAATAGAAAGGCACCTATCCGACTCCGTCCAGTCATCCCTGCTGGGGATGTATATCTTAAAGTTAGTTTCCGCAACTGTTGTGGTCGCACAGCGATTCGTGCTTGGAGGAAGAAAACTGTATTTGTTTAGTATACTTGAGTGTCCTGTGCTCTTGTTGTTCCAACACGACCTCTCCCTTAGACGCAGGGCTGACGTTACCGCCGCTCGATAACCAGCTAGATCCAATGAAAGGATGTCAAAAATGACCTGAAGAGCTTCGCTAGGCGTTGTTCTTAGAACACCGCTTATGCTTATCATGCTGGATCTGTGGACTTTACCCAACAAGTTTAGGTTTGACGCCTTGCTCAAGGCTGGCCACCATACGACTACCCCATACAGCAGTATGAGTCGGATAATCGCGGTATAAATCCATCTGCATATGTTGGGGGTAAGTCCCCATTTTTTGCCAATGGCTCTTTTACACGTATATAATGATATGTACGCTTTCTTTCGTCGCTGAATGACGTTGTCCTTCCAGTTCGGCTTTTTGTCTAAAACTACGCCTAGAAATTTGGCCTTATCTGCCACGCTTAGGCGCACTCCATTTAGTTCTGGTAGGTTTAACCATGGTATTTTGTATCGTTTGGTATATAAGACAAGCTCAACTTTATCAGAATTGACGCTGAGTCCACATCGGGAGGCCCTTAGGGAAACCTCTCGCATTGCTACCTGCATCAAGTCGCATAAAGTTTGAGGGAACTTGCCTCTGTAGGCAATCGCTAGGTCATCAGCATAAGCCACAACCTTCCCGCTCCCCCAATTAGTATCTTTTAATAGCGAGTTTACCCTTAGGTTCCATAGTAGAGGAGAAAGGACACCATCCTGGGGTGCCCCTTGCAACAAGTCGTGTTATATCAACCTTCTCCAGTGAGGAGTGCACTTTACTTCCCCTGAGCAGTTGATAAATCCGTCCCGCTAGGGGTCTATTTACGTCCAGACCAGTTAAAGCATTGTTAACGGCGTCTGGATATATATTTTTGAATGCTCCTTCAATGTGTAGGAAGGCCACAAGACAATAATCCTTTTCGCAAAAGGATGTTTCGATAGTAGATACTAGGCTGTGTAGCGCAGTCTCCGAAGATTTTCCTTTGGTGTACGCATGTTGATAGCCCAAAATGAGATTCCTATCAATGTTGGTAGTGAGAAAATCGCTAATTATTCTCACTAGGGTCTTGAGTACGAAGGATGAAAACTGATAGGTCTGTAGTCCTTCGGCTCGTAGAGAGGCTTTGCCTGGCTTAGGTATGAATATGACCGCGGCGCTCCTCCATGCATACGGAATATAGTTTAGAGCCAAACAAGCGGTATATATGTGCCGCAGCCAGTTGGCTGATAACTCCAAAGTGTAGATAAGTTGAGCGGGGACAATCCCGCCTGGTACAGCAGCCTTAAAAGGTTTAAAACTTTTAACTGCCAACCTAACCCCCTGCTCAGTGATGGGTATATTCACAGCTTGGTTTGCTGCAGGTACTTCCGGTGCATTGGGCATGTTTCCCGGGAAGTTTGTGTCTAGGAGCAGCTCTAGGCTTTCCCCTTCTGTGCTGGTCCAGGTACCATTTGGTCTCCGTAGAAAGCTAATAGCTGTGTGCGCATTTGAAAGCATGCACCGCAGCCTTGATGTGTCGGAGACACTTTCGACTGCAGTGCAGAAATTTCTCTACGAAGTTATCTTCGCTTGTCTCAGGACTTTTTTGTAGGTCCTTAGTTTGCCCTTGCATTCTAGCCATTGTGGCCCATTATCGAGGCACTTGGCTTTGTTGAATTGTTCTCTACAGGATTTACGAAGTAAGTCCAAATCATGGGACCACCAGTGAGGTTTACGCTTGCCGCGTGGGTTTGGAATTGGACAAGCCTGTTCGAGGGGATTTGAGAGTGCCAGTGAGAAGGTTTCTACCAGACCCTCCAGCTCCTCCGTTGATGAGAGACTTTGTGGAGGCAGTGCTGGTAGTTCTATTGCTAACAGCTCATTATATAGTTCCCAGTTTGTATTACGTGGGTAACGTCTCTCAATGGGCTGATCAACGAAAAATTGTAACATTACTTCAATATACCGTTGGTCTGAGAAGGAATGTTCATCGAGAACACGTCATTTATTGACCCACACGCTTTCACTACAAATAGTGAGGTCAATGACCTCTTTACGGTTTTTAGTAATAAAAGTTGGTTCATTACCTACATTGCAAACTACCAAGTTAGTTGTTAAAAGGTAATCGAAAAGTGACTCATCACGAGTGCTTATATCGGAGCTGCCCACTGGACGTGGTGGGCGTTTTCGTCCGTCCCGATGGGCAGATGGCCCTTACTTAGGGCGGCCACTAAATCCTTTACCGTCTTTTGGGGAGGTGGTTCCTCTTCGTCGTACGGCATATAAACGGAGGTTAGCGTTAATTGTGTGTCTCCGTTTGCCAAGCTGGCCGCTGTAACATCGCCATTGCTATAGTTAGGTAAAAGAAAGATGTTTAGCTCGGATTTTACCAAAATACAGGTTCTCACTTTACCTTCATCTGCAGCTCGGATGAGCTTAAACCCAGTGGCCCCCAATCCGCAAATCCGTGAGTTATTCACCCAGGGTTCTTAGATAAGGACACGGCGACGTCGCCTTTAGAAAGGCGACTAACGAGGGCAGCCTCGGTGTCCTCGTCGGATCTTTGGCGCTTATAAGAGGTTGTGCTTTCTGTGCTTGTTGCCAGAGAACCCCGAAAATTCGGAAGCATAGCTCGCGCCCTTACCACCGAATTCCTGGCGTTCTCTGACAGCGTTTCCAGCAGAACGCCCCCATATCTTGAGACGACTTATGCAGCCCTTCTTTTGTTCCTATGGACTCTTCTTGATAAGGGTTATGACTCGTAGTTGCCCTCGCGGTCGAACCCCCGGATAATGGCTTATTTATGGCTCATTTCTCCGTTGGCTCAATGTGACCAGATCGTGGGATCCCTGTCACAACCGAGGGGAGACCAGTCGCCGTACCGGTGTCTGACGGGCGCCCAGCGTCAGCAGGCGCGTCGGTGTTCGCCGTTGCCAGCGCAACTACCTTCGTCGCCATACTGGTGCTTGCCGCCGTCAAAACACCAAAAGCCTCGTTTAACGAGGTTGCCCTCTTATTGTTCATGGGGAGCCGATTCGTCGTTTCCAACGCAGTCATTCCCCCGGCAGAATGATATTTACGGCCACCTTTTGCCTTGGCTCGGAGTGGCCAGGTCGCAAGACCCCTGCCACAGCCGTGGTAAAAATGGTTGCCGTTCCGGCGCTTGATCGGTGTCCGGCATAGGCAGGCGCGTCAGAATTGCCGTTGCCAGCGCAACTACTTTCGCCGCCATACTGGTGTCGACACTCAACAAGTCGCTCTTTCCTCTCTTTACGGGAGCTCTTCCTAGTGCATTAGGGCGTGTGGGTTCCCTTGTGGTCCTTCCCTTTGTGGAGGAGGAAATTTCTTTTTCTATTTTTGATTTCTTCATCTTGTTCGTACGACCCCTTGTTAGACGAGGCTAGCTTGGGGTCACTTAATTTTAAAGGGGAAGAAGTGTCGTCTGCCGCGGCAGAGCCCCTTACCGCGGTAAGACTACTGATACTCTCTGAGGCGGCCCTTCCTAGTGCATTAGGGCGTGTGGGTTCCATTCCGGTCCTTCCCTTTTTGGAGGAGGAAATTTCTTTTTCTTTTTTTGATTTATTCATCTTGTTCGTTCGACCCCTTGTTATTCGTGGCCACTTGGGGTCAATTAATTGTAAAGGGGAAGAAGTGTCGTACGCCGCGACAGAGCCCCTTACCGCGGTAAGACCATTTATACTCTCTGAGGTGGCCTGGTGTCAGAGAGGCTCCGTTCAAATACAGTCAGATTAACCTACCTGCTACAAACATCCAATGGGCACGGCACCGGATAACACCCCGGATTGGGAGGGGCAGATCTTGGTCATCGCCCACCCTGGGACTAGGCCACCACAGTCATGGAGGTCTATACGCGGGTGTCATATTCCCGTGGTCAGCGAGCCCTCGCATCGCGGCAAGATGTCTGTCCTTCGCGATGGAATTTATTTAATAATTTGGGAAAAATTTAAACAACGTGACATCAGGACGGACTAGGCGGCAATTGTTTCGATTATACCTTGTAAATCTCTCCCAGGAGTGGGATTTGAACTCGCACTCCTACGATGGTTGAAGTGCTACGAACGCATTCAGCCATGCCATGCCTTACTTGTTGTAAACTTTATCCCAATTGCCTTCCTTGCATATTTTATTCTTTTTGCACAGTACATATTTGTACGTAATCGTGTGTTAAAGGTATGCTTTTTGTTGGCGGTTTCAATGAAACGATATTTTTGCTTTTGTTCTATTTATAGAACTACAAAGAATTAACCAATGTTGTCTTTTTGAATGAATTAAGCGGAGGCTCCCCTCATTGCTTTCCAATGTATGAAAACACTTATTTGAAGCAATTTTTAATTTATAATTTATTTAGTAATTTGGGAAATATTTCAACAATGTGACACCAGGACGGACAAGGCGACAGCTGTTTCGACTACCTATACCTTGTAAATCTCTTCTTCTTATTTTTTTTCCTTGCGTCGTCTGCAAGAACGGTTTTAAATTCCTTAGTATACCATTTGTCATTGTCTCGTTCCGCAAGTTTCGAATATATCGGCGAAGTGTTGCTGTTGAATATTCCATATAATGCTTAACAATGCGCGGTGTAGTTCGTCGGAAGTGAGAGGTCCACTAGTACTATTTGTAACTGGTTTCTTAAGTTTTGTGATAAAACGAAACATCCATGCAACGATCCGAATTTCTTTAGTATGGAAACTGTACCTATCGAAAAAATCAATGATGTAATTACTACTTACAGTTATATTAAATACCGATTTCCACAATTCCACATTTGCAACTCCCATATCGATATCTTTATATTGTTCACAAGGCCATTTGATTATGTTTTCAGCAATAAATTCAGGACCTGTGAAACAAATTGAGTTTGCAAGTTCAACCGGTGTACTTCCTCTGACATGTCTCCAACGAAAGCTGAAAGGGTAGAAGCTAGTGAAGTACAATTTGTGAATCTGTCCAAAGAAAGGTAGCAAAATTATAATTAGAAAACAAAGATTTAATTTTCGTAAAAAGTCGTGAGGGTAGTAGTGCACCACAAAGCTCCAGTTTTGGTAGTGACTGTCGTTTGGTAGGGGCCACCCTGGACTTCGCAGTGAGAAGGCGTACGCTGTAATTATCGTCGTAATCAACAATGCGGGTATATAGTCCACAACCATACGCGCGAATCGACGAATCACAAAATCCATGTATTAGCAGAGACTGAATATTAGTTGATAAGCAGTACCTTGGAACCTTGATTGCAGTAAGATGCGAAAGATTATCAAGAAAAGTTTGCCAAGCCGATAAAATATTCTGCTGAACAGACTCGTCCCATTCGAGTTTCAGCAGCCATATCTCCTGAACAAGAATTTTAGCCTTGACCACAATTGGTGCTAGAAGCCTGAGAGGATCGAAGAGCGACGATGCAAAGGACGTATCGAAATTTAGGTTCTTGTCAGAGTGTTCGTCTCTGAAATGCTCATGATAAGAGTGCCATTTTGCCAACTCAAATCTACCTAATTTTAATAATTCGGTTACCTCCTTTTGTATCCGCGATAGCGCAGCAATCGAGTCAGCACCACATAGTAAGTCGTACACGTAGAACGATGATTTAACAACATTTTAATCGAGGCGCTATGGAAAATAAAGGCTTGTTTCTGATTAAAAATCAATAACTTTTTTATTTCTTAATATTAAGTTTGTTGGATCACCCTAATAGCATTTATAGCAAATATTAAAAACACTTATTAAGTAGCTGGTAACTACCCTCAATTTATACTAAACGCACTCTTTGTAAACATGTTCATACTCATACACACACACACACCCAACATTAAGCACTAACTATTGTACTCATTCTCAATCTCACTTATGCTTTTGGTTGTACCTAAATAATTTGTTTTCCAATAAATCATTGCAAATCATCATCTTAACGTGAATGGGTCGTCTTTGCATTTTAGTCGCTATATTCGCATATTCACTAGCAAGTATATAAGTACTCACTGGAATATTTGCACACCCCCACTACCTAAGTTTCATGTAACCCAGGAAAATCCTCCTTGGTTCAACATTTTAACGCCCAAACGTGGAGCTTGTGTGCAACTTCATAGTCCAGATTGGGAGTTATCAACCGTCGAACATCACAACAACAACCGCCGATCCCGCAGTCAGCAGTTCATCGGCCGTAATTGTGCTGTACATTTCCCCTGGACAATCGGCAGCGCTATATACAAATAATCGTGTGTACATGTAAACCGTTTGCCGCTATCAACTGCCCTTTGGAAATCGTATGTATGCATAAAATTATTATTTTTTGTCACAGCCACCTTTTTGCATTATTTGAGTTTGCATTCATATTCGCTGTTGCGGTTTATTGCAAAGAATTTTTTTGTTGATTGCTGCCCCGCTAGCGTATACACCCACGTCTCTGCTGACGTTGCTCTGCTCGTTTCGTCATTTTCGCTTGTCCTGCCTATGTCATCACTTGACTAGCAGCATTTTTCCTAGCAACCAACATTAACACAACCCAGCAGACAACTGAACAATCATTCAGGTCGTATACCACGTCGTAAGTCACCATGTCCCTAGAAGAATGTAAACGCAAGCGCTCCAATATTAAACAAAATATTTCACGTATAAAATCTATTGTAGAGGCAATTAAAGATACGGATGAAAAGCCGGCGCACGCCGAACTTCAATGTCGACTAGGGATTTTGGAGTCCTACTTCAAACAAGCACTTTCCGTGCAAGCAGATATTGAAGATTTAGACCCTTCCGATAACGGCCGATCCGACTTAGAAGACAGCTACGTGGCTGTAAAGCTCAGTATACAGGCACGACTTGGGGATGATGGTAATACCACAGTAAATTATACTGAGACGGGTACACCTGCACCTGTCGTTACGTCGTCGCTGCCTACCTTCAGTGGAGACTACGCTGAGTATAAGAACTTTGTAACGTCTTTCACTCAAATTATCTCGCGTGAATCTAGACTATCAAATATAGAGCGTTTTAACTACCTTTTATCCTGCTTGAAAGGCTCAGCCCTAGAAACAGTGAAGGCCTTTCAAGTAACCAGTGAGAATTATCCCAAGGCATTAGACATACTCAAAGAACGATTCGACAATCCGACTTTGATATTTTTAGAAGGAATCGCCTCACTTCTTACGCTGCAGCCAGCAGACAAGTCGAATGCTCAGCAGTTGAGAAGTCTCGTAGACAAAGCATCCGCTATCTACAGCTCGCTGAAATCGCTGGGTACAAGCTCCGAGATTGCGCAAGCCATGTTGATTTATATAGTTATGGGCAAATGTGACCAGCAGACTCGCAATAAGTGGAATGAGTCCCTCGACTACAAATCCCTTCCGACTTGGTCCAAATGTTCACAGGTCTTAGAAGGCCACAGACAGTTTTTGCATTCATCTGATTCGTCAGTCAAACGCAAGTCAGAATCTGGCAAGCATAATCGTGGGACGAATGGCAACCAGCAATCATCATTTGTTGTATCCAGTTACAATTGTGTTCTCTGTGCCAGCTCCAAACATAGACTCACTGGTTGCCCTACATTCAAGGAGATGACTTCAAATCAGCGCTTCGATACAATGAAAACACATGACTTATGTATCAACTGCCTTGACAATGGGCATAGATTAGCTCAATGTCCATCGAAAAGTCGCTGTCGAATATGCAAAAAAGGCCATCACACGATGTTACATTATGGCAATTCATCGCAAGCCACGTCATCGACACAGCAACCAACACCCATCACGCATACCTCGCAGCCTGCTGCACCAACTTGGCAATCAGCAAACGCTACTTTTAGACCTCAATCTTATGCCGAAACGCATTCTTCGCAAGCTGCAACACATTCACATATGGGAACGTCGGAAAGCGGGCAAGTAATACTAGCAACGGCAATGGTTCTAGTTAAGCACGCAACCGGTGAGTACATACTCGGCAGGTTTGCTTGATTCGTGTTCGCAAGTGAATTTCATCACGGACGACTTTGCCCAAAAACTTCGTCTTGGTAGTGAAAAACACCACGTTGGAATACGTAGCATCGGAAACTCACTTACAAACCTGAAGGCACGCACAACTACAACCGTCAAGTCACGGACATCGGACTTTAATTTGTCCCTACAATTGGGCATTACAACGCACATCGCCTACCAACCGGATGCTGAAATCGATACTTCGATATGGAACCTTCCACGCAACACAACTTTGGCAGACGAAGAATTCTTCAAACCACGCCGCATTGATCTCCTGCTTGGGACAGAGGCATTTTTCGAAGCGCTTGCAGTTGGCCAAATCCGGTTAGGAGCTAATTTACCAACATTAAAAAAAAAACGTTGTTCGGGTGGATCGTGTCTGGCCGATATCAGCAAGAGCGTCAAGCGAATACATCTACTTGTTTGATGTCATGCGAAGACTCCATCGGTGACCAATTACAGCAGCTTTGGAAACTCGAAGCTGTCAACGCACCACACAAGCAAATTCAACCGGAGCACAGCATTTGCGAAGGCCACTTTTTAGCCAACACTTATCAGGATGCCACTGGACGCATAACCGTAAGTCTGCCTTTCAAAGATTGTCCTACTTTGCTGGGGAACTCTTTCGAAACAGCGCGTCGTCGATTCATGTCGGCCGAGAGACGGCTATTAAAATCGCCTGAGATTCGATCGCAATACATATCATTTATGGCCGAATACGAAACTCCCGGCCACATGTCCATTGTTACAAACCCGATTCTAGATGAATCAAATTTTTTCATACCACATCATTGTGTCTTTAAGCCCAGGAGCGAATCAACAAAACTTCGTGTTGTGTTCGATGCTTCATGTAAGACGACATCGCAAAAATCATTAAATGATTTACTACTAGTTGGACCAACAATTCAAACAGAGCTGTACATACTTTTGCTACGTTTTCGCTTGTTTCGATACGCCATAACCGCAGACGTCACAAAGATGTATAGGCAAGTACTTTTGAATAATAATGATCGTAAATACCATTATATTCTTTGGCGAGCTTCTCCAGATGCAGAACTTGGTACGTATAAGCTAAATACCGTGACATATGGAACAGCTTCAGCGCCATACCTTGCAGTGCGCAGCCTACACTATTTGGCAGACAAATACATGCACGAGTTCCCAGTTGGTGCTCATGTCGTAAAGTCGTCATGCTATGTGGACGATATGTTGTGTGGAGCTGACGACGTTGACGCCTTGAACACAGTAAAAACTGAAGTAATTTCTGTACTCAAGCGAGGCAACTTTCCTTTATCCAAATGGCACTCCAACCACCCAGACTTCAGAGAATGCCAAACTTCAAAGGAGCTCAACTTTACAGAAGACTTCCTCACCAGCACACTTGGTGTAACATGGGATCAACACAATGATATGTTTTTATTCGCTTTCTTACCAAAGCAAGTCCATACTGCGGTTACAAAACGTACGATCCTTCCGACTGCATCGTCACTCTTCGACCCACTCGGATTGCTGTCACAACTTCTGATCACATCCAAAATCATATTGCAAGAATTGTGGCTTTTAAAGCTCGATTGGGACGAGTCCGTTCCACAAAACCTGCAACAAGCTTGGAACAAATGTCTGTTATCACTCGGTTTGCTAACAACGCTTGCGGTGCCTCGTTATTGCCTGCAGCCGAACACATGCAATCTTCAACTGCACGGCTTTTACTTACTTACTTACTTACTTAATTGGCGCTTAACCGTCTAAACGGTTATGGCCGTCCAACAAGGCGCGCCAGTCGCTCCTTCGCTCCGCCAACCGGCGCCAATTGGTCACACCAAGGGAGTTTAAATCGTTTTCCACCTGGTCCTTCCAACGGAGTGGGGGCCGCCCTCTACCTCTGCTTCCATAGGCGGGTTCCGATAGAAACACTTTCCTGGCCGGAGCATCATCTTTCATTCGCATAACATGGCCTAGCCAGCGCAGCCGCTGCGTTTTAATTCGCTGGACTATGTTGATGTCTGCGTATAGCTCGTACAACTCATCATTAAATCTTCTTCGGTACTCGCCATCGCCAACGCGTAGAGGTCCATAAATCTTTCGAAGAACTTTTCTCTCGAACACTCCCAAAGCCGCTTCATCTGCTGTTGTCATGGTCCATGCTTCTGCCCCATATAGCAGGACGGGTACGATAAGTAAATTGTAGAGTATGATTTTCGTTCGCCGAGAGAGGACTTTACTTTTCAATTGCCTACCTAGTCCAAAGTAGCATTTATTGGCAAGATTGATTCTTCGCTGGATTTCAGTGCTGATGTTGTTGCTAATGTTGATGCTGGTTCCCAAATAAACGAAGTCTTTTACTATTTCGAAATTATGGCTGCCAACAGTAGCGTGGTTGCCAAGGCGCATATGCGCTGACTCTTTGCTCGATGACAGCAGGTACTTCGTTTTGTCCTCATTCACCATCAAACCCATCTTTACCGCTTCTTTTTCCAGCTTGGAGTAAGCAGAACTAACAGCGCGGGTGTTTAGGCCGATGATATCAATGTCATCAGCATATGCCAGTAATTGCACGCTTTTATAGTATATTGTTCCAGTGCGGTTAAGTTCTGCAGCTAGTATAATTTTCTCCAGCATCAAATTAAAGAAATCGCACGATAGGGGGTCACCCTGTCTGAAACCTCGTTTAGTTTCGAACGGCTCGGAGAGGTCCTTCCCAATTCTGACTGAGCTGATGGTGTTGCTCAACGTCATTTTGCACAGCCGTATAAGTTTTGCGGGGAAACCAAATTCAGACATAGCGGCATATAGGCAGCTCCTTTTCGTGCTGTCGAAGGCGGCTTTAAAATCGACGAAGAGGTGATGTGTGTCGATTCTCTTTTCACGGGTTTTTTCCAAGATTTGGCGCATTGTGAAAATCTGGTCGATGGTAGATTTACCAGGTCTGAAGCCGCACTGATAAGGTCCAATCAGCCGGTTCACGGTGGGCTTCAATCTTTCGCACAATACACTTGAAAGGACCTTATATGCGATATTAAGAAGGCTGATTCCACGATAGTTGGTGCATTTTGCAGTATCCCCCTTCTTGTGGACTGGGCAAAGAACACTTAGATTCCAACCGTCGGGCATGCTTTCGTCCGCCCATATTTTGCTAAGAAGCTGCTGCATGCGCCTTACCAACTCCTCGCCGCCGAACTTGAATAGCTCCGCAGGCAATCCATCAGCGCCCACGGCCTTGTTGTTTTTCAATCTGGTTATTGCTATTCTAACTTCGTCATAATCGGGCGGGGGGACATATATTCCATCATCATCGATTGCGGGATCGGGTTCTTCATCTCTGCGCGGTGAATTGCTGCCTCCATTTAGGAGAGCAGAGAAGTGTTCCCTCCATAATCTAAGCACTCTCTGGACATCAGTTACAAGGTCGCCGTTTTCATTCCTACAGGAGTTTGCCCCGGTCTTAAAACCTTCCGTCTGTCGCCGTATTTTTTGGTAGAATTTTCGGGCGTTATTCCTGGTGGCTAGCAGCTCAAGCTCCTCGCACTCACGCCTTTCTGCTTCTGCTTTTTTCTTCCTGAAAAGGCGTCTCGCTTCCCTTTTCAACTCACGATAGCGTTCACACACTCCTCTTGTCGCGCTCGCTTTTAACGTAGCCCTGTAGGCAGCGTCTTTTCTTTCGGTTGCAACGCGGCATTCTTCATCATACCAGTTGTTTTTTCGTGGCCGCCGGTAACCAATATTTTCCTCGGCGGCAGTATGAAGTGCTTTGGAGATATGCTCCCACTGCTCCTGTATTCCTTCAGGATGAGTTGTGCCCTCAGAGAGCAGGTGTGAGAGTCGAGTTGCGAAATCATTGGCAGTCTGTTGTGATTGAAGCTTTTCGACGTCTAGCTTTCCTTGTGTTTTTTGTTCCTTGTTTTTAGCCGCGTTGAGGCGGGTGCGTATTTTGGCTGCAACGAGATAATGGTCCGAATCAATGTTAGGTCCTCGGATCGTTCGCACATCTAAAACACTGGAGGCATGCCGTCCGTCTATCACAACGTGATCGATCTGATTGCGAGTATTTCGATCAGGAGACAGCCATGTAGCTTGATGTATCTTTTTATGCATGAACCTCGTGCTTGATATGACCATGTTTCGAGCACCGGCAAAGTCAATCAGCCTCAGTCCGTTAGGAGAAGTTTCATTGTGTAGGCTGAACTTTCCGACTGTAGGGCCAAAAACACCTTCTTTGCCCACCCTGGCGTTAAAGTCGCCAAGCACGACTTTTATATCATGACGGGGGCAGCGCTCGTATGTGCGTTCTAATCGTTCATAAAAAGTGTCTTTCACCTCACCGTCTTTCTCCTCTGTCGGCGCATGGGCGCAGATGAATGATATATTAAAAAATTTTGCTTTTATTCGAATAGCGGCGAGACGCTCGTCCACAGGCGTGAACGCCAGCACTTGGCGACAAAGTCTCTCTCCCACCACGAATCCGACGCCGAAACTGCGCTTATTCGCATGGCCACTCCAATATATGTCACAATTTTTGATCTTCTTTCTTCCTTGCTTCGTCCAACGCATTTCTTGGATGGCGGTGATGTCAGATTTTGCTTTGACGAGGACATCAACCAGCCGGGCATCTGCACCAATCCCATTCAGGGAGCGGACGTTCCAGGTGCATGCCCTCAATTCATTGTCCTTCAAACGTTTGCCATGGTCGTCATCAATAGAGAGTGTATTTATCCGAGGCTTGTTGTTATATTTCATTGGAGTATGGTTTTACGTGACGGGTCCCAAGCCCAGCGCACAACCCGCTCAGCGGGGGTGAAAATATTAATTGGCACGTTTATATAGCGAGCCGCTTGCTCCAAGACAGACGCCCGCTTGCAGCCGCACCTAGAGGTGTACAGACGCTGCCGATGAAATCTCCCCCGGCTAGCCCTTAAACCGATTATGTCAGAGTGGCCTAGCCAGGTTGTCGCCTTCTCACATTAGCTCACCGCTAAACGGGTGTTTAGCGGCTACCCAGAGGATACTTGGCCGCAAGCGACCGGCAGTAGTGAGCTGCTTGAACCGCATGCAAAAGAATCGCTCTGGCCATTCCCAGGTGAATGGCGGTCAGAAGCTTTCCGCACTTTCGTGGACTTCTACACACGGCCCCACCCTCCGTGGGCTCCAGTCAAAAAACAATCGCTTCCGAAACTCGAGCTCTGCGGTGCGCATCTTCTCGCTCAACTGTACAATAACGTAAAAAACATTTTTTCAACGAAACCAATTTTCGCATTCTTTTGGACTGATTCGCAACTAGTGCTTTATTGGCTGCAACAACACTCGGTGACATTGTCAACGTTTGTAGGCAACAGAGTCTCTGACATACAGGAGTTAAGAGCGAAGGGCAATTGACGATTCGTGCCAACTCAACAAAATCCCGCAAACTTGGTATCTCTCGCCTGCACTGTCGATGACTTGAAAACATCGAACTGGTTTTCAGGTCCACGGTTCCTGCGTAAAGACGTGGCGAAATGGCCTGCTAAGGGAGAAAAATTCGACGTAGATATTAACATAGTCAACGCTGAAAAGCGAAAAAGCTTGTTTGCTGCCTTTTTAGAAACAAAAGACATCCCAAAAACCATCGAGGAAGTTAGCTCATACATTCGCTGTCTTCGACTCGTTGCTTGGATGTTTAGGTTCAGCAGAAAAAGGTCCAGACAAACGACTTCTTCGCCAACACCTCAAGAGCTGCGGCATGCATTATATTCTATCGTTTGGATGATTCAACAGCAGCACTTCGCCGACAACATCCGTTTGATCAGAAAAAATCTTCCATTGAAAGGCACCTTAAAATATTTAACCCCATTTTTAGACAATTCAAGCGGCTTTGAACTTATTAAGGTGGTCGATTGGACAGCGCAGATCTACCGGACGATCAAAAGCATCCAATATTACTACCCAGCAACTCGAAATTTGTAACAAACTACGTTCGCTACTTACATATGCAAAATTATCATGCAGGCCCCAAGGCATTGGTAGCCTTAATTCGACTCCAATTAGTCAACGCTAGAGACGTCGCTCGCCCCATTGTTCGCTCGTGTGTTCATTGCGTCCGCTACAGACCAAAGCTGTTGCAACAGATTATGGGACCGCTGCCACCTACACGTCTCACACCTTCTCGTCCATTTGAACGCTGTGGGGTTGACTTCTGTGGACCCATCAACACACACTTGCTGATTCGTGGAAAGCCACCCAACAAATCGTATCTGGCCGTATTCATGTGCCTGGTCACCAAAGCAGTTCATATTGAGGTAGCATCGGACCTGTCAACGAAGGCATTTTTAAATGCACTTAAACGTATTAGTAGTCGTCCAAAAATGCCATGCGATATATATTGCGATAACGCTACGAATTTCGTCGGAGCAGCCAATCACCTAAAGCTTAAGCAATTTCTGTTTAATCCTGATATACAAAGAGAAATTTTCAAATTTTGTTCATCAGACTTCATTAATTTTCCTTTCATTCCTCCCAGCACACCTGTTGTTGTTGTTGTAGCGATAAGGTTGCTCCCCGAAGGCTTTGGGGAGTGTTATCGATGTGATGGTCCTTTGCCGGATACAGATCCGGTACGCTCCGGTATCACAGCACCATTAAGGTGCTGGCCCGACCATCTCGGGAACGGTTTATGTGGCCACATTAAACCTTCAGGCCATCCCCTCCCTCCACAACCCCAAGTTCCATAAGGAGCTTAGGGTCGCCAGAGCCTCGTCTGTTAGTGAAACAGGATTCGCCGCGGTTAGGTGAGGTTGACAATTGGGTTTGGAGAAGCTATATGTTGCGCTGGCAACCTGCAGGGTTGCGCTACACAGCCCCTTGAATCTGGTATTTTAGTCGCCTCTTACGACAGGCATACCTACCGCGGGTATATTCTGACCCCCCCCCCCCTCCCCCCCTAACACCTCATTTTGGGGGGTCTGGGAAGCAGCCGTAAAGAGCGCAAAGGGTTTGCTTAATCGCACGCTAGCAAACACCAAATTAACATTTGAAGCGCTGAGTACTGTCGCTGCTGAAATTGAAGTTATACTCAACTCTCGTCCACTATCGCCGTTGTCTTCAGACCCGAACGATTTCGGAGCTCTTACTGCTGGACACTTCTTGGTTGGTTAGTCCCTACGTGGTTTACTTGAGCGCTGCCTGGAACATAAAAATCTATCTAATTTGGATCATTTCGAGATAATCTCCTCAATTAAACAACGATTTTGGCGTCGTTGGTCCACAGACTACATTAATGAACTCCGCTCACGGGTCAAGTGGACGACTCCTGAACCAAACCTCAATGTTGGAGCCCTAGTAATAATTCACGACGACAATTTGCCACCCTTGCGCTGGAAACTTGGTCGCGTCGAATCTACAGTACCTGGTAAAGATGGTCATGTTCGTGTTACGCACCTCCGTACTGCTAATGGGTCTTGTTGTCGCCCGAAACACAAATTAGCTATCCTACCTGTAACTTGAAGAGGGTTCCTTCAACGGGGCCGGGATGTTGGATCACCCTAATAGCATTTATAGCATATATTAAAAACACTTATTAAGTAGCTGGTAACTACTCTCAATTTATACTAAGAGGGCGTCTCTTTGTAAACATGTTCATACTCACACACACACACACCCAACATTTAGCACTAACTATTGTACTCATTCTCAATCTCACTTATGCTTTGGTTGTACCTAAATAATTTGTTTTCCAATAAATCATTGCAAATTAGTGATGGACGATATGGCTATTTTGAGCTATCAGTGAAAATAGATATGGCTATTTTTGAATCACGGCTATTTTTTTTTTAGCTATAGCGATCGCTGTATTTTAACAAGCGCTTCTATACAGAAGATATGATCGGCGATACAGCGATTTTGAGCTATCAGTGAATTAAGATATGGCTATTTTTTACAGCTATGGCCATCGCTTTCATTTATCTTTGATAAGCGAATCTGCAATTATTTGTATACTTGGATATAAAAAATGAATTTTTAAGTTTGTTTACCGGAGTAGATTGAATGTTATACATTAATTTAATTTAGTATACAGAATATATGAACCAAAATTGGAATAACAAGACAAAAATATGTACCTTTTATTGTAAACTGATGTAATGTGAAATTCTAATTTTCTGAGATGTTATGATATATATTATTAACTGGCTTACGATAATATGTTCAGTCTCGTATTACACTCAATGAGATGAAACTAGCTGAAATAGATGTCTATGCATCTTTGTTTTATAAATTTTGCTAATTGAAAATGCTTTGATTTTTAAATGTAAGATGAATCAACCCGAAATAAATCTGTATATGTAACACCATAAAAACACGATTTATTTACTATATTATACTACACCGATATATTCAGAAATACTCCGTATGAATTTATTCTGAAAGTTGTATTTGGTTGCATAATATTTGTATAGTAAAAAGAATCAATTTTTAATGAAAAATACAGAGGAAAAATATAGCAAATTCTTCAAACTATTATAAAAATATTCTTTAGCAGAAAACTAGCCACCCACTTCAGTGCCCTAGATATTAGCCAGAGAATTCAACCATATACAAAACATATGACAAAGCTTGAATTGCATTCTCGCAAAAAAACTTAAATTTTCAGTTAATCTGTTTACAATAAGACGAGTGATATATGTTTCTATAATTATTTTATTTTTCCATCAAAAACACAAATTTTATACAACTGTTAACGGCTACAGCCTAGAAGTATTAACTTATGAATAACACATGCATTAGTTTCATGTCCGAATCAGTTTTAGCAAGCGTAAAATATGCTATTGTTTTGTCGTTTAGGCCAACGTCCCACCTTATTGGTATACCCTCCTGTGTTTGCGATTATTTTAAATTTTTATCGTATTCTGTTTCTAGGCGCACAAGTGGACCAAAAACTTTCTCGTATTGATAACCATCTTCATAACGCAATAGCACTTGTGATGATTCAGTATCTATACCTGGCTTCTCTAAATGCTGAAATGTTGCATTAATATTTTCCTTCCATAATTCCTCTAAGATTAATAATTTGGGATCCAGATGTGGTTCCACGCTCATTGCAAAACCATTTTTTGCAATTATTGCACATCACTTCGTCGTCGAAATTGTTGTTGCACAAGTTTGCTTTGTTCCGTTCGCCGTTTCCACAATTTCTCTGCACAAAAAGCACATTTTTTCGCCCTTATTTTTCCGTTGTGCAGTTCTTAAGACAACTATCCCCATTTTTCGATAATAGCTGGCAAACTTTTGTTTTTCCAATTTTCGAGAAAATTATCCCTTTTTGTATCCAATAAACTTTTTTACTCAATCGGAAAGTAAAGAACACAGATGAGTAGTGATGAACGATATTTGACTATCGATGATTGCATCCCCGCTATCACTATTAAGCGCCAAATACACGACACGAACATTTCCGCGAACATTCCGCAATCTTGTTCGCAGCTTTGGCCATACACCATACGAACTTTTGGCCGAACATTAGTTCTCTTTCAGACAGCGATGAATACGGACAACAATTGTGCTGCAGCATAAAGTCGTATAATTATTATTCTTTTTAATTCTATTACAATAATCTTTGCTTTTTATTTGCCACAATGATGGCAAAGATTTATACATTTCAATAAATTCACTCAGAAATTTTTTATTGTCCATTTTACTTTTCCGCGCACGTCTGTTCCGTTCAGAAATTACTACGATTATGAGCTATTTCGCCATACACGACAGAAAAGGTAGCAGAAGCATGACTTAACGGGAATGTTCGCGGAAATGTTCGTGTCGTGTATTTGGCGCTTTAGTATTAGAATTTCATGCTGAAGGAAAATCGCCAATCGCTATAATCGCTATTGGCGATATTCTGCCAGAGGTGATTGTATTCAAAAGAATCGAATGAAGGAAAATCGCCAAACACTGATACATTTGGATTGCAGTAGCTATAGCTATTAGCGATTTGTCAATAGCGGCGATGCAATCACCAATAGTGAAATATCGTTCCATCACTATTGCAAATCATCATCTTAACGTGAACGGGTCGTCTTTGCATTTTAGTCGCTATATTCGCATATTCACTGGCAAGTATATAAGTACTCACTGGTCAATATTTGCACACCCCCACTACCTAAGTTTCATGTAACCCAGGAAAATCCTCCTTGGTTCAACAATGTTCTAAAATTTTGCACATATATAGAATAGGGTATATGGCTTCAAATGGAATGTAATTTATCATGCCTTAATTTAAAACCATACCTTAAAAGATAAAAGAAATTCAAAATTTATGTATGTTTGTTTAATGGTGTGTTCAGTTTATACTTATATTTAAGAATTCATGAGCTTAACACCGGCTTATAATAATTGAATTTCAATTATTATGTTTTCTAAGAGAAACTGAAAAGAAGGAAGCATTTACTGGCATATTGCGATGGAACCATTTCGAAAACCGCCAACGTAATCATCATCAGGCAATTTTGTAATGTTATCAAAGGTTTCACCGGGATTGAAACCGTGAATCTCATGGTTTCAGTTTCTCTTAGAAAACAAAAAAATTGAAATTCAATTATTATAAGCCGGTGTTAAGCTCATGAATTCTGAAATTCAAAATTATTTAAAATATCCAATATTAATTTTTAACAATGAATACTATTATTTTATGCCTACAAAGACCAAATATTAAATAGTACATCAAAATACAAGTCAATTTAATTAATTTTAATAAAAACATAAAAAATGGTGATTGAAATTGAACACAGATTAATTAATTAATTGTAATGTTTACTATTGTTATTGTACATATACATATGATTATTATGTTATTTATACCTGATGAACTTCTGGAACTAAAATTAATTCGTTCACTTTCAAAAGATCTAACGTGTCTTCATCAAGTTCCTTCACGTTTTTAGTATACAGTTTTCTAATGCTGGTTATGTAAGGATCTGAAGTATAAAGAAGAGTATGAAATACGTTCTTGTTTGTAGCGGATTTTGATTATTTTCTAGCATGATGTAAACGAAATTTTTATACTCAGTTGAGCAGAGCTCACAGAGTATATTAAGTTTGATTGGATATCGGTTGGTTGTACATATATAAAGGAATCGAGATAGATATAGACTTCCATATATCAAAATAATCAGGATCGAAAAAAAATTTGATTGAGCCATGTCCGTCCGTCCGTCCGTTAACACGATAACTTGAGTAAATTTTGAGGTATCTTGATGAAATTTGGTACGTAGGTTCCTGAGCACTCATCTCAGATCGCTATTTAAAATGAACGATATCGGACTATAACCACGCCCACTTTCGATATCGAAAATTTCGAAAAACCGAAAAAGTGCGATAATTCATTACAAAAGACCGATAAAGCGACGAAACTTGGTAGATGAGTTGAACTTATGACGCAAAATAGAAAATTAGTAAAATGTTGGACAATAGGCGTGGCACCGCCCACTTTTAAAAGAAGGTAATTTAAAACTTTTGCAAGCTGTAATTTGGCAGTCGTTGAAGATATCATGATGAAATTTGGCAGGAACGTTACTCTTATTACTATATGTACGCTTAATAAAAATTAGCAAAATCGGAGAAGGACCACGCCCACTTTTAAAAAAAAATTTTTTTTAAAGTAAAATTTTAACAAAAAATTTAATATCTTTACAGTATATAAGTAAATTATGTCAAGATTCAACTCCAGTAATGATATGGTGCAACGAAATACAAAAATAAAAGAAAATTTAAAAATGGGCGTGGCTCCGCCCTTTTTCATTTAATTTGTCTAGGATACTTTTAACGCCATAAGTCGAACAAAAATTAACCAATCCTTTTGAAATTTGGTAGGGGCATAGATTTTATGGCGTTAACTGTTTTCTGTGAAAATGGGCGAAATCGGTTGATGTCACGCCCAGTTTTTATACACAGTCGTCCGTCTGTCCTTCCGCATGGCCGTTAACACGATAACTTGAGCAAAAATCGATATATCTTTACTAAACTCAGTTCACGTACTTATCTGAACGCACTTTATATTGGTTTGAAAAATGAACGAAATCCGACTATGACCACGCCCACTTTTTCGATATCGAAAATTACGAAAAATGAAAAAAATGCCATAATTCTATACCAAATACGAAAAAAGGGATGAAATATGGTAAGGTAATTGGATTGTTTTATTGACGCGAAATATAACTTTAGAAAAAACTTTATAAAATGGTTGTGACACTTACCATATTAAGTAGAAGAAAATGAAAAAGTTCTGCAGGGCGAAATAAAAAACCCTTAAAATCTTGGCAGGTATTACATATATAAATAAATTAGCGGTATCCAACAGATGATGTTCTGGGTCACCCTGGTCCACATTTTGGCCGATATCTGGAAAACGACTTCACATATACAACTACCACCACTCCCTTTTAAAACTCTCATTAATACATTTAATTTGATACCCATATCGTACAAACTCATTCTAGAGTCACCCCTGGTCCACCTTTATGGCGATATTTCGAAAAGGCGAACACCTATAGAACGAAGGCCCACTCCCTTTTAAAAATACTCATTAACACCTTTCATTTGATACCCATATCGTACAAACAAAGTCTAGAGTCACCCCTGGTCCAGAAAGGCCCACTCCCTCTTAAAATACTCATTAACTCCTTTCGTTTGATACCCATATTGCACAAACGAATTCTAGAGTCACCCCTGGCCCACCTTTATGGCGATATCTCGAAACGGCGTCCACCTATGGAACTAAGGATTACTCCCTTTTAAAATACTCATTAACACCTTTCATTTGATACCCATATCGTACAAATGCATTCTAGAGTCACACCTGGTCCATCTTTATGGCGATATCTCGAAAAGGCGTCCACCTATAGAACTAAGGCCCACTCCCTCTTAAAATACTCATTAACTCCTTTCGTTTGATACCCATATTGCACAAACGAATTCTAGAGTCACCCCTGGTCCACCTTTATGGCGATATCTCGAAAAGGGGTCCACCTATAGAACTAAGCCCCACGCCCTTTTAAAATAATCATTGACACCTTTCATTTGATACCCATATCATACAAACAAATTCTAAAGTCACCCCTGGTCCACCTTTATGGCGATATCTCGAAAAGGCGAACACCTATAAAACGAAGGCCCACTCCCTTTTAAAAATACTCATTAACACCTTTCACTTGATACCCATATCGTACAAACAAAGTCTAGAGTCACCCCTGGTCCACCTTTATGGCGATATCTCGAAAAGGGGTCCACCTATAGAACTAAGCCCACGCCCTTTTAAAATAATCATTGACACCTTTCATTTGATACCCATATCATACAAACAAATTCTAAAGTCACCCCTGGTCCACCTTTATGGCGATATCTCGAAAAGGCGAACACCTATAAAACGAAGGCCCACTCCCTTTTAAAAATACTCATTAACACCTTTCATTTGATACCCATATCGTACAAACAAAGTCTAGAGTCACCCCTGGTCCACCTTTATTGCGATACCTCGAAAATGCGTCCACCTATAGAACTAAGGCCCACTCCCTCTTAAAATACTCATTAACTCCTTTCGTTTGATACCCATATTGCACAAACGAATTCTAGAGTCACCCCTGGCCCACCTTTATGGCGATATCTCGAAACGGCGTCCACCTATAGAACTAAGGCCCACTCCCTTTTAAAATACTCATTAACACCTTTCGTTTGATGCCCATATTGTGCAAACAAATTCTAGGGTCACCCCTGGTCCACCTTTATGGCGATATCTCGAAACGGCGTCCACCTATGGAACTAAGGACTACTCCCTTTTAAAATGCTCATTAACACCTTTCATTTGATACCCATATTGTACAAACGCATTCTAGAGTCAACCCTGATCCACCTTTATGGCTATATCCCTAAATGGCGTCCACCTATAGAACTATGGCCCACTCCCTCATAAAATACTCTTTAATGCCTTTCGTTTGATACACATGTCATACAAACACATTCCAGGGTTTCTCTCGGTTCATTTTCCTACATGGTTATTTTCCCTTATGTTGTCACCATAGCTCTCAACTGAGTATGTAATGTTCGGTTACACCCGAACTTAACCTTCCTTACTTGTTTATAATCGTTATAACGGGATTCTTGTGCATCTTCCGAAAGTTGACCAACAGGAAGTACTGCAAAATGCTTTATGACATTTTCTCTATGAATCAAAATTTTGTGACCTGAAGATGGCATGTAGTGTTATTCATAATTGCTCACATAGATCCTGGCAGTCTCCATTGCATAACTGCCAAATTTTTCATCATTTATCATTGAAAGAGCTTGCAAAATTATCTAAAGTCGTTTAACCAAATTTATATCCACTCCTGTAATTTCAGCAGAGCAGCATGCATTGTGAAAAATTCTTCTGGAAGTATTACCGTCATTAGTATTACAACTTACTTGCCTAGGTTTGTCGATGCTCAATCCTAGCTCTTCAAGGAAACGCCTTTGTACCAGGGGTTTCTTCTCTTGCTTTAGTCGTTTCTTTTCTTCGCTTGTGGCCCCCATGTTTTGAAAGACAAATTATGTGAAATATGTAAAATCATTCCCATACAACGAATCCAGGCGTGCAAAGTGGACAGCCCATATTAATAAGAATCTTCATTTTCAGGCCTAGCAGTCGCTTTAGTCAAATCGTTCATTTGTCCCGTAGTACAAATATTGTGCTTTCGTTAATCCGTAAACATTTTTGTCTGCTTTGCGTCTTCTATGAGGCTCGAGATTAAGGTCTTACAGTGACAGTGAAAGCAAACCTTAATGTTTCCACAAGTTTAACTTCTGTTCCTTCTCCTATCGAACGTAACCCTTGAAGATATGCATTATAGACGTGTTCCAATCCATATTAATTAATTAAAAAAAAAATAATAAATGTAAGGCGCGATAACCTCCGAAGAGATCTAAGGCCGAGCTTCTCTTCCAATTTGCGTCGTGCTCCTCTTGATTTTTCCCTACAAATTGACCGGACGGGACCTACATGTTTTATGCCGACTCCGAACGGCATCTGCAAGGCAGATGAGTTTTCACTGAGAGCTTTTCATGGCAGAAATACAATCGGAGCGCTTGCCAGACACTGCCGAGGGGCGACCCCGCTTAGAAAAATTTTCTTCTAATTGAAAAATCTTATTTCTAAAATTTTGATGTTGCTTTGCCCGGGAGTTGAACCCAGGGCATACGGTGTGATAGGCGGAGCACGCTACCATCACACCACGGTGGCCGCCGCATCCGCATTAGCATTCTGTTTTGTAACGCCTTCAGATTTCGGTAAAGTTACTGAATATTTTGCTTCTAGCCAATTATTGTTTTTCATAAAAAATGTATCCTTTTTCCGTGAAGCTTCTGCCCATCGTTTATTAAAAGTATGAATAATATGTCTTTGAAAATCACTGAGGATGAAACATAAGTTCTCTTTAGATACATGATAATTGTCTTTTAAAACTGTTGAAAATGCCTCCAATGATTTTCCTCCTTCGATATACGAAAATATTATTTCACGTTTAAAACACTTGAAAGTAGACATTTTGAAGGGACAACAAAACACATACTTATTTGTATTCGTAACAATTACACTTCTGTTAATTCACAAATATTTTGTTCTGTTTATATACTAATATGAAATATGAGGGTAGTGCGTTGAAACAAAGAGTATTTTGGAAATTCCGTTATATTCGCTTTTAACCTCGTTAGTTTCCTACCTAAGGTGTACATTCATAAGTACTCCGTCAACACGGTTTCGGATTGTAGGTATATTATGCAAAACTGCACTTAATGCTTTACTTTTTTATTGTTTAAAATGGGATTCAATGATAATGCCACACGGGAGAACTGGAATTTTTATTGATAAAAATAGGTATTTTACATAGTAATAATATATTTCCGCCCACTGGAATTGAAAAATTTAAGTAAAGCTGCATTTAGTGTTTTTGTTATGATGTTTGAAAAGATAATGCTTTACTTTTTTTTATTGTTTAAAGCTGTATTCCACCCTCACGGTCACTCGAGAAAACTGGGATTTTTATTGAGAAGAAAGAAGATTCATTCAGCTCTGTTCTCTGGTGTGCAACTTGTTTGTTAATATTTTCACACGCAACATGAGGGCAAAAGAGATAAACTTCCTAATATCAATGAAAAATTACAAAACTTATCGCAAACTATTGATGTACACAGCAACATTTAAAACCACAATATATAGCGAGCGGGTTTCCGTTTTATGACTTTTATCACATTTTTAATAGTTACTCCGAAAATCGCAAATTTCCGCACCTTTTTTTATTTTTTATTTGATTATGTTTGTGAATAGCTAGGCTATAAATCAACATAAAATGTAAAGCGTGAGTAAACGTGGGCAACTGTCAAAAGTCTCGATGAACTTTAAAAAACTTTTTTTTCACCATATTTTATTTTGGAATTATTTTAAGGTAAACATAAACATAATATTAAAAACATATTAGTTGATTCATATTCTTCAAAAACGCGGTTTCCAGAAATATATAATACATCATACCTTTTCCTGTAACGTATAACATTAAAATCGATTTGAAAGTGATAAAGAGAATGGGTTTAACATGGACGTTCGTCAAAACTTAAAGTTTGTGATATTGTAAAAAAATCATTTCATATAATATGTATAATTTTTCGTTGTTATAGTCTAGTTTGGTCCTTAAGCTATTGAGTGAAATAAAAAAAAAGCATGCCACTAGCGACATCGTAAAAACTATTTTTAATCAGCAGTTGTTCTACGATTTTCCATAGTGCAACGACGGAAATTGACTCATATTGATCAACGAGGTAGTGCAAGCTGCGCACAGCGAAATATGATGCAGATGCCATGCCGTATGTGACTGTATTGAGCTGGAATGTTTGAATATCATCATCTGGCGAGCTTCTCTACAAGATATATTGAAACTTGCGATGGTCATCACTGACTAGTACTTGTCTGTACATTTTTACTATGTCAGCTGTTAGTGGAAAACGATGTAAACGAAAACGAAGTTAGAGAAGGACGAGCTCGCTTTGGATATAGGTCCAACCATTTGGATATCATTTATTGATTTCTGAGAAGAAGTTCGACAAGATGCATCGAAAGCCACTCTTAATTTAGTAGTTGTGCTATTAGGCTTCAAAACACAGGGATGTGGGATATAATAATGAGGTTCATTTAGTTTCGGGTTTGGCACTGGTACCATGTGACCCAGGCCTTTATACTTATCCATAAATGCAACATATTGTGATCTTAAAGCAGGGGATTGTTGTTAGCGACGTTCTAATGCGTTAAACCTTCATAAAGCTGTTGTGTATGATTCACCTAAGGATGCAGGATTGTCCTTGAATGGAATTTTACCTACCACCCGACCATCAGAGTTTCGAGCAACGATGTCGTTATATAATTTTTCGCAACTATGTTGTTCAGGGGTCCAAACGTTCACATTTGCTGTGACTTCTTCAATCTGCCATAGTTTTTCCAACTTTGAATCGATGGAGTCCTCGCAAGCAAGTAAGCAGTTCGGTTTGAGCGTATTAAAGCAAGTACGATAGCGTCCAGAAACGACCCAACCCAGTAGTGTTTTTTGTAAAATAGGAAGATTGTTACCAAGTTTTATTTGCCCTACAGAAAGAAAGCTGAAAAAGCTCTCTGTCCATAAAAGCAAATCAATTTTTTTTTAAGGAATCAATCAAGACTCAGCCAAGGCGATAATTTCCGGAAACGTCGCGAACCAAAACCATAGCCGTGGCGAAGATAATGTGGTCCGACAAAGTGTTGTTTATGTGTGTGTATGAACGGCGGATGGCAAAGTAGTATTTGATGCATCCGCAGTAGTCCCTCGATGCAACAAACTATGGTGTTGACGGGAGCAAACTGTGCACTAAACGCTGATGTGCAGTTCGACAATTGATGTCTCTTCGACAGGCAATTAATGCAAAGACCCATTTTCTTCGCATGGTCAAAGCGTTGCGACACAAAAAGAGCCATACCGGTCGCAGTTTTGTATTTTGTGGGTGTAACTAGAACACACCGAACACGATAATTTCGAGCAAGCAAATGAATAACCCTTGTTTTGATTCTTTACCTTTGATGACTTGATGGGGCTATGTCGTACAGGTCCAACGGCGTGAGCGTTGTCAATTGAATCGAGGTATTGACAACGTCTTTCTAAAACAATAGTGCAATCTGCCCAGCTCAGTAGTGTTTTGAAATCCAACGACTCCTTCCATTTACGATTAGTTTCTTCATCTGCTTTCTGCAAAACTAAATAAAGAAGCATGGCTTGTGCAATTTGGCTTCCACTTCCCAATGACAATAACGAACCATAAATTGCAGACGCTTTGTCGATCAGGCTTCTCAACTGCCCACCGTTTGGTTTCGAAATAGGTCAAAGCTCGAATAGAGAAGAAATATTTTCTAAAAATATAAGGGTTTGAATGTCATACTGAGATTTAAGTCTTTCGAAAGCCTTCGAATAATTTTCATTGGAAACTGAGATCGCTCCGATAGTTTCTAACTCGGGACCCTAGAGACAGTTGCGCAAGTGATTGAATTTTTCTATGTTAGATCGATTATTTGTTTTATCGATTATTTGTTTAAAAGAAGTAATGAAATTTTGATACTCAGAATTCTTGACGCTGAATGACGGAAGTTTTAACTTAGGTAATTTTGAACCTGATTGCAGAACACAAGTGGTATCTGACAGTCAAGCGTTTGAATCCTCAGAAAGCTGCGACTGAAGAATTCATTTCGTTGATATGTACAGCTCTTCCAAGTCTACACTATCACTGTCCTCCGAATCCAGTTTTCGATGTCCGTTTGCGTAGACAACACATTTTTGAAATACATTCAAGAATATTAAGTCGATATTTATATTCGTCAGGTGACAAAATTTTACCCCCTGGTCGTAAACTGGACTCAACAATATTTTTGATGTGAGAAATATTTTTCTTTATATTAGCTCGCTGTTGCTTAAGTTCCTCGAGCGACATTGTAATAAGGTTTCGTTTAAAATGTGCGAAAGATTAGTACGTGCTAATAAAATGTTTGATGTCCCGATCAGACAAATTTCCTGATCTAAACGCCGCCAGCCTTTCTAGATGAACCACCTTCATTTTGGTTCGTGGGTTACCAATGGTTTGTATGCGGTAAACTACATCGTTGATCGGTTTTACAACTTTGTATGGGCCTTCCCAGTTACACTGCAATTTCGGAGACAAACCTTTTTTCCGTTGTGGGTTGTATAACAGCACCAAATCTCCTTCCTGAAAACCTTCCAAATTAATTGCTTTATCGTATCTGGCTTTCATCTTGTCAGTCATAATCTTTGTTCGTTGCCTTATCAGATCGTGTATTTCTCTCAGCCCTTCTTCCAAAACACCAACGGATTTCTTGACGTTTCTCTCCGCATCGGCATCTATCCAAACTTCAAATCAGCTGGCAGTCGAAGGTCATTGCCAAAAATTACCTTTGCGGGAGTTTGGCCCGTTGTCTCATGCACTGCCGATCGGTAAGCCACCAAGAATAATGATATGTGTGTATCCCACTCTTTGTGGAACTTGTGCTCCTCCAAGGTTCTATTGAAACGTTCCACCAAACCATCGGACTGAGGATGTAATGCAGTTGTCCGCGGTTTTCGAATGCCCAACTTCTTACAAATTTCTTGGAACACAGCTGATTCAAAATTCCTGCCTCAGAATGTAACTCCATTGGTATACCATACCTTGCAACCCAATTGTTTATAAACACTTCTGCTACTCTTTCCGCTTCTTGATTTGGGATTGGGTATACCTCTCGTCATTTGTTGAAATAATCCATAACCACCAGTACATATTTGTTTCCGCAGTTGCTAGTAGGAAATGGAACTGCGACATCCATAGCGATCCTTTCAAATGGAGCACCTGAGTTATATTGCTTCATCTGGCCATGACTTCGGGTTTTGGGGCCCTTTCGCTCTGCTGCATACCTCGCAGTTCGCAATTCACTCAGTGACCGACTGACGGCAACCAACACAATAGAATCTCTGTTTCATCTTCTCGAGCGTCTTCGTGATTCCAAGATGACCTCCGCTTGGATCATTATGCAGCTCGCTGAGCACGTCAGGAATCCTCTTTCTGGGAACAACTATCAGTTTCTTCTTGCCATCCTCACTCTCCCATACTCGATACAAGCAACCGCATATCAATTCTAAACTGTTCCACTGTGCCCAATATGACTTCGCAACGGGACTCTCTGCTGACATCTCCTCTCTATTTGGTCTTTCGTTCGTTCGAGCCCTTACATAACATGTGACAGATCCGTATCTTCTAGCTGACACTTCCTTATTTGTTCCTTGTCCAATACGTCGGACATCTATAATGTCTTCTTTAGCGCCGACCTTTGAACAGTGCTTGCATTCCAAACTCCATGGGTACTACCTTTTCGATGTTCAATGGAAAAGTCATAGCTTTATAGTCGCTCGATACATTGTGCTAATTGTCCTTCTGGATTACGGAACTGCAAGACCCACTTTAACGCTGCGTGGTCTGTCCTGACGCGGAATCGCTGCCCGTAGAGGTACTTGCGAAAATGTTTAATGCACTCTATCAATGCCAACAGCTCTCTCCGTGTAACGCAATAGTTCCTCTCTGGTTTACCAATTGAACGGCTGTAATATGCAACTACCTTCTCCTGTCCGTCGACCAGTTGTGATAAAACGCCTCTATAGCATATCCGCTCGCATCTGTATCTAGAATAAACGTTGCTCCTGGAACCGGATATGCCAACATTGGGGCAGTGCACGAACGCTCCTTCAATATTTGGAAAGCCACTTTTTACTCCTTCTTCCATTCAAAAGCTTTATTTTTAAACGGTTTTATTTAGCTTGAGTTGACAGGCAGGCCGCATGCACGGCCGCACGGTCGTTGTTACAAAAAATCGCCGCTAGGTGGCACAAGGATCGAGAAATTCACAAAAATCCTATACGTGGTCCGACTTGGCTCATGCTTGGAACACATAATACATACAAGAATAGAAAGCGACCTATCAAAAAAATCGCCGCTAGGTGGCGCAAGGATCCAGATATTCACAAAAATCGTATTTGTGGTCCGATTTGATTTGGTCCATATTTGGAACACATAATACATACATGAATAGAAAGCGACCTGTGATGCCCGATTTGGCTCATATTTGGAAAAAATATTGCATACAGTCCAGTAGAAGTGACATCAAAATATTTTGGAGTTGGAGGAGGTACATGGATACGTGGCGCAGAGTCGAGTAAAGTCTTTGGAAGGAGGACTTAGGTTGTAACAAATTGTCAGGAAAGAGTTCTTGTAATAATGAGTCACTAAATGAACTAAATAGAATGAGAAATAATAGGCAATTAAATAAACACTAAAAACTTGAAAATAAAATATTTAAAAAAAATGTTTAAGTTAAACGGTAAACTTTTCCAGCGTAGCCCATAGCCTCCATAAGCTTACAAGAAATAAAATAATTAAAAAAAATGTTTAAGCTAAACGGTTTTATTGAAAACAATACTTACATGAAATAATAATAATACGAAAAGCTAGAAAATAATTAGGTAGGTCCTAGGTACTAGTCATCACACTCCTTATCAATCTAGGGCGTTGATCACACAATTAAATAAAAGCGTTGGACGCGTCATATTTCTATTGATAGTCATAAGTAAAACCAACTGAACCTTAATCAGGTTATGCTACGCCTCACATTTTTAGAAATTTCACGCGCCCAACGCTTTTATTTAATTGTCTGATCAACGCGCTAGATTGATAAGGAGTGTGATGACTAGTACCTAGGACCTACCTAATTATTTTCTAGCTTTTCGTATTATTATTATTTCATGTGAGTATTGTTTTCAATAAAACCGTTTAGCTTAAACATTTTTTTTAAATTATTTTATTTCTTGTAAGCTTATGGAGGCTATGGGCTACGCTGGAAAAGTTTGGTACAAACCGGCGGTAATATGTGCATAGCCCAAGGAAACTTTTTAATTCATGCCAGTTCTGTGGTCTTGGCCAATCCTTTACAGCTTCTATCTTTTCATTCGCAGTTCAGATGCCCTCTGTTGTTACCTTGTGGCGAAAATAAATTACTTCCTTTTTAAACAGCGAACACTTTTTAGGACTAAGTTTCAGACCAGCGCCAGCTATTCTCTGGAAAACTTCTTCCAAGTTCTTAAGATGTTTATCAAAGTTTTTGCACATACGATGATGTCGGCCTGGTACACCAAGCATATTTTCCAATATAGTCCTTTCAGCACCTGGTCCATGAATCTCTCAAAAGTAGCTGGTACATTACAAAGTCCAAAAGGCATCACTGTAAATTGCCAAAGACCCTAACCGACACTGAAGGCTGTTTTCTCTTTGTCTTCCTCCTTCATCTGCACTTTCCAGTAGCCGCTTTTCAAGTCCAGTGTTGAAAACCATTTCGTACCTTAGCGAGTCCAGAGTATCGTCAATTCTTGGCAATGGGTATCTATCCTTTTTAGTAACGTCGTTCAACTTTCGATAGTCCACGCAAAACCTCATTTTTCTATCCTTCTTCTTCACAAGCACCACAGGTGAGCTCCATCGACTAGCGGATGGTTCGATGACGTCACTGCCGCTCATTTCTTGTGCGATTTGACTCACAACTTCCCGCTTCGCCAGTGGAACACTACGAGGAGCTTGACGGATCGACCTCGCATCTCCAGTGTCAATTTGATGTTTCACGACGTTGGTGCGGCCTGATTTGGAGCCATCTTGGTCAAATATGTTGGCGTACTTTAGGAGCAATTGTATGCTTCCTCTAGTCCCTCTGTCCATGCCGTCATGTCATTTGAAAGATCAGTATTACTAGATGAAACGTGTTCCTAGAGCTGTTCACATTTAATAACTACTTCAGCCTCTTGGAATCTTCCCAAAATAGCTCCTTTGTTCAGTTTGAGTGGGGCCTTGAACTCATTGAGTACTCTTACCGGAATACGTCCATCTTGTTTTGTCAAAGCCAGGGTTTGTCCTACGAGTATGTTCGGTGTTGATTTGTTGGCTGCCTCGACAACCCACAATTTGTTTGTCCCACAATCTCCATCAACCTTTGCCCAAATGACTGCTTCTGATTTTGGTGGTATTTGCTGACTCTCTTCGACCAGCACTCGCTTACTGCTATCTTTGCCACTATAAAATTGTGTACTACCGAGACGTTCCCAATTGCGAATTCACATGATACTTCTCCTAGAACAGTGGTGTATTCTCCAGTGGCTGTACGCAATCTTGCTCCATGCAATGGTCTTATTTTCTTGTTGACTAAATCCGTTCGAATGATGGAATGAGATGCACCTGTATCTACAGTCAGTAAACGTTCCTTTCCATCCACATGTCCTCCGACAGTAAGATTGTTTGACCTTCTTCCAATTTGTGAGATAGAGATTATGGGGCATTCAATTGAGGGAGCCAGCTGTCGCCCGTTGCGGCTGACTCGATTTAGTTTAACGTTTGATTGGTCTTGGAGATTTGCTCATCTCCTTCAGCTCTGCGTTTACGACCACCCACATTGTTGAAACTGTTAGGGTTGGTGTTACAATAACGCGCAATGTGCCCTGGTTTTCCACACTTAAAGCATTTGACTGTATCATAAATCTTCTGCTGCCTACCCTTCAATGCTTCCAAAATTGTGCCTACCAACTCTTGTCTTTCTACTTCCACACGATGAGCCTTATATGCTTTTTTAATCAATAGGGAGGCAGTTTCCTGAGTCAGTGCATGTGATACCGTTTCTGCGAATGTGGGTTTTGGGTTTGCATATGTCGCTCGCTTCGTTTCCACGCCCCGTATGCCATTTATAAAACTCTGGATTTTTACCCTTTCAGTGTATTCCACGGGTGCGTCCGAATTTGCTAGATGAGCCAATCTTTCAATATCGAAAATTTCGAAAAACCGAAAAATTCCGATAATTCATTACAAAAGAGAGATAAAGTGACGAAACTTGGTAGATGAGTTGAACTTATGACGCAGGATAGAAAATTAGTAAAATTTTGGACAATGGGCGTGGCACCGCCCACTTTTAAAAGAAGGTAATTTAAAATTTTTGCAAGCTGTAATTTGGCAGTCGTTGAAGATATCATGATGAAATTTGGCAGGAACATTACACCTATTACTATATGTACGCTTAATAAAAATTAGCAAAATCGGAGAAGGACCACGCCCCTTTTAAAAAAAACTTTTTTTTAAGTAAAATTTTAACAAAAAATTTAATATCTTTACAGTTTATAAGTAAATTATGTCAACATTCAACTCCAGTAATGATATAGTGCAACAAAATACAAAAATAAAAGAAAATTTCAAAATGGGCGTGGCTCCGCCCTTTTTCATTTAATTTGTCTAGGATACTTTTAACGCCATAAGGCATAGATTTTATGACGTTAACTCTTTTCTGTGAAAATGGGCGAAATCGGTTGATGCCACGCCCAGGTTTTATACACAGTCGTCCGTCTGTCCTTCCGCATGGCCGTTAAGACGATAACTTGAGCAAAAATCGACATATCTTTAATGAATTTAGTTCACGTGCTTACTTGAACTCACTTTATCTTGGTATGAAAAATGAACGAAATCCGACTATGAGCACGCCCACTTTTTCGATATCAAAAATTACGAAAAATGAAAAAAATGCCATAATTCTATACCAAATACGTAAAAAGGGATGAAACATGGTAAGGTAATTGGATTGTTTTATTGAAGCGAAATATAACTTTAGAAACAACTTTATAAAATGGTTGTAACACCTACCATATTAAGTAGAAGAAAATGAAAAAGTTCTGCAGGGCGAAATAAAAAACCCTTAAAATCTTGGCAGGTATTACATATATAAATAAAATAGCGGTATCCAACAGATGATGTTCTGGGTCACCCTGGTCCACATTTTGGTCGATATCTGGAAAACGCCTTCACATATACAACTACCACCACTCCCTTTTAAAACTCTCATTAATACCTTTAATTTGATACCCATATCGTACAAACTCATTCTAGAGTCACCCCTGGTCCACCTTTATGGCGATATCTCGAAAAGGCGTCCACCTATAGAACTAAGGCCCACTCCCTTTTAAGATACTCATTAACTCCTTTCGTTTGATACCCATATTGCACAAACGAATTCTAGAGTCACCCCTGGCCCACCTTTATGGCGATATCTCGAAACGGCGTCCACCTATGGTACTGAGGATTACTCCCTTTTAAAATACTCATTAACACCTTTCTTTTGATACCCATATTGCACAAACGAATTCTAGAGTGGCCCTGGCCCACCTTTATGACGATATCTCGAAACGGCGTGCACCTATGGAACTAAGGATTACTCCCTTTTAAAATACTCATTAACACCTTTCTTTTGATACCCATATTGTACAAACAAATTCTAGAGTCACCCCTGGTCCACCTTTATGGCGATATTTCGAAAATGCGACCACCTATACAACAACCACTACTCCCTTTTAAAACCCTCATTAATACCTTTATTTTGATACCCATATCGTACAAACACATTCTAGAGTCACCCCTGGTCCACCTTTATGGCGATATTTCGAAACGGCGTCCACATATAGAACTAAGGCCCACTCCCTTATAAAATACTCATTAACACCTTTCGTTTGATGCCCATATTGTACAAACAAATTCTAGGGTCACCCCTGGTCCACCTTTATGGCGATATCTCGAAACGGCGTCCACCTATGGGACTAAGGATTACTCCCTTTTAAAATACTTATTAACACCTTTCTTTTGATACCTATATTGAACAAACCAATTCTAGGGTCATCCCTGGTCCACCTTTATGGCGATATCTCGAAAAGGCGACCACCTATAAAACGAGGGTCCACTCCCTTTTAAAAATACTCATTAACACCTTTCGTTTGATACCCATATCGTACAAACAAAGTCTAGAGTCACCCCTGGTCCACCTTTATTGCGATAGCTCGAAAAGGCGTCCACCTATAGAACTAAGGCCCACTCCCTTTTAAAAGACTCATTAACACCTTTCGTTTGATACCCATATTATACAAACGTATTCTAGAGTCACCCCTGGTCCACCTTAATGGCGATGCCTCGACAAGGCATCCATCCACCTATAGAACTAAGGCCCACTCACTTTTAAACCCCTCATTAATACCTTAAATTTGATACCCATATCGTACAAACACATTCTAGAATCACCCCTGGTCCACCTTTATGGCGATATTTCGAGACGGCGTCCACCTATAGAACTAAGGCCCACTCCCTTTTAAAATACTCATTAACACCTTTCGTTTGATACCCATATTGTACAAACAAATTCTAGGGTCACCCCTGGTCCACCTTTATGGAGCTATCTCGAAACGGCATCCACCTATGGAACTAAGGATTACTCCCTTTTAAAATACTCATTAACACCTTTCATTTGATACCCATATCGTACAAACAAATTCTAGAGTCAACCCTGATCCACCTTTATGGCGATATCCCTAAATGGCGTCCACCTATAGAACTATGGCCCACTCCCTCATAAAATACTCTTTAATGCCTTTCATTTGATACACATGTCATACAAACATATTCCAGGGTTTCCCTCGGTTCATTTTCCTACATAGTTTTTTTCCCTTATGTTGTCACCATAGCTCTCAACTGAGTATGTAATGTTCGGGTACACCCGAACTTAACCTTCCTTACTTGTTACCTTTGGATTACTCGCTGAAACTGCTGGGCGATTGTTGCAACTGCTCCATACGACCTTTTAAATCCTCAACTTCTGCCTGAAATTGAGCGATTTTGTATCCTGTGCTTCCATCTTTGATGTTACCCTTGCTTCCTGTGCTTCTGACTGCGAAGAAATTTGTGCCACCTATCTTATGCTTCCATATTATATGTAATCTGTGTCGACATATCTGCTATACGTGTTTCTTTTCCTTCAATCTTCGATGTTATTTGTGACGACATTTCGGATATACGTGTCTCCTGTGATTCCATCTTGGATGTTAAACGTGTCTCTTGCAATTCCAGTTGAGATGCCATATATGTCTTCTGTTCTGCCAGTTGAGATGACACTGTCGATGTTTGAGCAGATATTGCAGCCAAAATCATGTTTCGTTTTTCTCTTAAATTTTTGTTGTCTCCTCGCCATCAAGATGAAAGACATACTCTTCCACGTTAATTCCTTCTAATTCCATTGCATTTCGTAGTTGTGCCTGAAGTTTGAGTTTATTGCCGGTTGTATTCAATCCACGGCTCTCCAACTCCTTCTTCAGTTCCTGGATCTTCAATCCACTCCACTTTGCCATGTCCAAGTTGTATTCGAAGTCTTCGGAATTTATTTAACAATTCCTCTTCTGACACCAATTGTAACGAATTTACTGAAATTCCGCTTATTTGCAACCTTCTGCTAACGTTCGTATCGCTAAACTGTTGAATAAAACACTCCAATATTCTGTATTACAAAATGGTCTTTATTAGACTGCTTTGAAAGTACGCACAATTAAACTTCACTTCGCAACTGATAGCGTGTTTAAAACAAACTGATTGCTCATGCCTAAGCTGGTGCTGCTTTTATACTCTTCCGTTTCCTCGTTAACATATTTCTAGGCGTTTCTCCTTCTAGAATTTACTAGTTCGCTGAAGATTGCTACTTTTGTGAGTATCTTAGAAATATGCATGTGTATGTGTGAGAACTACTTTGCTGATGATTGCATAATTTTGTATCTCTCCGCTGCTGTATGTACATATGTGTAGACATAATGATTGATTTGTTTATGTAGATACAAGTGACTGCTTAGTATCGGCTTAGAGATGATAGTATCCGCTAGTGTTGCTAATATTTGTCACAATATAAAAGGAGGAGCAAACATTTTATTCGCAATTTCGCTATAAATGTAGCATAAAACATAAAAGCTTTTTAGATATTGTTACATCTTTGGTTTTAACAAATATCTAATGTTTCCCTCATATATATGAATTTCACTACGCCACTGGTGGCATAAAACCAAACCGGTATTCAGAGTAAAATCTAATTGGAATAACGTAAAATAGTATTTATAAATGTACATCGTAAAAGTGGATTAGAGTGCTTGTTTTAGTGAGAAAAACAAAACACAAAAAGAATGTAATATTTAATTTCAACAGCTTAAGAGAGATAAACAATCTCTTCGTCCACGACCATCTCACCAGGCGCCTGATGTCATCGATCGAGACTAAACCCATGTAAGTTCTTTAATTGTTTTTGCATAACATTTTTTTTAGTATACATACTCTCGCTGCATATTTCTACGTGCATATATACGTATAATCTATCCCACTTGCGACGATATCTCAGCAAAAGAGTATCATGATAGTTTTCATAATATAAGCATACACCTTGTGGCACATTTTTAAGCTATTGCATAGATTTTATCGAGGGCTTGACGACTAAATCAAAAAAAAACCGTAACGGATATTTGTCAAGAAAGATCCGAAAAGGCTCGAAAAGGTTCGAAAAGTTTCGTAAAGGTTCGGTGTTAGCAACAGGCCAAATACATCAAATTGGATCTCTATCATAATCAGCGGTGGGCAGGTTACCAAATTGAGAATGTGGTAGTAAACACGAACGCGTAGCGAGCACGAAAGCAAAATCAATTATTTATTTACAAGCCAACCTAATATAAACGCACGCAAGTCATTTTCTGTCAAAAATGTCTCATGCATATACAACTTGTATGTGAGCAACTCAAATTGAATTTGCTGCGTGAAAACCTAACTCGATTTACAATTTTTGTTCTGCCTGACATTTAGATTTGACGTTTGCACACATGCTTTATATTGTCGCAACGCAGGCTTATTTGGGTTAGGGCAAAAAACGCCGGTTGTTTGCGTGCGCTAAAAAACGCAGTGCGGTTTTATTAGGTTGGCTTGTTAGTTTGATTTCAATGCTTGAACGGTGAACACGTGTCACACGCACTCTTTGGTACTCTGTTTTAAGCGCGCGTGCGACGCTTCTTCACCGTACGACCATCGAAATCAAACTAAAATAGCTGTCGTTGATTTTCACGAAGTAGCCATTGTGCTATCGCTTATCGTATACATATATGTTCGCTTACAAGCCAACCTAATAAAACCGCACTGCGTTTTTTTTGCGCACGCCAACAACCGGCGTTTTTTGCCTAACCAAAATAAGCATGCGTTGCGATAATGTAGAGCGTGTGTGCAAACGTCAAATCTAAATGTCACGCAGAACAAAAATTGGAAATCGAGTTAGGTTTTCACGCAGCAAATTCAATTTGAGTTGCTCTCATACAAGTTGTATGTGCATGAGACATTTTTGACAGAAAATTACTTGCGTGCGTTTATATTAGGTTGGCTTGTTAGCAGGTGCTAAGCTCACGCCCACCCCGGATTATAAAGTTAAAGTTAAAGTTAAAGTGAATGTTAAAGTTAAAGCGAAAGTTAAAGTTAAAAATTTTTTTTTTAAAGTTAAAGTGAAAGTTAAAGTTAAAGTTAAAGTGAATGTTAAAGTTAAAGCGAAAGATAAAGTTAAAAATAAAGTTAAAGTTAAAGTTAAAAATAAAGTTAAAGTTAAAGTTAAAGTGAATGTTAAAGTTAAAGTGAAAGTTAAAGTTAAAAATAAAGTTAAAGTTAAAGTGAAAGTTAAATATTAACTTCTCATTTATTCAATAAAAGTAAAAAATTTGTTTTCTTATCGGTCACCACGCTTAAAAAGGTTAACTTGAATTAATATCAAAGACAAAACTTGAATTAATATCAAAGAAAACAAAATGTTGCATAAATATTATAATTGCATAAGTTGATAATATGCAATAGCTTTACCGCGGCAGTCCCCGAGTGCCACACGTCCTTTTTTTATGGCTTGCAACAGGTTGTTAAAGTAAAGTCGCTATAAATTTTGTCTCATGCTACTCTTGCGCTCTACCTTTATATTGATTTTGATGCTCTAAATATTTTAATAATATGTATATGCACATAAGTATATACATATATATCTAAGCATGCAAGTTTAGAAAGGCCTATATAGGCCACTACACATATAGTTATGTTAACTTTTTCGATTTAATTCGTATATAATATACATTTGGGTGACCAACCAATAAAATTAGATTAGTTAAACTTTAAACTTAAAAGCTTAGACATGAAGTCGGTTATCATAAAATTGTTAAAGAAAGATTTTTGTATTTGAATTGAAAATATGTGTTCGTAAATTCAAATTTATTTTGTGAGATGGATTAAACCTTGGGTTCGTAAGTATGGCTCGGTTGGGAAGAAAAGAAGGCTGTTTAGTAACGGCATTCCTGGGATTAATTAGAGGACCTTTCATCCGAGCAGTCTTTCCGTTTTTAAGTGTTTATGGGATTTGATTGGGGAAGAAATTTTTTTGCTGTTGTTGTTAAAGAAGTGCATGATTTTCCTTATATGTACAACGAGTTCATATGCGGCTTAGTGGCGGCAAGGATCCACGCAATCCGACGAGCTTTGACCCGGATAAAGCGAGCATGCACAGCCGGCCATGTTCTATGAGCGAGGTGTGTTGCACTACATTTTACGATGCCGAAATGCGCGTTATTAATTTATTTAAAACACTTTTGTTGTTTTTAAATAATCGATTCAATTAACTTTTAATTTAAACACTGCTCCACTTTGGGCGCCAAAATGTAGGGCGAAGAAGATTTTTTCTTACCGCGGAATAAATTCGAAACAGGGACTGAGCTGTGTTCTAAATTAAAAGAAAAATAGCGCAATTAAACAACGCCTCTTGGTGGTTCACTCTAGACTACTTTATTCAATATAATAAGAAATGTAGTTTATTATGGTAATGATTGAATTTAAAGCAGGCATCGGCAAATAGTGGCACAATTGTGCACACTCAATTCACACGTATTCTTATTCCCTTTAGTTTAGTTGTCGCTGAGCATTTGGCGCAGTAACATTGATTGTGTTCGTCGCTTGCTATATTGACGAATGTTATTAGCAAGCAACAAGCAAATATCGTTTGTTAGTTTTTTCAATGCGCACAAGCGAAAAATATTTAATGTTGACTAAACCTTTTGCGCAAATACAATGTATTTAATTGTATAAACCGTTTGCTTGCCATTGTGCGCATTAAAAATATAATAACAAACGATCTTGTCTTGTTGCTTGCTAGCATTGTGAATGATGATTAAGTGTGATATCTTACCCGTCAACTGCCTGTCGGGATGTTCAATATGGCTACTTTTTAGCGTTTTGACAGGGTGTTCAATATGGCGGCGCCTATCTTCAGCGGGCGATAGAAAGAGATACAGAATGAGACAGCGATAGTCAATTACAAATCAGGTGACCCAATCACTTTGAAATTTTGACGTCTATGCAGAAGATATCACACTTAGTTATCATTCACAATGCTTGCTAATAAGCGAATGAACTACGCAAACCGATGTGCGCGATTATCGCGCTCTCACTAACCCATCTGCATTTTGATTTTGCCGATGCCTGATCTAAATCAAGCGTCACCATTTAGTTGAATAATTATTGGCGCCACCTCACATGTATTATTATTCTCTTTCGTCTTAATTCGTATTTAGTTGTCGCTGAACAAGCAGAGTAGCAACATCGGGTAAGGAAAAGATATTTTGCAAACAAATGCTCATTCGCAGAATTTTTTAATGGTTTCATGTTAACAATTTATTTTGTTTAAATTTTTCCTTACACTCAAGCAATAAAGTAGTATTTATACGGCATATTTACGAATTACTTTTTGTGTGTTAACAAACATGCGTTTATACGTCCTACCTCATTGATTTTTCATCAACAACTAAAGCTGGAGACATTGGTGCTTTATCGGTAACCGTATCGGTAACCTTTTAACAGCTGATTCGACCAACCTTATGAGAATCAATGCAATCGATTATTGGTGACGCTAAAGCTGGAGACATTGGTGCTTTATCGGTATCCGTATCGGTAACCTTTTAACGGCTGATTCGACCAACCTTATGAGAATCAATGCAATCGATTATTGGTGCCGCTAAGATCGTAACCGTATCGTAGCCAACCAATTGGGTTTTGGTTTACCGTCGTAACGATAAACAGCTGATTACGTTAGGGATACGACTACAGCGATACGACAAACGGCACCAATGACTCCAGCTTAAGGTCGTAACCGTATCGTAGCCAACCAATTGGGTTTTGGTTTACCATCGTAACGATAAACAGCAGATTACGTTAGGGATACGGATACAGCGATACGACATACGGCACCAATGACTCCGGCTTAAACCACTACCCATATATGTAATACTCCTATATTGCTACAAAAGGCTAGGTACATTCCCAAACATCAGAGTGTCGATATATTGCTGTTTAAACGTTTTTGTTTTTGTATTCAATAATCGAATGTACCTAAATTTAAATTTCTTCTTGTCACACTTATGCTGCTACAATCACAAAAATTCTATAGGCTGTCTTGTTTTGATTTCGAATTCAAAACACATTGCGAGCATTTTCTATTAGCAATATAGGAGTATTACATATATGCCACTACCCATAAGATGATTTTAGTTTTACTCACACAGCCAGTTTGAATTTTGGCGACTAATGATTTAAAGTAAATACATTTGCAAGTGTTCCTCACCAACGGCAACAGGCAGAGTGTGTCGTTAGGTGACCCAACAATCAATATCTGCCGGTTATGAATAATAAAAAAATCAGATTTTGACCACTATAACTAATGAATATTATAAATCAAAACAATAGAAATCGAAGATAATAACTATGGTAACTATGGATATTTTGTAGCAGTGTACACTGCTACAACAACAACATAATAATTATGGTTTCAGAGAAAAGTAAAAATCAAGGATATTTAATATTCTTGAGTAAGAAAATTAAAATCAAACTTAATCTTTATTAGTCATCAATAATTTAAAATCAAAGAAAATAATTATTTGTTATATACGTACTTATCTACGTTTTTCAAATTTCGAATAGTTCACTAACCTTAATGATTATTGGGACAAATTCTTAAACAGAGCGGTCTTGGGGGTTTTCGGCAAAGGCATATATACATACATATAAGTAAATATACATATTTTAATCTTATTCAGTAAAAGTAAAATATACATATAAATATTCTTTTTTAGAACTAGACAATCAAGCGCAATTAGCATCTCCTTCAATGTGTGAGTCTCCATCTTTGGATAATTTGCAAAATAAACAAAATCGTGATCAGCAGTATTTAGCAGTACGCTGCAATCCCGGTGGGCGTCCACAGCGCGGATCCCATTCTAACGACTCAGGCAGTTTTGGCAAGGCCGAAGGCAATGAATACATAGAAGATATTTGTCCTTATGCTACTTTCCAACTGAATAAACAAACATATAGCGAAAGCTCATATAGCGGGAATGTTTACAGCGGACCATATCATTCTGTGAGAGGCTCCTTTGTGTATCATGACGTAAAGACAGATATTTATCATGTAAGTACATAAGACATAAGTGTAGAATTTGTTACCGATCCCTATATCATCTAATGGTTTGGTTTTAGTCGAAGGAGCCGGAATACACTAAAGTGCGCAGAAAAGTTGGGCGGTTGCGCGATCCTCATTCGGAAAGTCAGGGTGTGTATTCGTCTAAGTATAACTCTATTCCTTTATAAGATTAAGGTATAGTTTAGTCTGAGATCAAAACTAAATCATACAGCGCATGCATCAAAACTTAAATCACATAATCATTAACCATTGTTTTAAGATTTAGTCCCACCTTATTTATCCTTTCCTTCCGAGCTCCAAAATTTAACTAGGCCCCAAAGATACTGCCCCCATACAGTAACTATTTCAGACGAATTTAAAATACCGGTACTATGGTTGTATATTCATTGTCGATTATAAAGTTTAAATATTGTTGAGTAAGATATGTTAGATATGCATATTATAGAGGGAGACAAACGAAATCTACTTTTTGTTTTTCTAGCTATCCACAAAAAGCTCTAAAAATTCTATAATTTTATTCCCCTAAGGTATTCGTACTTGACAGCTTTTTTTAGGGACGTAACAATTATAAGATAAACGTATAAAAGGGCTTCTTTAACCATTAATATTGAGATATTGGTTGCGAAAAACAAATTTAACGACAACTTTTTTATTAAGGTCACGATAACCAATAAATATGTCTAAGAACACTTTACAAATAACCAAAATTTGGTTGTGGCTGTAAATAACCATTATGGTAACAAAAATGTGTGTTTGGTTAAAACTATCCAAAAGATTTGTTTGTCCATCAGTAACTAAAAAAATCAAATTCTTTCTATTTTTGGGCTATCAGTAATTTTTGGCTATCAGGAATTTTTGGCTATCAATAATTAAACAATGTTTATACTTCCATTTTATACCAGGACTTCTAGAACGCCTTCATTTTGAAGGCAAACAATATTCTTTCCTAGCGCATATTTTCTACGTTAAATAAAAAGACAGCTAAGTTCCTGAGAGGTCTTAATAGTTTCGTCCCTTGTGTATAAATTTACTTCTTGCTTTTTTAAATTTCATTAAGCAATTTTTTTATCCTGTAGTCGTCGGAGAGAATCCTTTGGAATCAAGCTTTGAGCGTGTTGAACCGAAAGTCCTATTACACGGGCTAGTATAAATCATTACAAAGTTTTCTATGTCCTGATATCAGGTAACAGAGTTAAAATACTGGGAAAGTGTTATTTTTTGCTGAAATCTCTGAATCTTAGTTCTCTGCGAAGTGTATACGGTTTTGCCAAATGGTGTTGGACAGCGGCCACAGCGCCGTAAGGATTGACGAAGATATTTCCGATCCATGTGAAATCAAGCGAGGAAACCACACAAGGCGATATTTCTAGTTGCATATCTAAACCTCCCCACTGTTGGCGTATATAAATTTGGAGCTTTGAAGGACTTCGCCCATGTTTGCGAGTAAAAGCTGGATATTTTATTTATGTATGTAGCAAAAAAAAACACACATGCCGCCTGTTACTCAGAAACTCCAGTCAGAACTGAGGCTCATTTTTATGGACAACGTCCAATGTCGCCCAAGAAATCCAAGAAAGAATCACTCGTGTCATTTAAGTGATACAATATAATATCCACAAAAATGGTGTGGGTAAGACTAGTCTGCAGGGTAAGGGGTCCTTCACTAAGGGTTGTACATTCGCTGTATGTTATCAAGCCGATTCTTTTCTATGGAGTTGTGGTCATTCGAACAGTACAATATTTTTTTTACTGTCGAAAGATCAAAAGAGGTGCTTCGATTGGCTTTTGTTGTCTAAGCCCTTTGTACAACACCTACACATGCACTAGGCACAAAGCATGGGAATTTATCCGCCTTTTTGTTTTGGAGATTAAAGGTTTCTTATATAGCCATGTGACTATCAAAGCGCTAAGCTCTGTCAACGGGAGGTGTCATGGATTATTTGAACTCAATCGCTGAGACTCTTTTGAAAAAGTTTAATTGGTTGGCAAGGCATAAGGATTGACACTTACTCTTGTAAGGTTGCGAGTTCTTAGTGTATCTCATTCTGTATAAAAATACTTTACGTGAATTTGAATTGTAAAGTAGACGTCGCAAGGTTCTATAGATTTTGGGCCTTGCCAAGGCTGTACACTTTTTAAGGCTTACAATATCAGCCTTTGCATTCACAGGACATCATCCAGCCGTATAGCGCTACTCTACTCAGTAAGGGAAGGTGCATACCGCCAAACAAAATGTTCATTGCATTTGCAAAGATCGCCATGTAAAAAGAGTAATTTCTTTATACGAAATTGAATTGCCGATGTTTTTTGTTTTCTTTATTTTTCTTTTTGGGTTTTATATCTACCTCAAAACCGGGCTGATATATCGATAATAATCCTTGATTTTAGATTATACACTTATAACGCGTAAATACTTAATAGTTGGAAGAATTCTGCGTACTCAATTTCAATCAAAGCGCCTTCCGGGATAGTGGCGGACATACAAATATACAAGGATAGCTCTTTCAGGACCGTTTCTACCATCTCCCGTTAAGTTAGATTTTACCTAGGGGATAGGAATCTATCAGATAACTTCATATGAAATTTTGGTTTCCATTAACACAGGGTGACCGTTATATCGATAATTGTGAATAGTAAATATTGGGTATTATATATTGTGTGTTACTGGGAACTTGGTTTACGAACATTTACATTTGCTACATACACATGTATATACAAACGCACTACACTCTCTCTTGTTTCATTCCCATTTCCTGTAATCATACCTATGAACTATGGCCCCTATTATGAGCATTATTCGATCTTCGCTGGCTATCGAACATCGAAAATCGAATTCGAAACTGGTATTATGAAACCTCATCTCTGTCGAAATTTTCGTTGTGTATCTAATTTTAAAGCGAATAGAAATTTGTTGTCGACGCTGTATCGAATAGAAAAAGAACTGTTTAAAATGTAAATTTTTTGTATTTATGTTCCACTTTTTTACTACCTAGTAGTAGTTTTAAACTATTTGAATTAATTTTATATAGGTCCAAGGTCGTGAGTACAAAATAACAGCTTGAAAGACTGGTTTCAATTATGAAACAAAATCCGCATATAGCAAAAGGAACTTGCACATTATAGAAATGTAACTTTGCTTGATGCAGCTCAGACTCCTCGTTATTCAATTTTATCCATCTTTCACAAATAAAATTTTCCAAGACATTCAACACCTCAGATAGTACCACAGACACACTCGGCTGGGCAAGTCCGATTGCATTTTCCTTTCCAATGCTCAGTTGGTAGGATCCCTGAGCACAAAATCGGATACCTGTTGCCAATTTAGAATATTAGGAATAGATTTGGCTCATGTGCATTGCTGCAGCAGTTCATCTGTACTGGACAACAACTCCATGAACGATTCTTTGGACAGTCTGAAGTTTTGAATAAATCTATAAGCAATTCTTATAATTTCAACAATTTAACAAAAAGAAAGCTGCACTTACGTGGTGGAATTTATTTCCAAAGTCTTCTTCTTCTGGCTAGCTCCAGTAAGCTTTCCTCTTCATCTGACGAATCATCAAACCACAATTCCGTCGTAGTCAGGTATTGGAAATGTGCTATTGTGAGCTTTTGAATTTATCGAAATTCACAATAACGCTTGCCTTCATCGAACGCGCGTCATAATACCGAATGAAAATTCGTTCGATCAGCTCTTTCGACCACAGTCGAAGATCGAATTTGTCTCATAATAGGGGCCTACCCATACTAAATAAATCATTCGAAGTTTAGCTGTGAAATGGTGCGTTGCATTTATTAATACAGAACATAATTGGCGACGAGCGGCTGGAACCCCAGCGGGTTAGGGGATCAGAATATACCCGCGGTAGGTATGCGTGTCGTAAGACGCGACTAAAATACCAGATTCAAGGGGCTGTGTAGCGCAACCTTTCGGGTTGCCAGCGCAATATATAGCTTCTCCAAACCCAATTGTCAACCTCACCTATCCGCGGCGAATCCTGTTTCACTAACAGACGAGGCTCTGGCGACCCCAAGCTCCTCATGGAACTTGGGGGTAGGGAGGGAGGGATTGGCCTGAAGGTTTAACGTGGCCACATAAATCGTTCCCGAGATGGTCGGGCTAGCACCTTAATGGTGCTTTGGTACCGGAGCGTGCCGGATTTGTATCCGGCAAAGGACCATCACATCGATAACACTCCCCAAAGCCTTCGGGGAGCAACCTTATCGCTGCAACAACAACAACTACAACAACGAGCGGCTGAAATAAAAAATGTTTAAATAAAGAACTTTTTCAGTTGTCGTTAAAGAACCTTTTAAGTGTTGCAAAATAACAATTAATAAATTAAGACGAATTTCGTCAGTGAAAATTTAATTCACAATCAACGCAATAGCTTTTTTACTTCGAATCGAGTTCAGCGGCTAAATTTATAAAATGCTTAATACAACAACAACAGCAAATACACCAACCACGTTATTTCAAACAACAAATGTGCCGGAATTCCAGCCAAATGAAGATGTGGGAGGACAAATTGGAAAATCATCTTGCTGAAATAAATTGTGTGGATGAAAACGCTAAAAAGCGCATTTTGTTAAAATCAATTGGTGCAGCACAGTACAGCTTTTTGTACGATTTATGCACACCGCCATCTCCAGCAACAAAAACATACAAAGAGATATGCGAAATACTGGAAGCGCATCATACATCACCAACAATTATTTTTCGAGAACGAAAGATTTTCGATCAAGCACGAAAAGCGGATGATGAAACCGTTTCTCAGTGGTTTGCAAGAGTAAAAAGATTAGCAGCGAAATGTCAATTCGGTACACATTTTGAAATTTTTGTACTAGATCCATTTTTGATCAGCTTGCCGGATAAAATTTTCGACCGTATCAGTGAAGAAAACTCATCCTTAACATTAGCTAATGCTCTAACCAACGCAATGATTTTAGAATCGAAATTCTCGCTCAATACTGCTGATTCTGCTACTGGCTCGAGTCAGGAAACAACAATACACGTACAGCAGTAAGCAAAAATAAGGATGGTAGCAGCAGTAAAAGTGAAGACGAAAAGAAACCAAAGTGTTTCTGTTGCGGATGGAAAAATCATGAGGCAAAGGACTGCAAATTTAAAGACAGCACATGTTACAAATGTTCAAAACTAGGACGTACACTGACGAGTCATTTCATTTTTCTATTTTCAGTGTTAACCCGAATGGTGTGTATTCCCTATCAGTAGAAGTCAGTTGAAGAAAATGGATGTTGTGTGTGACACCGGAGCGCCATGTACACTTTTTCCAATATATAATGTATAAAGAGTTAGGCAAAAACGAAAAACTTTTTCCATGTTCCTTTCCATACGTTGACTATAATGGTAAGCAAATCAAATTATGTGGAAAATTTACTACACCCATTACATATCGCGGTATTACAAAAGAAATTTCTGTAGTCGTATCAGATACTAAAAGCCCTCCATTGCCAGGTAAATACTTTTTTCGAGCTTTCAATTTCGAATTAACTCAAATCAACATTGTGTCAACTGAAAAAAAACATACAATCATATTATAGTAGCTTAAAAGTGAGTTTTGCGCTGTTTTTAGGGAAGAATTGGGAAAACTCAGCGGCCAGAAAGTACGACTACAACTAGTGAAAGATGTAAAACCGATTTTTTGCAAACCTCCACCTTTGCCAATGGCTTGGACATAAAACGTAGAGAAACAATTGCGGCAGTTAATTAAAGGTGACGTTTTAGAACTTGTAGATAACTCTGATTGGGGAACGCCACTTGTTCCCGTCCCGAAGCCAGACGGCACCCTTAGAGTATGCGGGACTACAAAGCTACCATAAATAAATATTTATGTGACTATAACTATGAACTTCCGCGCATTGATGAAAAAATGCATCACTAGAGAGTGGTGAACTTTTCACCAAATTAGATTTATCTAATGCATACAACCAATTAGTTTTGGATGAAGATTCGCAACTCTTATGTGTATTAAGCACACACATAAGTACGTTGAGAGTCAAGCGCATGGCACTTGGTATAAAGCCAGCAGCAGCCAAAATTTATTGCGAGAAATTCCAAATGTTGTCATATACCAAGACGATATTACTGTCACGGGAAAAACTTTTCATGAGCACAAACAAAATTTAAGAGCTGTTTTAGAAAAATGTAAAGCTTCAAATTTAAAACTTAATTTAAACCAGTAAGGTAGTCCGAGTTCGGGTGAAACCGAACATTACATACCCAGCTGTACACTTGAAATGCTGTTGTTGTGTGTGCTTAATGGTGTTACAAGGCTGCACAATATACATATACATATAGTTCTATTCTGAACTAATTTTTCTTCGAGTTATGGTTCACGAAACATAGAAAATTCCTTAGTCATAAAAGGGGCGTTGCCACGCCCATTTTGTAAAATTTGAAGTCTTTCCTATGTATTGTTATAAATCCACTTGGGAAATGAAATACCATTGATAAAAGCTCTTTTTTGCAAAGATATAGCTTATTTTGTTCGTCCACGACGCTTTTAAACATCTTTTATATAAAAGTGGGCGTGGTCCTTAAGCGATTTCGTTAATTTTTTTTCAAAGCATTTCTTATAGTAAAGGCAACCTCTTTGCCGAATTTTGTTACGATAGGTTTAACGATTTTTGATTTATAATTAATAATATTTGTAAAATTGATTTTATAACAAGTGGGCGGTGCCACGCCCATTTTAAACAATTTTTTCAAATTTTTATCAAGAGTCTCAATATCAATCCTCACGTCAAATTTCAACATTCTAGGTGTATTATTTACTAAATAATCAGGTTTTTTGTGTTTTCCAAAATGTTATATGTATAAAAAGTGGGCGTGGTTATCATCCGATTTCGCTCATTTTCAATACCAATCTATTCTATCCACCAACCGTTATCCAATCAAAGTTATAATACCCTGTGTACAAGTACAGCTGGGTATAAAAAATGCGCCTTTTTTCAATCAAAAATATCTTATCTAGGCTTTAATATAGATAAGCATGGCTAAGCAAAACAAGTGAAAGGATATCGAGCGTCTTAAATGCTCCTGTTCCAGCAAACGTTTCAGAGCTCAAGGCATTTTTAGGAATGGTCAATCATTATTCAAAGTTTGTCGAAAATTTCCAAAAGAAGTAAGCTCTTTATATAATATATTGCAAAAAAATGTGCAATTTAAATGGAAAAATGAATGTCAAGCAGCATACGAATTAATAAAATAAATAATAGTTTAAAAAACTAAAAAAAATACGCTTTTATAGTAAACCGAACTAAAAAATAGAAAATAATTTTCAATAAAAAGAGGTTATATAACAGTAGTAGAAGGTCAAACAATCGTTTATAGTTAATCACCTCAAAATAAAATTATAATAAAATTTAAGTTATTAACAGAATAATTTAATTCAGAGTAAAAGCGTGGGGTGCATTTGTCTACATTTCATATCTTTCCTCTCAGATAGTTGCCAATAGAATGATTGTAACATTCAATATCAAGCACCCCACGCTTTTTACTGTGAATTAAATTATTCTGTTAATAACTTAAATTTTATTATAATTTTATTTTGAGGTGATTAACTATAAACGATTGTTTGACCTTCTACTACTGTTATATAACCTCTTTTTAATTGAAAATTATTTTCTATTTTTTAGTTCGGTTTGCTATAAAAGCGTGTTTTTTTTTTTTTAAACTATTATTTATTTTAATTTTTTAGTTCAAGTAATTTTATAAGTTTTAGTCGAGAGTGATGAAACCTCGAAACGCCAGCGGTCCATGGATGAATCCAACCCCACGGCACCGAAAAGGGCCAAGAAGCAGGGAGGCTGGACGCGGTCTTTCGCCGAAATTGCCAAGGGTCGGCAGATCATTGGATCGAGGCCGCGCCCGCTACGGTGGCCGTTAAGGTTAAAAAGCCAACCCTGGTCCACCGCCATCTTACACCGATGCAGGGTGGTTCCAGGGCACTGTCAAGCTAATTGCCTGGGACAACGCCAGGTCGGTCAACCTCTATAGGGCCGCCGTCACGCTGATAGGGGTGGTATATCCGTGCGCGCGCCTCAAGGCAGTGGAGGCGCGTGATATCCCCTCACGCCCAAGGGCTAGATCCTGGGTTCCAGTGACGCCAACGGACCCAGCTGACATCGTGGAGCTGCTCCAGGAGTACAACCCGCCACAGGTTTGGAAGTCAACCCGGATAAAACCGAGCTTATTCTCTTCACGAGGAGGTACAAAGTACCAAATCTTACATCGCCAAGAATTGGGGGTACGTTCTTAGCGTTTAGCGATCAAGTCAAGTATTTGGGAGTCATTCTGGATAGGAAGCTATTATGGAGTGACCATATAGTGGAGCAATCCAAGAAGGCAGCACCAGAGCTGCTCACCGTGCAATAGGGCAATTGACACCTCCTGGGGGTTCTCCCTTAAGGTGACCTGCTGTATTTACACAGCAACTGTGCGCCCGATTCTTCTTTATGGTGCCTTGGTCTGGTGGCCTGCACTAGCTAAAAGTACCTATCTTAAAATGCTTCAAAAGGTGCAACGGAGTTCGGAGCTCTGCATTACCGGGGCTCACGGCTCCACTCCAGATTCCGTTACATACATACATGGATACATAGATACATAGATAGGTACAGGCCAAGCTAATAAAAGCGTGTTAAACAGGGCTCCAGTATGCTCTTTCGTAGATGTGCCATGCATCCACTTCTATCATTAATAAAGGAATGAGTTTTTCGCATTATGAGCAAGGTTTCAAATTTATGGCCATTTGGGGTGGTCACAAGTTCAATTGACCTTATATCCGTTAACCTTATGTGATCACACCATCACATTATTGCATTGTCATCGAGCCTTGATACGTGTGCAAAGTTTCAATCAAACTAATGGCCATTAAGAGTGGTAATAAGGTCAATTGACCTTATGGCCGTTGACCTTATGTCACCACACCATCACATTAACGCATTATCATCGACCCTTGACACGTGTGCAAAGTTTCAATCAAACTTATGGTCATTAAGAGTGGTAATAAGGCCAATTGACCTTATGGCCGTTGACCTTATGTCACCACACCATCAAATTTATGCATTGTCATCGAGCCTTGATACGTGTACAAAGCTTCAATCAAACTTATTGCCATTCAAAATGGTAATAAGGCCAATTGACCTTATGGCCGTTGACCTTATGTCACCACACCATCACATTAATGCATTGTCGTCGAGCCTTGATACGTCTGCAAAGCTTCAATCAACTTATGACCATACAAAGTGGTAATAAGGCAATTGACCTTATCGCCGTTGGCCTTATGTCACCATACCATCACATTAATGCATTGTCATCGAGCGTTGATATGTTTGCAAAGTTTCAATCAAACTTATGGCCATTCAAAGTGGTAATAAGGCCCATTGACCTTATGGCAGTTGACCTTATGTCACCACACATTAATGCATTGTTATCGAGCCTTGATATGCGTGCAAAGTTTCAATCAAACTTATGGCCATTGAAAGTGGTAATAAGGCCCATTGACCTTATGGCCGTTGACCTTATGTCACCACACCACCACATTAATCCATTGTCATCGGTCCTTGAGACGTATGCAAAGTTTCAAATTAATCAGACTTCTAGAAACCGGTGAAAATTAAGCTCAAAGATTCCGTTACATACAGGCCAAGCTAATAAAAGCGTGTTAAAAAGAAATTACTTCAGACCAGATGTTGGTTCATTTTAATCTCGACTTGCCTCTAATACTGTCAACTGATAGTAATAATAGTGCAGTCGCGGGCGTACTTTCGCACAAATTTACAGATGGTTCTGTCAAGCTTATTGCATTTGTTTCGAGATATCTTTCTAAAAGTGTACGAAATGACAGCACGCTTGAAAAAGAGGCTCTTGCCATCGTATATTGCGTGACAAAATTGCGACAATATTTACTAAGCAACCATTTCGGCCACCGTGGTGTGATGGTAGCGTGCTCCGCCTATCACACCGTATGCCCTGGGTTCAACTCCCGGGCAAAGCAACATCAAAATTTTAGAAATAAGGTTTTTCAATTAGAAGAAAATTTTTCTAAGCGGGGTCGCCCCTCGGCTGTATCTGGCAAGCGCTCCGATTGTATTTCTGCCATGAAAAGCTCTCAGTGAAAACTCATCTGCCTTGCAGATGCCGTTCGGAGTCGGCATAAAACATGTAGGTCCCGTCCGGCCAATTTGTAGGGAAAAATCAAGAGGAGCACGACGCAAATTGGAAGAGAATCTCGGCCTTAGATCTCTTCGGAGATTATCGCGCCTTACATTTTTTTTTTTAACCATTTCATTTTAAAAACCGACCATAAACCATTAGTGACAATCCTCGGCGAGCATAAAGGTTTGCCATCATTGACAGCTGCCCGAATGCAGCGGTGGGCTTTCATACTTTCCGGGTTCAATCACTCGATTACGCACGTCAAGGGCACTTCCAACGACGCTGATAGCTTGTCTCGCATACCGCAAGCGACAACTCAACAAGACTGTTTCGAAAACTCGTTTGTAAATTTTATTGAAAACTCGAACTATTTGAATATCAATTTTAAAAGCGTTGGTAGGGTAACCAGGAAAAATCCAATACTTTCCAAAGAATCCCATGCGATTCTTCATGGCGAAGTCAACAATTTGACCGAAGCAAAATTTATTCCTTTCAAGGATAAAATTAATGAACTAAAAGTTGAATATGACTGCATTTTATAGGGATATAGAGTCGTTATACCTGAAAAATTTGGAGATCATATATTAAATGAGCTTCATGTGTCGCATATGGGTATCGTGAAAACGAAAGCTCTTGAAAGATCGTATGTCTGGTGGCCAAACATAAACTCTGATATCGAGTATGTTATAAAAAATTTTCTCCGCGGAGTCGAATTCATGCTGATTTTGCTGGACCAATAAAATACTTTCACTTTTTCGCGTTATTGACTCCTTAACCAAATGGGCTGAAATTTTTCAAACAAAAGATTTAACGTCGAGCTTTGTCATTAGAAAAATGAGAGAGACATTTGCTGAAATATTTGTAAAGAATTTAAAAAAATCACTGTATGCAAGTTTAGAAAAAAGAAAACACTCATATATTGAATTCACTTTAAATAAGTTTTTATTCGATTGTCTTCGATTGTTTCTCTCGTGACCTTTAAGTCTCGTTTCGATCTTTTTAAACCCCCGCTAGTTCCGAAACAAATTGAAAGCGAACAAAACTAAAAAGGTAAACGGGAAGAGCACTTTCAAGAAGGGCAAAATGTTTTAATACGCGACTACAGAAATCCAAATAAAAAGAGCTAGATGCTAGCAAAAATTAACAAACAAATGGGTCCACGATCATACATTTGTATCAATGTACACAACATAGAGAAATAAAAAGACACTTGAACCAAATAAGAGATAATAATTCTTCAAAAGAAAATACGGAAAATCATAACGTTTACAATGAAACGCGCGAAAGCGTAGGTGAGCCACACACTTCATCCAACCCTCCAGATGACTTTGCTGAAGCTAGCGCACATGATCGGGACGAGCATGTTACGCGATCAAAAATAGAATTAAGGCCACGGATAGGAGGCAAGGTTGTGAAAACTAACGTTTAATCTAATTACTTACTCTTCTAAGTTTGAAACGCATTTACATATTTAAGCAATACATAACTTACAAACAAACAAAACATAATCTACATATTTTATATTTGTATTTTATATAAGCAAATCTAAGGCGGAGCGTATTGGGTATTATATATTATGTGTTACTGGCAACTTGGTTTTCGAACATTTAAATATGCTACATACACATGTATGAATACAAACGCACTACACTCTCTCTTGTTTCATTCCCATTTCTTGTAATCATACCCATGATGCAAAAAATGGAGGTAGTTCCATTTAGTGTGACAATAGCCACTTGACTTTTGCGGGGACACTGACAGTTTCACCAAAAACAAGCTACCAGATTGAAAAATGTTACGAATTTTTCTAATTTTGATGGATTTCATATTAACGGATACGACTAAATTACTTTCATAGTTATTTTAAATAAAAAAGAGAAAAAAAAAAGAGCCGCATGCGTTGGAAATATTTCAAAACGAAATATCAACCTAGAAAAGGATAGGTTTCCCGAGCTCCCGAAAATTACTTTGGTGGAAGAAACTTAGGTCTACAAAGCAACAAAGCAAGGGAATATAGCCTTCTTAAGTGCCCGTACGTTTGCTCAGAAAACGTTGACAAAACATACACGTTTGTCAATTGATTGCCCAAAGGAGGTCCTTACAAACCGACACCGCAATTTCTAAAGAGTTTAGCATACTTAAACGCAATTTTTATGAAATTGAATGGCGATAAATTGGTTACAAGACCACATTTTTCATTTATTGTATTATTCAAGCGGAGCTCTTGAGGGGGGAATTGTTAAGCCATTTTTTAGGGAGAACATTGCCCTGTATCTCTGCAGGTTAGCCACTAGTTGTTCTTTTGGCCGTTGTACCAGGGGCACCTTGGAGCAGGCCCCACATATATATATTCTGTGCCCTTTTAGCATTGTCATTTATGTAGCGTCCCACAAACGAGACAAATTAAACACCTACCACTCACTGCAAACTTTGGAGGTAGACTTTTTCTCAACATGACTTGAGAAATATCCACTGCAGAGGCATGATAATACGGCCATGCTAAAACAACAGGATTTTCGCGTATTTTTTTCTGTCTTGGGGTCAACCTCTCATAAAGATATGAGTCATCAACCAATGTATGAGTCATTATCCATTATTTTTGAATCAAATTGCATGTTTTGCTGTATTCTCAATCGATATTTATACACATAAATCATGCTAAAGCGTATTATTATTGTCTCAGATGACCATTGCGTGTTCATCCTGAAGGAAACTTCAATCCCGGAAAACCACAATTTCGCCTTAAACAGTAACGGTATGGCAAGGCTTTTAGCAAAACAACAAACATTATGAAACTTCAAAAATCTCCAAATACATCAAAAAATTTTGAGTGGAACTACCTTCTTTTTTATACCATGATCATACCTACGAACTATAATACCCTTCCTAAATAAATCATTCGAAGTTTAACTGTTAAATAGTGCGTTGCATTTATTATTACAGAACAGTAATTGTAGAACAAACCACAAAAATCTTTCGTGAATACACGAAAACTGGCCAAACAGCTGTCTTTTGTTTACACATTTTCCTTGCATTTAACTGAGATGCGAAGCTACAGTTAACACGGAGAAAACTAAAATGTCGATTACTTATAGATACGCGACCAACTAAAAATGGTGTAAACGCCACTCCAAAGTAAGTTTACCGTTCGTAAAATGCGAGCAAAATACAATAGACTATCCAATCCTGAGTGGTAGTGATAGCTCGGAAGAGAGCAATGTGGACAATTGCGCGGGGAGCAGGACAAGCCAGTTGTGGGCATACCTAACGAAGTTATGCAGTCTCTTCTCCGCTGAAGTTGGCAATAGCTTTATTCCCTTCGGAGTAATCGTCGTTAGAAAATAGACATTAAAATGTTTCCTTAGTTCGGGAACAAAGGTAAAGCAGCCTCTTTATCTATTTTAACCTAAGTATAAATTTTTCAAAGACTTCTGCGGAAGGCCAATGAAAAGGTTGATCACATTCCTAAATTGTGGCCCCGGAGTATACCCAGTACTGTAGAGAGAAAATCCGGGCCCGGGACTAAACAATTTACGGGCCCCCTATAAAAAATCCATTAATACATTTGATTAATTTGAATTAATTACGTCTCATTCACGAATCATTATTAATGGATTACATCAAGAAATTGTTTTTGCCACATCAACCAAATGATTTTTGGACTAAGAGCTGACAATAAAATTAACACAGAATATTTACTATTTATACTATTTTATTGTAACGTAGCAATAAAATTATTTATATTGTTTCAAATAATATTTTCTAGTTATTTGGTCACATTTTAATACATTTCTGATAAATTTAATGATGATTATAAATTTTAGGGCATGTCTTCAGGCTGATCTGAATAGTCTTGGTGACTGGTGTAATGTAAACGCCATGTCACTAAACCTACCTAAATGTAAGTTCATGTGTTTTACAAGGAAATCCTTCCAATCCCATGATTATGTTATTGGCGACTATGTAATCAAGCAAGTCCCTAGTTTTATTGATTTAGGCGTTACAATGGACCCAAAACTCGATTTTAAACTTCATATTGAATCTTGCGTGAATAGCGCTAAAGGTACTTTGGCTTTCGTTAAACGTTGGTCTAAAGAATTTAATGACCCATACGTTACAAAAACTCTTTTTATATCATTGGTCAGACCTACTTTGGAATATGCTTCAATAATTTGGAATCCGCGTTATCAGGTTCATTCTGACAAGCTGGAATCGGTCCAGAAACAATTTTTGCTTTTCGCTTTAAAACACTTACCATGGGATCCTTCTAAAAATCTTCCCCCCTATTGCAGCCGGTTAAAACTAATACAGCTGCCCACATTGCAGATCCGCAGGGAGATGCTTGGTGTCTCATTTATTGTTAAATTAATAAGAGGGTCAATAAATAGTCCATTTTTGCTTGGTGAAATTAAGTTTAACGTTCCTAATAAGCCATCTAGACATTTTCAATAAATTTTTGTAGATACATGCAGGTCGAATTATGAAATACACGAACCACTTCACTGTTTATGTCGTGATTTTAATAAACACTGTAAAAATTTAGACGTCTGCGACTCGTTTCTTGGTATTAAAAAATACCTTTTAACTACATTAAATTTGTAATTCGAAATGAAGCAAAGAACGCTAAACCGTGATATTCTGTTCAACCCTCTGTTTCAAATTTGAAGTACCAGCTACTTGAAACTTGTTTGCAAAATTGCGCTGTGTTCATTATTTTCATATGTATGCAATCAAATTTACTTTGTATAAATTCTATTCTGTATATATTTTATCTACTATTAATTTGCTTTATTGTCAATTTCATAAATTATTATTTACTAGCTCCTTCATGAGTACATTTTAACACATTTACAACATTTTAACTTTTGCTTACTTCTAAGTTTTTAATTGAAATTATCAAGCGTTTAATTCAATACTGTTTAAATATTACTTTAAAATTGATGACTGCTTATGTTCTTTATATCCTGTATTACATCTGAGAATTAAGTGTCGGTATATTTGGTCTGTATAATTGTTTAATTTGTAGACTGATAAATAAATAAATAAATAAATGAATATAGAAAGATCGGATATCAAAGAGTGGCTTTACCTACTTTTTCGCTGCAAATTCTTTATAATAATATTAAAATTTAACTGTCTTGCCAAACCGGATTCAACATAAAGCGTGGCAAGTCCTGAAACTCGCTCTTGAGATGAACACGATCTATAAAAGTTTTTGATTCTTGAAAGGACGCTGAAGGAACGTTCTGCACTAGCAACAGTGACAGGTATAGTGCAAAAGATACGTAAAGCAACACAAATGTTGGGGAAAATCGTCACAGATTTTGAACATAGATGGTATTTAGCAATTCCAATGGTGACAGACCTTTATCAAAGTTTGCTTCGTAAATGTGTTTTAAGTGAATTATTTCGCATTCTAACCTTTGAGAAATGTCCGACTTGTATTTTTCGACAAATTTTGCTGCGCTCGCCCGAACCGTAGTTTAATCCATGTCTTCAAATTGCCACAAAAAGGAAAACGTCTAGCTCGAATTTCTCATAGCTGCAAATCGTTCAGTAACGCCAATGATGTTCATACATGTTAAATTGCAATTAGAATTAACAATTGATGCAATTGGTTTATATTCTCTAATTCATTAAACAATTAGAAATAGTTCAACTAATTCCCATTAGATAATTGAAATTTTTATTCTAATGGTAAATCTAATTGCAATTAGTTGCCATTAGCAAACAAATTGGGTTACCTTTACAATTAGAAATCTAATTGACTTCTGCTAATGCAATTAGATATTCAATTAGCTCGAATTAGAATCAATTATTTGTATTTATTTACATCATTATTCGTTCACTTCAAAATTCTTTGAAAAAAATTTATTTTTATCAAAATAATTGATTCTAATTCGAGCTAATTGAATATCTAATTGCATTAGCAGAAGTCAATCAGATTTCTAATTGTAAAGGTAAACCAATTTTTTTTGCTAATGGCAACTAATTGCAATTAGATTTTCCATTATAATAAAAATTTCAATTAGCTAATGGGAATTAGTTGAACCAATTCTAATTATTTAATGAATTAGAGAATTTCGCAAATCAAGGTTAATTAGCAATCATTAGCATTATCTAATCATTACTTAACATCTATGGAGATGTTCAATTGAATAGCAACTGTTTTGCATTCGTTTAAAATTGTTTCCCCTTGGTTCCTGATCAACTTAAAAGCAGCTAATAAGGCATCTAGATGTCGGACCGCAACATCTATGGTGGCGTCTCTAGCGTGGGGACCACGTTTCTTTCACTAGTGGTAGTCAGTATTTTGAACCAAATTGAGGACAGTAAGATACATTCGAACTTGTTGTTTTGAGGATGTCCCATCGTTGTGGAGTGCTGCTGAAAATAGTAAAACATTTTTGTATAACTCCGAAGAAAGTAACTGCAGCCGTACAACAATATGCAGCATCAAATAAATGTAAGGCGCGATAACCTCCGAAGAGATCTAAGGCCGAGCTTCTCTTCCAATTTGCGTCGTGCTCCTCTTGATTTTCCCTACAAATTGGCCGGACGGGACCTACATGTTTTATGCCGACTCCGAACGGCATCTGCAAGGCAGATGAGTTTTCACTGAGAGCTTTTCATGGCAGAAATACACTCGGAGCGCTTGCCAGTCACTGCCGAGGGGCGACCCCGCTTAGAAAAATTTTCTTCTAAAACCTTATTTCTAAAATTTTGATGTTGCTTTGCCCGGGAGTTGAACCCAGTGCATACGGTGTGATAGGCGGAGCACGCTACCATCACACCACGGTGGCCGCATAAATTGAGACTGTGGGTTGCACAAGGCGAGTAATCAGCATTCGAGTTTTTGTCGAGAATGTGACGTGGTGCTCCGTTGTAATCTCCTTTCATATTGGCGCCGTTATCGTACGCTTGTGCACAATCTCAATCTAGTATGGCAAATTAGATCAGCGATTTTCTGACCAGTTTTTTGGTTACAATTCACGAAAGTCAAAAACCGTTCTTGAATTGTAAAATTTGTTGCGTTCGAATTGAAATGGAGTTAGCGCAAAATGAACGTAGTCAGTGTGACTAGCATCAGGCATAGCATCAGCGATAATAGCAAAATACTTGGCTTTCTTGCCTTGATCTAATATAGTTCCCTCACGTGCTTTGCACAAATTTCTATAAACTCGTTGTCAATGTCTGGGGAAAGATAGTGCACTTGTAAACGTTTGTGCTGCTGTTGTGAAATCCTAACTTTCTCCAAATGATCTCTAATTATCGGATCGAATGTGCTTCCCAAGGCAGTCGGTTCTATATACCGAAGCGACTCGGGATTTTTCCCGAACAAGGACTGTCATTTCTGTGTAACCCCATTTAATTTGTTGCGTCCCTCCCACAAATTGTCATCCTCCCAGCAGCTCCTTGCGGCAGGACTGCTCCATATTCTCTTACTCCGGGAAGGCATCGAATCCAATCCGGGTCCGTCTCCTGACCCCGGTCCTGAGAAATGGTTTTGCTGCATCTGCCGGAAAAGAATCTTTATAGGACGGTCATACTCTGTTCAGTGTGTCTCGTGTAAGGGATGGTTGCATCGGAAAAGTTGTTCTGGGCTTGATCCCAAAACCCGACGTCCTCTTAACTTTTATAAATCTTTTGTGGCTCATTGCTTTTCACGCCCAAGGGCGTCCCGTAGTCTACGCCTAAGCGCCCCCCACTACCTTCCAGTAACCCCGCTGCTCAGCAAGCCACAACAAGTAACCGCTGCTGCTCGCGCCCCACGGCGCCAACAACTCAAACAGCTGCTACCACTCATAACTACTACCTTCGCAGTAGAGTCGATAGCAATGCTGAGCATCAGCCTCTTCCCCCGTCTCCTCCCCCCTTCTTTTCCGGCAGCAATCGTGTAGGTCAGGGAAACAGACTCTTAGTCCCTACCTCCGTTTGCACCGTTTGCCAGCACAGAATATATATGTTTGCGACATCCTCCCAATGCAGCTCCTGCCTTGGGTGGTGCCACTTTCCTAGATGTTCTGGTCTCCCCGACGGCAACCCCCCGACGGGTTTCATCGCGCCATGTTGCCAGGTCGCAAACCCAAATCATCCGGGTACCCCAATGCTTGCCCAAGGACGCCCAGTCCCAGGGCCACAACAGCAATTGCGTCCTGGTCTTCCACAACCTAGGCGTAGTCACCCGTCAGTTACCCCCAGAGTGGCGGCGTCTCCCTTATGCACTTCAGAATTCTGCAGTTAAACTGTAATGGACTAACTGGGAAGATTACGGAGATAGTCGATCTCATGAAGCGGCACAACATCCGCATTGCTGCGATTCAAGAGACTAAACTCACAGCAAGATCTGCATTGCAGACCTGCTCTGGGTATAATGTCCACAGGAAAGACCGCGAGAGCGGAAATGGAAGCGGCCTCGCGTTTATCATACACCACTCTGTGCAATATTATATATTTGATCCTGGCATCGACCGCAGAGACAATGTCTTAGAACGTCAAGGCCTATCTGTCCGGTCAGGCGATGCAAACCTAGAAATCATCAACATCTACATCCCTCCTGCCACCTGTTGCCCCAGTGGATACCGCCCTAATATCAGAGCCTTACTCACTGGCAACAATCGCATTATCTTAAGCGATTTCATTGCCCATCACGATCTATGGCACTCAAACTTGCGGGCGGACAGTAGGGGTGAGATGTTGGCGGATCAAATAGAAGAAACGACGTTCTGCACAATAAACGGAGACGCCCCCACACGTATGGTAGGAAGCTGTCACAGTTCGCCAGATATCTCAATCGTGAGCGCAGAGCTCGTAAACTGCGTCAACTGGCAGCCGATGGTAAATTGGCATCCGACCACCTGCCTATACTTATTTCGCTCGAGCGCACCGCCGACTTCATCTTCACTTTCATAAACTTCAAAAAAGGAAAGTGGGAAGAATATAAATCTTTTACAGACAACCTCTTTGCTGCCCTCCCTATCCCGACTGATGCCCGCCAAGGCGAGCGTACATTCCGTAAGGTCATTGAATCCGCCTCGACACGTTTCATTCCCGCCGGGAGAATTCCCGAAATCCGGTCCCACTTCCCGGCGGAGGCCGCAAACTTAGCGAGAGAACGGGACCTTATAAGACAGCTTGATCCAGGCGACCCCCAAATAAGGGATAAAAACCAACGCATCAGATTGCTTGTGGACGAACACAAGCGGGCGAAATGGGGCAGCACCTAAGAGGTTGTAACCTCTCTACCGGATTGGGTAACCTTTGGTCCACCGTAAAGTCCATATCGAATCCGACTAAGCACAAAGACAAAGTTTCCATCGCCTTTGGCGACAAAGTGCTGTCGGATGCGAAAAAATGCGCGAGCGCTTTCTGCCGACAATATATAATGCATTCTACGGTCGACAAAGATAGACGGAGGGCCAATAGACACGAACATAAACACAAATTCAGCGCGTCACCAATCACCATAGCCGCTAAAGAGGTTGAGGACGCCACTCGTCGCGCTAAACCATCCAAAGCAGTGGGCCCAGACGGCATAGCCATGCCGATGCTTAAAAGCCTAGGGAAAGAGGGTTTCAAATATTTAGCGCATGCCTTCAACCTGTCTCTTTCCAACTTTGTCATACCCGAGAAATTGAAAATGGCCAAGGTGGTCCCGCTACTAAAGCCTGGAAAACCAGCTAACATAGGAGAGTCGTATCGTCCGATATCTCTCCTATCGCCAGTAGCAAAGACGCTTGAAGCCATTTTGCTCCCTTATTTCCAAGCAAATTTGCAGCTAGCCTCTCATCAGCATGGCTTCAGAAAACTTCATAGCACTACCACCGCGCTAAATGCCATTAGCACCCAGATAAATTGCGGTTTAAATCAATACCCCACCGTAGAACAGTACTCGTAGCGCTAGACCTCTCAAAAGCTTTTCATACGGTTAACCATGGCTCGTTACTGCAATACCTGGAAGGGTCTACCCTTCCCCCATGTCTTAAAAGGTGGACCGCAAATTATCTGTGTGGTCGGCAGGCATCGGCCCAGTTTAGAAACGAAACATTAAAACCAAGGAGAATTAAACAAGGGGTGCCACAGAGTGGTGTCCTATCCCCACTTTTGTTTAATTTCTACATATCTAAGCTACCTTCACCACCGGAATGAGTCACAATCTTTTCCTACGCCGATGACTGCACAATAATGGCCACAGGCCCAGGCCCAAAGATCGATGAGCTATGCAATAAAATAAACGGCTACCTCCCTGATCTCTCCAGTTTTTTCGCCTCGCGAAACCTGGCATTATCATCGACTAAATCTTCCGCGACCTTATTTACAATATGGACGTCCCAAATGTCGACCATTTTGAACATACACGTCGATGGCACTACGCTACCGACTGTCCTACACCCCAAAATCTTGCGTGTGATGTTTGGTCAGGATCTACATTTTGGTGAGCACGCAGCCGCAATCGTTCCGAGAATTCAGAACCGTAACAAAATCCTCAAATCCCTCGCGGGCAGTACCTGGGGAAAAGATAAAGAAACGCCCATGACTACATACAAAGCAATTAGCCAGCCGATTACGTGCTACGCGTCACCCATATGGTCGCCAAGCCTAAAAATCACCCACTGGAAGAAGCTACTTGCCTGCCAAAATACTGCTCTCAGAATTGCCAAGGGCTGTCTTCTTATGTCCCCAGAACACCATCTGCATAATGAGGCGAGAATACTCCCCATCAGGGAGAGAAATGAGATGCTGACCAAACAGATGAACAAGCACCGCCTAGGGGTTTAAGGAGTCATCTTCGTAAGCATTTTGAGGAAATACGGCACCTGAGAACCCAGCCGTATGAAGCGAAAAAACACAAGCAGGTCCTTGGTGAACTCCATAAACAGGCGTCGGACCTTTATGCCGGGAATTGCCCGGTGAATCCAGTACTCAAAGAAAAGTATCCAAAACTCGCGGAAGAGGAACGCATACTCCCCAGGGAAACGCGTGTCACTCTTGCTCAACTTCGTTGTGGATACTGTAACAGGTTAAACTCTTACCTATCCAGAATCAATCCCGACTTACAAAATTTATGCCCCGTTTGCAATGTGTCCCCACATGACACCAACCAACTCTTTAATTGTAATGTGGAACCAACGCCTCTAACACCCCTTTTCTTATGGTCCACCCCTGTTGAAACAGCAAGTTTCCTTGGACTCCCGTTAGAGGATATTGATGACAATTTGTGATCGGTCACGGCTGTTAGGTGGGGCGAAGCATTGCTACAACAACAACAACAACATCGGATCATAATGGCTTATGATATCTTAGATGCCCAAAAAATGTCCATCGTTTCGTTCACCAAAATATATTATTTCGCTTTGAATGCTAGGCCTCTTTCACCCAAAAATAAAATAGTGTCCAAAATTCTATATAAAATTTCCTTCCACTTTTGAGTTTCAGTGATTAGCTGTTCATTGATAAGTGTATCAATTGTAGCCTTTTCATTTAGATTTTGTAAAGATCGCCATTGAATATAACATTTAATGTGATCTTGGGTATTTTCGTGTAATGGCAGTTTATCGTATAGCTTCTTCCATACCTGGAATGTCGAATATCCGCAGAATAAATTTTAGGTCGACTTAAAGTATTGTTGCTTAATATACGACATGGTAGGCAATAAAAAGCATTGCTACTGGCACTCCACACTAACCAGTCACACTCCACTTTCTCTCCATTTGGCAGGATTCTGTTTAACAACGAGGTAGGAAATGCCTCGTCATGACAATCCCGTGGAAAAATAACAGGACACTTTTGATGACCTCGACGAATTATTTAGTTGAATTCTTCTGATCACAAAAACTCATTATTCACGGTACCGATATCGAAGTCGATTAAATAATCTGGACTTTGATACAGAGTTGGTGGTATTGTTGGAAGACTTTTTGAAGATGAACTTTCATCAGTGTCACCACGAAAACTTTACGATTTCGGATTCATGTAAACATACATTTTTGTTTGATGTTTTATTGTCTCCTCAGGCTCAGGCAAAAAGTCATTATCAATATTCGTTGCTTTTTAAATTCTGCGTAAAATTTGCACATGGAACAACTAAAGACTCTCCTGAATTTAAAAAAAATGTCTTAGTACCTTTAAATCGCGGGCCCCCTGAGAAACCCCGGGCCCGGGGGAATCCCCCCCCCCCCCTTCCTGTCGGGCCTGAGTATACCTGTTCAGTAAATGGTAGATTAATATGATTGACTAAATGTTGGCAAGGGAGATGCCTATCGTTTGTCACTAACAGTTGATATTTGTGTAAGCGATCTGTTAATACACACGATAGATTAGAACACTGAAGTCAGTCAACTGGTGACGGAGAACTGACATTTCTATGATTTTGCTTTATTTTGATTCTTTGTTATACTGTCGTGGAATAAACTTAAACCGTCTAAAATTAATGAAGACATAAAAGCAGGGCCGGCTCAAGAGAATTTGGGTCCCTAGGCAAGTTATTATTTGCGGCCCCTTTCTCCCGTATTTATAGAAAGAAATTGGAGATCAGAAAATTAGAGATCAGAAATATTAAATTCAAACTTAGTGTCAATAAAACAAAAAATATTTCTTTTGTAAATTAAATATATATATTTTTTTTTCAACAAAAGAACGAAAATATAACACACAAAAGTATTTTTAATTATCTTAGAGTTTTTGCGCAATTTCCTGTTCTATTGATAGCAATGCTAAACCGACAAGCCTTTCTTGAGTCATGGCCGAACGCAAGTACGTTTTGATTAATTTCAGTTTCGAAAAGCTACTCTCGCCAGTCGCAACAAAATACTAAATTGGGCATGAGACCAGACAAGTTGTGTTGTAAAATATAACTAGGGTGAAAATCAATTTTTTTTAATGAAACTAAATATACAAAATTTATTCAAGGTTCGATTCGAGCTCAAGGACTGAACAATAATTATTGTTATTTTTTAATTTTTCTAAATTTGAAAAATTGTATTTTGTTTTTGGAATAGTAAGTAGAACAATTTTTCAGACAACCTGCCATAGCTGCGCAGATAGATCCATTTCGAAGGGTGTTAAGCCTTCATCATCAGTACGCTTTAGGCATGCTGCGCTAACCATTTAGCTATACAGCGGTGGTTTGTTTGACTGGCAAATTTGCTACTTCTATTCCTTTTTACCAACTATATTTATTCAGTGTTGCGCCATCTGGTGCAAATCACTGATAATGCTGGATTTTTGTTTATTGTCAATTACTTTGTTTGACATTCCCAAGTGCTCATGGTTTATTAACAATTGTTTTTGTTTTTATCAGCCTATTGATAAATGATTCAAGGTTCGATTCGAGCTCAAGGCCTGAACAATAATTTTTTTCTAATGATAATTATTGTTATTTTTTAATTTTTCTAAATTTGAAAAATTGTATTTTGTTTTTGGAATAGTAAGTAGAAAAATTTTTCAGACAACCTGCCATAGCTGCGCAGATAGATCCATTTCGAAGAGTGCTAAGCCTTCATCATCAGTACGCTTTAGGCATTCTGCGCTAACCATTTAGCTATACAGCGGTGGTTTGTTTGACTGGCAAGTTTGCTACTTCTATTCCTTTTTACCAACTATATTTATTCAGTGTTGCGCCATCTGGTGCAAATCACTGATAATGCTGGATTTTTGTTTATTGTCAATTACTTTGTTTGACATTCCCAAGTGCTTATTGTTCAGGCCTTGAGCTCGAATCGAACCTTGAATCATTTATCAATAGGCCGATAAAAACAAATACAAAATTTATTTTTTTTTTTTGCAAAAAGGATTTTTAGTACAAAAGTGTTTTGAATTTGGTGCCCCCTAGAACTTGGTGCCCTAGGCGGTCGCGTAGTTCGCGTATATGGTAGAGCCGGCCCTGCATAAAAGAAGTGGGCCCGTCCTATTTGTACAGAAAAATTAAAAGGATCACGACGCAAATTGGAAGAGAAGCTCTGTGGAGGTTATCGCGCCATACATTTTATTTATTGATTAAAATTACAAAGTGTTAGCTTTAAGATTCAGAAGAGGAGCGGTTATCGCGCCATACATTTTATTTATTGATTAAAATTACAAAGTGTTAGCTTTAAGATTCAGAAGAGGAGCATTACCCAATAAGATTTTAATAAAAGTTAATAGTCTTGAATATTGTAAATTGTTTTTTTTTTTGTTTATATTCATTTATAATATATTTGGTCGATATTTCGACTTCAATCTGAAGTCATCATCAGGGACATGTGGGTATGATCGAACATGTATATTCATATGTCCCTGATGATGACTTCAGATTGAAGTCGAAATATCGACCAAATAAATTATAGATGAATATTTTGGGGAATTTTAGCACCACTATGTTGTTAGTAAATAAAGGTACAACAATAAAGCAAGCTGCCACTCTTGTGTACATGAACAAATCAATCATCATTTACACACATACATACAAGGCAACGAAGGGGTATCTCACAAAGACATGTAATCATCAGCCGAAGTAGTTACTCACACATACACCCGCATATGGCTATAAGAAAAACATAAACTACAAATATACATGTATATAGATGGTAACCAAGCAGGAGATACAAAAGTTCTAGAAGGTGAAACGTCTAGACCTTAGGAGAAAAGCAGCGCAAGCTGAGTAATCAGTTTTGATTTAAGCCCGCTATGGGTTGTGAAACGTAATTGTGAAGTACTACTCACAAAGTAATCTAAATAAAGACCAGTTGGGAATACTGAATATTGGAGTGATTTATTCGACAGTTTAGCGATTCGAACGTTAGCAGAAGGCTTCAAATACTTAAGCGGAATTTCCCCAAAATTCGTTACAATATAAACAAAAAAAAATAAGTTTTATTCATTCTGTGAAGCCTTCTAGCTTAACAAATCTAACACTCCTGAATTTGGCTTAAACTAACTTTTTTTAAAACGAAAATAAAATTAGAGACTTTGAGTGTACCGCAATTGAATAGGCTGTTGCGAAGAGAGAATTTGACGACGAGTAGCAATAAAGCGGTCAAAATTTCTAAGTTAATCGATGCATTAGGCGATTGTGAAAGGAACTTGAAGAAATGGAGCCCTGGCTGAAGTCCATCATTGAGTTCAAAGACGTCGTATCAACTTTTGCAAAATCAGTAAGTGACAGAACGAATATGTAACCACATCTACCGGTTGATAAAGTCCATGGCCCACAGAATTCAAGGAGACATCAAATTCAACACCAGCATTGACGCCAGCGCAAACGCAATCAAATATGCGGGATATAGTTGGTATTTTACCGGAATTCGAGCCATTAAAAAAATGCTGACATCCAACCAGTTTGTGGCTAAACTGGAGCAACTTTAACGTATGCACAAGATGAGGGGCATTGCAAGGAACTGGTTTGACGCACAGCCCGTGTTCCAATAATGGGCTAGTTTTGTAAGTATGTTAGCGAAAGATTTTCCATGTACGGTTAATGCTGCCGATATTCATAGCGAATTGGCGCAACGGAAAAGTTGGGGGATCTCTGATGGAGTACTACTACGCCATTCTTGCAATTGCCAGACCAGCGTTTCTTGATGATGTATCGATAAATTCTTACGTAATAAATGGTCTCAATGATATACAACTAACACGAGCTTTGTAAGCTAGCTATGAAATGTCCACGACCGTCCAAAATAATCTTTTTAGGACGGTCATACTCTTGTCAGTGTGTCACGTGCAAGGCATGATTGCATGGGACAGGTTGTTCTGGGCTAGACCCCAAAATCCGCCGTCCTCTTAACTTTTATAAATCTTTTGTGGCTCATTGCTTTTCACGCCCAAGGGCGTCCCGTAGTCTACGCCTCAGCGCCACACACTACCTTCCAGCAGCTCTGCTGCAAAGCAATCCACAACAAGTACCCGCTGCTGCTCGCACCCTACGGCGTCACCAGCTTATACGGCCGCTCCCACTCATAACTACAATATCCGTAGTAGAGCCGGTAGCAATGCCGATCATCAGCCACCGTTCCATCTTCTCCCCTCTTTGCCGGCAGCAATCGTGTAGGTCAGGGAAACAGACTCTTAGTCCCTACCACCTTTTACACAGTTTTCCAGCACATTATATATATGTGTGCGTCATCCGCCCAATGCAGCTCCTGCCTTGGACGGTGCCATTTTCCTAGATGTTCTCGTCTCCGCGACGGCAACCCCCCCGACTGAAACCCGTCGTGCGCCATGTTGCCAGGCAGAAAACCCAACTACACCGGGTACCCCAATGCTTACCCAGGGACGTCCAGTTCAAGGGCCACAACAGCAATTGCGTCCTGGCCTCCCTCAACTCAGGCGTAGTCACCCGTCACATATTCCTAGAGTGGCGACGTCTCCCTCGCTGCACTTCAGAATTCTGCAGATAAACTGAAATGGATTAACTGGGAAAATCACAAAGATAGTCGATTTCATGAAGCGGCATAACATCCGCATCGATACGATTCAAGAAACTAAACTCACAGCAAGCTCTGCACTGCAGACCTGTTCTGAGTACAATGTCCACAGAAAAGATCGCGAGAGTGGAAATGGAGGCGGTCTCGCGTTTATCATACACCAATCAATGCAATATAATATATTTGATCCCCATATCGGCCGCAGGGACCGTGTCTTAGAACGTCACGATTTATCTGTCCGATCAAGCGATGTGAACCTAGAAATCATCAACATCTGTATCCCTTCTGCCACCTGTTGCCCCAGTGGATACCGCTCTAATATCAGAGCACTCACTGGCGATAATCGCATTATCTTAGGCGATTTCAATGTCCATCATGATCTATGGCATCCAGACCTGCAGGCGGACAGCAGGGGTGAGATGTTGGCAGATCAAATGGAAGAAACGACGTTCTGCACAATAAACAGAGACGCCACCACACTTATGGTAGGAAGCTGTCACAGTTTGCCAGATCTGTCCATCTTGAGCGCAGGTCTGGTCAACTGCGGCATCTGACCACCTGCCAATACTTATTTCGTTCGAGCGAACCGCCCACTTTATCGGCACCGAAAACCGCACTTTCATAAACTTTAAAAAAGGAAAGTGGGATGAGTGCAAATCCTTTACAGACTATGTTGTTGTTGTTGTTGTAGCAATGCTCGCCCCACCTAATAGCCGCGACCGATCACAAATTGTCATCAATATCCTCTAACGGGAGTCCAAGGAAACTTGCCGTTTCAACAGGGGTGGACCATAAGGAAAGGGGTGTTAGAGGCGTTGGTTCCACATTACAATTAAAGGGATAGTTGGTGTCATGTGGGGACACATTGCAAGCGGGGCATACATTTTGTATGTCGGGGTTGATTCTGGATAGGTAAGAGTTTAACCTGTTACAGTATCCAGAACGAAGTTGAGCAAGAGTGACACGCGTTTCCCTGGGGAGTATGCGTTCCTCTTCCGCGAGTTTTGGATAATTTTCTTTAAGTACTGGATTCACCGGGCAATTCCCGGCATAAAGGTCCGACGCCTGTTTATGGAGTTCACCAAGGACCTGCTTGTGTTTTTTCACTTCATACGGCTGGGTTCTCAGGTGCCGTATTTCCTCAAAATGCTTACGTAGATGACTACTTAAGCCCCTGGGCGGTGCTGGTTCATCCATCAGATGTCTGTTGGGATGCCCAGGTTTCTGGGTATTCAACAGGAACTGTTTGGACAGCATCTCATTTCTCTCCCTGATGGGGAGTATTCTCGCCTCATTATGCAGATGGTGTTCTGGGGACATAAGAAGACAGCCCGTGGCGATTCTGAGAGCAGTATTTTGGCAGGCCTGTAGTTTCTTCCAGTGGGTAATTTTTAGGCTTGGCGACCATATGGGTGACGCGTAGCACGTAATCGGTTGGCTAATTGCTTTGTATGTAGTCATGAGTGTTTCCTTATCTTTTGTTACGGCTCTGAATTCTCGGAACAATTGCGGCTTCGCGCTCACCAAAATGTAGATGCTGATCAAACGTCACACCCAAGATTTTGGGGTGTAGGACAGTCGGTAGCGTAGTGCCATCGACGTGGATGTTCAAAATGGTCGACATTTGGGACGTCCATATTGTAAATAAGGTGGCGGAAGATTTAGTGATAATGCCAGGTTTCGCGAGGCGAAAAAACTGGAGAGATCAGGGAGGTAGCCGTTTATTTATTGCATAGCGCATCGATCTTTGGGCCTGGGCCTGTGGCCATTATTGTGCAGTCATCGGCGTAGGAAACGATTGTGACTCCTTCCGGTGGTGAAGGTAGCTCAGATTTGTAGAAATTAAACAAAAGTGGGGATAGGACACCCCTTGTTTAATTCTCCTTGGTTTGATGTTTCGTTTCTAAATTGCACCGATGCCTGCCGACCACCCAGATAATTTGCGGTCCACCTTTTAAGACAGACTATCGCTTTGCTGCGCTCCCTATCTCGACTGATGCTCGCCAAGGGGAACCTGCTTTCCGCAAGGTCATTGAACCCGCCTCGGCTCGTTTTATTCCCGCCGGAAGAATTTCCGAAATCCGGCCTATTTTTCCGGCGTAGGCCGCAAACTTAGCGAGAGAACATGACATTATAAGATAGCTCGATCCCGGCGACCCCCAAATAAGGGATATAAACCAACGCATTAGATTGCTTGTGGATGAACACAAGCGGGCGAAATAGGAGGAGCATTTAAGGGATTGTAACCTCTCTGCGGGATGGGTATGCTTTGGTCCACCGTAATTTCCACCGCCTTTCGTGATAAAGTGCTGTCGGATGCGAAAAAATGCGCGAGCGCTTTTTGCCGACAATATATAATGCATTCTACGGTTGATACTTTCAAGCGAATTTGCAACTAGCCAATCATCAGCATGGATTCAGAAAACTACATAGCACAACCACCGCGCGAAATGCCATTATTACTCAGATAAATTTCGGTTTAAATCAAAACGCCCACCATAGGACAGTACTCGGTGCGCTAGACCTGTCAAAAGGTTTTGATACGGTCAACCATGGCACGTTACTGCAAGACCTGGAAGAGTCTACCCTTCCTCCAAGTCTTAAAATGTGGACCGCAAATTATCTGTCTGGTCGGCAGGCATCGATGCAATTCAGGAACGCTACATCCAAGCCAAGAAAAATTAAACACACAAGGTGGTGTCCTATCCCCACTTCTATTTAACTTCTACATATCAAAGCTACCTTCACCACCAGAAGGAGTCACTATCGTTTCCTACGCCGTTGAAAGCACAATAATGGACAAAGGCCCAGGCCCACAGATCGATGAACTTTGCAACAGAATAAACGTTTATCTCCCTTATCTCTCCAGTTTCTTCGCCTCGCGAAACCTGACATTATCACCGACTAAATCATCGGCGACCTTGTTTACAATATAGACGTCCCAAATGTCGATCATTTTGAACATCAACGTCAATGGCACTACGGTACAATCTGTTTTACACCCCAAAATCAAGGGTGTGGCGTTCGATCAGGATCTACATTTTGGTGAGCATGCAGCCGCAATTGTACCGAAAATCCAGAGCCGCAATAAAATCATCAAATCTCTTGCTGGCAGTACTTCGGATAAAGATAAAGAAACGCTCATTACCACTTACAAAGCAATTGGCCACCTGATTACATGCTACGCGTCCCTACGGTCTCCAAGCCTAAAGACTACTCACTGGAAGAAGCTACAGGCCTGCCAAAATACCGGCCTCAGAGCCGCCACGGGTTGCCCTCTTATGTCTCTAGAACACCATCTCCTCGTTAGGGAGAGAAATGAAACGCTAACCAAACAGTTTCTGTTGAATGCCCAGAAACCTGGTATTTTAAAACATTATATCTTTCTGGGCATGGACCTTCTCTACAACAAGAACTATTGAATGGTTATTCATGAAGGTATTTTACAGCCACAAGTTAAAAAGAATGACTTGTTCAACGTTAAAGAGAGCTTCGAAAGCCTTGGGGAGTGTTATCGATTTTGATGGTCCTTTGCAGATCCGGTACGTTACGGTAACAAGCACCACTAAGGTACTAGCCTGACCATCTCGGGAACGATTTGGTACGACCACATGAAACCTTCTACGTCGTACCGCCCTCCCACCCCTGGATCTATGAGGACCTTGGGGCCGCCTGGCCGTCGGCTGTTAAATAAACAGGATTCGTCCCGGGCAATCAATGCCGTTATTATAAAGAAGCAATTCCCAACGCCTTCCGTTGAAGAGCCGATAGCGAAACTATCCGGCGGACGATATTTTACCACCATAGAGGAGGATAGTAAGAAGTTTACAGCATTCCGCATGCACGATGGTCATTTTGAACACAATGTAATGCCTTTTTGGCCTGGTCAATGCACGTAGGCATTTTCAAGAGATAATATTTCACTAATCGCAGGCCTTAAGAATGGAAAATTAATTATTAGTTACGAGGATAAGGTACTGATCGCCACACCAACGGCAGATGTGGGTAAGGAGGTACTGGAAGTATTCCTAGAAGCGGTAAGGTGCACGGGCCTAACTCTACGACCTTCGAAAGACATATTCCTACAAGAAAGGTGAAATTTCTGGGACATGTTGTGAACGCGAGCAGAATACATCCAGGTAGAGGGAAAACCAAAACAGTTCAGAAGTTCTCCCACCCAAAAACAGCTTCCTACGGAAATCCGACAAATTTTGAGGTTTACCGGGTTTTCCCGGAAGTTTGTGGAACGGTAAAGCCACATGCAGTGTCATTAATCATGCTTCTCAAAAACAGCAGAAGCAAGAGGAGGCATTCCAGCAATTGAAGTCCGTGATTTCCAGTAAGCCAATACTAGTAGTTGTGTATGACATCAAGAGGCTCATGAGGTGCACACAGATGCAAGCACCCTCGGGCTGACAGACATGCTGTTGCAGGAAGATACGAATGGATGGAAGCCGGTGTCATTTTACAGTCGGCATAAAGTGACGCATAAAAGAAGTATGCAAGCCATGAATTGGAAGTTCTGTCCAAGGCCAAAGACCTTGGACAGACTTCGCATGTCAGAGAACACAATTCAACGTTATCACGGATTGCAAGACAGTGGCAATAACTAAATCAACAACACCTCTCCCACCCCGAATAGCAAGGTGGTGGCTACGGCTGCAAAAGTACAATTTTGAATGTCATCATCGATGTGGGGAAAAGAAGGAGCACGTTTACAGTGGCGGAAAGTTGTTATTGCTAGAACACAATGGCGACGACTGGGTTAATGCCATCCAATTACAGGATCCGGAGCTTAGAGAGATTGCTTAAACACTTGGAAAAGTAGGATCATCAAACGCAGCTCAAACGGAACAGGACCACGAAATTTAAGCTGGCCTATTATTCAGGAAACTGGGCAAGGAACGAAGATTGGTGGTGCCACGGGCTATTAGGTGGCGAGTCACAAATGCACCTAATGAAGGAGTTGCCCATCCCGTTCCGGTCAGTTCATCTAGACCACCTGGGTTCGTTTTCACTCAGCAAACGGCGCAACCAACATATCATAGAACGAAATATATGCTCTTGGAACCAGTGAGGAGTACTAAGGCTCCATGTGTACTTCCTTTGCTGCATACGGTGATGTATATTTTTGCTCAACTTAAAATATACCAGCGGCAGGTATGCCTGTCGTAAGAGGCGATTAAAATACCAAATTGTTTCAAGCGTTTTATAGCGCAGCCCTTTCAAGGGGTTGCCAGCGCAATATGCAGCTTCTCCAATCCAATAGTCACCCGCACCTACCTGTGGCGAATCCTGTTTCTTTGACAGCCGAGGCTCTGGCGACCTCAAGTTTCTTATGGATCTAGGGGGAGAGATGGCCTAGAAGGTTTCATGTGTTCATACCAAATCGTTCCCGAGATGGTCGGGCCAGTACCTTAAGGGTGCTTGTTACCGAAACGTGCCGGACCTGCACCCGTATAAGGACCATCAACATCGATAACACTCCCCAAGTCCTTCGGGAAGTGTCCTTATCGCTACAACAACAACAACATTAACACCGACCGTGAACCGATCATACCTCGAACGCATTTCATTCGTTTATAGAAACATATGGTATACAACATAAAAAACGCAGTTCGTACCCAATGGGTAATTTGCAAGCCGAACGCGTGAACCGAACGATCCTCGCATCTATGAGAAGTTCAGCGGAAACGAACGAGTTGGACTTAACATTACCCAAAATCCAGTGGTCCATAACATGACAACGTAACTGTACAACGCTAGTTAGCCCGAAGAGTTGGTATTCAATTGCAATCTGCGCAACGTAAGCGAGAATCGGTTATTTTAAGCTATTCGTGGCGATACATCACCACAGGCAGAACAAGAACAGGAATCCAAGAAGAAATGGGCTAAAGCCAACATTGAGCCGAAAGGCTCAAGTGGAAGCAAGGATACGACCGCAATCATCTGCTGCAATATCAATACCACGAAGGGCAACTGTTCGTCATTGATCATGTTCTAGGAGCAACAGGCGAAACCTAGAAATTGGAACTGAAATATAAAGGTCCTTACATCGTTACTAAAGATTGATCGATACGTCATCAAGGATTTACGTGATTCACAACACCCAGTCGGCGGTATGTTAACGTATTCTCTAGTGACCACATGAAGCCATGGTACCCGACTTCACCAGATGTGAATCAGGACAGCCATGCATATAAACCCATGTCTGACGACGACTCGTCCTAGAGGACGAATATCAGGACCGGTCGAGCTGTTACCGATATGGTAATACATAATCTATTACAATTCTGAAGCCAGTCAGCTGATGACGGAGATCTCACATTTCCACGATTTTGATTTATTATTGATTTTTTGTCGTGGAAGAAGACAAGAAAAAATGTAGTATTAGAATTTTATAAATATAAATATCTTTATTTTAAATAAATATTAATCACAATAATTAATATATGTATTTTTGTAGGTTAACTTTTTTTAAGATCTGAAACCGCCGGTGAGATACGTCCGTTCAGCACGATGTAAAAATCCAAGAAGCACAATAACGGAATTTGCTAAGCCAGCTTGCCAGTCGAACTGTTTATTTATTCCTGCGATGTGTATTTGCATGGTTAACATAAACGGTTCGACTGGCTCTGTTAACCCGCCGTTACTCGCGCGGGGTGTAAATTACACCCCAACACTAATTACTGTCATAGATTTTTTTCTGGTTGTACCAGGGCCTCAATTTTTCTAATAGCTGGGTATATATATACACCTTATACTAGGTTCAAACACACACCAAATTGGCAATTTATACTATTTGGGCAATTTATTACGCAATTTGTCCTATAATAAATTGTAATAATAAATTGCCAATTTAAAAAAAATTGCGTAATAAATTGTTTCAAACTGCAAATGCAACATTGTAAAGTGTGTTTATTGAGTATATTTAAACGTCAGTTACGCATGGCTGAACTATATGGTTGGCTCATCTCATCAGCAGATTTTATGTCTTTCATTTCACTGGAGTAGGGATTGTCAAAAGAAGATGGCAAACTCAAAATGAAACCAAAACATTGAACACATTTTCTTACAACACACAAAAATTTCAAAGTTTTATGTTTTCATTCCATTTCATTCGCCTAATAATGTGCGTGTTCATTTTGACAGTCTGAACAAAGGTATGTTCTTGCTGTAGAGATGAGCCAACCAGCTATCAAATTACTATTGTGTAAGCTAAATCGAGTTGTATGAAGAGCACTCAATTCAAATCGAAATTTCCTCAATTTATTTTTCTGTTTGAACATAGTATTATTAGTAGGTCCATGCTAGTTAGTTTCAGTTTTACCGTTTAGCTAAACGGAGCGTTCAAATTTCGGGTGCGGTGTCTATTGCACCCCGCGAGTAACCGCGTAAAAAAAGTGTTCAATAGTCGAGATCGAAATTGCCATCTGCACCCAAAAATTTGAAAAGGTTATTGGATGCTTCCACGTCTCATACTAACTCAGATTCGGAAAACAATCAAAAAAGGATGAGGTGTTCTGTGTGTGCCCGTTCAAAGGACATAAAAGTTAAAACTAATAGCGTTTTCTTTTCTGAAATAAATTGTTGCCTAAGTAAATGGTAAAGCCTTAATAGAGTTACTCCTACCCCAGAAAATGTTCAACATTTATAGTGTATACAAAGAACATTTCAACTCACCATATTCACTCATATTAACAGAGTAGGTATATGTGGAACTTAAGAGCGAATTGAGAGTTTCACAGAGTTGCACTGCCACACCGCCATTTTATACAGAGTAAAAGTGTAACGATTTTGCGTTGCGAGCAGGCAACAATTTTCACAAGAGAACGAAATACGCCGTAAAGGCGTTGCCTGTTTTTTAGAATAGAACAACAACCCTTGCGCGGCGTACAAAAAGCGTACCACTTTGGCCAGAAAAGAAAACGCTATAAATGTGATTTGTGCCAAAAATATATGTGTAATAAAACCATATGTGCAATATCTGCAAAGACTGTACTACTTTGGAGTGAGTTACCGTTCTACTTTTTTTATTAATAAATAATTTATGTTCATTATTATTACTTGCTAAGAAGGCGAAAATCTATTAATGTTTCACTCGGTTGAGTGTTTTTTTTTAAATGAAGTCCTATTTCTTAATTTTTTGTACCTTGCTTTATGTCTAAAATTGTTCAATAAAAATTAATACTTATTTATTAAAAAAATATTAATTAGTATTGTCGTTACCTTATGTACAACATGTACATATTAGTTATCACTCTCTAAGTTTTCACCTTTCCAAGAAATAATACATTTTAGCTTGGGGTGTATCATGGCGGAACTATACAAGGTGGCAGCATGGAACAGCTGATTATAAACTTTTTTTATTTGATTTGATACATCAACTTCCGGCGCAGTACCATTTTGATATCTGTCCATCGAATTTACAAAAACAAAGAACATGGGATTTTTATTTATGTTTGTAGGTATGTCACCATGCTGCCACCTTGTATCGTTCCGCTATGGGGTGTATATGACATCCCGCGAGTAACGACGTCTTAAAATACGTGCGCGAGTAACGGCGGGTTAACAAATATAAAGGAAATACGAGGCCGACCTAATACGTTTTTTTTTAGTTTGGGCTGTTGGCCTAAACAGCCATATTTCAATATAAGTAAAACAAATTTTAAGGTGTTCACTTTTAATTGAAAGTGTGGGCTTGTGCTCACTTTTCCTTTTTAAATTTTTGAAACTACGTTAGGCTATGACGAATCGGATACGTGTGTATGTGGTCAGTAGATAAGGCTTATTGTAGTAGACTCGAACGGACATTCATCCAGGTAGTATGGCAAATTAGATCAGCGATTTTCTGACCAGTTTTTTGGTTACAATTCACGAAAGTCAAAAACCGTTCTTGAATTGTAAAATTTGTTGCGTTCGAATTGAAATGGAGTTAGCGCAAAATGAACGTAGTCAGTGTGACTAGCATCAGGCATAGCATCAACGATAATAGCAAAATACTTGGCTTTATTGCCTTGATCTAATATAGTTCCCTCACGTGCTTTGCACAAATTTCTATAAACTCGTTGTCAATGTCTGGGGAAAGATAGTGCACTTGTAAACGTTTCTGCTGCTGTTGTGAAATCCTAACTTTCTCCAAATGATCTCTAATTATCGGATCGACTGTGCTTCCCAAGGCAGTCGGTTCTATATACCGGAGCGACTCGGGATTTTTCCCGACCAAGGACTGTCATTTCTGTGTAACCCCATTTAATTTGTTGCGTCCCTCCCACAAATTGTCATCCTCCCAGCAGCTCCTTGCGGCAGGACTGCTCCATATTCTCTTACTCCGGGAAGGCATCGAATCCAATCCGGGTCCGTCTCCTGACCCCGGTCCTGAGAAATGGTTTTGCTGCATCTGCCGGAAAAGAATCTTTTTAGGACCGTCATACTCTGTTCAGTGTGTCTCGTGTAAGGGATGGTTGCATCGGACAAGTTGTTCTGGGCTTGATCCCAAAACCCGACGTCCACGTAACTTTTAAAAATCTTTTGTGGCTCCTTGCTGTTCACGCCCAAGGGCGTCCCGTAGTCTACGCCTAAGCGCCCCCCACTACCTTCCAGTAACCCCGCTGCTCAGCAAGCCACAACAAGTAACCGCTGCTGCTCGCGCCCCACGGCGCCAACAACTCAAACAGCTGCTACCACTCATAACTACTACCTTCGTAGTAGAGTCGATAGCAATGCTGAGCATCAGCCTCTTCCCCCGTCTCCTCCCCCCATCTTTTCCGCCAGCAATCGTGTAGGTCAGGGAAACAAACTCTTAGTCCCTACCTCCGTTTGCACCGTTTGCCAGCACAGAATATATATGTTTGCGACATCCGCCCAATGCAGCTCCTGCCTTGGGTGGTGCCACTTTCCTAGATGTTCTGGTCTCCGCGACGGCAACCCCCCGACGGGTTTCATCGCGCCATGTTGCCAGGTCGCAAACCCAAATCATCCGGGTACCCCAATGCTTGCCCAAGGGCGCCCAGTCCCAGGGCCACAACAGCAATTGCGTCCTGGTCTTCCACAACCTAGGCGTAGTCACCCGTCACTTACCCCCAGAGTGGCGGCGTCTCCCCTTATGCACTTCAGAATTCTGCAGTTAAACTGTAATGGAGTAACTGGGAAGATTACGGAATATATATGTATGCGACATCCGCCCAATGCAGCTCCTGCCTTGGGTGGTGCCACTTTCCTAGATGTTCTGGTCTCCGCGACGGCAACCCCCCGACGGGTTTCATCGCGCCATGTTGCCAGGTCGCAAACCCAAATCATCCGGGTACCCCAATGCTTGCCCAAGGACGCCCAGTCCCAGGGCCACAACAGCAATTGCGTCCTGGTCTTCCACAACCTAGGCGTAGTCACCCGTCACTTACTCCCAGAGTGGCGGCGTCTCCCCGTATGCACTTCAGAATTATGCAGTTAAACTGTAATGGACTAACTGGGAAGATTACGGAGATAGTCGATCTCATGAAGCGGCACAACATCCGCATTGCTGCGATTCAAGAGACTAAACTCACAGCAAGATCTGCATTGCAGACCTGCTCTGGGTATAATGTCCACAGGAAAGACCGCGAGAGCGGAAATGGAGGCGGCCTCGCGTTTATCATACACCACTCTGTGCAATATTATATATTTGATCCTGGCATCGACCGCAGAGACAATGTCTTAGAACGTCAAGGCCTATCTGTCCGGTCAGGCGATGCAAACCTAGAAATCATCAACATCTACATCCCTCCTGCCACCTGTTGCCCCAGTGGATACCGCCCTAATATCAGAGCCTTACTCACTGGCAACAATCGCATTATCTTAAGCGATTTCATTGCCTGTCACGATCTATGGCACTCAAACTTGCGGGCGGACAGTAGGGGTGAGATGTTGGCGGATCAAATAGAAGAAACGACGTTCTGCACAATAAACGGAGACGCCCCCACACGTATGGTAGGAAGCTGTCACAGTTCGCCAGATATCTCAATCGTGAGCGCAGGACTCGTAAACTGCGTCAACTGGCAGCCGATGGTAAATTGGCATCCGACCACCTGCCTATACTTATTTCGCTCGAGCGCACCGCCGACTTCATCGTCACCGAAAAACGCACTTTCATAAACTTCAAAACAGGAAAGTGGGAAGAATATAAATCTTTTACAGACAACCTCTTTGCTGCCCTCCCTATCCCGACTGATGCCCGCCAAGGCGAGCGTACATTCCGTAAGGTCATTGAATCCGCCTCGACACGTTTCATTCCCGCCGGGAGAATTCCCGAAATCCGGTCCCACTTCCCGGCGGAAGCCGCAAACTTAGCGAGAGAACGGGACCTTATAAGACAGCTTGATCCAGGCGACCCCCAAATAAGGGATATAAACCAACGCATCAGATTGCTTGTGGACGAACACAAGCGGGCGAAATGGGGGCAGCACCTAAGAGGTTGTAACCTCTCTACCGGAGTGGGTAAACTTTGGTCCACCGTAAAGTCCATATCGAATCCGACTAAGCACAAAGACAAAGTTTCCATCGCCTTTGGCGACAAAGTGCTGTCGGATGCGAAAAAATGCGCGAGCGCTTTCTGCCGGCAATATATAATGCATTCTACGGTCGACAAAGATAGACGGAGGGCCAATAGACACGCACATAAACACAAATTCAGCGCGCCACGAATCACCATCACCGCTAAAGAGGTTGAGGACGCCATTGGTCGCGCTAATCCAAAGCAGTGGGCCCAGACGGCATAGCCATGCCGATGCTTAAAAGCCTAGGGAAAGAGGGTTTCAAATATTTAGCGCATGCCTTCAACCTGTCTCTTTCCAACTTTGTCATACCCGAGAAATTGAAAATGGCCAAAGTGGTCCCGCTACTAAAGCCTGGGAGACCAGCTAACATAGGAGAGTCGTATCGTCCGATATCTCTCCTATCGCCAGTAGCAAAGACGCTTGAAGCCATTTTGCTCCCTTATTTCCAAGCAAATTTGCAGCTAGCCTCTCATCAGCATGGCTTCAGAAAACTCCATAGCACTACCACCGCGCTAAATGCCATTAGCACCCAGATAAATTGCGGTTTAAATCAATACCCCACCATAGAACAATACTCGTAGCGCTAGACCTCTCAAAAGCTTTTCATACGGTTAACCATGGCTCGTTACTGCAAGACCTGGAAGGGTCTACCCTTCCCCCATGTCTTAAAAGGTGGACCGCAAATTATCTGGGTGGTCGGCAGGCATCGGCCCAGTTTAGAAACGAAACATCAAAACCAAGGAGAATTAAACAAGGGGTGCCACAGAGTGGTGTCCTATCCCCACTTTTGTTTAATTTCTACATATCTAAGCTACCTTCACCACCGGAATGAGTCACAATCTTTTCCTACGCCGATGACTGCACAATAATGGCCACAGGCACAGGCCCAAAGATCGATGAGCTATGCAATAAAATAAACGGCTACCTCCCTGATCTCTCCAGTTTTTTCGCCTCGCGAAACCTGGCATTATCATCGACTAAATCTTCCGCGACCTTATTTACAACATGGACGTCCCAAATGTCGACCATTTTGAACATACACGTCGATGGCACTACGCTACCGACTGTCCTACACCCCAAAATCTTGGGTGTGATGTTTGGTCAGGATCTACATTTTGGTGAGCACGCAGCCGCAATCGTTCCGAGAATTCAGAGCCGTAACAAAATCCTCAAATCCCTCGCGGGCAGTACCTGGGGAAAACATAAAGAAACGCCCATGACTACATACAAAGCAATTAGCCAGCCGATTACGTGCTACGCGTCACCCATATGGTCGCCAAGCCTAAAAATCACCCACTGGAAGAAGCTACAGGCCTGCCAAATTCTGCTCTCAGAATTGCCACGGGCTGTCTTCTTATGTCCCCAGAACACCATCTGCATAATGAGGCGAGAATACTCATCATCAGGGAGAGAAATGAGATGCTGACCAAACAGTTCCTGTTGAATACCCAGAAACCTGAGCATCCCAACAGACATCTGATTGATGAACCAGCACCGCCTAGGGGTTTAAGGAGTCATCTTCGTAAGCATTTTGAGGAAATACGGCACCTGAGAACCCAGCCGTATGAAGCGAAAAAACACAAGCAGGTCCTTGGTGAACTCCGTAAACAGGCGTCGGACCTTTATGCCGGGAATTGCCCGGTGAATCCAGTACTCAAAGAAAAGTATCCAAAACTCGCGGAAGGGGAACGCATACTCCCCAGGGAAACGCGTGTCACTCTTGCTCAACTTCGTTGTGGATACTGTAACAGGTTAAACTCTTACCTATCCAGAATCAATCCCGACTTACAAAATTTATGCCCCGCTTGCAATGTGTCCCCACATGACACCAACCAACTCTTTAATTGTAATGTGGAACCAAGGCCTCTAACACCCCTTTCCTTATGGTCCACCCCTGTTGAAACAGCAAGTTTCCTTGGACTCCCGTTAGAGGATATTGATGACAATTTGTGATCGGTCACGGCTGTTAGGTGGGGCGAAGCATTGCTACAACAACAACAACAACATCGGATCATAATGGCTTATGAGATCTTAGATGCCCAAAAAATGTCCATCGTTTCGTTCACCAAAATATATTCTTTCGCTTTGAATGCTAGGCCTCTTTCACCCAAAAATAAAATAGTGTCCAAAATTCTATATAAAATTTCCTTCCACTTTTGAGTTTCAGTGATTAGCTGTTCATTGATAAGTGTATCAATTGTAGCCTCCTTTTCATTTAGATTTTGTAAAGATCGCCATTGAATATAACATTTAATGTGATCTTGGGTATTTTCGTGTAATGGCAGTTTATCGTATAGCTTCTTCCATACCTGGAATTTCGAATATCCGCAGAATAAATTTTAGGTCGACTTAAAGTATTGTTGCTTAATATACGACATGGTAGGCAATAAAAAGCATTGCTACTGGCACTCCACACTAACCAGTCACGCTCCACTTTCTCTCCATTTGGCAGGATTCTGTTTAACAACGAGGTAGGAAATGCCTCGTCATGACAATCCCGTGGAAAAATAACAGGACACTTTTGATGACCTCGACGAATTATTTAGTTGACTTCTTCTGATCACAAAAACTCATTATTCACGGTACCGATATCGAAGTCGATTAAATAATCTGGACTTTGATACAGAGTTGGTGGTATTTTTGGAAGACTTTTTGAAGATGAACTTTCATCAGTGTCACCACGAAAACTTTACGATTTCGGATTCATGTAAACATACATTTTTGTTTGATGTTTTATTGTCTCCTCAGGCTCAGGCAAAAAGTCATTATAAATATTCGTTGCTTTTTAAATTCTGCGTAAAATTTGCACATGGAACAACTAAAGACTCTCCTGAATTTAAAAAAAATGTCTTAGTACCTTTAAATCGCGGGCCCCCTGAGAAACCCCGGGCCCGGGGGAATCCCCCCCCCCCCTTCCTGTCGGGCCTGAGTATACCTGTTCAGTAAATGGTAGATTAATATGATAGACTAAATGTTGGCAAGTTAGATGCCTATCGTTTGTCAATAACAGTTGATATTTGTGTAAGCGATCTGTTAATACACACGATAGATTAGAACACTGAAGTCAGTCAACTGGTGACGGAGAACTGACGTTTCTATGATTTTGCTTTATTTTGATTCTTTGTTATACTGTCGTGGAATACACTTAAACCGTCTAAAATTAATGAAGACATAAAAGCAGGGCCGGCTCAAGAGAATTTGGGTCCCTAGGCAAGTTATTATTTGCGGCCCCTTTCTCCCGTATTTATAGAAAGAAATTGGAGATCAGAAAATTAGAGATCAGAAATATTAAATTCAAACTTAAAACAAAAAATATTTCTTTTGCAAATTAAATATATATTTTTTTTTCAACAAAAGAACGAAAATATAACACACAAAAGTATTTTTAATTACCTTAGAGTTTACTAAAACTTCATTTTCCGCGCCTTCAACTCAGAGAAAGTTAATATAATTTTACTTAAATCTAATTTTTGCGCAATTTCCTGTTCTATTGATAGCAATGCTAAACCGACAAGCATTTCTTGAGTCATGGCCGAACGCAAGTACGTTTTGATTAATTTCAGTTTCGAAAAGCTACGCTCGCCAGTCGCAACAAAATACTAAATTGGGCATGAGACCAGACAAGTTGTGTTGTAAAATATAACTAGGGTGAAAATCAATTTTTTTTAATGAAACTAAATATACAAAATTTATTCAAGGTTCGATTCGAGCTCAAGGCCTGAACAATAATTTTTTTCTAATGATAATTATTGTTATTTTGTAATTTTTCTAAATTTGAAAAATTGTATTTTGTTTTTGGAATAGTAAGTAGAAAAATTTTTCAGACAACCTGCCATAGCTGCGCAGATAGATCCATTTCGAAGGGTGCTAATCCTTCATCATCAGTACGCTTTAGGCATGCTGCGCTAACCATTTAGCTATACAGCGGTGGTTTGTTTGACTGGCAAATTTGCTACTTCTATTCCTTTTTACCAACTATATTTATTCAGTGTTGCGCCATCTGGTGCAAATCACTGATAATGCTGGATTTTTGTTTATTGTCAATTACTTTGTTTGACATTCCCAAGTGCTTATTGTTCAGGCCTTGAGCTCGAATCGAACCTTGAATCATTTATCAATAGGCCGATAAAAACAAATACAAAATTTATTTTTTTTTTTTTTTTGCAAAAAGGATTTTTAGTACAAAAGTGTTTTGAATTTGGTGCCCCCTAGAACTTGGTGCCCTAGGCGGTCGCGTAGTTCGCGTATATGGTAGAGCCGGCCCTGCATAAAAGAAGTGGGTCCCGTCCTATTTGTACAGAAAAATTAAAAGGAGCACGACGCAAATTGGAAGAGAAGCTCGGCGGAGGTTATCGCGCCATACATTTTATTTATTGATTAAAATTACAAAGTGTTAGCTTTAAGATTCAGAAGAGGAGCGGTTATCGCGCCATACATTTTATTTATTGATTAAAATTACAAAGTGTTAGCTTTAGGATTCAGAAGAGGAGCATTACCCAATAAGATTTTAATAAAAGTTAATAGTCTTGAATATTGTAAATTGTTTTTTTTGTTTATATTCATTTATAATATATTTGGTCGATATTTCGACTTCAATCTGAAGTCATCATCAGGGACATGTGGGTATGATCGAACATGTATATTCATATGTCCCTGATGATGACTTCAGATTGAAGTCGAAATATCGACCAAATAAATTATAGATGAATATTTTGGGGAATTTTAGCACCACTATGTTGTTAGTAAATAAAGGTACAACAATAAAGCAAGCTGCCACTCTTGTGTACATGAACGAATCAATCATCATTTACACACATACATACAAGGCAACGAAGGGGTATCTCACAAAGACATGTAATCATCAGCCGAAGTAGTTACTCACACATACACCCGCATATGGCTATAAGAAAAACATAAACTACAAATATACATGTATATAGATGGTAACCAAGCAGGAGATACAAAAGTTCTAGAAGGTGAAACGTCTAGACCTTAGGAGAAAAGCAGCGCAAGCTGAGTAATCAGTTTTGATTTAAGCCCGCTATGGGTTGTGAAACGTAATTGTGAAGTACTACTCCCAAAGTAATCTAAATAAAGACCAGTTGGGAATACTGAATATTGGAGTGATTTATTCGACAGTTTAGCGATTCGAACGTTAGCAGAAGGCTTCAAATACTTAAGCGGAATTTCCCCAAAATTCGTTACAATATAAACAAAAAAAAAATAAGTTTTATTCATTCTGTGAAGCCTTCTAGCTCAACAAATCTAACAATTTACAATAAGATTTTAAATGTACACGACAAGCATCTGAATAAAGAAACACACCGTACATGAAAGTACGGGTATATATTGCAGCAAACGAGAGTCAGGATTCGAACGGTACGATACTGGAAAAAACGGCGAACAGCAAACAAATTGTGTCAATGAGAACGGGCGGCGGAAACTCCAACGTGTAGTGTGACACAATTCGAAACCAACGGCTAGAAAGACAGAAACGTGGACAAAAAGCGTGTACACTCCTCAATTTGGCTTAAACTAACTTTTTTTAAAACGAAACTAAATTAAAGACTTTGAGGGTACCGCAATTGAATAGGCTGTTGCGAAGAGAGAATTTGACGACGAGTAGCAATAAAGCGGTCAAAATTTCTAAGTTAATCGATGCATTAGGCGATTGTGAAAGGAACTTGAAGAAATGGAGCCCTGGCTGAAGTCCATCATTGAGTTCAAAGACGTCGTATCAACTTTGGCAAAAACAGTAAGTGACAGAACGAATATGTAACCACATCTACCGGTTGATAAAGTCCATGGCCCACAGAATTCGAGGAGACATCAAATTCAACACCAACATTGACGCCAGCGCAAACGCAATCAAATATGCGGGATATAGTTGGTATTTTACCGGAATTCGAGCCATTAAAAAAATGCTGACATCCAACCAGTTTGTGGCTAAAGTGGAGCAACTTTAACGTATGCACAAGATGAGGGGCATTGCAAGGAACTGGTTGGACGCACAGCCCGTGTTCCAATCATGGGCTAGTTTTGTAAGTATGTTAGCGAAAGATTTTCCATGTACGGTTAATGCTGCCGATATTCATAGCGAATTGGCGCAACGGAAAATTTGGGGGATCTCTGATGGAGTACTACTACGCCATTCTTGCAATTGCCAGACGAGCGTTTCTTGATGATGTATCGATAAATTCTTACGTAATAAATGGTCTGAATGATATACAACTAACACGAGCTTTGTCAGCTAGCTATGAAATGTCCACGACCGTCCAAGAAACTGCGATGCGAGAAATATTCGAAAGTGGGTCATGAGGCGAGGGACTGCAAAGCAAGTGTAGAATCGCCAGCAGCTGAAGTTAACACAAACAGCAACGATGACAAACTGGTGCCTCCAATTGTAGACAACGTTCGGGTTGGAGGGCAAGTACTCAAAGCTTTTTGATCGACACTGGGAGTCAACATTCATTGACAATCAACGGCTGCGATGGTAGAAGGTCGCCGGTTCTATGTACCGGCGCGACTCGGGATTTTTCCCGAACAAGAGCTCTCATTTCAGTGTAACCCCATTCAACTTGTTGCGTCCCTACCACAAATTGTCATCCTCCCAGCAGATCCTTGCAGCGGGACTTCGCCATACTCTCCTGTTCCAGGAAGGTATCGAACCCAATTCGGGTCCTTCTCCCGAACCCGGTCCTGAGAAATGGTTTTGCTAGGGTTGCCGTAAAATAATCTTTTTAGGACGGTCATACTCTTGTCAGTGTGTCACGTGCAAGGCATGATTGCATGGGACAGGTTGTTCTGGGCTAGACCCCAAAATCCGCCGTCCTCTTAACTTTTATAAACCTTTTGTGGCTCATTGCTTTTCACGCCCAAGGGCGTCCCGTAGTCTACGCCTCAGCGCCACACACTACCTTCCAGCAGCTCTGCTGCTAAGCAAGCCACAACAAGTACCCGCTGCTGCTCGCGCCCTACGGCGCCACCAGCTTATACGGCCGCTCCCACTCATAACTACAATATCCGTAGTAGAGCCGGTAGCAATGCCGATCATCAGCCACCGTTCCATCTTCTCCCCTCTTTGCCGGCAGCAATCGTGTAGGTCAGGGAAACAGACTCTTAGTCCCTACCACCTTTTACACAGTTTTCCAGCACATTATATATATGTGTGCGTCATCCGCCCAATGCAGCTCCTGCTCCAGCGGCATAACATCCGCATCGCTACGATTCAAGAAACTAAACTTACAGCAAGCTCTGCACTGCAGACCTGTTCTGGGTACAATGTCCACAGAAAAGATCGCGAGAGTGGAAATGGAGGCGGTCTCGCGTTTATCATACACCAATCAATGCAATATAATATATTTGATCCCCACATCGGCCGCAGGGACCGTGTCTTAGAACGTCATGGTTTATCTGTCCGATCAAGCGATGTGAACCTAGAAATCATCAACATCTGTATCCCTTCTGCCACCTGTTGCCCCAGTGGATACCGCTCTAATATCAGAGCACTCACTGGCGATAATCGTATTATCTTAGGCGACTTCAATGTCCATCATGATCTATGGCATCCAGACCTGCAGGCGGACAGCAGGGGTGAGATGTTGGCAGATCAAATGGAAGAAACGACGTTCTGCACAATAAACAGAGACGCCACCACACTTATGGTAGGAAGCTGTCACAGTTTGCCAGATCTGTCCATCTTGAGCGCAGGTCTGGTCAACTGCGGCATCTGACCACCTGCCAATACTTATTTCGCTCGAGCGAACCGCCCACTTTATCGGCACCGAAAACCGCACTTTCATAAACTTTAAAAAAGGAAAGTTGGATGAGTGCAAATCCTTTACAGACTATGTTGTTGTTGTTGTTGTAGCAATGCTCGCCCCACCTAATAGCCGCGACCGATCACAAATTGTCATCAATATCCTCTAACGGGAGTCCAAGGAAACTTGCGTTTCAACAGGGGTGGACCATAAGGAAAGGGGTGTTAGAGGCGTTGGTTCCACATTACAATTAAAGGGATAGTTGGTGTCATGTGGGGACACATTGCAAGCGGGGCATACATTTTTGTATGTCGGGGTTGATTTTGGATAGGTAAGAGTTTAACCTGTTACAGTATCCAGAACGAAGTTGAGCAAGAGTGACACGCGTTTCCCTGGGGAGTATGCGTTCCTCTTCCGCGAGTTTTGGATAATTTTCTTTAAGTACTGGATTCACCGGGCAATTCCCGGCATAAAGGTCCGACGCCTGTTTATGGAGTTCACGAAGGACCTGCCTGTGTTTTTTCACTTCATACGGCTGGGTTCTCAGGTGCCGTATTTCCTCAAAATGCTTACGTAGATGACTCCTTAAGCCCCTGGGCGGTGCTGGTTCATCCATCAGATGTCTGTTGGGATGCCCAGGTTTCTGGGTATTCAACAGGAACTGTTTGGACAGCATCTCATTTCTCTCCCTGATGGGGAGTATTCTCGCCTCATTATGCAGATGGTGTTCTGGGGACATAAGAAGACAGCCCGTGGCGATTCTGAGAGCAGTATTTTGGCAGGCCTGTAGTTTCTTCCAGTGGGTAATTTTTAGGCTTGGCGACCATATGGGTGACGCGTAGCACGTAATCGGTTGGCTAATTGCTTTGTATATAGTCATGAGCGTTTCTTTATCATTTGTTACGGCTCTGAATTCTCGGAACAATTGCGGCTTCGCGCTCACCAAAATGTAGATGCTGATCAAACGTCACACCCAAGATTTTGGGGTGTAGGACAGTCGGTAGCGTAGTGCCATCGACGTGGATGTTCAAAATGGTCGACATTTGGGACGTCCATATTGTAAATAAGGTGGCGGAAGATTTAGTCGGTGATAATGCCAGGTTTCGCGAGGCGAAAAAACTGGAGAGATCAGGGAGGTAGCCGTTTATTTATTGCATAGCGCATCGATCTTTGGGCCTGGGCCTGTGGCCATTATTGTGCAGTCATCGGCGTAGGAAACGATTGGGACTCCTTCCGGTGGTGAAGGTAGCTCAGATTTGTAGAAATTAAACAAAAGTGGGGATAGGACACCCCCTGTGGCACCCCTTGTTTAATTCTCCTTGGTTTTGATGTTTCGTTTCTAAATTGCACCGATGCCTGCCGACCACCCAGATAATTTGCGGTCCACCTTTTAAGACAGACTATCGCTTTGCTGCGCTCCCTATCTCGACTGATGCTCGCCAAGGGGAACCTGCTTTCCGCAAGGTCATTGAACCCGCCTCGGCTCGTTTTATTCCCGCCGGAAGAATTTCCGAAATCCGGCCTATTTTTCCGGCGTAGGCCGCAAACTTAGCGAGAGAACATGACATTATAAGACAGCTCGATCCCGGCGACCCCCAAATAAGGGATATAAACCAACGCATTAGATTGCTTGTGGATGAACACCAGCGGGCGAAATAGGAGGAGCATTTAAGGGATTATAACCTCTCTGCGGGATGGGTATGCTGTGGTCCACCGTAATTTCCACCGCCTTTCGTGATAAAGTGCTGTCGGATGCGAAAAAATGCGCGAGCGCTTTTTGCCGACAATATATAATCCATTCTACGGTTGATAAAGTTGGACGGCGGGCCAACAGACGGTACATAAATACATTATGTTACCCTACTTTAAAGCGAATTTGCAACTAGCCAATCATCAGCATGGATTCAGAAAACTACATAGCACAACCACCGCGCTAAATGCCATTATTACTCAGATAAATTTCGGTTTAAATCAAAACACCCACCATAGGACAGTACTCGTTGCGCTAGACCTGTCAAAAGGTTTTGATACGGTCAACCATGGCACGTTACTGCAAGACCTGGAAGGGTCTACCTTTCCTCCAAGTCTTAAAATGTGGACCGCAAATTATCTGTCTGGTCGGCAGGCATCGATGCAATTCAGGAACGCGACATCCAAGCCAAGAAAAATTAAACACACAAGGTGGTGTACTATTCCCACTTCTATTTAACTTCTACATATCAAAGCTACCTTCACCACCAGAAGGAGTCACTATCGTTTCCTACGCCGTTGAAAGCACAATAATGGACAAAGGCCCAGGCCCACAGATCGATGAGCTTTGCAACAGAATAAACGGTTATCTCCCTTATCTCTCCAGTTTCTTCGCCTCGCGAAACCTGACATTATCACCGACTAAATCATCGGCGACCTTGTTTACAATATAGACGTCCCAAATGTCGATCATTTTGAACATCAACGTCAATGGCACTACGGTACAATCTGTTTTACACCCCAAAATCAAGGGTGTGGCGTTCGATCAGGATCTACATTTTGGTGAGCATGCAGCCGCAATTGTACCGAAAATCCAGAGCCGCAATAAAATCATCAAATCTCTTGCTGGCAGTACTTCGGATAAAGATAAAGAAACGCTCATTACCACTTACAAAGCAATTGGCCACCTGATTACATGCTACGCGTCCCTACGGTCTCCAAGCCTAAAGACTACTCACTGGAAGAAGCTACAGGCCTGCCAAAATACTGGCCTCAGAGCCGCCACGGGTTGCCCTCTTATGTCTCTAGAACACCATCTCCTCGTTAGGGAGAGAAATGAAACGCTAACCAAACAGTTTCTGTTGAATGCCCAGAAACCTGGTATTTTAAAACATGATATCTTTCTGGGCATGGACCTTCTCTACAACAAGAACTATTGAATGGTTATTCATGAAGGTATTTTACAGCCACAAGTTAAAAAGAATGACTTGTTCAACGTTAAAGAGAGCCTCGAAAGCCTTGGGGAGTGTTATCGATTTTAATGGTCCTTTGCAGATCCGGTACGTTGCGGTAACAAGCACCACTAAGGTACTAGCCTGACCATCTCGGGAACGATTTGGTACGACCACATGAAACCTTCTACGTCGTACCGCCCTCCCACCCCCTGGATCTATGAGGACCTTGGGGCCGCCTGGCCGTCGGCTGTTAAATAAACAGGAGTCGTCCCGGGCAATCAATGCCGTTATTATAAAGAAGCAATTCCCAACGCCTTCCGTTGAAGAGCCGATAGCGAAACTATGACGATATTTTACCACCATAGAGGAGGATAGTAAGAAGTTTACAGCATTCCGCATGCACGATGGTCATTTTGAACACAATGTAATGCCTTTTTGGCCTGGTCAATGCACGTAGGCATTTTCAAGAGATAATAATTCACTAATCGCAGGCCTTAAGAATGGAAAATTAATTATTAGTTACGAGGATAAGGTACTGATCACCACACCAACGGCAGTTGTGGGTAAGGAGGTACTGGAAGTATTCCTAGAAGCGGTAAGGTGCACGGGCCTAACTCTACGACCTTCGAAAGACATATTCCTACAAGAAAGGTGAAATTTCTGGGACATGTTGTGAACGCGAGCAGAATACATCCAGGTAGAGGGAAAACCGAAACAGTTCAGAAGTTCTCCCACCCAAAAACAGCTTCCTACGGAAATCCGACAAATTTTGAGGTTTACCGGGTTTTCCCGGAAGTTTGTGGAACGGTAAAGCCACATGCAGTGTCATTAATCATGCTTCTCAAAAACAGCAGAAGCAAGAGGAGGCATTCCAGCAATTGAAGTCCGTGACTTCCAGTAAGCCAATACTAGTAGTTGTGTATGACATCAAGAGGCTCATGAGGTGCACACAGATGCAAGCACCCTCGGCTGACAGACATGCTGTTGCAGGAAGATACGAATGGATGGAAGCCGGTGTCATTTTACAGTCGGCATAAAGTGACGCATAAAAGAAGTATGCAAGCCATGAATTGGAAGTTCTGTCCAAGGCCAAAGACCTTGGACAGACTTCGCATGTCAGAGAACACAATTCAACGTTATCACGGATTGCAAGACAGTGGCAATAATTAAATCAACAACACCTCTCCCACCCCGAATAGCAAGGTGGTGGCTACGGCTGCAAAAGTACAATTTTGAATGTCATCATCGATGTGGGGAAAAGAAGGAGCACGTTTACAGTGGCGGAAAGTTGTTATTGCTAGAACACAATGGCGACGACTGGGTTAATGCCATCCAATTACAGGATCCGGAGCTTAGAGAGATTGCTTAAACACTTGGAAAAGTAGGATCATCAAACACAGCTCAAACGGAACAGGACCACGAAATTCAAGCTGGCCTATTATTCAGGAAACTGGGCAAGGAACGAAGATTGGTGGTGCCACGGGCTATTAGTTGGCGAGTCACAAATGCACCTAATGAAGGAGTTGCCCATCCCGTTCCGGTCAGTTCATCTAGACCACCTGGGTTCGTTTTCACTCAGCAAACGGCGCAACCAACATATCATAGAACGAAATATATGCTCTTGGAACCAGTGAGGAGTACTAAGGCTCCATGTGTACTTCCTTTGCTGCGTACGGTGATGTATATTTTTGCTCAACTTAAAATATACCAGCGGCAGGTATGCCTGTCGTAAGAGGCGATTAAAATACCAAATTGTTTCAAGGGTTTTATAGCGCAGCCCTTTCAAGGGGTTGCCAGCGCAATATGTAGCTTCTCCAATCCAATAGTCAACCGCACCTGCCTGTGGCGAATCCTGTTTCTTTGACAGACGAGGCTCTGGCGACCTCAAGTTTCTTATGGATCTAGGGGGAGAGATGGCCTAGAAGGTTTCATGTGTTCATACCAAATCGTTCCCGAGATGGTCGGGCCAGTACCTTAAGGGTGCTTGTTACCGAAACGTGCCGGACCTGCACCCGTATAAGGACCATCAACATCGATAACACTCCCCAAGTTCTTCGGGAAGTGTCCTTATCGCTACAACAACAACAACATTACCACCGACCGTGAACCGATCATACCTCGAACGTATTTCATTCGTTTATAGAAACATATGGTATACAACATAAAAAACGCAGTTCGTACCCAATGGGTAATTGGCAAGACGAACGCATGAACCGAACGATCCTCGCATCTATGAGAAGTTCAGCGGAAACGAACGAGTGGGACTTAACATTACCCAAAATCCAGTGGTCCATAACCTGACAACGTAACTGTACAACGCTAGTTAGCCCGAAGAGTTGGTATTAAATTGCAATCTGCGCAACGTAAGCGAGAATCGGTTATTTTAAGCTATTCGTGGCGATACATCACCACAGGCAGAACAAGAACAGGAATCCAAGAAGAAATGGGCTAAAGCCAACATTGAGCCGAAAGGCTCAAGTGGAAGCAAGGATACGACCGCAATCATCTGCTGCAATATCAATACCACGAAGGGCAACTGTTCGTCATTGATCATGTTCTAGGAGCAACAGGCGAAACCTAGAAATTGGAACTGAAATGTAAAGGTCCTTACATCGTTACTAAAGATTGATCGATACGTCATAAAGGATTTACGTGATTCACAACACCCAGTCGGCGGTATGTTAACGTATTCTCTAGTGACCACATGAAGCCATGGTACCCGACTTCACCAGATGTGAATCAGGACAGCCATGCATATAAACCCATGTCTGACGACGACTCGTCCTAGAGGACGAATATCAGGACCGGTCGAGCTGTTACCGATATGGTAATACATAATCTATTACAATTCTGAAGCCAGTCAGCTGATGACGGAGATCTCACATTTCCACGATTTTGATTTATTATTGATTTTTTGTCGTGGAATAAACTTAAACCGCCTAACATTTATAAAGGTCATTGGTGGCGGTCAAGATACAGTACAGAAGACAAGAAAAAATGTAGTATTAGAATTTTATAAATATAAATATCTTTATTTTAAATAAATATTAATCACAATAATTAATATATGTATTTTTGTAGGTTAACTTTTTTTAAGATCTGAAACCGCCGGTGAGATACGTCCGTTCAGCACGATGTAAAAATCCGAGAAGCACAATAACAGAATTTGCTAAGCCAGCTTGCCAGTCGAACTGTTTATTTATTCCTGCGATGTGTATTTGCATGGTTAACATAAACGGTTCGACTGGCTCTGTTAACCCGCCGTTACTCGCGCGGGGTGTAAATTACACCCCAACACTAATTACTGTCATAGATTTTTTTCTGGTTGTACCAGGGCCTCAATTTTTCTAATAGCTGGGTATATTTATACACCTTATACTAGGTTCAAACACACACCAAATTGGCAATTTATACTATTTGGGCAATTTATTACGCAATTTGTCATATAATAAATTGTAATAATAAATTGCCAATTTAAAAAAAATTGCGTAATAAATTGTTTCAAACTGCAAATGCAACATTGTAAAGTGTGTTTATTGAGTATATTTAAACGTCAGTTACGCATGGCTGAACTATATGGTTGGCTCATCTCATCAGCAGATTTTATGTCTTTCATTTCACTGGAGTAGGGATTGTCAAAAGAAGATGGCAAACTCAAAATGAAACCAAAACATTGAACACATTTTCTTACAACACACAAAAATTTCAAAGTTTTATGTTTTCATTCCATTTCATTCGCCTAATAATGTGCGTGTTCATTTTGACAGTCTGTATGTTCTTGCTGTAGAGATAAGCCAACCAGCTATCAAATTACTATTGTGTAAGCTAAATCGAGTTGTATGAAGAGCACTCAATTCAAATCGAAATTTCCTCAATTTATTTTTCTGTTTGAACATTGTATTATTAGTAGGTCCATGCTAGTTAGTTTCAGTTTTACCGTTTAGCTAAACGGAGCGTCCAAATTTCGGGTGCGGTGTCTATTGCACCCCGCGAGTAACCGCGTAAAAAAAGTGTTCAATAGTCGAGATCGAAATTGCCATCTGCACCCAAAAATTTGAAAAGGTTATTGGATGCTTCCACGTCTCATACTAACTCATATTCGGAAAACAATCAAAAAAGGATGAGGTGTTCTGTGTGTGCCCGTTCAAAGGACATAAAAGTTAAAACTAATAGCGTTTTCTTTTCTGAAATAAATTGTTGCCTAAGTAAATGGTAAAGCCTTAATAGAGTTACTCCTACCCCAGAAAATGTTCAACATTTATAGTGCATACAAAGAACATTTCAACTCACCATATTCACTCATATTAACAGAGTAGGTATATGTGGAACTTAAGAGCGAATTGAGAGTTTCACAGAGTTGCACTGCCACACCGCCATTTTATACAGAGTAAAAGTGTAACGCTTTTGCGTTGCGAGCAGGCAACAATTTTCACAAGAGAACGAAATACGCCGTAAAGGCGTTGCCTGTTTTTTAGAATAGAACAACAACCCTTGCGCGGCGTACAAAAAGCGTACCACTTCGGCCAGAAAAGAAAAGGCTATAAATGTGATTTGTGCCAAAAATATATGTGTAATAAAACCATATGTACAATATCTGCAAAGACTGTACTACTTTAGAGTGAGTTACCGTTCTACTTTTTTTTATTAATAAATAATTTATGTTCATTATTATTACTTGCTAAGAAGGCGAAAATCTGTTAATGTTTCACTCGGTTGAGTGTTTTTTTTAAAATGAAGTCCTATTTCTTAATTTTTTGTACCTTGCTTTATGTCTAAAATTGTTCAATAAAAATTAATACTTATTTATTAAAAAAATATTAATTAGTATTGTCGTTACCTTATGTACAACATGTACATATTAGTTATCACTCTCTAAGTTTTCACCTTTCCAAGAAATAATACATTTTAGCTTGGGGTGTATCATGGCGGAACTATACAAGGTGGCAGCATGGAACAGCTGATTATAAACTTTTTTATTTGATTTGATACATCAACTTCCGGCGCAGTACCATTTTGATATCTGTCCATCGAATTTACAAAAACAAAGAACATGGGATTTTTATTTATGTTTGTAGGTATGTCACCATGCTGCCACCTTGTATCGTTCCGCTATGGGGTGTATATGACATCCCGCGAGTAACGACGTCTTAAAATACGTGCGCGAGTAACGGCGGGTTAACAAATATAAAGGAAATACGAGGCCGACCTAATACGTTTTTTTTTAGTTTGGGCTGTTGGCCTAAACAGCCATATTTCAATATAAGTAAAACAAATTTTAAGGTGTTCGCTTTTAATTGAAAGTGTGGGCTTGTGCTCACTTTTCTTTTTAAATTTTTGAAACTACGTTAGGCTATGACGAATCGGATACGTGTGTATGTGGTCAGTAGATAAGGCTTATTGTAGTAGACTCGAACGGACATTCATCCAGGTAAATGTGATTAGTAGATGAGTATTTAAGTCGAAGACTCGAACGGGCATTCATACAATCCGATGAAAAGGTTGTAATCGCTTGTACTTGTATTAAAATTCTAAAATTGTATGATGTGTATCCCAAGCGTCAGAACTGATGCAGCAAATTATTTATGGTAATTGGAATCAAGGTGGAGTTGCCTTGCAACCGGATGCCATTATCCTTAAAATGCTAAGAACCTTTGATAGATTCAGTATCTTACAAAAATAAGACCTTGTGATTGTACACCAAATTACAAGCTAATTTGGTACCAAAACGATCGTGCACTAAAGTGATTTTGGGGAAGCAATATGAAGCCGATCGTTGGGCCACTGATCATGCAATTATATCCGTTGTGTTCTGAGACCGTGGGGTTCAGCTTAAAGAGGCAGGTACTCTCGTTAAAAGAATAAAAAATATATAATCCTTATACTAGCTTTTAGGTAAGATAAAAAACTGAACATAGAAGATGCATCTGCTGCCAGAAGCGAGTAAAAGAACAACAATTTGACTCCCAGCCAAAAAGTTCGGAAGAACCCCATTAACGTAGAAAATATCTATTCGAAAAACTGTTTCGTAATCTTCACATTCTTCACCTATAAAGTGCTATGATACCTGGAAATTGTAGGTATAAGATAAGAAGAACATGTACGCTGTTTTATTTCTAATAAATTATTAGTAATAATCGATTATTATAATGCTTATTTGTATTCAAAAAAAATGTTGGATACTAAAAGGGTTATGAACCGCCCCAACAAAATTGCTTAAGTGTTTTATCGAGGTAATTCCAGACGTAAATTGTAGCCATGAAGAAAGCAGCAGAATTTCTTGAAGAAGCTGCATTCGCTTCAAAAATCTCAAACAATTTTTCATCAATAAGTGTCCTGGAATATAAACAAGCAGGGCGGACTAAACATCTACACTTTAGCCGATGAGTTGGAAAAGGAGGGTGCTGTACTCGATGAAACGACGTTAGACGTCCCAATCCGCTTGAGATAAATCAAAAGGAGATAGGAGTTGCATATGATCCATCAAGCAGAAAAGGCGTGCATAAAAGCGCGGGCTGCACAATTTTTAAGATCGTGTGCAAATCCTATCATATTAAACTTACAAAGTTGCTCATTTATCTCAAGAGTGATGACTTAAGGCTCATCAAGGTACATCATAACGGAACACTGCCTTCTGGCGTCACATGCCTGCAGGATGTTGTGTACGTGTCCTCTCGCGTTAGGGTTCCAGCTATTTTGGGGCCAGATTAGCCAGATATTGATTTCTGCTTACTCTCTGCTGGACAAAGAAGCGTTAAAGATTGGTTTGATGGAATGAACGCGGACAAAACTACATACATATGTACCTGCTGTCATCAAGCAAAGAGTTGGCAGCTATTTGGGGGCAGATTAGCCAGATATTGATTTCTGCTTACTCTGAACTGGAAAAAGAAGCGTTAAAGATTGGTTTGATGGAATGAACGCGGACAAAACTACATACATATGTACCTGCTGGCTGAGACTTGGACCTCCGGTGCAGTACGATTTTGGGATTAGTCCATCGAATTACAAAACAAAAATAAATGAAGTTTTTATTTATGTTTGCATGTATGTCGCCGTGCTGCCACCTTGTATGGTTCTTCCATGGTTGGTCTAATACAAGTTGTATGTTGTTCTGTTATACACGGATCTGTTGAGACAGTTTAGTGTAATTTCAGAATTGAATAAGTAAGAACCAAGGGATTTTAAAGCCTCTTGGGTGTCGCTAAAAATAAAAATTTCCGTGCCGATCGTGTGTCATCTTATCTTCTATAATAGCTGACCTTTCCCCCAACCCTACCGTTTAACAGAAAATCGTCGATGTATATGAGAATGCTGTGGTCAGTAGCGGATCACCGATCCGACTCCGTATATTTACCTTTGATGGACGCATGATGATAGCCAGATATGAGCTTGCTATAAGGGTACTGAGTACGGGACGAAAGAATGATTGGTCTAAAGTCCTTTGGCTCGTAATGGTTTAGGAATAAAAAAATAACGGTGATCCTTCTCCATATATAGTCGACAGCCCACCAGGTGACATAAATATGACGCTGTTTATCCAGGAGCGGCTCTACAGCTAGCCCTGCTGTGCTGGTCCAGGTTCCGTCAGGCCTTAGCAATAGCTCGTAGCTGTTTGCGTGTTTGAAAGCAAGCACTGTGTCATTTACAGCTTCGAATCCATCCACGAAGTTCTATTCGCTTGTCTCAGGGCTTTTTTATTGGCCCTGGGGTTATCTTCCTAGCTTGTTCCTTGCCTAGCTTTGTCCATGTCCATCGAAGGAACTGAAAGGGATGCGTGCTGTGCGTTGTTGTTGTTGTTGTAGCGATAAATACTCCCCGTTTTGGGGAGTGTTATCAATGTTGGCGGTCCTTTGCCGTATATAGAGCCGGTACGTTCCGGTAACAGGAACCATTAAGGTACAAGGCCGACCATTTCGGGAACGATTTGATGTGACCACATTGAATTTTCAAGGCCATCCCGCCAGCCACCCCCTGGTCCCATGTAATTTGGGGTCGCCAGAGCTCTGGCTGAAAAGGGGACGCTTTGTGTTCATAACCAGCACCATTCGTAGAATTCTCTCAGGCTGTGCAGAACCCTTCCACCAGAGTGTCTTTCCAGTCGAGAACTTCGGTTTTCGCTTCAGAACTGTAGTGAAGTGTAAAATTTCACATGGTCTAAATGGATTTTGCAAATATGTCGAGTATTTTAGGTAATAGTCTAGTTGAGGGGTCGACTTCTAATACGCTACCAAAAATATCGAGAGAGGTGTCAAAAGCGTATTAATCTCGATAACAATATTCCGAAGGCGGAAAAGACAAATTTTATCTCTGTACGGAGATATTTGCAGTTGAAGTTGGCGATTTTCATGTGGTTGTTGTTATGTTTGTACCCACACAAAAAATTGTGCATCACCGTGGTGATAGCCACGGTTATACCACACACCCGGACTTGGCATGGCGTAGCCCAGGGTTATTTTTTATAAGCGCGGCCGAAGGCCGCCAACGCAGAAAGGTGTTCTGCGCAAAAATACTATGGATCCCATGGATTTCGGTTTTTCGTTAATATCTTTTGAACGAGTTAAAATTTTTATTTTCCGCCTTCGGATTATTAATACTGATGTCAAGACGCGTCGTTTGACACCTCTCTTGATATTTTGGTAGCGTATTAGCAGTCAACCCCTCAACTAGAATATTACCGTATTTTATCCTAAATATTACAAAAGAAATGAAGCCCTAACCTAACTTCAAAATTTCAGGATTCATGGTCACCGGGAATTTTTTATTTTATTTTTTAATAATTTGGGCCCCTGCATTGTCACGGTGTCCTGAACTAAATGTAAAGTTACAATTAGAAGGTACTTTGAAATCGATCGCGAAATTCCACATGCTCTAATGAAATTTTCCAAATATCTCTAAGCATCTCAATCTCTGCCGCATCTATGTAGACGAATGGTTAATTCTAATCTCTTTTAATCTAATAGGGCCCTCAGCTATGTTCAAAGTTTTGGATCTATTGGTTATTGGGAAGTTACTTAAAATCCAATCTCATATATCGAATGAGTTCTTTAGTTATCTCGACTTAGGTCTGCTTTCACAAGCAAAACTTACAGATAAGTGACTAGCTGAAGACTTTCGTTCTCTCCATGCTAACTGAAGCACCTCAGTTAAGTGCTAGAAAAAAGTGTAAACAAAAGTCAGCTGTTTGGCTAGTTTTCGCGCATTCACAATAGATATTTGCGACTTGGTTTAAAAAATATTCATAATTATCGATTTAACCGGGGGTTGGTAAATACGAAAACGTCAAATGAAGCTGATAGATTGCTATGTGTAAGGTTTCCGCGCAAATCCTTGATACCGGTAAATATTTTAAGAGTACATATATTAACTAGTACCATATATCTTCTTAAGTCTATATTCCTAATTTAGGCCTCTGAAACGATTTATACCACATCTCCACTTAGAGCCTTTACTGTAACGATTTTTTCAAATCTCATAAGAAATGTTCCGAAAAGAAAGTGCTTACACAGTTACCATAGTTAATAAAAATAAATATTTTTATTTAAAACACACTAAAATTGAAAATGTATAACTTCCAGTGTCACCAATTTGCATAACATAGTAGTTCGTTAAAAGACGGCTTTTATAGTAAAGAATTTGTACTATAGGTTTAAAGACAATTTGTAGTTGTCGTATTACGGCACTATATCAAGGAAATAAAAACGAAGAAGGTTCCAAGTAACGTATGACGCCTTCCTTTTGCAGCACATTGTGTCAGCTTTATTTTGACTTCGATTGGTCCCTGCGGATTTCATTTCGCTTCCTATGGCTAGCTCGCGTGTTCCGGTCAGTCAACACGAAGTTGAACATCATGAAACTCGCCACAAGCCCAACCTGATGTATTTTTTCATGTGCTCAACAATTTCTGAGTAACAGCGTGGAAAGCGCCAGCAGTCGATGGAAATTTGCATCGACGTAGATTAGAGGTTAATGGAGCGAATTTGTTAAAATTTTTTATTTGGACTAACTTTGTGGTCGCCAGCAAACGGCGAATACAAATTTGAAAAATGGCACAGACATATATGTAATACTCCTATATTGCTAATAGAAAATGCTCGCAATGTGTTTTGAATTCGAAATCAAAACAAGACAGCCTATACAATTTTTCTGATTGTAGCAGCATAAGTGTGACAAGAAAAAATTTAAATTTAGGTACATACATTCGATTATTGAATACAAAAACAAAAACGTTTAAACAGCAGTATATCGGCACTCTGATGTTTGGGAATGTACCTAGCCTTTTGTATCAATATAGGAGTATTACATATATGGTCATAGACCTAATTTTTCCCCACAATTTGAAAGCCGTAATTTCAGCAATAATTCATGCATCTTAAAAAAATGATCGAGATGATCGCCACGCGATGGTATGACTGCCTACCAATACTGCCCTGTATAGCACCGAAGATTTTGAGGAACGTATTATTATTATCTATATATTAATACGCTAACAAAATTTCCATACAATCAATTGACAGGCTGTTTCGCATACTTAGCATACGTAAACCCGTGGTTGCACACTAAGGCAACGTGCCGGGGGGCGGTGCACCAGCTCTGTCCTTGCCGGTTCGTAGGCTGCGAGGAGTAACTGGGGCCCGAAGGCACCACGCTACGCAGATGCCGAACCGGGTTGGCTGGAGCCTTAGCTGAGAGGAAGGGGCGGGGTAGCCCTAAGGCGTCGGGCCTCCCCCCCCTTACTTAGCTGGGACACGGGCGAGAAAACCATAAAGGCGACGACCCGTTGTCCCCGCAAGCAAGGGGTGACCAGTGCCAAGGCAGCACCCTTTCAACTCAGCTAGTCAGGAGGAGGGACTGGGTTGCTTAATAAAGCAACCACTTTCTCTGACTAACCTGCGAGGAATGAAGTGGACAACAGCCAATTCATTCTCTTTTATACTGCTTCTGCTATGATGCGAGTGAGAAATGAACCGCTAATTGGGTACTTCAGTTTGCCATTTACTGTGAGTTGGCGTACCGTGTGCATATTATTGTTATCGCCAAATGATATTCGCATGCACGATGTTGGCTACCTGTTAATGTACTATGTATGTATACTCTCAGGGTTAGGTGAAAAAGCGTTAGAGTGGGGGTCTCAGGCGTAGGAGAAAAGGGGTTACAGTGGGGGTCATACTATTGTAACGCTACGTTACAGTCCCCCTCCCACTTCGGTTGACGGAAAGCTGCTGTGAGGAAGAGGAGTATCACGCCAGGCTGGCCTAGCGGTTAGGTGTGTGCCGTTATGCCGGCTTTGCCGGTGTGTATGCGTGCATCGTTTTATTGAAATTTTTTCAAAAAATATACAGTCATTCCACTTATACCTAACAAAGTTGATTCAGAAAAAATACGTTTACAATTTCATTGTTCTTAAAAGTAACAGAATATTTAATTTTAAAATAATGCGAAATTCATGAATATTATAAATAAATTGCCATCTTCTTCCATCCTTGACATATTGGCGTTGTTCTTATCTACCTCGTGTTGTGATTGCATTATCGCCGTTCGGTATTCGGTAATATATGGGTCGGAAAAAATGTGGTACCCCTTGTATTTTGACTCGGTTGACTGGCCACTGGTACTGCTCCCTCCGTATGCACCCGCTCTAACGTCGCTTTATATCGCCGAAGTTTATGTCTGCTGAAGATGTTTTTGTACCCTCTTTGCTGACTACATTTACTGCAAATGCCATTTGGGGAGTCTCCTACTCCCATGTGCGGTGGTTGCTCAGGAACGGTGATAACGCATTTCCGCCGAACTGCTTCCCATTGTCAGTGGGGAAGGTTTTCGGACAACCAAGTCGGTATACGAACCTTTTCTTGTAGCGCTTTGAGCACGCTTGCCGTTGTTGCTTGGCGCGCCGGAATTAACTCCACCCACTTGTAGAATTTGTAGATCATGGCGAGGAGGTAAATGCTTCTTTGCTTGGAACGTGGTAGTAGTGGCACGAAGTTGGCGGTTACTATTTCCCATGGCTGCGGATATTGTATGGTTGCCAATAATCTCACCGGGATCTTCACTGTCGCCTTTTATTGTGTAAAATATGTCTGGTTCGGTGTTTTCTAACGGGCGGCGGGGGAGCGCATTGCATATCGCGTTCGGCGCTCTTTTTCGGTAATCTTCATTGACGTTGTATGTTTGTATAGCCGGGTAACGGGGGTAGAAGCGTTGCTTCAACGGTCGGTTATGTTTACGGGTGGTCGAATGTTCTGCTGCGGTAATTGGCCGGTTTTGCTCAATCGCTTCTGGTGGTGCTCCGGTTTTTGACCATTGTTCACGTGTTCCCAGCTGGTCATTGAACATAGTGTGTCTAACTCGGCTGATCTTCTGGTCAAAGTGACTTCTAACGGCTGGCCATCTAGAGTGAGGGTGATTCCCCTTTCCCGTAAAAAGTCCATTCCTAAGATCATCCGTTCTGCCAAGTTCGGGATGACGGACATCATTGTTTTAGTCGTTCGTTCTTTGTACGTAATCCTTGCTCGGTACAAATTCGAGCTATAGACACACGTCTGGTCTGCCAATTGGACGCTCCGCCTGTGAAGATGTGGTTTGATTTTGTTTCTCTCCAGGTGGTTTCGTATTGACTCGTCGACGTATGAGGGTGGCGCCGGTGTCTACTAGCGCGCGCACGCTCATGCCCTCGAAGGTTATCGGTATGTAGGGACGGTCATCTACTTGCATTTCGGCAGCGGGATTGCAGGCCGGTGGTTCCATATACTTCTGTGGCCGCACAAATAATTCTTGGCGGCTTCCTCTCACATAACTTGACGGCATCCTGGATGTGTTGTTGTCGGTGGATTGGTTGGTCGAAGGGCATAGACAGTCCCTGGAGAGGATGTTGTCTTGTCCACACCTGGAGCAGAACATTCTCCTGCGGCCCCTGCATTGGAAGCGGTATCCGCGTTCCTTGCAGCGCCAGCAGTACTCCTTGCCATCGTATTCCGTTTGAAGATGATACAGGCTGTGGATCGCCATTTTGCCCTGTTTCGCTTCCTCGATTTTTAGCAGCTCATATTCTTCCGTTATTTCCAGGAGCTCATCGATCGTCTTAAACTCGCTGTGCTTGACGAAGAGGCGGTATTCAACGCGTAGGCCATCGTATATTCGTTCGATGTGGTTGTCCTTACACATTGTCGGGTGCTGGCGGATCAGCGTTTCTAATGCGAGGATGTAGTCTTTGGCTTTTTCACGGCCGTGTTGCTGGCGTTGTCGGATGGCCTCTTCCAAATGTCGAAGATGACGCTTGGGCAAGAAAATATTTTGCACCTCCGTTCGAAAATCGCTCCATTGGTTGATTTGTTGCTTACGAATGCGGTACCATTGGAGTGCCATGCCACGTAGAAGTTCCGGCAGCGTTGGAACGAGCCGGTCGACGGGGATGCGGCAACATTCGGCAAGCTCCTCTATCCTCTCCAGAAATTCGTGCAGCGACTCTTCACCCGAAAAATGCAAATCCCAGCGGCGAACGGTGTTCATCAGCTCACCGTCGCTCATTTCGTCTCGCTTCGGTGGTGCGCGTTCTCTCTCGTGCGCATGCGGTTGGGGCCTATGAATCTGGGTCGAAGGGCTCGGCTTTGTTGTTGGCTGGGGTAGCATAACGGATTTCCCCTCTTCTTCATTCACTTCTCTTTCCAGCTTCTTCAGCAGGTCTTCACTTGAATTTCTCGTGCGTTTCGCTCGTACGTAAGTGCTCAGTGCGCAGCGCAGCTCGGCTACGGTTTGGCCTTCCACGGGGATTCGGTGTTCCTTACACTCCTCTATCAGCCTCTCCCTCTTCAGCAAGTAGATCCAATTGAGCGAGTCGGTGGTCAGCGTTGTATCTTCGGGGGCTGGTGTGTTTGTTGTTTCTGATAGTGTGTTCGTCGAACCCGCCCCGGCAGTGTTGGTGGTTGTTGTATTTGGTTTTCCACGTTCGGCTGCGGAGGAGGGTCCCTGCTCGGGCGCCATTTATGAGGTGGGTTTTGTCGAAGGCTGAGGTAGCACTCAGTCAATCCAGGGTCAAGGAGTGGTCCCACAAACCCCCACTTAATAAGAACACAGTTGTTATGTGTTAATGACGAATACACACACACACACACGGCTTGACGGGTAGTGAAGGTAGCAGCTTTCCGTGCGAAGATGGCGGGGGAGGGAGGCGAGCGGCGGCTAACGGTCGTTGTAATAGCAGAGAGGTCGGTGCGGCGGCCGGACGGCGGACAGTATTAGCGGACAGATTGGTACAGCGGTATGCAGTGGCAGGATTAGCACGGCGGCTGGACGGCGGACAGTATTAGCGGACATATTGGTACAGCGGTATGCAGTGGCGGGATTAGCACGGCGGCTGGACGGCGGACAGTATTAGCGGACGGATGGATGTAGTGGTATGGACGCAGTGACGGTACCAGCGAGCTGGTTGGACGGTGGTGAGGTAGCAGCGGCTAACGGTCGTCGTAGCAGCGGCGCAACGGCGGTAGGATAGCGGGCGGCCAACGGTCGTCGGAGCAGCGGTGCAACGGGGGTAGGATAGCGACGGCAACAACAGGGTAACGGAGCGCGTACCAGTGGCGTGGCCAAGACGGGGTGTCGGTGCGAACGTTCTACTTGATTACTTTTTCGGGGGGTTACCAGTAGCGGCGGTTGCGGGTGGCGGCGTCCTGCGAGGACGCTGTCACAGTTGTGGCGGCGGAGGGACCTGCGAGGAAATGAATAAGAGTTCTGGTTAATGCCGGTCCGCCAGCTGGACACCACTGCCTCCATGCCCGCACGAATGCAGGGCTGGACGCGGAGTTGTACCAGCAGGAATTCCGAAGGCCGATCCATGGGCTGAGGGGAAGTGCACCTTACGGCACAGCGGTAGCCCCTTTAGCTGCTGGACCGGTCGACGGTCGGGCCTGGGCGGAGGGGAAAAGGGCCGGATGGCCATAAGGCGGCAGTTCCGTATCGTCTCTCTAGAGCGCCCATCAATGCTTCATAACAGTTCCGTTCGCCCTCTGAAATGGTTTGTAAAATCTCAGCTGCAGGCCCTTTCAACGCCATGAACAGTGCAGCAACTTTATATTCAGAATTCCAGTTGTTCACTGTTGCGGTCTTCTCAAATTGTAGCTTAAAGACCTGGAAAGGAACAGAACCGTCAAAGGATGGTGTTTTTACCTTTGGATTACTCGCTGAAACTGCTGGAAGATTTAGTTGTAACTGCTCAATACGTCCTCTCAAAGCATCCACCTCGGCCTCGATTTTATCCTGTCGACCACTGAAGCCTTCATGAAACTGGGTTATTTTTTCTTCAATATGCGCTTCCAGTTTAGATGATATACGGATAGTTGTGTGGAGATCTGAGATGATATCTGTGCTGAAATTTGTGCTGACATTTCCGAAGTTTTTCTCTTCAATTTTTGTTGTCTCCTTGCCATCAAGATGAAAGACATACATTCCACATCAATTCCTTCTGCTTCCATTGCCTCTCGTAGCCGTGCCTGAAGTTCAAGTTTAACGCCGCTTGTATTAAATCCACGGCTCTCCAACTCCTTCTTCAGTTGTTGGATCTTCAATTCACTCAATTTTGTCATGTCCTTGTTGTCCTCTGGAATTTATTCAACAATTCCTCTTCCGAATTTACTTGCAAATCCTCTTATTTGCAATCCTCTGCTATGTTCGAATCACTAAACTGTTGAATAAATAACTCCAATTTGTAATAATGCAAAATGGCCTTTATTAAAGTACTTCACAATAACACTCAAACTGTGCAACGAATAGCTTGCTTAATAACCAAACTGATTGATAGCTCAAATGAAACTCTACTTTTCAAAATAATACTTCTCTTGCTCGCTAGATAGCGTGTCAGTCGAAACTGCTTGACAACTCAAATCAAACTGAATTCCAGCGCCTCTACACTTGTTGCCTTATATACTGTCTGATTTTAACGTTACATCTTCTAGGCGCTTCCAGAATCTACTAGTCCAGCAGCTCTCAAACTTCTCAGCTGTAACTACAATTGCACAATTTATAGTATTTCTCATTGCATACTTATAGGAGTATCTCAGATATATGCATGTGTTGGTGCATTGACTCTCCGCTGCTCGTATACGTACATGGTACATATGTGTAGACGAAATTATTGTTTCGTTTATGTAGATACATAATGATTGATCTATTGATTTGAATTCGCGTCACTGCTTAGCATCGGCTTAGAGATAGCAGAACCCCTTAGTTTTGCTAATATTCGTAACAATATTATAGATTTTACCAACCACAAAGTTGATATGGTCAGTGCAGGTCAGATTTGAATTGATTTTGAATCCTAAATTGGTGACAGCATCGTGAAAAAATATTTTATCGCCATTAAGCATAATTTCAGGAAGGCTACTTAAATCATATGTTATGTTCAATATTGCCATCGCCTTAGATTTTGTAGCATTAAGAGACAAGTTATTTAAAAGAGCCCAGTTCCCGATGCGTCTTAAATCATCATTCAGCCTAATAAATAAATCTTCCGAAAGCCCGATCGGACGAGATATATAAATTTGGGTATCGTCAGCATAAAGATGAATAGACACATTATGGCAGCAAGTGACTATATCGTTAATAAACAGAGTAAACAATATTGGCCCTAGCATGGATCCTTGCGGAACACCAGACATTATGGGCTTCAAATCAGATAACTTATCATCACATTGAACTTGCTGAAAGCGGCCAGTGAGATAGCTTTGCATTAACTTAATTGCGAAAGGACTGAAGTTATATGCTGTTTCAAGCTTGCGAAGTAATATTTTATAATCAACCATGTCAAAAGCTCTTGAGAAATCTATAAGAACTAGAACTGTGAGTTCATTATGTTCGTAGGCTGGACGTATGTCCTCAAGAATTTTTAACATAGATGTAGCACAACTATGCCCTCTTCTAAATCCAGATTGATCCTCAGATAGTAAACGGTTATTATAAACATAGTCAGTTATCTGCTTTGATAGTAATTTCTCGTATACTTTGGATAGCGCAGGTAGCAAGTGTAAGGGTGGCAACTCTGTTTTGGTCTAAGCAGTTGTAATTGACGAGCAGCCGACGAGAGTGTACGCCGCGCAAGGCGTATCAATCCTAATTACATACATTCAAACATTATTAAATTTCATATTAATATTTTTATTAACTATCTTATCAAATGTTTAAACTAACGTGCGAGTGTTCATTTATTTAAATCGAATACATCAAGCCCCTATTTCCAAGTACCTTTCAGGTCAGAAGTGGGATGAATCGGCGTAAGAATTGTAAAATTGCAAATAACGGGATAGTGAGACTCCGGCAGAGTGGCGTTGGTGCTCCGCTGGCATTCTGTGAATTTCGTTGTGTATTAAACGTTGAGTTCAAATACGTATATATATTTGTGCAAAGCATTCATTGTCCGTAAGTAAGAAAGAGATGTTAATGTGACTTACATTTGAAGTAGCAAATGTCGTATGTATACCATTTGCGTGAACGAGATGCGTAAAATACTCCATAATTGAGTTAACCGAAGAAGTAATATTCACTAAGTAATATATAAACGTACGGTAGCGAAAGAGAGATGAACGTCTAATATCTCTGAACGGTAGCGTGTAACATATACGCGTGAATGAAACAATAACGTGCCCGGTATCGCAAATAATACGATTCGGGAAAGCAAAACAAACGAAGCAAATTTCTAATTAGAAACTAACGTCAACGAGATCGTGCATAAACACACGTACAAAAGCGTATAAAAACGAATTTTAACAACGAAAGGGTGATTATAGTAACGAAAAACGTAAACAAACAAAATGCCGCTTGTAAAAATTAATAGTTTAAGATTGACGGAGATTAAAGAACTGCTCAGTGAAAGAGGATTGGAGACAGAAGGGCTGAAAAACGAGTTAGTTTTGCGACTAAGCCAAGCGGTTGGCACGGATGTAATAGAATTTACTCAAACGAATGTGCAAGAGCAAATTAATGAGTTGCGCGAAATGTTTACTTCGATGATGCAAATGATGCAAACAAACTCAAGCACCCCAGTTAGTGTTGTCGCGAGCACATCGAATTCGCAAAACGGTCAAACGGCTATCGAAACGTCGGTGGTAAACGTTAACAAAAGCAAATATTCGGTGAAAGAAATCTCGGAAACTATACCGGACTTCGATCCAACAAATGAATCGTCAATCACGGTTGAACAATTTATAGACAGAGTTAATAGTGTTATGAGCGCATACCAATGGGAAGAAAAGTGTTTGTTATTGGCAGTGTATAGTCGACTCAAAGGCGCCGCGAAAATGTGGCTCAATTCTACAGATAAGTTATATTCGAATTGGAGTGAATTGTCACAACAGTTGTGTGAAGAGTTTAGCTGTATGCCGGACGAAGCTGACATACATTACAAAATGAGTCAAGCAGTGCGTAAAACAAACGAAACACTACTAGATTATTGTTTTCGTATGAGTGCTTTAGGTAAACGGTATGCTTTGAGTGAACCAGCAGTGGTGAAATATGCGAGAGAAGGGTTGAAGCATCGCGAGTTACAAGTAGCTTTGGCAGTCAATCGGTTTAAAACAATGCGCGAATTTCGTCAAGCGATCACTGATTATACAAAAAACATTCCTGCGCGTTCGGGTAAATACGAAAAGCCGGTTGAAAGTGAGAAGAGTAGTGGCGAAAGAAGCGACAAAAACAAACAACTGATTTGTTTTAATTGCCAAGAAAAGGGGCATATATCTACCAAATGTCCACAACCGCAACGTAGGCAAAGATGCATAGACTGTGATAAAGTGCATCCCAAAAGTGAACCACAAAATTGTGGAAAGAAGAAAACAGTGGTGAGAAAAACGAATACACAGCGCGAAATTATATACAATAACATTTTTGAGCAGAGTGTTTTGATCAACGGAAAGCAATTTATGGCATTTATCGATACAGGTAGTGAATGTAGCATGGTCAGAGCGACTGTAGCAAATAAGGTAAATTGCGAAAAAGAAAAATGTGTATTAAAAATTAGTGGGTTTTGCGGAGGTGTTATATATGCACATGCAAAGATTCATGTTGATTTACAAATTGAAAATCTAAAACGATTAGTAACATTATATGTTGTTGACGATGAGCTTTTATCAGCAGATTTGTTATTAGGGCAAAACATTTTTAATGATATGCGTGCGGTTATCGTAGACGGGCGAATAACATTAGCGAGCGAAAATAATTTTAATATCGACAATATCAAGTGCGGAGTTGACGATATAAATGTAAAAACTGAACTAACTGAGTTGTTGAATAACTACGGAGATGTTTTTTCAACAAATATACGTGAGATAGGTAAAACTGATTTGGTTGAAATTAAGTTAAATTTAGATACCAACATTCCGATAGCGCAAAAACCATTCAGGGTTCCCGAACCTAAAAAGCAAATAATAGCGGATTTGGTTAATGAACTTTTAGCGGCTGATATTATAGGCAAATCAAATTCGGAATATGCTAGTCCGATGATCTTAGTTAAAAAGAAAAATGGTAGTGAGCGATTGTGTGTTGATTTTAGGCGACTCAATCAGCATATGAATAAAGAAATTTTTCCAATGCCAAATATTGAGGAACAACCACAAAGAAATACGTTTATTTCACGGTATTAGACTTAAATAGTGGGTATTATCAAATACCAATTGCGGAAGACAGTCAAAAATACACCGCATTCGTAACTACGGAGGGGTTATTCGAGTTCATGAGGATGCCTTTCGGACTTAAAAACGCGCCGGTAGCATTTCAGCGATTAATTGCTAAAATAAAAGAACGTGTCAAATGTGATGATATGATGAACTATATGGATGACATTTTAATCGGTAGCCAAACGGTAAACGAGATGTACGAAAAATTGCAACGAGTACTCAGCGCTATTCGCGAAGCAAACGTTACGTTAAATATACAAAAATGTGAATTTTTGAAAAACACAATCGAGTTCTTGGGTCATGAGTTAACCCCGGACGGTATTGCACCTGGTCTCGCGAAAACTTTATCCATACGTGATTATAAAACGCCAACAAACGTACCCGAAGTAAGGCAGTTTCTCGGGCTTAGCGGTTACTTTCGTAAATTTGTCCCGGGATACGCACTAATATCTGCGCCACTAAATCGACTTTTACGTAAAAACGAGCCGTTTGTATGGGCGGAAAATCAACAAAACGCATTTAATAAACTTAAAGATATTTTAGTTTCGCGACCGGTGATGACTGCATTTCGAGTTGATGCAGAACACCAAGTACATACTGACGCGAGTTCAATCGGGCTTGCGGGCGTGTTATTACAAAAAGAAAATGAACATTGGAAACCTGTCGTATATTATAGTCGGGCGACCACAGACGCGGAGAAAAAGTATCACAGCTACGAGCTTGAGACGCTAGCGGTAGTCGAAACCGTCGAAAGATTTCAGTACTACATTTACGGGAAACGAATAAAATTAATTACCGATTGTAGCGCAATAACGACAACAATGAAAAAACGTGAATTGGTGCCACGAATCGCACGGTGGTGGTTGCGTATTCAGGATTATGATCTTGATATTGAGCATCGCAGTGGGCAGCGAATGGCGCATATAGATGCGTTGAGCCGTTCTCCTGTTGAAGAACCGCGTGAAATTGAAGCGGCATCATTACGAACCGACAAAGTCAAAATAGCTGAAGAAGATTGGCTGTTTGGTATGCAATTGCAGGACGAACATATCAAAGAAATCATCGATAAAATACAACGGGGCGATAAAGGCGCTACGAAAGAATTTGAATTGAAGAAGGGGAGATTGTTTAAGGTAGTCAACGGTAAATACGCTTGGGTAGTTCCAAAGACATTACGGTGGCAAGTTGTCCATAACGCACACGACAAAGCTGGACATTTAGGTCTAGAGAAAACGCTACAACGCATTGGTGAGCATATGTGGTTTGCTCGCATGCGAAACTACGTTAAGTCATACCTTAAGTCGTGCATTGAGTGCACATACAACAAAGTTCCAGGGGGTATGAAAGAGGGTGAATTACACGTGGGCGAAGTGGAGCCCATACCATTTAAAACGGTGCACGTAGATCACCTTGGTCCATTTCCGAAGAGCGTAAGACGTAATGAACATATACTGGTTATAATTGACGCGTTTACACGATTCGTAATTATACGAGCTGTGAAAAGCACTGCGACTAAACACGTAATCGACGTATTCAAAGACATCAGTAGTTTCGTGGGTATGCCTGGGCGCATTATTTCCGATCGTGGAACCGCATATACTTCTAAAGAGTTTGAACGTTTCTGCAAAGACAACGACATTAAGCATATAGCTAATGCAGTGAGAACTCCACGAGCCAACGGGTTGGTTGAGCATTGTAATCGAACCATTTTTTCAATGCTTTTGCCAACCGTAACCAACGATAAACGCTGGGACGAATCGCTTCGAAATTTACAATGGTGCCTCAATAGTATGAAAAACAAAACAACGTTGTGTACACCGCAAGAGTTACTCTTCGGTTTTCGACCACGCGATGTCCTCCAAAATAAGATTGTCCTGGCATTACAACATGATGACTCATCTACAGAAAATATAGACGAACGGCAGCAGACCGTATAGTACGAGAGCGCATAAAAAGTAAGCAGCGATTTGACCAAAAACATGCAACTCCAACCAAGTATAAAGTCAACGATCTGGTAGTTGTAGAATACGAAGCTCCAAGTACAGGTACGTCACGTAAATTAGAACCCCGGTACAAGGGACCATTCCAAATAGTCCGCATATTAAATAACGACCGCTACGTTGTACGAGATCTTCCTGGGTCTAAAAGAACGCAACGTCAGTATTCCTCCGTTTACGCCAGCGATAAAATTAAACCATGGTGTACTCTACCACAATTATATGAGGGCGAAGATAATAGCGATATTGAAGACGGCGAAGATTTAACGGAAGCGTCACGGGGACGTTCCGCATTATCAGGAAAGGCCGAACTGTAAGGGTGGCAACTCTGTTTTGGTCTAAGCAGTAGTAAGTGACGAGCAGCCGACGAGAGTGTACGCCGCGCAAGGCGTATCAATCCTAATTACATACATTCAAACATTATTAAATTTCATATTAATATTTTTATTAACTAACTCATTAAATGTTTAAACTAAAGTGCGAGTGTTCATTTATTTAAATCGAATACATCAAGCCCCTGTTTCCAAGTACCTTTCACAAGCTTATTGGTCTAAAGTCTGCATGAAACCGGAGTCTTTGATTTAGGAACCGGAATGACATTAGCCCTTTTCCACTGAGTAGGAAACCCACAGGATGTGATTGAAAAATTAAATAGATACGTTATCGAGGAGATTACATAGGGAAGAAGAAGCTTGATAAAACGTTCGCTAATGCCATCGATTCCTACTGCATTGGACCTAATAGCCAAGATAGCATCCACCACATCACCCTCTGTTACTACTGTAAAATTAAAAATATTGGTATTCGCTCTATTCTTTATCGCAATCATATCTACGTTATCCTTATTGACATTAGCATTAGGTGTACTATGATTTGTATGATCACACAAAAAATGTGCATTCAAAACATTGGCGCCTACGTTGCATTGATGATTTTTAGATATTCCGAAACAACGAAGATTTTTCCAGAGAATTTTGGAAGGATGTTTGGAATCAAATTTAATGCTGAAGTAAGCTACCTTAGCATTTCGGATGCAGATGTTGGTTTCTTTCCGTAAGAGACGGTAGGCTTCCCAGTGGGTATCATCCTGGCATCGCTTCCACACCCTGTAAGCTCTCTCTCGTTTTTTTTATTAATTTCAAGATCTCTGATGTAAACCACGGTTTTTTATGGCTCTAGATTTTTTCAGTCTTTAGCCGGACGTATGTATTAAACAGGTACTTAACGTGGTTATTAAAATATTTTAATTTTTCGTTTAACTTAGAAAATGACAAACATCCACTCCAGTCAAGACGAGAAGCCTCTTCACTAAGGGCTTCTAAGTTTACACCATTGTAATTCCTATAGGTTATTTCAAAGCCGGGTTCTTTTACATTGAATTGCAAATCATATGATAAGAACAGCATTTCATGATCAGATATACCTGCTATAGGGAGTTGGTCAAAATGATTTACGTAATTGTCATTGTTAACACAAATTAGGTCAAGCAAGCTAGGCTTACTGTTATTAGCAAAGCGAGTTGCTAATGGATTTATAATATTTAAATCACACGCTTTAAGGTATTTATAAGGGATTTACTACGGGAGTCATTATTAAGAATATCTATATTAAAATCCCCGCAAATAATCACATGCTCATAATATATAAAAAATTCCGACAATTTCTTAAATAGGACTGCCAGGTCATTGGACCTATTAGGGTTGTAGAAACAAGCAACAAAACATTTTACCCGTCACCTATCTCAATAAAGATGCTCTCAACTTCACTTTTATGCTCTGACCGATACAATATTTTTGGATGTAAGGAAGCTTTGTAGTATATAGCAACACCTCCACCTCGAACGTTGTGTTTCCTGTCGTTTCTCAATAACACATAATTACCCATTTTGTATCCGTGACCATCAATATTGGATCTAAACCAAGTCTCCGTAATACAAATCAAGTCAATGTTGTGTCCATCAAATAAATACGAAAGGTAGTCTAATTTATGTGCCGTAGGACTACGAGTATTTAAATGGCACATAATAAATGTTTTATGGCTTTTGCAAATTTGACCCAAAATGCACCTCACATGTCCACTAACAGCACAATCATTATTCAAATTACCTATAAACATAACAAATAAGCGAGATGTTGTAAACAAAGCAGTATGAGATAATAAAGAGTTTTGGAGAGAGGAAGAATACCGTAAGAGGAATAAATAAAGAAAAATTACCAATAACATAAATTGAAAATAATCTATTTACTAAAGAGAAACCTATTGTATTAGAATGCATGTATAACTGAAAATATTGCATCGTTGATGTTACTGCAATTCGGTCAGCGCTCTCCTGTCACTAATTTTTATTGCTTCGCCTTGCTGTTGACTATGTACATACACATCTCCGCGCAAAGACAAGACAGAAAAAAGCCGCTTCTGTTTTTTTAGTTGCAGTGCATGCTGTAATATCTCGCGGTTGTGCTTGGTAAGGCACTCATGCACAAAGATTTTACCACTTTCAGCGTGCCCAATATCATTAACAGCAATTTGTCTCTTGCTGGATTTACAAAACCTTGCAATTGATCTTAAAAGCAAAGAGCGGTCAGTAGGAGAATTTAATTTTATTATTATGGGCGAGCTACCAGTTTTGCTCTTACGAATGCGAAAGGCGGAGCGTATTGGCGGTGCATTCAATTGGACAGTGCGACATATTATATCAAACACTTCACTTAAATTTTCATTAGGGATTTGGGGAAATCCACTTATCAATACGTCTGAAAGCAAAGCATTATTTTGGCATTCATTTATTTGAATTTTTAGAGTGTTTATCTTCGCTCTAAGCTGCCTGCACTCGCTTTCCGATGACTCAACCCTAGTTTCCATACATGAGTAACTATTTTTTAAATTCGCGATCTCTGCCGCTAACTCACCAACTCTCTGAAGAACTCGCTGCTCTGATTCTCTTAGGTTTTCCTTTATACGCACCGTCAATTCCTCTAATATGCTCTCCTTCCACATAATCATTTTTGCTTCAAGGCGGGAAATTTCTCAGAAGAATGCCACGCACTAGTTGCAAACCACTTTACAAAAGAATTGTCCGTGTATTTACAAAATTAAAGTGACAGATTATTTAAATAAATGCTATTTTATTGCAGCGAAACGAGTCACACGTCTACTCTCTTTGTATACTTGATTGAACTTCCATACCATACATCTTTTCCTTTATACGCTCCGTCAATTCCTCCAATATGCTCTCCTTTTACATAATCATTTTTGCTTAAAGGCGGGAAATTTCACTTGAGACTGGCGGTGGGCTCTCAAGTTTAGAAGGTTTTGTGAACGTTGGAGTGAGATGAAGGGAAGAGGAAGCCGTTTGCCGTGTAACTTTTGGTTTTGCTGGAGCCGTATTCATTTTTTTAAATGATTATTAATTTGTGATAAATATTACAGCGAAACTTCATAGAAAAATGCCACGCACTAGTTGCAAACCACTTTACAAAAGAATTGTCCGCGTATTTACAAATTAAAGTGACAGATGATTTAAATAAATGCTATTTTATTGCAGCGAAACGAATCACACATCTACTCTCTTTGCATACTTGATTGAACTTCCAATACCATATATCTTTCGGAGAACTTTTCTCTCGATCACTCCAAGAGCCATATCATCTTCCCTCGGCACCTTCCATGATACCGAGCCATACATCAGGACAGGTATGATGAACGACTTGTAGATTTTGTTCGATTTTGATAGATTTTTGCTCGTCGTAAGAGGACTTTACTTTTCAATTGCCTACTTAGTCCAAAGTAGCACTTGTTGGCAAGAGTTATTTCAAATTTGATTTCTAAGCTGACAGCTCACAGCGCGTTTGTTCAGGCCAATAATATCAATATCATCATCATACGCCAGTAATTGTACGCTGCTAGAATTATCATCTCCAGCACTATGTTAAAGAAATCGCGCGAAAGGGAGTCTCGTTTGGTTTCGAATGACTCGGAAGGGTCCCTCCCATTCCTTACGGAGCTGGTGGTGTTGCTCAACGCCTCTTGGCAGAGCCTTATTAACTTTGCGGGGAACTGAAGTTCAGACATACCAGCATACAAGCAGATTCTTCTTACATCAACGATTTTAATTACAAAGTAAATAATTTCGAATTAAAGCTATTCAAATAAAAGCTGTGTTTTTTTTTTACTTCTATATACGTTGACGTTTAAACTTTATATGGACTGCTAAGCGACAAACTTTTAATACACCTCTGAAATTGCTGCGCATAAAATGTGTCCTATTAAATTTCAATACGCATTATACTCAGATGTAACTGAAATATGTGTCTTTGTTTCACCTTCTACACTAATTCTATGTATTCTATGTGTGTCCACAATTCATCGCAACTGATTCAGCTATATGTTATTCGTCCTAACATACACTGCAGCGTTTAGGGAAAACCTTTTCTCAACATCCCCCGCATTGTAAACTAAATGTCTTGATAAATATCTATCGAAAAGGATTGATGATGGGCATGATAATAGGGCTCTGAGAAAGTGCTTGTGGAACTTAGGTATCCTGGAAATGCTCTAACTACAGGAACGTATGAGTTCGTTTTTTAATGCATTACTAATTTAAAACATAACAAAAACATTTTTTTCACAAAACTTTAAAAAGGGAACTATTTTTTTTTAATTCTTCTTTTTGCTGGTTTCAGAGAGGATATAAATAAATATATTTGTCTTTATACTGAGCGAGGGTATTAGCAGCCAAGGCACTTCTGGTTGGACAAGTTGACGTTTTTCATTTATTATACAAGGGTAATCTCAACCCTTTAAAATATTTTCGTTAAATACATATTTTTACTCACAGAATATTGGGAAGAGAATATACTTATAAAATATAATTTTTGCAGACCTTTTACTTTAGGCGTGTTACCCATACCCAATAAGTTTGCCCGCGAGATATTTGTAAATTCCTCTTATAAACAAATAAGGTCTTCTTACAATTTTAACCGGCCGTTATGATGACTTGTCTTTTTTGTGTTTCTTTTGTCTTTTTTTGTGTATCAAAACTATAGGGGGCATTGGATCAGAAAATTTCCTTTTGTTTTAACGGCATTCCAATTACACATATTTTCCGAAAACGATACACAGCTACTTTAAAGCGATCTAAAGTTGATGTTCGGACGTTCCGAAAACATACCCTATATTTGAGATGACATAATATTTTCTAAGAATTTAGCGAAAGGGGTATGTATGCTGCATGAAAATGTTGTAGGAATGGTTAATAAAGGAGTATAACTACATAACTTTTACTCCTGCAGCGATGTTTTTTGTTGGGCAAAATTTAATGAATTTTTATAACGGGGTGATGAGGAAAGCGGAGGGACAGAGTTTCTTGGGCTCGGCGACTTGATTTGTGCTTTTTTCCGTTGTCAAATTTTGAATTTGTATTTTTTTTATAAAAGAACTTGTTGGTTTTTAACACAAGTTTTTATAATTTTGGTTGATATTCTACGATTTTTCAAATTTTTAATAAATATAATAACATAACATAAATATGATACGCAACAACACTTTATTTGTGTAAACACCGAATTATGAAATAAGAAAAAATTTGTATAATAAACCATAAAGATAGCTAAAAATGCCGTATACTGTTAAACATTTGTACGTAAAACCACCGCTACGACATATATTATAAAACTTAAAATATAAAATCCGTCCGAATGCTTGCAAAAAATACGTATTTTGAAAACACCTCAAGCTTCAGCCCGTGCATTGAAATGCAGTTTCTATTATTAGTTTGACGCATCGTAGTTTAAGCAAATATATGGATACTATATTACTAATTCATATCTATATTATGGACGATTTGTTGAAGCTTGTTCAAAAAACAAAATTTAGCAACTTATTATAATTATTAAACCCTAAATATCTTATATTAGCTAAATAACCTGATCAATATTTTGTGTCGTAGCGGACAACATATACGACTTTCGATTGACAGCTATAAAATTTTCCTAGGCAAAAGTTTATACTAGGTTCAAACACACACCAAATTGGCAATTTATACTATTTGGGCAATTTATTACGCAATTTGTCATATAATAAATTGTAATAATAAATTGCCAATTTAAAAAAAATTGCGTAATAAATTGTTTCAAACTACAAATGCAACATTGTAAAGTGTGTTTATTGAGTATTTTTAAACTTCAGCTACGCATGGCTGAACTATACGGTTGGCTCATCTCATCAGCTGATTTTATGTCTTTCATTTCAATGGAGTAGGGATTGTCAAAAGAAGATGGCAAACTCAAAATGAAACCAAAACATTGAACACATTTTTTACAACACACACAAATTTCAAAGTTTTATGTTTTCATTCCATATCATTCGCCTAATACCAACACGCACATTTTGACAGTCTGAACAAAGGTATGCTCTTGCTGTAGAGATGAGCCAACCAGCTATCAAATTACTATTGTGTAAGCTAAATCGAGTTGTATGAACAGCACTCAATTCAAATCGAAATTTCCTCAATTTATTTTTCTGTTTGAACATAGTATTACTTTTTTAGCTCTCGGCTGGCACTTCTACGGAAACACCCATATAGGGTATATGGTGAAAGCCGTTTCATTGATCAATTTTTCCAGTCAATATCTGGAAATTGAATAATGTAAACGAGCGTGCTGTAATTGCAGCCAACTTATGAATTCATTTAATTTTGGTTTAGTGCAACGCTGCATTTGTTTACGTTTGGACATTCGTAAACAACACTTTACGTATCAAATTAAAGCTCACACCATTTTTGCGAATTTCTATCTACATTGTGTAAAAATCTTTTTAAAAAGTAACTAAAACTGGCAAATTTTGGCTTTTATTTTATACCCCAAGAAAAAATTTTAGATCAAATAAAATAAAACTATAATTTTTTCACTTAATCCTTCAGAGTACAGCTTATTATGTATACCGTAGCCCGTTGCACTATTCGATTAGAACATGCATGCACATACCTAGTAAACAGATCAGTTCTCCAAAGATCGAACGATTTCATTATTTCTACAATGGGTGCTGTGGCAGAATTTGTACGTGACTTTCGCGAAATGCTGCCGCTGGAGAATCTTTAAATCCTTGGTGCTCTGACCTTGCGTGGCGTGGCAGCTAGTGCTTATTTTAATCTGGTCTGTTCCTATATCACCGCAGACCATGGTGGAATCACCAGGTGAAGGAAATAAAAAAAGACAGAAGATGTACTCTATCTGAAATGGTAGTGATGTTGTTCAGCGGTCAGAAGAGGGTAAAATTTTTACCCGCTTTGAAAAAATAGGAGTAGAAAAATAAATACCTTGCTCCGAAAGCCATTACAGAAACTGTTTTTTTCAGCATATCAGTGCTACCTAACGCCAATGCGGAAGGGATACACAGGACCAGTGCGAGTTTACATTACTTTTGGCATCGAATAAAAATAAAAAAAAACTTAAACAGTGATGAGCGGTAAAATTCAATGAATGCGTCTAAAGTAAACTGACCTCAACTTCAACTGCAGTTGAAACTTTCATCGAAAACCCGGACATGAAAGGGAGAGGTGTTATCCATTATCTAGTTCAACTGTAATAACTTTGCGCACTTAAATGGTCTTCGGGTTTGATGAAAAGTTTTACAGTCCCACTTGGAAGTGATCATACTACTTTTAAATGCGTTTCATCTCTAAAAATGCATTGATATTGCCATCTTGCCCTGTTGATTTGTCGTTGAGAGTCGGAACTAAAACACGGCATATGTTTATACAAACTTGACCAGAAGATCCCTCAAAAACTCCTGACAGTTGAATTCATGATGTATTACTAATGTTACCAAGTTATTAATTACTAAAATATGTCAGGGGATATACTAGCCCTGCGTCAGTGGGCCTAGATCCAGAAGATGCTGATCCGATCGAGCCGGATTCATATATTCTAAATTACAATAAGCAACATCAAAATTTTAGAAATAAGGTTTTTCAATTAGAAGAAAATTTTTCTAAGCGGGGTCGCCCCTCGGCAGTGTTTGGCAAGCGCTCCGGGTGTATTTCTGTCATGAAAAGCTCTCAGTGAAAACTCATCTGCCTTGCAGATGCCGTTCGGAGTCGGCATAAAACATGTAGGTCCCGTCGGGCCAATTTGTAGGGAAAATCAAGAGGAGCACGACGGAAATTGGAAGAGAAGCTCGGCCTTAGATCTCTTCGGAGGTTATCGCGCCTTACATTTATTTTTATTTTATATTACGATAAACCGTTTAAACGGTTATGGCCGTACAGCAAGGTGCGCCAGTCACGTCTTCTCTCTGCCAACCGGCGCTAATTGGTGCTCCTATTTTAGTGGTCTAATTTTTATGGCAAAGCAACAACAGTGAGCTAAAATTTGTTGTAACTATATTTAGAATCCCAGTGTTTTAGCGAAGTTTTAACATAAATAAGGTGTAATACGACAGTTTTGGTGTTCTTGTTGTAGGAAAGACAAAAACATTCCACGAAAGTCTTCAGTAGCGCAGAACAGGCTAAAACACTTAGTTGGATATGACGTAAATACAAATTGTTTGTTTTAACATTTTATTTTATCGAACCAATTAAATATGCACATATAGACGTAATATTTTAGCACGGCATTACTTATGTAAGCTTACACCAAAGATACCCAAATGACGAATCTCTTTAATTAAATCCAGTAAAGGTCCATCTATATTCACCTACTGGTTAATGTGAAAAAAGTACTAAAACTGCCATATTTTAATCCTGAAAAATGCAAAGAAACAACACTTTTCGTGGACAACATTGGTGAAAAATTTTCAGATAGCCGAATGACAGAACAAGGAAGAATTTAGAGCGAGACAATTGACGGCTTACTTCACCTGGTTATTCCACCATGTCGCAGACCACAGTTGAAGAAAACTTGACAAATTTTATACAAAATTTTATGCAAAACATTATTTTTGTATTTTGTCTTGAGTGCTACACTTTTTTATACTCAGTTGAGCAGAGCTCACAGAGTATATTAAGTTTGATTGGATAACGGTTGGTTGTACAGGAATCGAGATAGATATAGACTTCCACATATCAAAATCATCAGGATCGAAACAAAAATTTAATTGAGCCATGTCCGTCCGTCCGTCCGTCCGTTAACACAATTTGATGAAAAGTTTTGCAGTCCCACTTGGAAGTGATCATACTACTTTTAAATGCGTTTCATCTCTAAAAATGCATTGTTATTGCCATCTTGCCCTGTTGATTTGTCGTTGAGAGTCGGAACTAAAACACGGCATATGTTTATACAAACTTGACCAGAAGATCCCTCAAAAACTCCTGACAGTTGAATTCATGATGTATTACTAATGTTACCAAGTTATTAATTACTAAAATATGTCAGGGGATATACTAGCCCTGCGGCAGTGGGCTTAGAACCAGAAGATGCTGATCCGATCTAGCCGGATTCATATATTCTATATTACGATAAGCAACATCAAAATTTTAGAAATAAGCTTTTTCAATTAGAAGAAAATTTTTCTAAGCGGGGTCGCCCCTCGGCAGTGTTTGACAAGCGCTCCGGGTGTATTTCTGTCATGAAAAGCTCTCAGTGAAAACTCATCTGCCTTGCAGATGCCGTTCGGAGTCGGCATAAAATATGTAGGTTCCGTCCGGCCAATTTGTAGGGGAAATCAAGAGGAGCACGACGCAAATTGGAAGAGAAGCTCGGCCTTAGATCTCTCCGGAGGTTATCGCGCCTTACATTTATTTTTATTTTATATTACGATAAACCGTTTAAACGGTTATGGCCGTCCAGCAAGGTGCGCCAGTCACTTCTTCTCTCTGCCAACCGGCGCTAATTGGTGCTCTTATTTTAGTGGTCTAATTTTTATGGCAAAGCAACAACAGTGAGCTAAAATTTGTTGTAACTATATTTAGAATCCCAGTGTTTTAGCGAAGTTTTAACATAAATAAGGTGTAATACGACAGTTTTGGTGTTCTTGTTGTAGGAAAGACAAAAACGTTCCACGAAAGTCTTCAGTAGCGCTGAACAGGCTAAAACACTTAGTTGGATATGACGTAAATACAAATTGTTTGTTTTAACATTTAATTTTTTCGAACCAATTAAATATGCGCATATAGACGTAATATTTTAGCACGGCATTACTTATGTAAGCTTACACCAAAGATACCCAAATGACGAATCTCTTTAATTAAATCCAGTAAAGGTCCATCTATATTCACCTACTGGTTAATGTGAAAAAAGTACTAAAACTGCCATATTTTATTCCTGAAAAATGCAAAGAAACAACACTTTTCGGGGACAACATTGGTGAAAAATTTTCAGATAGCCGAATGACAGAACAAGGAAGAATTTAGAGCGAGACAATTGACGGCTTACTTCACCTGGTTATTCCACCATGTCGCAGACCACAGTTGAAGAAAACTTGACAAATTTTATACAAAATTTTATGCAAAACATTATTTTTGTATTTTGTCTTGAGTGCTACACTTTTTATACTCAGTTGAGCAGAGCTCACAGAGTATATTAACTTTGATTGGATAACGGTTGGTTGTACAGGTATAAAGGAATCGAGATAGATATAGACTTCCATATATCAAAATCATCAGTATCGAAAAAAAATTTGATTGAGCCATGTCCGTCCGTCCGTCCGTCCGTCCGTCTGTCCGTTAACACGATAACTTGAGTAAATTTTGAGGTATCTTGATGAAATTTGGTACGTAGATTCCTGGGCACTCATCTCAGATCGCTATTTAAAAAGAACGATATCGGACTATAACCACGCCCACTTTTTCGATATCGAAATTTGGCAGGAACGTTACTACTATTACTATATATGTGCTAAATAAAAATTAGAAAAATTGGATGAAGAACACGCCCACTTTTTAAAAAAAAATTTTTTTAAATTCAAATTTTAACAAAAAATTTAATATCTTTACTGTATATAAGTAAATTAAGTCAAAATTCAACTCCAGTAATGATATGATGCAACAAAATACAAAAATAAAAGAAAATTTCAAAATGGGCGTGGCTCCGCCCATTTTCATGTAGTTTGTCTAGAATACTTTTAATGCCATAAGTCGAACAAAAATTTACCAATCCTTCTCAAATTTGGTAGGGGCATAGATTCTATGACGGTAACTGTTCTATGTGAAAATGGGCGAAATCGGTGGAAGCCACGCCCAGTTTTTATACACAGTCCACCGTCTGTCCTTCCGCTCGGCCGTTAACACAATAACTTGAGCAAAAACCGATATATCTTTACTAAACTTAGCCCACGTACTTATCTGAACTCACTTTATCTTGGTATAAAAAAAGGCCGAAATCCGACCATAACCACGCCCACTTTATCGATATCGAAAATTACGAAAAATGAAAAAAATGCCATAATTCTATACCAAATACGAAAAAAGGGATGAAACATGGTAACTGGATTGGTTTATTGACGCAAAATATAACTTTGGAAAAAACTTTGTAAAATGTGTGTGACACCTACAATATTAAGTAGAAGAAAATGAAAAAGTTCTACAAGGCGAAATGAACAGCCCTTGGAATCTTGGCAGGAATACTGTTAGTGGTATTGCATATATAAATAAATTAGCAGTACCCGACAGATGATTTTCTGGATCACCTGGTCCACATTTTGGTCGATATCGCGAGAACGCCTTCATATATACATCTAAGGGCCACTCGCTTTTAAAAACCTCATTAATACCTTTAATTTGATATCCATATCGTACAAACACATTCTAGAGTCACCCCTGGCCCACCCTAATGGCGATATCTTGAAAAGGCGTCCACCTATAGACCTAATGCCCACTCCCTCTTAAAATGCTCAGTAACACCTTTCGTTTGATACCCATATCGTACAAATATTCTAGAGTCACCCCTGGCCCACCCTAATGGCGATATCTCGAAAAGGCGTCCACCTATAGAACTAAGGATTACTCCCTTTTAAAATACTCATTACCACCTTTCATTTGATACCCATATCGTACAAACACATTCTAGAGTCACCCTGGCCCACCCTAATGGCGATATCTCGTAACGGCGTCCACCTATAGACTTAATGCCCACTCCCTCTTAAAATGCTCAGTAACACCTTTCGTTTGATACCCATATCGTACAAACATTCTAGAGTCACCCTTGGTCCACCTTTATGGCGACATCTCGAAAAGGCGACCACCTATAGAACGAAGGCCCACCCCCTTTTAAAAATACTCATTACCACCTTTCATTTGATACCCATATCGTACAAACACATTCTAGAGTCACCCCTGGCCCACCCTAATGGCGATATCTCGAAAAGGCGTCCACCTATAGACCTAATGCCCACTCCCTCTTAAAATGCTCAGTAACACCTTTCGTTTGATACCCATATCGTACAAACATTCTAGAGTCACCCCTGGCCCACCCTAATGGCTATATCTCGAAAAGGCGTCCACCTATAGACCTAGTGCCCAATTCCTCTTAAAATGCTCTGTAACACCTTTCGTTTGATACCCATATCGTACAAACACATTCTAGAGTCACCCCTGGCCCACCCTAATGACGATATCTCGAAAAGGCGTCCACCTATAGACCTCATGCCCACTCCCTCTTAAAATGTTCAGTAACACCTTTCGTTTGATACCCATATCGTACAAACATTCTAGAGTCACCCCTGGTCCACCTTTGTGGCGATATCTCGAAAAGGCGTCCACCTATAGAACTAAGGATTACCCCCTTTTAAAATACTCATTACCATCATTCATTTGATACCCATATCATACAAACACATTCTAGAGTCACCCCTGGCCCACCCTAATGGCGACATTTCGAAAAGGCGTCCACCTATAGACCTAATGCCCATTCCCTCTTAAAATGCTCAGTAACACTTTTCGTTTGATACCCATATCGTACAAACATTCTAGAGTCACCCTAATGGCGATATCTCGAAAAGGCGTCCACCTATAGACCTAATGCCAATCCCTCTTAAAATGCTCAGTAACACCTTTCATTTGATTCCCATATCGTTCAAACACATTCTAGAGACACCCCTGGTCCACCTTTATGGCGATATCTCGAAACGGCGTCCACCTATGGAACTAAGGATCACTCCTTTTCAAAATACTCATTAGCAGCTTTCATTTGATACCCATATCGTACAAACATATTCTAGAGTCACCCCAGGTCCACCTTTATGGCGATTTCTCGAAAAGGCGTTCACCTATAGAACTAAAGCCCATTCCCTTTTAAAATACTCATTAACACCCCGTATTGTACAAACGCATTCTAGAGTCACACCTGGTCCACCTTTATGGCGTTATCTCGAAAAGGCGTCCACCTATAGACCTAATGCCCACTCCCTCTTAAAATGCTCAGTAACACTTTTCGTTTGATACCCATATCGTACAAACATTCTAGAGTCACCCCTGGCCCACCCTAATGGCGATATCTCGAAAAGGCGTCCACCTATAGACCTAATGCCAATCCCTCTTAAAATGCTCAGTAACACCTTTCATTTGATTCCCATATCGTACAAACACATTCTAGAGACACCCCTGGTCCACCTTTATTGCGATACCTCGAAAATGCGTCCACCTATAGAACTAAGGCCCACTCCCTTTTAAAATACTCATTAGCACCTTTCGTTTGATACCCAAATTGTACAAACGTATTCTAGAGTGACCCCTGGTTCACCTTTATGGCGATATCTCGAAAAGGCGACCACCAACCCTCATTAATAGCTTTAATTTGATACCCATATCGTACTACCACATTCTAGAGTCACCCCTGGTCTACCTTTATGGCGATATTTCGAAACGGCGTCCACCTATAGAACTAAGGCCCACTCCCTTTTAAAATACTCATTAACACCCCGTATTGTACAAACGCATTCTAGAGTCACACCTGGTCCACCTTTATGGCGTTATCTCGAAAAGGCGACCACCTATACAAATACCACCACTCCCTTTTAAAATCCTCATTAATACCTTTAATTTGATACCCATATCGTACAAACAAATTCTAGGGTCACTCCTGGTCCACCTTTATGGCGATATCTCGAAACGGCGTCCTCCTGTGGAACTAAGGATCACTCCCTTTTAAAATACTCATCAGCACCTTTTTTTTTTTGATACCCATATTGTACAAATAAATTCTAGGGTCACCCCTGGTCCACCTTTATGGAGATATCTCGAAACGGCGTCCACCTATGGAACTAAGGACTACTCCCTTTTAAAATACTCATTAACACCTTTCATTTGATACCCATATCGTACAAACAAATTCTAGAGTCAACCCTGATCCACCTTTATGGCGATATCCCTAAATGGCGTCCACCTATAGAACTATGGCCCACTCCCTCAAAAAATACTCTTTAATGCCTTTCATTTGATTCATATGTCATACAAACACATTCCAGGGCTTCCCTCGGTTCATTTTCCTACATGGTTATTTTCCCTTATGTAGTCACCATAGCTCTCAACTGAGTATGTAATGTTCGGTTACACCCGAACTTAACCTTCCTTACTTGTTATATCAATTTTTGTCGTTAATAGAAAATTGAGCAATATCAACACCCCTTTAGCAGCGATCATGATTCAATTACAACAGGTTTGTTCTCCAATGATGACAGTACTTTCACACTCCCAAGTTTAAAACTATGGACGGGTTGCTTTTACGATATAAGGAAAAAGGGGAATAATTCAATCCCCATCAGAGAAAATTGTAACAGAAAAGTAAAAGAAATAATTCATTTTCTACTAAAAATTTCGTGAATTGATTTAGAGTTATGTTGATTTGGTCATCCTTTCATAATTTGTTTGAAGAATGCCGTACGTCAGAATTTTATTCAAAAATACACTATCTCTAAATTTGTTTCAAAAACTCCCTATCAATGCATTTTGGCATAAGAGGGAGTTAAGGAAAATCATTCGAGATAAAGCGTTCTTCAACCTAATTCTGATATATGGCGTTTTTGTGAAAAATCCTGAAATAGGAAAATTTTGAAAAGTTTTTTGAGATAGGACGATTTCGAACTGGCAGCCGGCATGGGGTGATACTCCCCTCAGCAGACGCAATGAACTGAAAAATAAAAGAACATGGCTTATTTTCTTAGAACTTAGAACGGACCTGGTACACAAGGAGTATTTACGTTTTTATTCTGAAATTTCGGAAAGCTCTTTTCCGTTTAAGTATTAATGGAAGTGTTACTTTTCATAAAATTACCTATGTTCAGCCACACTAATGGCATGGTTAATAAATTCATCATAAAATTAAAAAAAATGGTCGAAGGAATTAGGCCTACTACTAATATTTTTCGAAAAATCGTAAAGGCACAAACCTTTAACGGATGTCAATTCGATTTGGGAGCCAAATGGCTTGTGATTGAATCAAGAGCAAGGACATAATAGTTCAAATTTTTACCGCATTAACGTTGCTTCATAATAATTTTTGAATGAAAATGTAAAAAAATTTTGTTCAACAATAAGGGGAATTCTCTCTGTCTTGAACCAATAAAAAATTTAGAAAGTTTTCCATTTTACTTTCAAAAATTTTCTACACGCAGCAAAAAATACATTTGTGAAAAAATCATTCAAGGTTCGAATCGAGCTCAAGGCCAGAACAATAATTTTTTTCTAATGATAATTATTGTTATTTTTAATTTTTCTAAATTTGAAAAATTGTATTTTGCTAGTCAAACAAACCACCGCTGTATAGCTAAATGGTTAGCGCAGCATGCCTAAAGCGTACTGATGATGAAGGCTTAGCACCCTTCGAAATGGATCTATCTGCGCAGCTATGGCAGGTTGTCTGAAAAATTTTCTACTTACTATTCCAAAAACAAAATACAATTTTTCAAATTTAGAAAAATTAAAAAATAACAATAATTATCATTAGAAAAAAATTATTGTTCTGGCCTTGAGCTCGATTCGAACCTTGAATGATTTATCAATAGGCCGATAAAAACAAAAACAATTGTTAATAAACCATGAGCACTTGGGAATGTCAAACAAAGTAATTGACAATAAACAAAAAAATCCATCATTATCAGTGATTTGCACCAGATGGCGCAAAACTGAATAAATATAGTTGGTAAAAAGGAATAGAAGTAGCAAATTTGCCAGTCAAACAAACCACCGCTGTATAGCTAAATGGTTAGCGCAGCATGCCTAAAGCGTACTGATGATGAAGGCTTAGCACCTTTCGAAATGGATCTATCTGCGCAGCTATGGCAGGTTGTCTGAAAAATTTTCTACTTACTATTCCATAAACAAAATACAATTTTTCAAATTTAGAAAAATTAAAAAATAACAATAATTATCATTAGAAAAAAATTATTGTTCTGGCCTTGAGCTCGATTCGAACCTTGAATGATTTATCAATAGGCCGATAAAAACAAAAACAATTTAAGAAAAAATTTCTACGGTTTCCACATTTTCTATACCCAAACTTATGTATATTTGAATATAAAATTTATGAATGTGACAAGAACGTTGATACTGAAGTTTCAATTAAACAAATAAAGGTGTCTAAGTTCGGGTGTAACCGAAACATATATACTCAGCGTGAGCTTCAATTGTACATTTCATTTCTGATAAATTATTTTTCTACATAACACGTGGCACTGCCCGTTTAAAAAAAATTTCGCCCATTTCCTCTTACAATAAAAAATTTGATAAGTGAAATATCATTGATTCAAAACAATTTTTTGCTAAGTTATAGCTTATTATTCTAGTCTACGACCCTTTTAAACCTGCTTTATATCTAAGTTGCCGTCGTCTTTAACCGATCCCGTCCATTTTTACTAGAAATATTTTCTGCTATAAGGGAAATATGTGTACACAATGTCAATTTTTCTCCGAGTTACGGCTCTCGAAACATATGTAGAAAATCGCTTAGTCATAAAAGCGGCGGAGCCACACCCATTTTCAAAAATTTTAGTATTTTACAATTTACCGGGTTTTAAATGGAGCTCAAGGCCTAACATATATTTAATTGACACTTCTTCCTCTTGATCTGGTATGTATTAAAATTTTTGTTGTTATATCGGCCTACTGATTTGTAAGATTGCGGGTTTTGAATCAAGCTCAAGGCCTAACAATAATCATTTTATCATTACTATTGTTATGGTTGTTGAAAGTTGTATTTTTACTTGCCTTTATTTCCGAATAAATAAAAGACTACGACTTAGTTTTTTCGTGTACATTTATTGATGCGTCTTAGTTGATGGTTAAAACTGAAGTGAATTCAAGTGAAAAAATGAAAATACATATGTGCAAGGAATATTCAAATGCATGGTTGCATCTGTGCATGATTGTATGAAAAATAATTGCTTGAATATGTGAATTGAACTCAAGGTTGCTTTTCAGCACGCCCCCTCAATGAACACATTCAGGCAATAAAATATTTAAAAATTATTTTAAACCTAACATAAAAGTTAGTTTTTCGTGACTTGGCTTAGCTAAATTCTTTGTTAGTATATTAGCTATCATGTTGCTGCTACTGCAATACTTTAAATCAATTCCGCCATCACAACTTCTCTGATGTAATGATGTCCAATGTCTCATTGAGCTTAAGTGGTATCCATTTATGATGATCGCCTTAAGATATTTAATTTTCATTTCTCCCAAAAGTTGTCTTAAATATACTGCTTCTTTAACTGCCGATTTGAGTGCGATATATTCGGCTTCGGTGCTACTAATGATACTGTTGTTTGCTGTTTTGACTCATACGAAAATACACCACCAGGAGGAATAAATGCGTAGCTTGGTATGATTTACGATCGCTACTATCGCCACCCCAATCTGCATCAACGAAGCATTCTATCCCTTTACCTGTTCGATGATATGAGATCTTCTTATTTTGTGTTGCATTTAAATATCGTAGTATGTGCTTAGCTGCTGCTAAATGCTCTGTGTGTGGTTCTTAGTTTCTCTGCGCTAACTTGCTTACTGAATGCAAAATATTAGGACGTGTGCACAGCTATGTATATCAAAGATCCTATCAGTGACTGATACTTCACTTGATCGACTTTCTTGCATTCTGCGATGCTACAATTAACTTGATACCCTTCATCTAAGGGTGAAGCAATTGGTCGGCATTCATTCATGCCAAATTTGTTCAACAATTGTCTTATACGTGCTTTCTGACTTATAGACACTGCACCTGTTTCGCCTTCGTGGCTTTCTTCTATACTCAAAAAATGTTGTACTTGCCCTTTGTCGACTACTTCTATTTCCGATGAAATTTTAGCTTTAATGTCATTTAATTGCTTATAATCAAAACTAGCTATTCAAAAATCATCAACGTATATTGCGATTATATTTATTTGCCCGTTGTTGTTATTTATATATACACACGATTCGCTTTTGCACGAATTGGAACGAATTTTCTTTAAAATTTTATCAAGTTTCAAATTCCATTGTCTTCCTGACTGCTTAAGTTCATACAAGGCTTTCTTAAGTTTCAAACAATGATTAGGAAAATTTGTATCTATAAACATCTCTGGTTATCTCATATATATGTATGTCATCGCCCAGATCACTGTTAAAATACGCGGTGGATACATCCATATGATGAAGATACAATCCACACCCTGCCGCTAGTGCAAATAGCATTCTTATAGTGCTATATCTTACTACGGGTGATAACGTTTCGCTATAGTTCACACCATATACTTGTGAACAACCTTTTGCTACTAATCTAGCATTGAATCTTTCAATATAGCCATATTTGTCCTTTTTAAGAGTAAAAACCCATTTGCAAGGTACAATTTTTTGTGTCTCAGGTTGTTCAGCAAGTTACCATGTTTCATTTTTAAAAAGAGATTTATATTCACTTTGCATAGCCTTATACGATTCATCTGCATATTTACCCGAAAGTACTTGCTTTACTGACACAGGTATATACACATCGTTACCATTCAATAAATTCAAATAGTTATATTGTTTCACAGGTCTACCTGGCCTACCACTATGAACTATTCGCGGTCTACCTGGATTTCTCTTTGGTGCACTTTCTTCTGATTGCTCATCTTAAGCCGATTCAAACTCATCTTAACTATTAAGCAATGTACCTTCGTTATTTTGTAATGGCTCTTCATTTTCAGATATCTCATCTAAATTGTTATTTATTTGCTCGTCTTCATTTTCAATAGTTAAACCTATTTTAACTGACAATTTCCTTAGCATTTAATTTTTGCTCTTTTTGCTTAGCTGATATCGATTCTAAAAAGTATACATCTCTACTTACAATGAGCTGCCTTGTTTGTTCATCAAATAGTTTAAACGCCTTTGATGTGTCTGAATAACCAACCATCACGTATTGCTTTCCTCTTGGTTTGAATTTTCTATTCTCTCTCTTATTTAAAGCAATTGCTAGCGAACCAAATATCCGCAAATCTCCTACCTTCGGTACATGCCCATTCCATGCTTCATATGGTGTCATCTTAACAACTGCTCTTGTTTTTGACCTATTTCGAAGTACGTCGCCGTATGAACTGCTTCTGCCCACAATACTTCTTCAGCGCCAGCACTTATCAGCATGCATCTTGCCCTATCCAATAAAGTTCTATTAAAACGATTTATATTGGAACGATTTTCCGTCATCCCTTGTCAAATTTGGTTTTCAGAAAAACCGGTTTCGGCATTGTGCCATCATCAGTGTCGATTTTCTTTCTGATCTGTTGTTGTCGTTTGTCCTGTATTTATAGTCCGTAGGTACATGAGCAGGTATTGTCAAAATTGATGCTTGTGTATATTTAGTTATGTGTATGTGCTGTGTGTGAGGGTGGTTTACTAATCGTCGGCCAGGAACTACAGCAAAAATACAGGTCGTTGAACCGAAAATTGGACAAGCTGGCAGGACGACGAAAGGGTAACCAAAACCAAAACACACACCAGTTTCATGACAAGTTCGTTAACCTCACAACAGTGGCCATTACCAAGGAAGAGGCGCAACTTCTCGAAAAGGGCCTGAAGCACAATATCATGGACCAGAATACAGTAAGAAAAACAGAGCAAGCGATTGTAGATGCGGAGATCGCAATATCATTGATACCACAGGAAGAACAGGAGCACGCAAGACACATGTGCAAGGAAATCATAAAAAAGGAGGTGAAAGCACAGGAAGGACAAAAATCGAATACAGAGGAGAAAATAGGAAAGAATCTACGGCTTAAACTAAGGAAAAACAGAATTGTCACAACGAAAGCGGACAAAGGAAACACCACTGTGCTAACCGAAAAAGAGGAATATATATCCAAAACCGAGGATCTGAAAGAGGAAATGAAATGTCGTAGAATGAGAGAGGATCCCACAGATGAATACCAAAAACAAATCAAAGTTGCTATAAAAAATGCAACAAATATAGTAGATTCTAACATGGCACATAGATTGGTCCAAATGAACCCTTCGGCTCCTCCACTGATTGCGCTACCAAAACTCCACAAGCCGGACACGCCAATGAGGCCCATCATTAATTTTAAATCGGTACCATGTTACAAACTGTACAAATATTTAAAAACGATATTGAAAGATACTCTGGAGCTAAGGAACGAATATGCAATAGCTAACACAACAGAACTAATAGAGAGACTTGAAACCGTAGAGCTAACAAGGAACAGCAAATTGGTATCTTTTGACATAAAAGATTTATACCCATCTATACCACTATCGGAGACTTTGGACATAGTTAGCTCAACAATAGTTAATAATACAAAAAACAAAGCGAAAAGTATGCAAACACAAATACGCTAAGAACCACTATACGTCAAAACTATTTTCAATTCAACCATAAAATATATAGACAAACAAACGGTCTTGGAATGGGAAGCCCCACATCAGCAATTCTTATGGAAGTGTTCATGCAAAATCTGGAAGAAAAGTACATACAGGAGCTGAAGTCCAAATTAGGCGTGTCATTTTACGCTAGATACGTGGATGGCATAATATGCGTTTTAACTACTAATAAGGAAGAGCTTGTACTGGAGTTCCTCAACAAGCAGCACGGAAATATTAAATTTACAATGGAAACCGAAAAAGACGGAGAAATCAACTATCTAGCCCTCACGATAAATATTGATAAAGAAGCCAAACGATTTAAATATGTCATATATATATAGTCAACGGCCACCGACACAATAATACACAATACCTCAAATCACCCCCAACAGCATACAAATGCAGCATTAAGGCACTTGGTACATAGACTTGAAAGTACACCTCTTACACAAGAGGCATATAAGAGAGAACTTGAGGTCATATATAATATCGCTGCAAACAACGGATATAAAAAAAGCACTAGTAGATAAGCTCAGAAGGACAAATGGAGAACCAAAAAGAAATAAAACTTATTTGTACAAGTAAGACACTGTCTTTTAGGTAGTACATAAATCACATCAAAAAATTTAAGTTACATATAAATTAAGAGTTTAGGAAATATAATACTGCTTGTTTGAAACATCCTGCCTTACGAATTGCTTTTGTCTTGGAAGGAAGTGAGTTCCATAGACGGATTGTACTGACAAAGAACATTCTAGAGGATGTCGAGTATTTAAAAGCCGGTATCAACATATTCCATGTTCGATTAGCTTATTAAATGTGTAAGGGGGAAATTTTCGAATGCAGAAGTTTGTGCAAGAAACATAGAAACATAGAAACTTCACTCCCGAGTATTTGCACGGCACACGAAGATATGTGATCGTACTTTCTTTTAGAAAAAACAATTCGGGCGGCATTATTTATGGCCAGCTGAAGTTTGTTAAGAGATACTGAATCAAGGTTACCATATATAAGTTCACTGTAAGAAACTTGAGGTACTATAAGAGTTTTGACCAGCTTCAGTTTAGTGTCTCGCGGTAGTAAGTAGGCAGTTCTGTAAAGATGGCGAAGGGTGTTATAGATTTTACCCACCACAAAGCTGATATGGTCAGCACTAGTAAAACTAAAATTAGTTCTGAAGCCTAGATTGGTAACCACATCCTGGAAACCTATTTTATCATCACTTAGCAAAATTTCAGGAAGGCTGCTTAAATCATATGCTGCGTTCGATATTGCAATCGCCTTAGATTTTGACGCATTAAGATGTAGCTTATTTGAGCGAGCCCAGTTACTTATGGGCTTTAAATCAGTATTCAGCCTAACAAATAAGTCTTCGGAGAGCCCGATGGGGCGCGACATGTAGAGTTGGGTATCGTCGACGTAAAGATGTATAGATGCGTGGCTGCAAGAGGCGACTATGTCGTTGATGAAAAGTGTAAACAATACTGATCCCAGGATGGATCCTTGTGGAACGCCCAACGTTATGGAATTTAAATCAGAGAGTCTATCACCGCACTGAACTCGCTGGAATCGGCCAGTTGCATTAACTTAATTGCATAAGGGCTGAAATTATAGTAATTTTCGAGCGAAGTAGTATTTTAAAATCAACCATATCAAAAGCTCTTGAGAAGTCTAGAAGTACTAATACCGTAAGATCGTTGTCGTAAGCTGGACGTATATCTTCCAGAATCTTCAACATGGATGTAGCACAACTATGCCCTTTTCTGAAACCTGATTGGACTTCAGACAGCAAGTGGTTGTCATGAATATTGTCAATTATCTGCTTTGATAGTAGCTTTTCGTATACTTTGGATAAAGCAGGCAGTAGGCTAATTGGTCTAAAGTCTTTGCAGGAAACCGGAGAATTTGATTTAGGAACGGGAATAACATTCGCCTTTTTCCATTCACTTGGAAATCCACTGGTTATTATAGAAAAATTAAATATATGTGTCAGTGAAGAGATGGCAAAGGGAAGTATAAGTTTGATAAAACGCAAGCTAATGCCGTCGATTCCCACGGCATTAGACTTAATAGCCATAACAGCTCCTAGCACATCATTCTCAGTTACCACAGTGAAATCAAAAGTACCTGAGGTAGGCCGACTTTTTACCCCGGCTACAGCTATTTTACCATGATCGTTATCATCTTCATAAATAATAGCATTAGTTTCACTATCATTTGATTGGCCGCGTAAAAAGAACGAGTTCATAACATTGGGGTCAATGCTGCACTCAAGACGATCTTTTTTGGATACTCCTAAGGAACAAAGATTTTTCCAAATCATTATAGGAGGTAAATTAGTATCAAACTTAGCATTCAGATAAGCTACCTTAGCATCGCGGATGGAAAAATTAACCCGATTTCGTAAAACGCGGTAAGCTTCCCAAAGGGTTGCATTATGAGATCGCTTCCACTCTCTGTACGCTCTCCCATGCTTTTTTATTAAATTTAAAATTTCCGCTGTAAACCACGGCTTCTTGTGCCTTTGAACTTTTATGGTTTTTAGGGGACATGTGCATTAAAGAGGTAATTAACAATGTTATAAAAATGTTGCAATTTTTCATCTAACGTAGAAAAATAAACATATCCTCTCCAATCAAGACGAGAGGCCTATTCATTTAGAACTTCTAAGTTAACACCGTTGTAGTTCCTATATGTTAATTGAAAGCCAGTTTTTTAGTGTTAAATTTCAAGTCATACGCTAATATCTGCATTTTATGGTCAGAAATGCCTTCCATGGGAAGTTGGTCAAAATGATTTACGAAATTGACATTATTAACACATACCAGGTCTAGCAGACTAGGTTTACTGTTGGGAGCAAAACGGGTCGCGAATTGATTTATAATGTGTAAATCACACGATTCAAAGCTATCTATGATGGACTTACTACGGGAGTTACTACTAAGAATGTCTATATTGAAATCGCTGCAAACAATAACGTGCTCATAATTTAGAGAAAACTCAGTCAACTTCTGAAATAAGTAAGTTAGGTCGTTGGACCTGTTAGTAACACAGGCAACGAAACACTTTGTCCGAGTGTCGCTTATTTCAATAAAAATGCTTTCCACTTCACTTCCAGGCCCTGACTGATACACTATTCTAGGATTTAAAATACCTTTGCAATATATAGCAACTCCTCCACCGCGAACATTGCCTTTTCTGTCGTTTCTCAATAGTACATAATTACCCATTTTATAGTTGTGATCATCAACGCTGGACCTGAACCAGGTCTCAGTAATACAAATTAATTCAATAACGTTATCATCAAATATATATGAAAGATAACACTGGACCACGAATTTCAACTTTTTTTCTTTACCAGAAACAGCGTTATGAAATTCGTATGTAAAATCACCCCCTGATTTCGAAAATTGAGTTCATTTTTGATTCTATGGTACCGTTTTTGAGATATTTGCAATTTACCGTTATTCGAAAAAACCAAAAAGATGGCTCCCTTTAATTACGTATATCTCACGAACGGGTCAAGAAATTGCATTACAGAATCGGAAAGACGATAAAATTTGCTATAAATGCATCATACATTGTTTTTTGCTCAACCATATAGTTTTCGAGATATTAGCTCATCATTTCAGATTTTTGTTTTTTTTTTTATGAAAAAATATGAAAAAAATTACATTTTGCGAGGGCAGCATTCCAAAACCACAACTTTTTCTTACAATTATTTTTTATTTACGTAAAGCTCTGTTTAATTAGAAAAAATATAAGCTACCATGGAAGAAAATCGATGCAAAACTACGTAAGTTATAAGCGATCAAATAAAAATACCCAGGTTGCGCAATTTCAACGTATACCTCAAAACGTATGTATGGTATAAAGAAGAGTGAAATATCTAGCAATGCTCTATTTCTATTTAGTTAAAAGTTCAATTTATGAATGAAATTACCCATATTTTTAACTTTTTTTTTAAATTTATTTATGTTTGTACTATATTCTAACAATCTTTATCTTAATTTTATTTTACTATGTAGTCGAAATAATTATGTGTTCGACTTTGATGCATATTCAGTTTAGGATCGGTTTCTCTTATGAGAAACCAGCAGTAATCACCCATCATTGCGACGTCCCAGAATCCTTGATATCGATTTTCAACTAATTTCATTTGCTGATGAAACCTTTCGCCATGTTCGTCACTTTCGTCGCCAATGTTTGCCGGAAAAAGCTCAAATGTGAGTGCAGAAAGTGAATTTTTAACGACATATTTACGCCTGGAAAGAAAATATTAGTTAGGTAAACAAGTTATAGAATTTTGGGAAATTAATTTTAATAAGCCTTTAATATTTACCCATTTTCGCATAATTATTGATTAAGTCGTTCACTATCTGCTCGTAGTTAGGGCTTTTGTGTCTACCGAGAAAAGAAGCAACGACGTTTTCAAAGGATTCCCATGCTGCTGCCTCAACTGATGAGAGTAGTCCTTTGAATTGATTATTGTTGATCAACTTTTTTATTTGTGGTCCGACAAAAATACCTTCCTTTATCTTGGCTGGAGAAATATCTGGAAAAATTGTTTCACGTAAAGCTCTGTTTAATTAGAAACAAGTAAGGAAGGTTAAGTTCGGGTGTAACCGAACATTACATACTCAGTTGAGAGCTATGGTGACAACATAAGGGAAAATAACCATGTAGGAAAATGAACCGAGGGAAACCCTGGAATGTGTTTATATGACATGTGTATCAAATGAAAGGCATTAAAAAGTATTTTATGAGGGAGTGGGCCATAGTTCTATAGGTGGACGCCATTTAGGGATATAGCCATAAAGGTGGATCAGGGTTGACTCTAGAATGCGTTTGTACGATATGGGTATCAAATGAAAGGTGTTAATGAGTATTTTAAAAGGGAGTAATCCTTAGTTCCATAGGTGGACGCCGTTTCGAGATATTGCCACAAAGGTGGACCAGGGGTGACCCTAGAATTTGTACAATATGGGCATCAAACGAATGGTGTTAATGAGTATTTTAAAAGGGAGTGGGCCTTAGTTCTATAAGTGGATGCCGTTTCGAAATATCGCCATAAAGGTGGACCAGGGGTGACTCTAGAATGTGTTTGTACGATATGGGTATCAAATTAAAGGTATTAAGGAGGGTTTTAAAAGGGAGTGGTGGTTGTTGTATAGGTGGTCGCCTTTTCGAGATATCGCCATAAAGGTGAACCAGGGGTGACTCTAGAATGCGTTTGTACGATATGGGTATCAAATGAAAGGTGTTAATGAGTATTCTAAAAGGGAGTAATCATTAGTTCCATAGGTGGACGCCGTTTCGAGATATCGCCATAAAGGTGGACCAGGGGTGACCCTAGAATTTGTTTGTACAATATGGGTATCAAAAGAAAGGTTTTAATGAGTATTTTAAAATGGAGTAATCCTTAGTTCCATAGGTGGACGCCGTTTCGAGATATCGCCATAAAGGTGATCCAGGGGTGACTCTAGAATTCGTTTGTGCAATATGGGTATCAAACGAAAGGAGTTAATGAGTATTTTAAAAGGGAGTGGACCTTAGTTCTATAGGTGGACGCCTTTTCGAGGTATCGCAATAAAGGTGGACCAGGGGTGACTCTAGACTTTGTTTGTACGATATGGGTATCAAATGAAAGGTGTTAATGAGTATTTTAAAAGGGCGTGGGGCTTAGTTCTATAGGTGGACGCCTTTTCGAGATATCGCCATAAAGGTGGACCAGGGGTGACTCTAGAATGAGTTTGTACGATATGGGTATATAATTAAAGGTATTAATGAGAGTTTTAAACGGGAGTGGTGGTAGTTGTATATGTGAAGGCGTTTTCCAGATATCGACCAAAATGTGGACCAGGGTGACCCAGAACATCATCTGTTGGATACCGCTAATTTATTTATATATGTAATATCTGCCAAGATTTTAAGGGTTTTTTATTTCGCCCTGCAGAACATTTTCATTTTCTTCTACTTAATATGGTAGGTGTTACAACCATTTTATAAAGTTTTTTCTAAAGTTATATTTCGCGTCAATAAAACAATCCAATTACCTTACCATGTTTCATCCTTTTTTTCGTATTTGGTATAGAATTATGGCATTTTTTTCATTTTTCGTAATTTTCGATATCGAAAAATTGGGCGTGGTCATAGTCGGATTTCGTTCATTTTTCATACCCAGATAAAGTGAGTTCAAGTAAGCACGTGAACTAAGTTCATTAAAGATATGTCGATTTTTGCTCAAGTTATCGTGTTAACGGCCATGCGGAAGGACAGACGGACGACTGTGTATAAAAACTGGGCGTGACATCAATCGATTTCGCCCATTTTCACAGAAAACAGTTAACGTCATAAAATCTATGCCCCCACCAAATTTCAAAAGGATTGGTTAATTTTTGTTCGACTTATGGCGTTAAAAGTATCCTAGACAAATTAAATGAAAAAGGGCGGAGCCACGCCCATTTTGAAATTTTCTTTTATTTTTGTATTTTGTTGCACCATATCATTACTCGAGTTGAATGTTGACATAATTTACTTATATACTGTAAAGATATTAAATTTTTTGTTAAAATTTTACTTTAAAAAAATTTTTTTTTTAAAAGTGGGCGTGGTCCTTCTCCGATTTTGCTAATTTTTATTACGCGTACATATAGTAGTAGGAGTAACGTTCCTGCCAAATTTCATCATGATATCTTCAACGGTTGCCAAATTACAGCTTGCAAAATTTTAAATTACCTTCTTTTAAAAGTGGGCGGTGCCACGCCTATTGTCCAAAATTTTACTAATTTTCTATTCTGCGTCATAGGTTCAACCCATCTACCAAGTTTCGTCGCTTTATCTGTCTTTGTAATGAATTATCGCACTTTTTCGGTTTTTCGAAATTTTCGATATCGAAAAAGTGGGCGTGGTTATAGTCCGATATCGTTCATTTTAAATAGCGGTCTGAGATGAGTGCTCAGGAACCTACATACCAAATTTCATCAAGATACCTCAAAATTTGCTCAAGTTATCGTGTTAACGGACGGACGGACGGACGCACATGGCTCAATCAAATTTTTTTTCGATCCTGATTATTTTGATATATGGAAGTCTATATCTATTTCGATTCCTTTATATATGTACAACCAACCGTTATCCAATCAAACTTAATATACTCTGTGAGCTCTGCTCAACTGATTATAAAAAGATAAGCTATCATCGAAGAAAATCGATGCAAAACTACGTAAGTTATAAGCGATCAAATAAAAATACCCAGGTTGCGTAACTTCAATGTATGTATACATACATATATTAAAGGTATAAAGTGCAAATGGAATATTATCCGGATAAACGAATAACACCATAACAATGATAATACTTTTTCTTTAAATAAATCAAATAGTACTTTTAATACTCGAATTGTTTTATAGTAGGTAGAGTGGTTGCATCGAAAGGAAGAGTGGTTGGGTTCGAAAGCTGCTGTAGGCATGTAGTTATAAACATGTATTTCCATCACTTATGGGTAAGTATGCAAGTAGATTTTCAAAATTATAAGACACAGAAAATTTTTAAAGCCTACATCTAAAGCAGGTAGTATTTTCTTTTCCCGGCTTCGTATAAAAAGGAACCTTTCTGTCTAGGTAAGATTTGATTTTTTAAATTTTATTCTTGTTCCGAGTATAAATATGAGTTAATGCGCCTTGAAACTTCATAACATATGCAAGGCTCGCTGGAGATAGTTCAGTTCATAAGTCAAATTTCAAAACCGTGATTTAGTAAAAAAAATAAAATGAGTAAAAGGACGCGAGAATTTGAGTGTAATAACGGTCCAGATATGTTCTGTTTCATGTGTGGCCAATATACTATCATAAGGCGACGACGAGTGTTCTCAGATCATATCAAAACTTTATACTCCAAGTATTTTGGCATTGAGCCTAAAAATGCTGAAAAACTATGGACACCGAACACTTTGTGTGCATCGTGTCGAGTAGAATTGATTCAGTCGGAATCCGGACAACAAATAAAATTTGATACACCAATGATATGGAGAGAATCTACTTGCCATTCAATAGAGTGTCATATTTGTCAAACAAAAGTACTTGGCGTTGGAAGATCAAGAAGAGTAACCTATGCCAGCGTACCTACAGTGACATTACCAGTACTACATTCAACGGCAGTTGCGGATCCAGTTCCATTGTCAATAGTAACATCTGAGTGCGGGGAATCAAGTTGTACTGAATTTCGCATGGGAAAGGAGAGAAACGTTCTATCACAAGCACAACTTAATGATTGGATAAGAGATTTGGAACTATCCAAGGAAAAGGCCGAGATCCACACTTCTCGTATGCAACAATTTAAATTTGTATCATCCGATGTTAAGGTGATATATTGTAGAACTCGTCACGAACCATTTTCCAAACACTATACCAAGAAAGACAGTATATGCTACTGCAACGACATTCCTGGTTTATTCAAAGAGTTTGGTCAAACATATGATTCAAAAGAGTGGCGATTGTTCACAGACAGCAATAAACTGAGTTTAAAGGCTGTATTATTGCATATTGGTAACAAAAAGCCTTCTATCCCGCTAGCACATGCAGTAAATACAAAGGAAACCTACGAGGAAATGCAAAAACTACTCAAATTTATCAAATATGAAGAGCATGATTGGAAAATATGTTCTGATCTCAAAGTCGTTGCAATGCTATGCGGTCTACAAAGTGGCTACACCAAGCACTGCTGCTTCCTCTGCAAGTGGGATAGCCGAGCTCGTAAGCACCACTACGTCAGAAAGGATTGGCCGGAAAGAGTCGAGTTTACCGTTGGTGTGGATAACATCAAATACACCCCTCTTGTCAAGAAAGAGAAAATCATACTTCCACCCTTACACATCAAGCTCGGTCTCATTAAAAACTTTGTTAAGGCTTTGGACAAAGAAGGCGAAGCATTCGACTATTTGAAAACAATTTTTCCAGATATTTCTCAAGCCAAGATAAAGGAAGGTATTTTTGTCGGACCACAAATAAAAAAGTTGATCAACAATAATCAATTCAAAGGACTACTCTCATCAGTTGAGGCAGCAGCGTGGGAATCCTTTGAAAACGTCGTTGCTTCTTTTCTCGGTAGACACAAAAGCCCTAACTACGAGCAGATAGTGAACGACTTAATCAATAATTATGCGAAAATGGGTAAATATTAAAGGCTTATTAAAATTAATTTCCCAAAATTCTATAACTTGTTTACCTAACTAATATTTTCTTTCCAGGCGTAAATATGTCGTTAAAAATTCACTTTCTGCACTCACATTTGAGCTTTTTTCCGGCAAATCTTGGCGACGAAAGTGACGAACATGGCGAAAGGTTTCATCAGCAAATGAAATTAATTGAAAATCGATATCAAGGATTCTGGGACGTCGCAATGATGGGTGATTACTGCTGGTTTCTCATAAGAGAAACCGATCCTAAACTGAATAAGCGTCAAAGTCGAACACATAATTATTTCGACTACATAGTAAAATAAAATTAAGATAAAGATTGTTAGAATATATTACAAACATAAATAAATTAAAAAAAAAAAGTTAAAAATATGGGTAATTTCATTCATAAATTGAACTTTTAACTAAATAGAAACAGAGCATAGCTAGATATTTCACTCTTCTTTATACCATACATACGTTTTGAGGTATACGTTGAAATTGCGCAACCTGGGTATTTTTATTTGATCGCTTATAACTTACGTAGTTTTGCATCGATTTTCTTCGATGATAGCTTATCTTTTTCTAATTAAACAGAGCTTTACGCAGATAAAAAATATTTGGAAAAAAAAGTTGTGGTTTTGGAATGCTGCCCTCGCAAAAAGTAATTTTTTTCATATTTTTTCATAAAAAAAACAAAAATCTGAAATGATGAGCTAATATCTCGAAAACTATATGGTTCAGCAAAAAACAATATTTGCAATTGCTTGACCCGTTCGTGAGATATACGTAGTTAAAGGGAGCCATCTTTTTGGTTTTTTGGAATAACGGTAAATTGCAAATATCTCAAAAACGGTACCATAGAATCAAAAATGAACTCGATTTTCGAAATCAGGGGGTGGTTTTACATACGAATTTCATAACGGCGTCTCTGGTAAATTTTGGCCGTCGACCAGTGTAATCTAACTTCGCAGCCGTGAGACTACGAGAATTTAAATGGCACATATTTAAGGTTTTGCGTCTTTTAAATATTTTGCCCAAAATACACCTCACATGCCCACCGTTAGCACAATCATTGGTCAAATCACCCATTATCATAACAAACGAGCAAAATGTGCTCAACAAAGCAGTATGAAAAATTAGAGCGAAAAAGTAGGTGGGAGTGATAAATAAAGAAAAAGAAACAATATAAATTGATAATAGACTATAAACTAAGGAGTGAAACATTGCATTAGCATACTGTATTAAATATAAATATTGCATCACACATATGTACATATTTTCATAATTTATCTTCTACTGCAATTCAGTCAGCGCTCTCATGTCATTAATTTTAGCCGCTTCGCCTTGTTGGTGAGTACGCACATACACAGCTCCACGCATTGAAAAAACAGAAGTAAGCCGCTTATGTTTTTTTAGTTGAAGCGCATGCTGTAAAATCTCAAGGTTGCTCCTCGTTATGCGGCAGTTACCCACCGACGTGTGCTACGGACGTTTGTCGTACGAAGCACGTTTGACCGAACTCTCAAGCCCGTAGGAATCAATGTGTGTGTATTGTTTACAGATAAGCATCGTTGCCATTGACCATTTTGCATGTATGCTTATGGAAACATCAACTTTTTCCAATTTAATTTTTGATATTGTAAAAGGCCGGAATACATATTAAATAAGTATAAATAGATTACATATTTATAATCAGCACTTTTACATAATTATTTCGAATTATTTTCACAATTTTTTAAACTTTAATTAGGTGTTTTTGTATAAAATTGCAAACGGTCAAAAATTAGCGCGCAAAAGTTTACTAGGCAACTCTGTCTAGTGAGAGAGCGATCAGCTGACACATTCTTACGGAAAAAATCAAAATTGTTTTGATATCTACGTTCCGGGCTACGTACGTACGGGCGTTGCACGTCGGTGAGTTTTCATTTACATTGCACACTCATAAGATAGGTCGTGTCAGCTGACACGTTTTTGGTACGTACGTTCGTGAGTAACTGCCACATTAGACATTCATGCACAAAAATTTTGCCGCTTTTGTTGTTCCCAATATCCGTAAGAGCCATTGGCCTTTTGCTAGTTTTACAAAACGATGCAATTGCTCTTAGAAGTGAAGAGCGGTCAGAGGGAGAGTTTAACTTAACAATTATAGTTCGCCTATAATCATTTTTGCTCTTACGTATGCGAAAGGCAGAGCGTATTGACGGCACACTTAGCTTAACAGTGCGACATATGTTTGTGAACACTTCACCTAAATTTTCATCTGCAGTCTGTGGAACTCCACTTACCAAAACGTCCGAAAGTACAGCATTGTTTTGACATTCATTTATCTGCGTCTTAAGCGAATTTACCTCCAATCGAAGCTGCTTCCATACTATTGTAGATTGTTTTCAGATTTGTGATCCCTGCCGTCAGCTCACCAACTCTTTGAAGAACTCTCTGCTCAGACTCTCTAACAAGTTCCGAAAACTGCTCCATCATGCTCTCTTTCCATATGATCAATTTTGCCTCTAGGCGGGAAATCTCACTAGAACTTGACGATGGGCTCTCCATTTTCGAAGCCTTCACAAATATAGGAGTATGAAGAGGAGAAGCAGAAGATGTTTGGCGTGTTGTTATCTTTGTTTTTGGTAGTGGCATATTTATGTATGTTTATGCAATAATAGCAACGAATTCAAATAAATAGATTTATTTGAAACAAATATAACAGCAGCGAAACTTTGCAAACGGATCTCACGCACCGATAGAAAACAAATGTATAAGGCTTTTCCGTGTGTTTATGCGAAACTATAATGACGATAACTTTAAAACAGGCATGCTTAACCAACGAAACGATATCATTTCGTTACGATAATTAACGTTAATAAACGAAACAAAGTCATTTCACAAATAAAAAAGTTGATCAACAATAATCAATTCAAAGGACTACTCTCATCAGTTGAGGCAGCAGCATGGGAATCCTTTGAAAACGTCGTTACTTCTTTTCTCGGTAGACACAAAAGCCCTAACTACGAGCAGATAGTGAACGACTTAATCAATAATTATGCGAAAATGGGTAAATATTAAAGGCTTATTAAAATTAATTTCCCAAAATTCTATAACTTGTTTACCTAACTAATATTTTCTTTCCAGGCGTAAATATGTCGTTAAAAATTCACTTTCTGCACTCATATTTGAGCTTTTTTCCGGAAAATCTTGGCGACGAAAGTGACGAACATGGCGAAAGGTTTCATCAGCAAATGAAATTAATTGAAAATCGATATCAAGGATTCTGGGACGTCGCAATGATGGGTGATTACTGCTGGTTTCTCATAAGAGAAACCGATCCTAAACTGAATAAGCGTCAAAGTCGAACACATAATTATTTCGACTACATAGTAAAATAAAATTAAGATAAAGATTGTTAGAATATAGTACAAACATAAATAAACTTAAAAAAAAAAAGTTAAAAATATGGGTAATTTCATTCATAAATTGAACTTTTAACTAAATAGAAACAGAGCATAGCTAGATATTTCACTCTTCTCTATACCATATATACGTTTTGAGGTATACGTTGAAATTGCGCAACCTGGGTATTTTTATTTGATCGCTTATAACTTACGTAGTTTTGCATCGATTTTCTTCGATGATAGCTTATCTTTTTTCTAATTAAACAGAGCTTTACGTAAATAAAAAATATTTGGAAAAAAAAGTTGGGGTTTTGGAATGCTGCCCTCGCAAAAAGTAATTTTTTTCATATTTTTTCATAAAAAAACAAAAATCTGAAATGATGAGCTAATATCTCGAAAACTATATGGTTCAGCAAAAAACAATGTATGATGCATTTATAGCAAATTTTATCGTCTTTCCGATTCTGTAATGCAATTGCTTGACCCGTTCGTGAGATATACGTAGTTAAAGGGAGCCATCTTTTTGGTTTTTTCGAATAACGGTAAATTGCAAATATCTCAAAAACGGTACCATAGAATCAAAAATGAACTCGATTTTCGAAATTAGGGGGTGGTTTTACATACGAATTTCATAACGGCGTCTCTGGTAAATTTTGGCCGTCGACCAGTGTAATCTAACTTCGCAGCCGTGAGACTACGAGAATTTAAATGGCAAATATTTAAGGTTTTGCGTCTTTTGAATATTTTGCCCAAAATACACCTCACATGCCCACCGTTAGCACAATCATTGGTCAAATCACCCATTATCATAACAAACGAGCAAAATGTGCTCAACAAAGCAGTATGAAAAATTAGAGCGAAAAAGTAGGCGGGAGTGATAAATAAAGAAAAAGAAACAATATAAATTGATAATAGACTATAAACTAAGGAGTGAAACATTGAATTAGCATACTGTATTAAATATAAATATTGCATTACACATATGTACATATTTTCATAATTTCTCTTCTACTGCAATTCAGTCAGCGCTCTCATGTCATTAATTTTAACCGCTTCGCCTTGTTGGTGAGTACGCACATACACAGCTCCACGCATTGAAAAAACAGAAGTAAGCCCCTTATGTTTTTAGTTGAAGCGCATGCTGTAAAATCTCAAGGTTGCTCCTCGTTATTCGGCAGTTACCCACCGACGTGTGCCGTACGTACGGACGTTTGTCGTACGAAGTACGTTTGACCGAACTCTCAAGCCCGTAGGAATCAATGTGCTTGTATTGTTTACAGATAAGCACCGTTGCCATTGACCATTTTGCATGTATGCTTATGGAAACATCAACTTTTTCCAATTTAATTTTTGATATTGTAAAAGGCCGGAATACATATTAAATAAGTATAAATAGATTACATATTTATAATCAGCACTTTTGCATAATTATTTCGAATTATTTTCACAATTTTTTAAACTTTAATTAGGTGTTTTTGTATAAAATTGCAAACGGTCAAAAATTAGCGCGCAAAAGTTTACTAGGCAACTCTGTCTAGTGAGAGAGCGATCAGCTGACACATTCTTACGGAAAAACTCAAAATTGTTTTGATATCTACGTTCCGGGCTACGTACGTACGGGCGTTGCACGTCGGTGAGTTTTCGTTTACATTGCACACTCATAAGATAGGTCGTGTCAGCTGACACGTTTTTGGTACGTACGTTCGTGAGTAACTGCCACATTAGACATTCATGCACAAAAATTTTGCCGCTTTTGTTGTTCCCAATATCCGTAAGAGCCATTGGCCTTTTGCTAGTTTTACAAAACGATGCAATTGCTCTTAGAAGTGAAGAGCGGTCAGAGGGAGAGTTTAACTTAACAATTATAGTTCGCCTATAATCATTTTTGCTCTTACGTATGCGAAAGGCAGAGCGTATTGACGGCACACTTAGCTTAACAGTGCGACATATGTTTGCGAACACTTCACCTAAATTTTCATCTGCAGTCTGTGGAACTCCACTTACCAAAACGTCCGAAAGTACAGCATTGTTTTGACATTCATTTATCTGCGTCTTAAGCGAATTTACCTCCAATCGAAGCTGCTTCCATACTATTGTAGATTGTTTTCAGATTTGTGATCCCTGCCGTCAGCTCACCAACTCTTTGAAGAACTCTCTGCTCAGACTCTCTTACAAGTTCCGAAAACTGCTCCATCATGCTCTCTTTCCATATGATCAATTTTGCCTCTAGGGGGGAAATCTCACTAGAACTTGACGATGGGCTCTCCATTTTCGAAGCCTTCACAAATATAGGAGTATGAAGAGGAGAAGCAGAAGACGTTTGGCGTGTTGTTACCTTTGTTTTTGGTAGTGGCATATTTATGTATGTTTATGCAATAATAGCAACGAATTCAAATAAATAGATTTATTTGAAACAAATATAACAGCAGCGAAACTTTGCAAACGGATCTCACGCACCGATAGAAAACAAATGTATAAGGCTTTTCCGTATGTTTATGCGAAACTATAATGACGATAACTTTAAAACAGGCATGCTTAACCAACGAAACGATATCATTTCGTTACGATAATTAATGTTAATAAACGAAACAAAGTCATTTCACAAATAAAAAAGTTGATCAACAATAATCAATTCAAAGGACTACTCTCATCAGTTGAGGCAGCAGCGTGGGAATCCTTTGAAAACGTCGTTTCTTCTTTTCTCGGTAGACACAAAAGCCCTAACTACGAGCAGATAGTGAACGACTTAATCAATAATTATGCGAAAATGGGTAAATATTAAAGGCTTATTAAAATTAATTTCCCAAAATTGTATAACTTGTTTACCTAACTAATATTCTCTTTCCAGGCGTAAATATGTCGTTAAAAATTCACTTTCTGCACTCATATTTGAGCTTTTTTCCGGAAAATCTTGGCGACGAAAGTGACGAACATGGCGAAAGGTTTCATCAGCAAATGAAATTAATTGAAAATCGATATCAAGGATTCTGGGACGTCGCAATGATGGGTGATTACTGCTGGTTTCTCATAAGAGAAACCGATCCTAACAAAGTCATTTTGTTGCGTTTATTAACGTTAATTATCGTAACGAAATGATATCGTTTCATTGGTTAAGCATGCCTGCTTTAAAATAATGCGATTTATTGCAGCGAAGGCGGAATACACGTCTACTCTCTATACATATTGCAAAACTATGAAAGGAAAATAATAGCTGGACGACTATGACATATACTGGGAAAGCAACATATAAATTGGCAAACTTCTTTGAAAAATACAACATTAACAAAGCATTCAAAACATTGAACAACAATCTAGGGTGAAAACTAAGAACTAACACTAACTCAGAGGATCCGTTCAGCAGCCACGGCGTATACAAGCTTACCTGCGGATGCCAGCATAGTTACATAGGACAAACAGGACGGCAAATAAGAACGAGGTTCAGAGAATATATTAGAGATTACAACAAAAAAATACGGAATCAAAATATTATACACGAGTCTAACTTCGCGAATCACATGGTCGAGAATGAATGTTCCCCAGCAAACGTCAATAAAACAGTTAGGGTTCTTCACATACAAGAAAAGGGCCGACGTCTCAACGTACTCGAAAACATGGAAATCTACAAACAGAAAACATTCGACGGTAGAATAATAAACGAACAGATAAACACAATATCTGACACAATATTCGAGCCCTTAAAACTTGTTTACAGGAAACAAAGAAATCACACAGGTACAACAGACAAACAATTAACACAACAAAACAAAAAACCGACAAAGAACGTCAAACGACTAAAATCACACATTTTTACCTACCCCAGTCAGCCACACAAATCGATTAGTAAACCACCCTCGGTTCTGAATGAACACGCAGCACATACACATAACTAAATATACACAAGCATCAATTTTGACAATACCTGCCCATGTACCTATGAAATATAAATACAGGACAAACGACAACAACAGACCAGAACGAAAATCGACACTGATGATGGCATAACGCCGAAACCGGTTTGTCTCAAAACCAAATTTGACAAGGGATGGCGGAAAATCGTTCCAATATAAATCATTTATCCACCCTGTCGGATAATCAACCAAACAAAATAAGTTCTATTAAAACGCTCTGTCGCGCCGTTTTGTTGTGGTGTGTATGGCACTGATAATTGTCTAACAATTCCATTACCCTTCAAGTATTGGTCAAATGCTTTATTTACAAATTCTATGCCGTTGTCTTAAACTCTTTAAATTTTTCCAATACCTCATGTTTATGTCGTAGGAAATAAACAAAGACATAACGCGCCTTGTCGTCAATGAACTTGGGGAAATATTTTGCGCCGCTAACAGATGCAACTTTGACTGAACCACAAACCTCGGTGTGTACCAACCCCAATATTTCGCTAGCACGACTTTCTGCACTTGTATACGCTCGCTGGTAACATTTGCCTGTCATACAAATTGTACAATCAATAGTAGCCGGTATGTTGATTTTCAATCCATTCCTGGCATGCTTAACCAACGAAACGATATCATTTCGTTACGATAATCAACGTTAATAAACGAAACGAACTCATTTCGTTTCGTTTATTAACGTTAAGATCGTCAAATTAACGAAATGATTTCGTTTCGTTTTCTGCCATATCAAAACGAAATCAAATCGTTTATGTTGATTATTAATTTCAAACTATGCTGGCAAAGCTGATTGATGGCGGAGTCATTAAAGGTGAAAGCATTAGCCAAGCTGATTGCAACTTTTCTCTTGAATTTTGACAGTACGAACATTTCTCAGAGTATTTTTGACATTACCACCAACGAATTACACAAACAAATTACATAGAGTTTGTGTGTGTATGTGCGCTCGTTGTTGCCACCTTACGGCTTCACCATGGCTGTAGCATTGCTAGCACAATTCAAACATAAAGTATCACGTTTTTGTTAACGTTTTTAACGTTAACGAAAGCTTTTCGTTTCGGTTAAAAACGAGATACAATTTATTTTGATAATTTCTTTATCGATAATATTTCGAAGTGTTTCAACGGAAACGGTGGAAATTTTTTGATAAACGATTAGCTTAACGTTAAGGTGCATCCCTGATCCATTCACCATTTCGTTACTGACCAACTCGCGCATGCTTGGAAAATTTAAATGGCCAAAGCGTTCATGCCATTTCATCCCCTCAACTGATTTCCTAGAAAAAAAAAAAAACAAGTTTGTATTTATTTCAAATAAATAGAGATTACTTATCTTGTTTGCAGCACGAAATATTGTTCCTCCGTGCTCGTTGATCATGTCTGCTGTATTGTTGTTAAATTTTACTGTATAACCTCTGTTAACTGCCTTCGCAACTGACATAAACACTGAAAGAAATGGTGCTAGTAAAATCAACAAATCTGTTCTGTTGTTCTTGACTTAACGGAGATTCGGTGAGATTTATCGAATTATGGTTAATTCGGCCGAGTTGTTTTTCAAGTGAACAAATTAGTTAAGTCATTTCAACACAAGAGTTAAGTTAACAAAATTCTGTAAAATTGACAGATTCCTAATCACTCAAAGTGATTTTTCTGTTAAGGCAACTGATCTTACAGGTCATTCCAACAGCGAACAACTGTCAATGCATGAGCAAATTTCAAAGAGAATTTTACGCTCATTGCGCTCTCTACTTTGTACTTATGACGATGGTGCCACTTCTTTAAAAAAAAACACCGAAAATAAGAAAACCACCAAATCGAAAAACACACAAATTCGAAAACAACAAAAAACTAGTTTTTCAGTTATCAATACAAAACAAAAAAACTCTTTTTTGAATTTAATGTGCATAACACTGCAAAAAATTATGCGATACCGGGACACCTATTTTGCAACTTCTCCAAGCGAAATACAAAATTGCGCCCTCTTGTTGCAAAATTTTTGCTTGAACGAACAGGATTTTTCCAAAATTAGTAACCTTTTGTTCAAGTTTTTACTAGTTTTCACTCACGCGAACGAAACTAATAAGATAATATAAACATCCTTTTTTAATGTTGATGTTTCTGACAGCATAAAAGTTTGAGTTGTTTTGGAATCGTTGCAAAATAAAGTGTTACGAGGATTAAACTTTCCGAATTAGATGTAAAGTTACTCACGTGGTGAATTACCTTCCTGATTCTTTACTTTTCTATAACTTACAAGTCCTCTATTTAAAATGTTATGTGAAACATTTATACTACAAGTTTTGTTCGAAAAAATCACGTGCGGCAACTTTACGTGCGAGAGAAAAAATTGAGAATAAGCATTAAAGTGACGCGGGGCGAAATTCAAAACCATTGTGAATTCATACAAGTGGCGAATGTTTGATAAAAACATTCACAATTTTAAACAGCCTCGATCACCTGTTCAATCGCTGTTCGATTATTTAAATCATTTGCTCAATAGTAATTTTCAAATACTTTTGTAGACGACTGGTATATTGCATTATTTACATATTTTAAATTGTTCGCATAGATGGCTGCTCAAATTTAATCTACTAACTTGATTTTGAAATGAATATTAATATGTTGTCTGATTTTCCTTATACACATTGAAAAGAAAAGCTGATTTGAAACACAAATGTGCAATTCATGGCACTTCAATTTAATAACGGGGAGCAAAAAACAAAGCTTTCTTCCCTTCTCTGGCCATTCGCGACAGCCGTTCTCCCTGTCAGCTATTATTTGACAGGTAGGTATGGCAATGGAGGAATACAAAGATTTTTCACTTGTATGAATTCACAATGTTCAAAACTATAAATTAAATAAATTATAAAAAATAAAATTTGGTGAAAGTGCATTTAATAAAACAAAGTAATAAAGTGTATAATGTTTAATGTATGTGTATAATGTTTAATTGTAAAGTTGAAATAAAGTTCTTGAAACCGACGCCAATGTGGTTTAACAAACGGTACATGCTCTTATTTTCGCTAGAGTATGTACTAACGCGTGTGTGAATATTAGGGTGCGCCTTATTCTTTGACTTTGAAATATGGGGCGTAACACCCCCCAAAAGTTGCATTAGAGTATAATATTATGTTCTACAAAAAATTTTGGCTATTGGATAATGGGAAGACGTGGCGCAACGAGGGTTAAGTTTGCAAGATTCATAACATTTAATAAAAAAATTTTTTAAAATCACAATATCTTCAGTACTATTGAACCGATTTTCAAAACTTTTTTTGCATTGGATAGGTAATTGAATTGCCTTTCATTTGAGGTACCACTGCTGTGGGTGCAAAACCGCGTATGTGCAAAATTTCAATTTATTTTAAAAATAGCCCTGGGCTACGCCATGCCAAGTCCTTCTGCGTAGTACATCCTTCTGAGAAGTTGCATTAGAGTATAATATTATGTTCTGCAAAAAATTTTGGCGATTGGATAATGGGAAGACGTGGCGCAACGAGGGTTAAGTTTGCAAGATTCATAAAAATTGCAATATAAACCAATAATACTACAGTGGTAATTTTATGAGCGATTTTATTTCTAAATTTTATAAGAAAAGGTATTTGCATTTTGAAAAAGAATAGCGAGTTTAATAAATTAATTTTGTTCATAAACTTTTTTATACATACATATAGGCATTTACACATAGTACATCAATGCTCTTATTGCAAAAGTGTCGACTTTTTTGCGTCAGGGTAAAGTTTCCTATAAACAGCTATAGTTTGAACAATAAATTGCTTTTTTCCTCATTTTTTGAAAGTACGTTAATAAAATCTTCCATAAGCTTTACTGCTCTTTCTGCCGTATCATTAAGTACATTTATTTTATTAACTATGTTTAATCCGACATTGTAAGACGACTCATCTTTCCATTCTACAGGATTTTTTGCTAAAAAATCTGTTGGTATACCGAATCTTTTAAAGAAAGTTTTGGGTTTTTGTGAAATGAAGTCTTCAATACTTTTGTCGGAATATAGGCTATAATCCTGTGAAGGTACTATCAACTTTTTTCCTCGGTATCGTTAACATTTTTCAAAGCGGTCACCATACGTTTTTTTATGTCATTGTTGATTTGTGGGTCAAAAAAGGCAAATCCAGCAGCTTCTGCAGTTAAATACCATAAATGGTTACAAAATTTGCGTAGCAGTTCCTGACTAGCCCTTTCATCTATGTATCTGTAAGCATACAAGTTCTTGATCAAAGCTAAATCTTGCCTCGTAGCTTCTGCAGAAACGGGTGCTCTTGTCCAGGCTCTCAAATAAACTTTTGCAACGAATATACAAATGTCCGGAATCCCATCTTCCTCATATTTGCTTAAATTAAACTCCTCCCGAAATAAAAATATTTTTAAGCGATAAATTGCCTTAGCCATCCACCTGGCATGATTAAATGCTCCAGGTGCCCGAAATACGAACTGGGATATCGTACCACCAAGAAAAACTACAACTAGCTGGAGTAATTCTTTATAATCCTCTCGTGGTTGATTTTCATTGAGATTCTGCAAGGCGAATTCTATAATTTCTGATGCGTCCACAAGTGTATCTTTCACATAGTTATCCTCAACACCACATTTGAAATTCATTTGATTTATTTTCTGCCAACTCTGTTTAAATCTGTGAAATATTTGAACACCAGGACCAGAAGACACTTGCATTTTTTGTTCAAACATGCTCCGCAAAATTATTTCCAGAATGTGATGTCGGCAGGGTAAATATAAAAGGTCTCTCTCTAATTTTTGCTCTAAAATTATACACGTCCCATGTAAACGTCCCATATTGGACGCTGTAGTATCGCAGCAGAGGGCTTGCACTTTTTCAAGAAGGCCCCATTCGCTGAGCAAGTTGTATATGGCTGACGCTTGTTGCTTTGCCGTACCTGCAGAAATAGCTGGGATTCCAAGCAATTGTTCAGTACCATTGAATGATATCACTACCGGTAGCCGATCAACGTTCTCTGAGTTGATCAAAGATGGTAAAATTTTACCATCCCAATGAACCACCACTGCAGTTATTTCCTGGTTTTTGAAGGCGCGATAAATTTTTTGGGCGGATTCAACTCGATATCGAAAACGACACCGTCGAAGGGTGGTTCAGTTTATAATAAAGTCGTTAGCGTTTTAAAGCTTTAGGAGTTGCTATTAGTATTCGTACCGCATCACGATCACTTACTTTGCATTTATTCAGAACTGTGACAAGCTCGGGTGTAATAAAGTTGATTCGCGCCCGACTTTTCTTTACATTACTGGGACCCGGCAAATCGTCGAAATCTTTGGATAAATCTTCATCATCTTGCTCATTTTCACTACTTTCATCTTCAGTTAACGTGCATTCGGGATTTTTATACTCGCCTATTAAACAACAAAACAAAAAGAAAAAATTTATACTTTTTGCAACACACTTGACACAAACATATTCGGCGCTTTTACGTTTTCCTACAGCTTCGCGAAGGAGTTTCCTTTGGCTTAGAAGAAATAATTTATCTTCCTCAATCGTAATTAGTTGTAGGGCATCAGCGTGGGCAATGTCAAAAAGGTTATTAAAAGTTGCAACAAAATCTTGCTCCCGATTTTCCTGCATTGTTCTTCAGCAACCCCTTCCATTCCTGATACAAGCCTTCAAGTTTTAAAACACTTTTGTCCACATTCTTCGTTGGTATTCGTGCTTTAGCCCAAAAAATTCCACTTCTTTAATAACGAGGTAAGCAGCACTACGGAGACTTAATTTTACTTTACGAAGGTTATAAAAAAGCAAACGCAAAACTTGTTCGTTGGATGGCAACTTAGCACCGATAATTTGGCTTTCATCATAGTCAAGGAGATATAACTTTTCTTGTGTCCTGGTTTGCATTTTTAACTTAATTTAATTTAATTGTCTTATTTAAATTACACGAGGTAGCACACTTTAAACTGCTTGATAAACTAAATAATTATCACGTCTGTATAAGTCAAGTTTGCAGCTCCAAAGTGATTTTTGGTATATTTTTTGATCTCTTTGGACACTTTGGAGCTTGCACTACTTTTAAACAGTTTTTAGTTTTTATTTTTATTAAACACTTTATGACTTATTTCACTACTGCTTAAATGCCTACATTTTGGCCGCGCTTAAGTAGTTTTTTACCGACGACCTGTTCAGGTGTTTCGCGACACGATTTGGCTTCGGCTAAACCAAAGTTCGGCACGGAGAAAAAGTACTTAAGCGTGGTGTCGAATTGGTAGCAGATTAGTTGCAAGCTGCCAGCCACCGCTGTGCGAGCTACATACATGTAGGTTTGTGTGTCAATGCAATGCCTGCATATGGCTCCTGATTATGAATATTTATGTATGTCTGTGTATGTATTATGTATACTCTAATGCAACTTCGCAGAAGGATGTACTACGCAGAAGGACTTGGCATGGCGTAGCCCATGTTTTTAAAATAAAATTTGAAATTTTGCACATACGCGGTTTTGCACCCACAGCAGTGGTACCTCAAATGAAAGGCAATTCAATTATCTATCCATTGCAAAAAAGTTTTGAAAATCTGTTCAATAGTACTGAAGATATTGTGATTTTAAAAAATTTTTTATGAATCTTGCAAACTTAACCCTCGTTGCGCCACGTCTTCCCATTATCCAATCGCCAAAATTTTTGCAGAACATAATATTATACTCGAATGCAACTTTTGAGGGGGTGTTATGCCCTGTACGCTATATTTTTTTTCTCCCATATAGCTAAGGCGCACCCTAGTGAATATGTACATATGTAGCATATATGTATATATATAGCAAGCATGCGTATTTATGTATTCACATATTTACGTATATATATGGCAACATACTTTCGTACAAAGCTTTCGATGGTGATTCGGAACAAGTTTTGTTTATTTGAATTCAGATTTATGTTATTATTATTTTAATTAATATTACTAAATATAGCAATAAAATCATTAGAAATGAAATGTACTTATTTATTATTTAATTTAATTAAAAAAACTACGTAAGTTGAAAAATATATTTAACCGGCTTTTATTTTTTCTACAGGTATTACTGTCATAGGTATGAACAGAAAACTCTGTTGATGTAAAAGTTTACGCTATTAATCTAAAAAAAAAAAAAAAACAGAAATATCTGTTGATTTCACTGTCAGTGTCATTTCGACTGATAGTTATTTCGAATGAACAGAAATCCCTTTCATATTAACAGTTTTGATTGGTATTCTTACAGCGACAGTAATAATTGTTAATTTTACAAAACTATGGGTAAAGTATAATGAAACAACTTTTTTTGTTTATTTGCCTACTAAAACGGTCAATTACGAATCAACGATTTGTGCGCAGTTGATTCAACATCTTGTTGCGATGGATAAAAATTTACAGAAATTTCGGTTGAATTTACCCGTATTTCGGTTGATTTTACCAGTCTCTTTCTTTCAGTGAAATTACACTGAAAACCAGGTACATATAAAACATTCGCCAATGTGAATTGTTTCGTTTTCAAATGTGCGACTCCTTTGCCTATCGCTAACAAATTTTTATCGCCAGCTAACATGATGGTTTCTTCATGTACTTCGAACTCGTCAAACATGTTTCGATTGCGGCACAAACAAAGAGCATACATAACAAGAGACGTCAGTTCGTATGTTTCATATGAAACACCCGCTACAAGAGATTGGGGTTTCTGACAGTTGCTTCCCACTTTTCGTTTTAATTTTCGCCGCATGTCAAAACCAAGGCGAATTCAGTAGAGGTGGTGTTATCCCAACAGCTGATTGCTTCTTCTTGATAATTTTCCATTCAAAGCCTTGTACAACAATATGTCAGTTAATCGAAATCAATGAAAATTTTCTTTTGAACTGACTTTCTTCTGCACGGCGAATTGGTTGAATTCGCTTTGCCACCACTTGGTATGGATACGCCTTGATGTCAAAACACTAGAGCAGTGTTGCCAGAACCTTTTTTGCAAGAAAAGGCTATATGGACAAAAATTAAAGGTTAAAAGAAGCGAAATAAAATTTTTTAAAGCTAAGAATAAAAGTTAAAGTTAAAGGCAACTTTTCAACAGTTTTACTAATTTTTTTCAAAAAACCATAACAGCTCTGCAAAAATTGAGGTTGGTGTATTCATCGATTGCATATGAACAAACAAAATGAAGCAGTATTTTTCTTTTGAATGTAGAGTATGAATGCAGTGATAATATTTGTCGATTTATGACAAGCAAAATAGTAAAGGAAACGGTTACTCAAAATGCAAAAAATAAAATTTTGGGTTTATTTGATACTGTTTCTCCGATATTTCTGTCAATTAAACCTACATTTGTGCATCGTTGCAAGCACACAAATTTATTCATTTCAATGACGTAAAAATACATGGAAGAATAAACAGATGGAAAGTTATATGACAGTATATGTCTTCGCTTATTAAAATGGGTTTTCGGACCCCAACTCCGAATTTTGAGGGCGTATATGATCCAAGTATCCAGATTTTGTATACGAGGCTACACCTAAAACTTGAGGTATATCCTGAAAAGAATATATTTTCAATGTCATATAGTGTTGTTAATTGAGTTAACATTGTCGCGTTCGTTAATCTACGAACATTAGCCTCTCGTCTAAGGAATGTAAAATTTCGCCTAAGTTTCGCGAAGATTCTCATAAAATTCATGAAAATGTCGCGCCAGGAACCCAGACCTGCCCATATACATAAATAAGTCTCAAAATATTTGTATGAGAATTAATGAGATCATTTCTTATAACAGAGTCGTGGTAGCATACAAATCGTGGCAAAACAAAATCGGGGCAATATTTCGTACAGAATAGGAAAAGGGGTACAAATTTAGCCATTTTGCAGAGTCACAGGTTACCTGGTTCAAGTCGATTCGCCTGAATGCACTAAATGTAAAATTTTGTTTTCAATTAATTTTTTCGCTAGCCATCTTATTGGCTCCATCAATGGCAAGCTTTATAAAATTACCAAGAGGCAAGCGTGATTTTGAAATAAATTTGTAATATCAAAATCGTGGTTACTTGCTTAAAAAGCACCAAAATTTATAAAAAGGTACCATCGCAACAAACAGAGTCCGAAGTCGCAACCGTGGTTTTCGCCGTGTTTTTGCGAACAGTCATAAAAAGAAACGTCAGTAACCCCAATCTAAATCAGCGAGTAGTTTGGGTGGAGTAGTATGGGGGGGGTGGAGCCGTGTGTAGAAGTCCACGAAAGTGGGAAAGTTTCTGACCGCCATTCACCTGGGAATGGCCAGGGCGATTCTTTTGCATGCGGTTCAAACAGCTCACTACTGCCGGTCGCTTGCGGCTAAGTATCCTCTAATGAGCTAATGTGAGAAGGCGAAAACCTGGCTAGGCCACTCTGACATAATCGGTTTAAGGGCTAGCCGGGGGAAGATCTCATCGGCAGCGTCTGTACACCTCTAGGTGTGGCTGCAAGCGGGCGTCTGTCTTGGAGCAACAAGCGGCTTGCTATATAAACGTGCAAGTAATATTTTCACCCCCGCTGAGCGGGTTATGTGCTGGGCTTGGACCCGCCACGTAAAACCATACTCCAATGAAATATAACAATAAGCCTCGGATAAATACACTCTCCATTGATGACGACCATGGCAAACGTTTGAAGGACAATGAATTGAGGGCATGCACCTGGAACGTCCGCTCCCTGAATGGGATTGGTGCAGATGCCCGGCTGGTTGATGTCCTAAATACAATACTAAATATAAATACAGGACAAACGACAACAACAGACCAGAACGAAAATTGACACTGATAATGGCACAACGCCGAAACCGGTTTGTCTCAAAACCAAATTTTACAAGGGATGGCGGAAAATCGTTCCAATATAAAGCATTTATCCACCCTGTCGGATAATCAACCAAACAAGATAAGTTCTATTAAAACGCTCTGTCGCGCCGTTTTGTTGTGGTGTGTATGGCACTGATAATTGTCTAACAATTCCATTGCCCTTCAAGTATTGGTCAAATGCTTTATTTACAAATTCTCTGCCATTGTCTTAAACTCTTTAAATTTTTCCAATACTTCATGTTTATGTCGTAGGAAATAAGCAAGGACATAACGCGTCTTGTCGTCAATGAACTTGGGGAAATATTTTGCGCCGCTAACCGATGCAAAGTTGACTGAACCACAAACGTCTGTGTGTACCAACCCCAATATTTCGCTAGCACGAATTTCTGCACTTGTATACGCTCGCTGGTTACATTTGCCTGTCATACAAATTTTACAATCAATAGTAGCAGGTATGTTGATTTTCAATCCATTCACCATTTCGTTATACGCCAATTACACGGCTCAAGTATCCTTGTGCCAATTACCAATTTGCACAAGGATTTGCCCGGTGTGTGCACTGGTTGCGCTATTTGCGCAGAGAACTGCGCTAAAATTAAATCGATTTTGATATTTACGCATGTCTGCAAATATTGCACATGCTTTTTTCTTCGTATGTGGTGAATCTTACACAGTTTACCTGTGGTTTCTGATAATATAACATCAGTAATTATTGCTTAAAAATGTTAATATCGAAGGCGTAAGGACCATCTCTAGCTTGTAACAGGAATTCACACAAATTCAATATTACATAATAATTTTTTATACAATTAGAACATATGTTTCATTTGTTGCGCTAGTTGAAAAATTATTATTGCGCAGTGCTGCAATGAGTTGAGCTGGTCTTGCAACTAAAATATGAAAATTATAAATACAATGGAAAATAAACGCTTCTGGTGCGAGTTTTTCGACTTATACTGTGAATTACCAGAACTGTGGAAAATAAATAGTGTTTTTTTTTTATACAATTAGTGCGTTTTTTATACAATTAAAACACATGTTTCATTTGTTACGCTACATTAAAAATGAATATTGCGCAGTGTTTTTGAGCCGTGTATGTCAAAATTTTTATTTGCACAAATTCCGTCGTTTTATATTTGCGCATGGCTTTTGTGTCATGTATGGGCCGTCTTACTGACCAACTCGCGCATGCTTGGAAAATTTAAATGGCCAAAGCGTTCATGCCGTTTCATCCCTTCAACTGATTTCCTAGAAAAAAAACAAGTTTGTATTTATTTCAAATAAATAGAGATTACTTATCTTGTTTGCAGCACGAAATATTGTTCCTCCGTGCTCGTTGATCATGTCTGCTGTATTGTTGTTAAATTTTACTGTATAACCTCTGTTAACGGCCTTCGCAACTGACATAAACACTGAAAGAAATGGTGCTAGTAAAATCAACAAATCTGTTCTGTTGTTTTTGACTTAACGGAGATTCGGTGAAATTTATCGAATTATGGTTAATTCGACCGAGTTCTTTTTCAAGTGAACAAATTAGTTAAGTCATTTCAACAGAAGAGTTAAGTTAACAAAATTCTGTAAAATTTACAGATTCCTAATCACTCTAACTGATTTTTCTGTTAACGCAACTGATCTTACAGGTCATTCCAACAGCGAACAACAGATTACACCAAAAAAATGCGGAGTCCAAATATTATACCCGAGTCTAACTTCACGAATCACATGGTCGAGAATGAATGTTCCCCAGCAAACATCAATTAAACCGTTAGGGTTCTTCACATACAAGAAAAGGGCCGACGTCTCAACGTACTCGAAAACATGGAAATCTACAAACAGAAAACATTCGACGGTAGAATAAAAACGAACAGATAAATACAATTTCTGACACAATATTCGAGCCTTTAAAACTTGTTTACAGGAAACAAAGTAATAACACAGGTACAACAGACAAACAATTAACACAACAAAACAAAAACCGACAAAGAAGGTCAAACGACTAAAATCACACATTTTTACCTACCCCATTCAGCCACACAAATCGATTAGTAAACCACCCTCGGTTCTGAATGAACACACAGCACATACACATAACTAAATATACAAAAGCATCAATTTTGACAATACCTGCTCATGTACCTACGAAATATAAATACAGGACAAACGACAACAACAGATCAGAACGAAAATCGACACTGATATGGCACAACGCCGAAACCGGTTTGTCTCAAAACTAAATTTGACAAGGGATGACGGAAAATCGATCCAATATAAATCATTTATCCACCCTGTCGGAAAATCAGCCAAACAAGATAAGTTCTATTAAAACGCTCTGTCGCGCCGTTTTGTTGTGGTGTGTATGGCACTGATAATTGTCTAACAATTCCATTGCCCTTCAAGTATTGGTCAAATGCTTTATTTACAAATTCTCTGCCGCTGTCTTAAACTCTTTAAATTTTTCCAATACTTCATGTTTATGTCGTAGGAAATAAACAAAGACATAACGCGTCTTGTCGTCAATGAACTTGGGGAAATATTTTGCGCCGCTAACCGATGCAACTTTGACTGAACCCCAAACGTCGGTGTTTACCAACCCCAATATTTCGCTAGCACGACTTTTTGCACTTGTATACGCTCGCTGGTTACATTTGCCTGTCATACAAATTGTACAATCAATAGTAGCCGGTATGTTGATTTTCAATCGCGCATGCTTGGAAAATTTAAATGGCCAAAGCGTTCATGCCATTTCATCCCCTCAACTGATTTCCTTGAAAAAAAAAAAATAGTTTGTATTTATTTCAAATAAATAGAGATTACTTATCTTGTTTGCAGCACGAAATATCGTTCCTCCGTGCTCGTTGATCATGTCTGCTGTATTGTTGTTAAATTTTACTGTATAACCTCTGTTAACGGCCTTCGCAACTGATCATCATGTCTGCTGTATTGTTGTTAAATTTTACTGTATAACCTCTGTTAACGGCCTTCGCAACTGACATAAACACTGAAAGAAATGGTGCTAGTAAAGTCAACAAATCTGTTCTGTTGTTCTTGACTTAACGGAGATTCGGTGAGATTTATCGAATTATGGTTAATTCGACCGAGTTCTTTTTCAAGTGAACAAATTAGTTAAGTCATTTCAACAGAAGAGTTAAGTTAACAAAATTCTTTAAAATTGACAGATTCCTAATCACTCTAACTGATTTTTCTGTTAACGCAACTGATCTTACAGGTCATTCCAACAGTGAACAACTGTCAATGCATGAGCAAATTTCAAAGAGAATTTTACGCTCACTGCGCTCTCTACTTTGTACTTATGACGATGGTGCCACTTCTTTAAAAAAAAACACCAAAAATAAGAAAACCACCAAATCGAAAAACTCACAAATTCGGAAAACAACAAAAAACTAGTTTTTCAGTTACCAATACAAAACAAAAAAACTCTTTTTTGAATTTAATGTGCATAACACTGCAAAAAATTATGCGATACCGGGACACCTATTTGTCGGGTACAATTTTGCAACTTCTCCTCCAAGCGAAATGCAAAATTGTGCCCTCTTTTTGCAAAAGTTTTGCTTGAACGAACAGGATTTTTCCAAAATTAGTAACCTTTTGTTCAAGTTTTTACGAATTTTCACTCAGGCGAACGAAACTAATAAGATAATAAAAACATCCTTTTTTAATGTTGATGTTTCTGAGAGCATAAAAGTTTGAGTTGGTTTGGAATCGTTTCAAAATAAAATGTTACGAGAATTAAACTTTCCGAATTAGATGTAAAGTTACTCAAGTGTTGAATTACTTGCGGCAACTTTACATGCGAGAGAAAAAATTGAGAATAAGCATTAAAGTGACGCGGGGCGAAATTCAAAACCATTGTGAATTCATACAAGTGGCGAATGTTTGATAAAAATGTTCACAATTTTAAACAGCCTCGATCATCTGTTCAATCGCTGTTCGATTATTTAAATCATTTGCTCAATAGTAATTTTCAAATTCTTTTGTAGACGGCTGGTATATTGCATTATTTACATATTTTAAATTGTTTGTATAGGTGGCTGCTCAAATTTAATCTATTAACTTGATTTTGAAATGAATATTAATATGTAGTCTGATTTTCCTTATACACATTTAAAAGAAGAGCTAATTTGAAACACAAATGTGCAATTCATGGCACTTCAATTTAAAAACGTGGAGCAAAAAACAAACCTTTCTTCCCTTCCCTGGCCATTCGCGACAGCCGTTCTCCCTGTCAGCTATTATTTGACAGGTAGGTATGGCAAGGGAGGAATACAAAGATTTTTCACTTGTATGAATTCACAATGTTCAAAACTATAAATTAAATAAATTATAAAAAATAAAATTTGGTGAAAGTGCATTTAATAAAACAAAGTAATAAAGTGTATAATGTTTAATGTATGTGTAAAATGTTTAATTGTAAAGTTGAAATAAAGTTCTTGAAACCGACGCCAATGTGGTTTAACAAACGGTACATGCTCTTATTTTCGCTAGAGTATGTACTAACGCGTGTGTGAATAGGTATGTAGCATATATACATATATGTATATATAGCAAGCATGTGTGTTTATGTATTCACATATTTACGTATATATATGGCAACATACTTTCGTACAAAGCTTTCGATGGTGATTCGGAACAAGTTTTGTTTATTTGAATTCAGATTTATGTTATTATTATTTTAATTAATATTACTAAATATAGCAATAAAATCATTAGAAATGAAATGTACTTATTTATTATTTAATTAAATTAAAAAAAACTACGTAAGTTTAAAAATATATTTAACCGGCTTTTATTTTTTCTACAGGTATTACTGTCATAGGTATGAACAGAAAACTCTGTTGATGTAAAAGTTTACGCTATTAATCTAAAAAAAAAAAACAGAAATATCTGTTGATTTAACTGTCAGTGTCATTTCGACAATAAACACTGTTAATTTAACAGTTTACGCTAGTTATTTCGAATGAACAGAAATCCCTTTAATATTAACAGTTTTGATTGGTATTCTTACAGCTACAGTAATAATTGTTAATTTTACAAAACTATGGGTAAAGTATAGTGAAACAACTTTTTTTGTTTATTTGCCTACTAAAACGGTCAATTACGAATCAACGATTTGTGCGCAGTTGATTGAACATCTTGTTGCGATGGATACAAATTTACAGAAATTTCGGTTGAATTGACCCGTATTTCGGTTGATTTTACCAGTCTCTTTTTATACTCAGTTGAGCAGAGCTCACAGAGTATATTAAGTTTGATTGGATAACGGTTGGTTGTACATATATAAAGGAATCGAGATAGATATAGACTTCCATATATCAAAATAATCAGGATCGAAAAAAAATTTGATTGAGCCATGTCCGTCCGTCCGTCCGTCCGTCCGTCCGTCCGTCCGTCCGTCCGTCCGTCCGTCCGTCCGTTAACACGATAACTTGAGTAAATTTTGAGGTATCTTGATGAAATTTGGTATGTAGGTTCCTGAGCACTCATCTCAGATCGCTATTTAAAATGAACGATATCGGACTATAACCACGCCCACTTTTTCGATATCGAAAATTTAGAAAAACCGAAAAAGTGCGATAACTCATTACAAAAGACAGATAAAGCGACGAAACTTGGTAGATGGGTTGACGTTATGACGCAGAATAGAAAATTAGTAAGATTTTGGACAATGGGCGTGGCACCGCCCACTTTTACAAGAAGGTAATTTAAAAGTTTTGCAAGCTGTAATTTGGCAGTCGTTGAAGATATCATGATGAAATTTGGCAGGAACGTTACTACTATCACTCTATATGTGCTAAATAAAAATTAGCAAAATTGGATGAAGAACACGCCCACTTTTTAAAAAAAAATTTTTTTAAATTCAAATTTTAACAAAAAATTTAATATCTTTACTGTATATAAGTAAATTAAGTCAAAATTCAACTCCAGTAATGATATGATGCAACAAAATACAAAAATAAAAGAAAATTTCAAAATGGGCGTGGCTCCGCCCATTTTCATTTAGTTTGTCTAGAATACTTTTATTGCCATAAGTCGAACAAAAATTTACCAATCCTTCTCAAATTTTGTAGGAGCATAGATTCTATGACGGTAACTGTTCTCTGTGAAAATGGGCGAAATCGGTGGAAGCCACGCCCAGTTTTTATAGACAGTCCACCGTCTGTCCTTCCGCTCGGCCATTAACACAATAACTTGAGCAAAATCCGATATATCTTTACTAAACTTAGCCCACGTACTTACCTGAGCTCACTTTTTCTTGGTATAAAAAATGGGCGAAATCTGACCATAACCACGCCCACTTTATCGATATCGAAAATTACGAAAAATGAAAAAAATGCCATAATTCTATACCAAATTCGAAAAAAGTGATGAAACATGGTAACTGGATTGGTTTATTGACGCAAAATATAACTTTGGAAAAAACTTTGTAAAATGGGTGTTACACCTACCATATTAAGTAGAAGAAAATGAAAAAGTTCTACAAGGCGAAATCAACAGCCCTTGGAATCTTGGCAGGAATACTGTTAGTGGTATTGCATGTATAAATAAATTAGCAGTACCCGACAGATGATTTTCTGGATCACCTGGTCCACATTTTGGTCGATATCGCGAGAACGCCTTCACATATACATCTAAGGGCCAATCGCTTTTAAAACCCTCATTAATACCTTTAATTTGATATCCATATCGTACAAAAATATACCAGAGTCACCCCTGTCCCACCCTAATGGCGATATCTCGAAAAGGCGTCCACCTATAGACCTAATGCCCCCTCCCTCTTAAAATACTCAGTAACACCTTTCGTTTGATACCCATATCGTACAAATATTCTAGAGTCACCCCTGGCCCACCCTAATGGCGATATCTCGAAAAGTAGTCCACCTATAGACCTAGTGTCCACTCCCTCTTAAAATGCTTAGTAACACCTTTCGTTTGATACCCATATCGTACAAACATTCTAGAGTCACCCCTGGCCCACCCTAATGGCGATATCTCAAAAAGGCGTCCACCTATAGACCTAATGCCCACTCCCTCTTAAAATGCTCAGTAACAGCTTTCGTTTGATACCCATATCGTACAAACATTCTAGAGTCACACCTGGCCCACCCTAATGGCGATATTTCGAAAAGGCGTCCACCTATAGAACTAAGGATTACTCCCTTTTAAAATACTCATTACCACCTTTCATTTGATACCCATATCGTAGAAACACATTCTAGAGTCACCCTGGCCCACCCTAATGGCGATATCTCGAAAAGGCGTCCACCTATAGACCTAATGTCCACTCCCTCTTAAAATGCTCAGTAACACCTTTCGTTTGATACACATATCGTACAAACATTCTAGAGTCACCCCTGGCCCACCCTAATGGCGATATCTCGAAAAGGCGTCCACCTATAGACCTAATGTCCACTCCCTCTTAAAATGCTCAGTAACACCTTTCGTTTGATACCCATATCGTACAAACATTCTAGAGTCACCCCTGTCCCACCCTAATGGCGATATCTCGAAAAGGCGTCCACCTATAGACCTAATGCCCACTCCCTCTTAAAATGCTCAGTAACACCTTTCGTTTGATACCCATATCGTACAAACATTCTAGAGTCACACCTGGCCCACCCTAATGGCGATATCTCGGAAAGGCGTCCACCTATAGAACTAAGGATTACTCCCTTTTAAAATACTCATTACCACCTTTCATTTGATACCCATATCGTCCAAACACATTCTAGAGTCACCCTGGCCCACCCTAATGGCGATATCTCGAAAAGGCGTCCACCTATAGACCTAATGCCCACTCCCTCTTAAAATGCTCAGTAACACCTTTCGTTTGATACCCATACCGTACAAACATTCTAGAGTCACCCTTGGTCCAGCTTTATGGCGATATCTCGAAAAGGCGTCCACCTATAGAACTAAGGATTACTCCCTTTTAAAATACTCCTTACCACCTTTCATTTGATACCCATATCGTACAAACACATTCTAGAGTCACCCCTGGCCCACCCTAATGGCGATATCTCGAAAAGGCGTCCACCTATAGACCTAATGCCCACTCCCTCTTAAAATGCTCAGTAACACCTTTCGTTTGATACCCATATCGTACAAACATTCTAGAGTCATGGCGATATCTCGAAAGGGCGTCCACCTATAGACCTAATGCCCACTCCCTCTTAAAATGCTCAGTAACACCTTTCGTTTGATGCACATATCGTACAAACACATTCTAGAGTCACCCCTGGCCCACCCTAATGACGATATCTCGAAAAGGCGTCCACCTATAGACCTCATGCCCTTTCCCTCTTAAAATGCTCAGTAACACCTTTCGTTTGATACCCATACCGTACAAACATTCTAGAGTCACCCCTGGCCCACCCTAATGGCGATATCTCGAAAAGGCGTCCACCTATAGACCTAATGCCCACTCCCTCTTAAAATGCTCAGTAACACCTTTCATTTGATTCCCATATCGTACAAACACATTCTAGAGACACCCCTGGTCCACCTTTATGGCGATATCTCGAAACGGCGTCCACCTATGGAACTAAGGATCACTCCTTTTCAAAATACTCATTAACAGCTTTCATTTGATACCCATATCGTACAAACACATTATAGAATCACCCCTGGTCCACCTTAATGGGGACATCTCGAAAAGGCGTCCACCGATAGACCTAAGGCCCACTCCCTCTTAAAATGCTCAGTAACACCTTTCATTTGATACCCATATCGTACAAACAAATTCTAGAGTCAGCCCTGGTCTACCTTTATGGCGATATCCCTAAATGGCGTTCATCCATAGAACTATGGCCTACTCTCTCTTAAAATACTCTTTAATACCTTTCATTTGATACACATGTTATACAACCACATTCCAGGGTTACCCCAGATTGATTTTCCTTATTTTGTCTCCATAGCTCTCAACTGAGTATGTTATGTTCGGTTACACCCGAACTTAGCCTTCCTTACTTGTTTTCAGTGAAATTACACTGAAACCAGGTACATATAAAACATCCGCCAATGTGAATTGTTTCGTTTTCAAATGTGCGACTCCTTTGCCTATCGCTAACAAATTATTATCGCCAGCTAACATGATGGTTTCTTCATGTACTTCGAACTCGTCAAACATGTTTCGATTGCGGCACAAACAAAGAGCATACATAACAAGAGACGTCAGTTCGTATGTTTCATATGAAACACCCGCTACAAGAGATTGGGGTTTCTGACAGTTGCTTCCCACTTTTCGTTTTAATTTTCGCCGCATGTCAAAACCAAGGCGAATTCAGTAGAGGTGGTGTTATCCCAACAGCTGATTGCTTCTTCTTGATAATTTTCCATTCAAAGCCTTGTACAACAATATGTCAGTTAATCGAAATCAATGAAAATTTTCTTTTGAACTGACTTTCTTCTGCACGGCGAATTGGTTGAATTCGCTTCGCCACCACTTGGTATGGATACGCCTTGATGTCAAAACACTAGAGCAGTGTTGCCAGAACCTTTTTTGCAAGAAAAGGCTATATGGACAAAAATTAAAGGTTAAAAGAAGCGAAATAAAATTTTTTAAAGCTAAGAATAAAAGTTAAAGTTAAAGGCAACTTTTCAACAGTTTTACTAATTTTTTTCAAAAAACCATAACAGCTCTGCAAAAAATGTTATTAGTCTAAGATGAATGTTTTAAAGATTAATTGAGGTTGGTGTATTCATCGATTGCATATGAACAAACAAAATGAAGCAGTATTTTTCTTTTGAATGTAGAGTATGAATGCAGTGATAATATTTGTCGATTTATGACAAGCAAAATAGTAAAGGAAACGGTTACTCAAAATGCAAAAAATAAAATTTTGGGTTTATTTGATACTGTTTCTCCGATATTTCTGTCAATTAAACCTACATTTGTGCATTGTTGCAAGCACACAAATTTACTCATTTCAATGACGTAAAAATACATGGAAGAATAAACAGATGGAAAGTTATATGACAGTATATGTCTTCGCTTATTAAAATGGGTTTTCGGACCCCAACTCCGGATTTTGAGGGCGTATATGATCCAAGTATCCAGATTTTGTATACGAGGCTACACCTATAACTTGAGGTATATCCTGAAAAGAATATATTTTCAATGTCATATAGTGTTGTTAATTGAGTTAACATTGTCGCGTTCGTTAATCTACGAACATTAGCCTCTCGTCTAAGGAATGTAAAATTTCGCCTAAGTTTCGCGAAGATTCTCATAAAATTCATGAAAATGTCGCGCCAGGAACCCAGACCTGCCCATATACATAAATAAGTCTCAAAATATTTGTATGAGAATTAATGAGATCATTTCTTATAACAAAGTCGTGGTAGCATACAAATCGTGGCATAACAAAATCGGGGAAATATTTCGTACAGAATAGGAAAAGGGGTACAAACTCAGCCATTTTGCAGAGTCTCAGGTTACCTAGTTCAAGTCGATTCGCCTGAATGCACTAAATGTAAAATTTTGTTTTCAATTAATTTTTTCGCTAGCCATCTTATTGGCTCCATCAATGGCTAGCTTTATAAAATTACCAAGAGGCAAACGTGATTTTGAAATAAATTTGTAATATCAAAATCGTGGTTACTTGCTTAAAAAGCACCAAAATTTATAAAAAGGTACCATCGCAACAAACAGAGTCCGAAGTCGCAACCGTGGTTTTCGCCGTATTTTTCCGAACAGTCATAAAAAGAAACGTCAGTAACCCGAATCTAAATCAGCGAGTAGTTTGGGTGGAGTAGTATGGGGGGTGGAGCCGTGTGTAGAAGTCCACGAAAGTGGGGAAAGTGTCTGACCGCCATTCACCAGGGAATGGCCAGGGCGATTCTTTTGCATGCGGTTCAAGCAGCTCACTACTGCTGGTCGCTTGCGGCCAAGTATCCTCTAATGAGCTATTGTGAGAAGGCGACAACCTGGATAGGCCACTCTGACATAATCGGTTTAAGGGCTAGCCGGGGGAAGATCTCATTGGCAGCGTCTGTACACCTCTAGGTGTGGCTGCAAGCGGGCGTCTGTCTTGGAGCAAGCGGCTCGCTATATAAACGTGCAAGTAATATTTTCACCCCCGCTGAGCGCGTTATGTGCTGGGCTTGAACCCGCCACGTAAAACCATACTCCAATGAAATATAACAACAAGCCTCGGATAAATACACTCTCCATTGATGACGACCATGGCAAACGTTTGAAGGACAATGAATTGAGGGCATGCACCTGGAACGTCCGCTCCCTGAATGGGATTGGTGCAGATGCCCGGCTGGTTGATGTCCTCGTCAAAGCAAAATCTGACATCACCGCCATCCAAGAAATGCGTTGGACGAAGCAAGGAAGAAAGAAGATCAAAAATTGTGACATATATTGGAGTGGCCATACGAATAAGCGCAGTTTCGGCGTTTCGTGGTGGGAGAGAGACTTTGTCGCCAAGTTCTGGCGTTCACACCTGTGGACGAATGTCTCGCCGCTATCCGAATGAAAGCAAAATTTTTTAGTATATCATTCATCTGCGCCCATGCGCCGACAGAGGAGAAAGACCGTGAGGTTAAATACACCTTTTATGAACAATTAGAACGCACATACGAGCGCTGCCCCCGTCACGATATAAAAGTCGTGCTTGGTGACTTTAACGCCAGGGTGGGCAAAGAAGGTGTTTTTGGCCCTACAGTCGGAAAGTTCAGCCTACGCAATGAAATTTCTCCTAACGGACTGAGGCTGATTGACTTTGCCCGTGCTCGAAACATGGTCATATCCAGCACGAGGTTCATGCATAAAAAGATACATCAAGCTACATGGCTGTCTCCTGATCGAAATACTCGCAATCAGATCGATTACGTTGTGAAAGACGGACGGCATGCCGCTAGTGTTTTAGATGTGCGGAGGACCTAACATCGACTCGGACTATTATCTCGTTGCAGCCCAAATACGCACCCGCCTCAGCGCGGCTAAAACCAAGGAACAAAAAACACAAGGAAAGCTGACGTCGAAAAGCTTCAATCACAGCAGACTGCCAATGATTTCGCAACTCGACTCTCACACCTACTCTCTGAGAGCACAACTCATCCTGAAGGAATACAGGAGCAGTGGGAGCATATCTCCAAAGCACTTCGTACTATCGCCGAGGAAAAAATTGGTTACCAGCGGCCACGAAAAAAAAACTGGTATGATGAAGAATGCCGCGTTGCAACCGAAAGAAAAGACGCTGCCTACAGGGCTACGTTAAAAGCGAGCGCGACAAGAGGAGTATGTGAACGCTATCGTGAGTTGAAAAGGGAAGCGAGACGCCACTTCAGGAAGAAAAAAGCAGAAGCAGAAAGGCGTGAGTGCGAGGAGCTTGAGCTGCTAGCCACGAGGAATAACGCCCGAAAATTTTACCGAAAAATACGGCGACAGACGGAAGGTTTTAAGACCGGGGCAAACTCATGTAGGAACGAAAACGGCGACCTTGTAACTGATATCCACAGAGTGCTTAGATTATGGAGGGAACACTTTTCTGCTCTCCTAAATGGAGGCAGCAATTCACCGCGCAGAGATGAAGAACCCGATCCCGCAATCGATGATGATGGAGTATATGTCCCCCCCCCCCCATTAATACGAAGTTAGAATAGCCACAACTAGATTGAAAAACAACAAGGCGGTGGGCGCTGATTGATTGCCTGCGGAGCTATTCAAGTACGGCGGCGAGGACTTGGTAAGGCGCATGCAGCAGCTTCTTAGCAAAATATGGGCGAACGAGTGCGTGCCCGACGGTTGGAATCTAAGTGTTCTTTGGCCAGTCCACAAGAAGGGGGATACTGCAAAATGCACCAACTATCGTGGAATGAGCCTTCTTAATATCGCATATAAGGTCCTTTCAAGTGTATTGTGCGAAAGATTGAAGCCCACCGTGAACCAGCTGATTGGACCTTATCAGTGCGGCTTCAGACTTGGTAAATCTACCATCGACCAGATTTTCACAATGCGCCAAATCTTGTAAAAAACCCGTGAAAAGAGAATCGACACACATCACCTCTTCGTCGACTTTAAAGCCGCCTTCGACAGCACGAAAATGAGCTGTCTATATGCCGCTATGTCTGAATTTGGTTTCCCCGCAAAACTTATACGGCTGTGCAATTTGACGTTGAGCAACACCATCAGCTCAGTCAGAATTGGGAAGGACCTCTCCGAGCCGTTCGAAACTAAACGAGGTTTCAGGCAGGGTGACCCCCTATCGTGCGATTTCTTTAATTTGATGCTGGAGAAAATTATATTAGCCGCAGAACTTAACCGCACTGGAACAATATTCTATAAAAGCGTGCAATTACTGGCATATGCTGATGACATTGATATCATCGGCCTAAACACCCGCGCTCTTAGTTCTGCTTACTCCAAACTGGAAAAAGAAGCGGTAAAGATGGGTTTGATGGTGAATGAGGACAAAACGAAGTACCTGCTGTCACCGAGCAAAGAGTCAGCGCATGCGCGCCTTGGCAACCACGGTACTGTTGGCAGCCATAATTTCGAAATAGTAAAAGACTTTGTTTATTTGGGAATCAGCATCAACACTAGTAACAACATCAGCACTGAAATCCAGCGAAGAATCAATCTTGTCAATAAATGCTACTTTGGACTAGGAAATTGAAAAGTAAAGTTTTCTCTCGGCGATCAAAATCATACTCTACAAGTCACTATCGTACCCGTCCTGCTATATGGGGCAGAAGCATGGACCATGACAACAGCAGATGAAGCGGCTTTGGGAGTGTTCGAGAGAAAAGTTCTTCGAAAGATTTATGCACCTCTACGTGTTGGCGATGGCGAGTACCGAAGAAGATTTAATGATGAGCTGTACGAGCTATACGCAGACATCAAGATAGTCCAGCGAATCAAAAATCAGCGGCTGCGCTGGCTAGGCCATGTTATGCGAATGAAAGATGATGCTCCGGCCAAGAAAGTGTTTCTATCGGAACCCGCCTATGGAAGCAGAGGTAGAGCGCGGCCCCCACTCCGTTGGAAGGACCAGGTGGAAAATGACTTAAACTCCCTTGGTGTGACCAATTCGCGCCGGTTGGCGGTGCGAAGGAGCGACTGGCGCGCCTGGTTGGACGGCCATAACCGTTTAGACGGTTAAGCGCCAATTAAGTAAGTAAGTTTGTGTTCGAAGCAAACATGTTAAGTGATGTCTCTTGTCAATTTATCCTGCGAAAAAGCGCCGCTGTCGACGCACCAAGCGTCTGTTTGTAATAAGTTGTTGTTGACTACTGCAAATAACCCGTTGCCATTTTTGTCGCTCTTTCCACATTTTTCCCTTTGTCTTTGCTTGCACTGAGCAGCGAAATGTCATTTGAATTTCCACAACTGTCGTATTTGAAATTATTTTCGTTTCTGTTGTTTCCCTTTTTATTGCCATTGCTGTTGTTGTTGCCGTTATTCGCTACGGCGTCATTTGATTTTGAATATGCGTTGCACTTCTTTTTTCCAGAATTTTTTTGCATCATGAATGCTTGTCCACTATTTTCGGAATTTTCTCTACTATATGACTTACGTCGCTCACCTTCTTCTATAAGCTTTATCACGAGAAGCTCATCACGAGACTCTTATGCGACAACAAAATTTTCAAATGACTTTAGCAAGCTTGCGAGTAGCATGATAACGAAGAATGCTTTTTGGAGGTTTACCCCGATTTCTTCCAGCTTTTCAGCCAATGCCGCAAATTTGCATACATATTGTTGAACACACTCGCCATCATTCATACGCATTCCCGGAATACGTTTAAATAATGTCACTTAGCGCACTGGCCCCTTTGGTCTATAAATTTCGCGCAATTTGCATCGCCGTGATGCTCAATAAAATAATGATGCTCCGAATAAATAAAAGACTACGTATTAGTTTTTTCGTGTAGATTTATTGATGTGTCTTAATTTATGGTTAAAACTGAAGTGAATTCAAGTGAAAAAAGCAAAATACATATGTACAAGGAATATTCAATGCATGGTTGCATCTATGCATGATTGTGTGAAAAAGAATTGCTTGAATATGTGAATTGAACTCAAGGTTGCTTTTCAACAATTTGGCTGAAAATTGATGCGAGAGGTAGCTTTGAACCAGGAGATGGACATAGGATACTTTTTATCCCGTCTGTATAGTTTTCCGGATTCGTCCGGGATCCCGTAGGGGTTATTTTGGAACTTTTTCGGGACTATGTCAGGGTTATTTGGGGATCCTTCCGGGATCACTCCGGGATCATTTTTTGATGGTTTCGGGCTCCATCTGGGATCCCGTCGGGGTTATTTCGGGACATTCTCGGTGTCCTTCAGGCATAATTTCTGGATAGTTTTCAGGATCCGTCCGGGATCCCCGCAGGGTCATTTCTGAACATTTTTGGGACTATTTCGGGATCATTTGGGGACCCTTCGGCCATTATTTCTGGATGGTTTTCGGGGTCCGTTGAGGGAAATTTCGGGACTATTTCGGGATCATTTTGGGACACTCCTGGCATAATTTTTTGATGATTTTCGGGATCAGGTCAGGATCATTTCGGAACTTTTTCAGGATCATTTTGGGACCCTTCTGGGATCCCGTCGGGGTAATTTCGGGAACATTTCTGGATGGTTTTCGGGATCCGTCCGGGATTACGTCGGGGTCCTTTCAGAGGGTGCTTGGGGTCCCTCCGAGAGCCCATCAGGGTCATTTCTGAACTTTCTCCAGACTATTGCGGGATCATTTTGGTACCCTTCAGGGATCATTTCTGTGTGGTTCTCTGGATCAGTCTAGAATCGCGTCGTTGTTATTTCGGGACCACCTGGAGACCCTTCCGGGAGCATTTCTGGATGGTTTTTGAGATCCGTCCACGATACCGTCGGGGTCATTTCGTGGCCTTTTCTGGATAATTTCGATCATTTGAGGATCCTATCAGGTTATCAGCTCATTTAGTTATTTTTTTTACTCTAATACAAAATATTAGACAGACAATTAAAACAAATAAGGTTAACGTGAATAGTCCATATATTTTATTTTCTCCTTGCTGACGAGGCCACGGGTAAGGGCTAGTATAATATAAATATAGTAGTGATAAAGAGTGAAGCATACCACTTGAGGTAAACCTTGGGAATGGTCCCTATCCGACGAATAAGAATAGATACAAGAATACAGATAAGGGTAGAAAAAGCATAGGAATAGGGAGAGGAAGAAGGCATAGGAGAAGGAAAAAGGAACGGAAACGAAAATTAAAAAGTATAGGGAAAAGGAAACGGAGAAGAGCAGGAGATCGGGGGGGGGGGGGGGGGGGGGCGAACGAGAGAGGCTGAGAAGGAGAGGGATTAAAAGATGGAAGAGAAGGAGAGATTAAAGAGGAAGACACAGAAAAGAAGAAGGGAAAGAAATAGGGGAAGGAAAGGAGACCGAAAAGGAAAGAGAGAAGGAAAGGGGAAGGCAAAAGGAAACGAAAAAAAGGGGAAGGAAAGGAGAAGAAAAACGGAACGGAAGGGAAAAATAAGGGGAAGAAACAGGGAAAATAAAGGGAGAGGAGAGGAAAGGCGGAGGGAGATGGGGAGACTGAGGGGAAGGAGAATGAGAGGGAGGGAGATAAAAAGATGGAGAAGAGGAAGAGCCATAAGAATGAGGCTAAAGAGATGCTAAATGCCCAAAGAGAAACAAATAATAAATTAGACGCACTAATTGCAAAATTCTTTAAAAAGTTGTTTATTATTTACTAGCGGATCCACTGATATGGGCTATGGGCTTTCTGACTTTGGACACTCTAGCCTTCGACTTTATCCCTGACATGACGGACTATTTTATGCCGATAACTGCTCCCTGTGCAACCTTCACCCCAGTCATTCCCCGGGAGAGGAATGAGGAAGAGGACTCATCCGGGGAAAGGGACCAGTTTACTTGCTCACGGATAGATCGAATATGGACGGAAAGCATGGTGGGGGGCCTTTTGTCAAGAGCTAAATGTAAGCCGTAAATTTAAGTTGGCTGGTCACTACAGAATCTGGCATCCTTTGCTCTGAAAGCAATGGAGAAGATTGTAGACCACGAGATTAGATCAAGGGCTCTCGATAGAATGCCACTACATCGAGATCAGCATGCATATAAGACATGCAGGTCGACAGAAACTGCATTGTATCAGCTGTCCACAGAAATCCAAAGTGCGTTTGAATGCGGAGAGGTTGCGCTATATGCATTTTTGTACATAGGGGGGGGGGGGGGGGCGGGCATTCGACAACACGGCCCACGAGAGTGTGAATCGGGCACTCGAGAGAAGAGAGATACAACGTCCAATCCGTATGTGGATAAACGCCGTACTGCATACGAGGATTGCCGAACCCTCGAGTGGGGACGGTACAGTAGAGATCAAGACAACGAAGGGATGTCTACAAGGCGGCGTCCCCTCACCCCTGCTGCGGAACCTGGTGGTAGATGAATTTCAACAGAGGCTCTCAGAGAACAGAATCCGACGTCAGGGGTACGCGGATGATATTGTTATAATTGTAAGAGGCAGATTTGAGAGCACCCTTTGCGACATAATTCAAAGGGCATTGAGGGTAATGAAAGAATGGTGTACTGAGGTAGAGCTAAGTATCAACCCTAACAAGACAGCCATTGTGCCCTTTACAAGAATAAGAAAACTGAAGGCATGAGGCACATCGCAATGGATACAGTACAGTTGGAGCACACGACCGAGGTGAAATACTTGGGAGCCACGTTCGACTCTAAGCTGTTATGGAGGAAGCACGTCGACAACACCGTATCAAAGGCCACAATTGTAATATTGGTGTGCATAGGTATTGCAGGAAGATCCTGGGGATGCAGCCCAAAAATCCTAAGATGGATATACACTACTATATGAGACTTATCATAGTGTATGAAGCAGTTGCGTGGGCATCAAAGACAACCATGACGGCCGTACAAAAGTCACTCACGAAGCTTCAACGCTTGGCATGTGCCTGCATTACGGGAGCTGTGCGAACATGCCCTAGGCGGCAATAGAGGTGCTGCTTAAGTTAACGCCTCTACACATAAGAATTGAGCAGTCAGCGAGGAATACTTTAGTAAACAAAGCTAAAGAGGGATGCGGAAGAGGCAAAGTGATACAGTCACGGAACATGGAGAAGCTGAAGGAGCAGATTCCACTCATCCAACTTCCCAGTGATGACACGAGGAAGCTAATTAAGTTTGACAAGCGCTTCAAAATAGATCTGGGGAACTAGTGTACATAGGACACCTCCAGAATTGAAGCGCTTCACCAAGAACACACTATAATATGGTACACCGATGGCTAGAGGACACCGGAGGGCATATGAGCGAGGATCTTCGGCCCCCGCACCAAAATGTCCCTACCAATCGGAAAATATCTGAGCATCTTCCAAGCCGAAGTTTTCACTATGAGCTGGTGTGCAGAGATGAATTTACAGCGGGGATTACAAACGAGAGAATCGCTAAACTCAGGGACAGTCAGGTTGCGCTCAAGGCACTATCTTCAGTTGAGATAAAATCATCAACAGTCCTTGAGTGCGTAGAGAGGTTAAGCAGTCTAGGGGCCAATAACACCATCCGTTTAGCCTAGGTACCTAGACACAGAGGAGTGGATGGTAACGAGCTTGCCAGATTGGTGGCGGCGGAAAAGCCAATAGGACCCGAGCCCATCATACCGATAGTGTCACACACAATAAGGGAAGAGTTCAGGCAAAAAGAAGCGTGCCTCAGAGAACAACACTCCAAGACAGGAAGATACAGCTCAAAGCGATATAAAGCCATGACTAAGCTCCCAAAAAGCAGCCTTAGAATTTTAACAGGCATACTCACAAGTCCTAAAGAGCCACATGGATAAACTAGTTATATCGTCTAGTAGCCTCTGTCGATTCTGTGATCGCGAAGATGAGACTGCAGAACGCATCCTGATGCGATGCAGTTGCGAGATGAAGATGAGAATTCAAAGAAATCAAAAAGCCAATATTGGGCATTTTCTTCTTTTCTTATTGAAAAGTTGAAAATATTTACTACTTTCATTAATTACATTTGTTTTTCTTTTTTGACACAAAATATAATTTTTTTACTCACCACAGTGCTCGTTATTGCAAAGAACACGAATCGCCCAACATTAAAAGGCGATGTGATAAAATGAAAAAATTTATTTCACAGCGAGCATGCATTTTTTTTCACGTCATCGAACGTGAAATGACCCCCAGAGTAGAAGTAGATATAATGAAGACAAACAAACAACCGCTGTGATAGCTGAATGGTTATAGCAGCGGCGCCTAAACGTTGCCGATGAAGGGATTTAGCAGTTCCCGAAATGGATCTATGCAACGAGCTTTGGCAGTTGTCTAAATTTTTTCTTCTTCAATTCTAATTTAAAAAATTTTTTCGATTAAGAAAAAATGTCTCCTAACAATAATAATGATAAAATAATTATTCTTAGGCCTTGAGCTCGATTCAAAACCCGCAATCTTACAAATCAGTAGGCCGATATAACAACAAAAATTGTTAATATATCCCAGAGGACGGGGAAAAAGTGTCAATAAAATATGCCACTAATGGCATCATTGCCATGAAACAAGTCCAATTTTCACATCTCCTCTGGAACAGATGTCGCAGTGCTGTGAATATCAATTGGCAAGAACCAAAATACAAGTAGAAATAATAAAGACAAAGAAACAACCGATGTGATAGCTGAATGGTTATAGCAGCGGAGCCTAAACGTTCCCGATGAAGGAATTTAGCAGTTCCCGAAATGGATCAATACAACGAGCTTTGGCAGCTATCTTTATTTTTTCTTTCTTCTATTCTAATTTAAAATTAATTTCAATTAAGAAAAATGGTTCATAATAATAATAATGATAAAAAAAATATTGTTAGGTCTTGAGCTCGATTCAAAACCCGCAAGAACCAGAATAGAAGTAGAAATAATGAAGACAAACAAACAACCGCTGTGATAGCTGAGTGGTTCTAGCAGCGGCGCCTAAACATTTGCCGATGAAGGAATTTAGCAGTTCCCGAAATGGATCTATATAACGAGCTTTGGCAGCTATGTTTATTTTTTCTTTCTTCTATTCTAATTTAAAATTAATTTCAATTAAGAAAAATGGTTCATAATAATAATAATGATAAAAAAAAATATTGTTAGGTCTTGAGCTCGATTCAAAACCCGCAAGAACCAGAATAGAAGTAGAAATAATGAAGAAAAAAAAAAACAAACGCTGTGATGGCTGAATGGTTATAGCAGCGGCGCATAAACGTTGCCGATGAAGGAATTTAGCAGTTCCCGAAATGGATCTATACAACGAGCTTTGGCAGTTGTCTAAATTTTTTCTTTCTTCTATTCTGATTTAAAATTTTTTCAATTAAGAAAAAATATATTATAACAATAATAATGATAAAATAATTATTGTTAGGCCTTGAGCTCGATATTAACTCGCGATATTACAAATCAGTAGGCCGATATAACAACAAAAATTGTTAATACATCCCAGAGAACGGGGAAACAGTGTCAATAAAATATGACACTATGGCATCATCGCCATAAACAAAGTCCAATTTTCACAACTATTCTGTAACAGATGTCGCAGTGCTGTGAATATCAATTGGCAAGAACCAGAATTGAAGTAGAAATAATGAAGACAAACAAAAAACCGCTGTGATGGCTGAATGGTTATAGCAGCGGCGCCTAAACGTTGCCGATGAAGGAATTTAGCAGTTCCCGAAATGGATCTATACAACGAGCTTTGGCAGTTGTCTAAATTTTTTCTTTCTTCTATTCTGATTTAAAAATTTTTTCAATTAAGAAAAAATATATTATAACAATAATAATGATAAAAGAGTTATTCTTAGGCCTTGAGCTCGATTCAAAACCCGCTTTCTTACAAATCAATAGGCCGATATAACAACAAAAATTGTTAATACATCCCAGAGCACGGAGAAAAAGTGTCAATAAAATATGACACTATAGCATCATTGCCATGAAACAAGTCCAATTTTCACATCTCTTCTGCAACAGATGTCGCAGTGAACCAGAATACAAGTAGAAATAATGAAGACAAACAAACAAACAACATATGTGATAGCTGAATGGTTAAAGCAGCGGCGCCTAAACGTTGCCGATGAAGGAATTTAGCAGTTCCCGAAATGCATCTATACAACAAGCCTTGGCAGTTGTCTAAATTTTTTCTTTCTTCTATTCTAGTTTAAAAATTTTTTTCGATTAAGAAAATATTGTATCATAACTATAATAATGATAAAATAATTATTGTTAGGCCTTGAGCTCGATTCAAAACCCGCTTTCTTACAAATCAGTAGGCCGATATAACAACAAAAATTGTTAATACATCCCAGAGCACGGAGAAAAAGTGTCAATAAAATATGACACTATAGCATCATTGCCATGAAACAAGTCCAATTTTGACATCTCTTCTGCAACAGATGTCGCAGTGCTGTGAATATCAATTGGCAAGAACCAGAATACAAGTAGAAATAGTGAAGGCAAACAAACAACCGATGTGATAACTGAATGGTTATAGCAGCGGCGCCTAAACGTTGCCGATGAAGGAATTTAGCAGTTCCCGAAATGGATCTATACAACGAGCTTTGACAATGATCTTTATTTTTTTTTCTTCTATTCTAATTTAAAATTAATTTCAATTAAGAAAGAATGCATCATAACAATAATAATGATAAAATTATTATTGTTAGGCCTTGAGATCGATTCAAAACTTGCAATCTTACAAATCAGTAGGCCGATATAACAACAAAAATTGTTTTCCAATTTAATGTTACAATTCAATTTAGAAAGTAAAATTCTATTGATACAAAGCTCTTTTCGCTAAGACATAGCTTATTATTTTCATCTACGACCCTTTTAAAAGTCTTTTATATAAAAGTGGGCGTGGTCTTTAACCGATCTCGTCCACATTTCCTGCTAAAGGGAAAATTTGCATACCCAATTTTATTACGATCCGTAAATTTTTCTTCGAGTTATGGATCAAGAAAAATAGAAAATTGCTTCGTCATAAAGGGGGCGGTGCCAAGCCCATTTTTTTTAATTTGAAGTTTTTCCTATTTATTGTTATAAATCCACTTGGAAAATGAAATACCATTGATATAAAGTTATTTTTTGCAAAGATATAGCTTATTTTATTCGTTCACGACCCTTTTAAAAATCTTTTGTATAAAATTGGGCGTGGTCCTTAACCAATTTCGTCAATTCTTCTTCAAATCATTCTTTATAGTAAAGACAACCTCTCTGCCGAATTTTCTTACGATAGGTTTAACGATTTTTGATTTATGAATAATAATTTTTGTAAAATTTATTTTATCACAAGTGGACGGTACCACGCGTATTTAAAATTTTGTTTCCAAATTTTTATCAAGGGTGTCAGTATCAGTCTACACGTCAAATTTCAACATCCTAGGTGTATTATTTACTAAATAATAAGGTTTTTTGTGTTTTCCAAAATGTTATATATATAAAAAGTGGGCGTGGTTATCATCCGATTTCGCTCATTTTCAATACTAATCTATTCTGGGAAGGTATCTCAATATTTACTCAAGTTATCGTCAGGGCCGTGGAGAGAAAATCCGGGCCCGGGACTAAACAATTTACGGGCCCCCTATAAAAAATCCACTAATACATTTGATTAACTTGAATTAATGAGGTTTCATTCATAAATCATTATTGATGGATTGCATCAAAAAAAAATGTTTGCCACATCAACTAAATGATTTTTGGACTAAGAGCTGACAATAAAATTAACACAGAATATTTACTATTTATTGCATTTTATTGTAACGTAGAAATAAAATTCTCTTTTAACTGCCACATATTATTTCAAATAATCTTTTGCAGTTATTTGGTAACATTTTAATACATTTCTGATAAATTCTGTGAGACTTACGCGCAGTTCCGTGTAAAGAAAAGACGACCGTACATTTCAATAGTGTTTAGTGAAGTGAGAATAAATAAAATGATTACAAAGTATAATAGCATGTACCTCTTTGAATGTATGTAAGATAGTGACATAAATTAGTACAAAAGGAATGCAGTAAGATCATAAGGGTTGCATTTAAAAGTATTCTACAATATTCCGTTTAAATCCTAATGCTTTTACTCAAGATTGAGTTCTAAATTTAACAATTTACATGATATGTTATGTTTCTCTAATGATAAGTATTTTGTAAATATATCAGCTGCATTTTTAGCAGAAGAAACATATTTAATATTAATTTGATTTTTCTCATATAGCTCTCTAATATAATGGTACTTTATATCTATATGTTTGCTTCGCTTTGTGGTTACATGGTTCTTAACAGCAAATTGTGCGCTTTGGTTGTCGCAAAATAAAGAAGTTGCATTTCCCACACAATCATTGAAATTCATTTCGCATAATAGGCTACGATGGAATGAAACTTCTTTTGCTGCCTGGCACCTTGCTATATATTCAGATTCCATGGTACTTAGGGACACTATTGGCTGTTTTTTAGACTCCCATGCGATTAATCAATCATCAAGAAATAATGTGTAGCCACTGTGAGATTTCCTATCTGTCGAATCTGCAGCCCAGTCAGCATCCGTAAAACAAGCGAGGTTTTCTGCATCTGATTTATAAGTTATTATGCCTTTTGGTTTGGCCCTCAGGTATCTAAGCACACGCTTTGCAGCTTGATAATGTTCACTGTGTGAGTGACTATGAAACTGTGCTAACTTAGACACACTATAAGCAATGTCGGGTCTCGATATAGTTGCCAAATAAGTTAACGCGCCAACCAAAGATTTATATTCACTCATATTGTAACCCTTACATGTTGTATCGTTGCATTTTGTTAAAACTGTTCCACTACAATACGGAGTTGATACTCCTTTACAATCGCTCATATTCCAACGCTTTAGCAATTCGCCTACATATTGGTTTTGATGAATACGAATATCACCGGTAAGACCTGAACGCTCAACTTCGATACCAAGGTAATATTTAATTGGTCCCCGGTCTACCGCTTGTACCTGTTCATTAAGCTTCAATATAATATTACGCATCGTTGTTTGTGTAGAGCAAGCCGAAATAATGTCGTCGACATACACGCTCAAAATATTTGTCTCATTATTTTTACGCATAATATAAACGCAGTTGTCTGATTTACATCGCGTAAATCCTATTTTACATAAAACGTTATTAATTTTGTTATTCCAATATCTCCCCGATTGTTTAAGTCCATAGAGCGACTTCTTTAATTTACATACACGTTCAGGGTATACCTCTTCTTTGAACCCTTCCGGCTGGCTCATGTATACTTCTTCCTTCAATTCCCCGTTTAAATACGCAGTAACAACATCAATATGGTTTACATATAATTTATACTTCGCTGCAAGCGCAAGAATTAGACGAACGGATTGAAACTGGTGCATACGTATCATAAAATTCTACTCCAGCTTGTTGCGAACACCCTTGAGCTACGAGCCTTGCCTTATATTTTTCGACATTACCATCGGGATTATATTTCTTTGCGAACACCCATTTGCTACAAATGACGTTTTTATTCACGGGTCGGTCAACTAACGTCCACGCATCGTTTTTCAGCAATGAGTCATATTCCGTCTGCATGGAATTTCTCCACTCGTCAGCTTCACTTCCACTTAAAGCTTCGTTAAGGGACTTTGGATTTTCAGACAACATGTTGCAAAGCTCAGGTAAATCAGTTACAAATTTCTTTCGCGGTCTCCCTACTTTGCCGTCGCGACATATTCGAGGCCTTCCCCGCTTACGCTTACCCAGAACTATTTCACCATCATCGCTGCTTTCTTCCAAGCCTTCACTCTCCTTGCTGGCTTCTCTAGTAGGTAAATCTGTTGTTTGTTTTGGTTTATCAAAATAACAAGACTGTTGTTCTGTTTCTAATATAATGCTATCGTATTCTTGGCTTTCGGCACCGCTATCATCATTGCGATTGACCAAACTATTCTCGGAAAATTAATATCTCTTGCTACGATTATTGACCTTGTACTGGCATCATACATCCTATAACCTTTCGTTTGACTCGCATAGCCGACAAATCGCACTTCTGTGCCTTTATTATCAAGTTTTGATCTACCAGGTTGCTTTCTAAGTACAACGGCTTTACAACCAAAAACTTTAAGATGCTTAATATTGGGTTTTATGCCACGCCAACGCTCATAAGGTGTTTTGTCAACTAAAACCTTAGTTGGACATCGATTTCGGGTATATGCAGCTGTATTTACCGCTTCGGTCCACAAACTATGCGGAAGCTTCGAAGAAGACAGCATGCATCTTGCCATTTCGACATAGTTCTGTTGACCCTTTCAGCAATTCCGTTTTACTCAGGCGTGTAAGCCACTGTGGCCTCATGTACAATCCCATTTTTGCTACAAAATTCTTTAAAGCTCGCGTTTACGTATTCTTTGCCATTATCTGTGCCTATACATTTCAACTTTCGACCTGTTTGCTTTTCCGCTCTTAGCACAAACTCTTTAAAATATTTAAATGCGTCTGGCTTTTGTCGTAGAAATCGTATTTCTATATACCTTGAAAAATCATCCACGAACGTAATAAAATATTTAGAACCGCCCTGAGACTGTGTACGCATTGGCCCACAAATGTCGCTGTGAACGACTTCTAAAACATTTGATGTTCGCACATTTGCATACCGTGGAAAAGGCTTTTTGGTTATTTTACATAACGCACACGTCTCACAATCCAAATCAATACATTTATTAATATCAAGCCCTCTAACCATACATTTATTCTGCAACAAATTTATGTCTGCTTTATTTAAATGGCCTAACCGCTGATGCCATTTTAACAAATCATTATTAGCAGATGCTACGGTATTTACGCTTTCATAACTTTTATTTGCATTTAGTTCTACAACAAAAAGCCCGTTGCTTAAATCTGCTTTTAAAATAGTACTGCCTTTGTTATCTTTTAATATTGCATTGTTTTTGGAAAAATATACCGAGTTTTTGTTGCTTATTATTTTGCTTACCGACAAAAAGTTTTATTTTAACTTCGGTACATACAAAACGTCGCGTAGTTCGATTGACGTGTATTTTGAGCGTAATAGAATGCCACCAATACCTGTTGCTTGCACGATATCACCTGATGCTATTATGATATTTTGTGAGTAGCTTTTAATTGAGTGAAGGAGATTGTTGTCTTTGCAAATGTGAGAGGATGTTCCACTGTCTAATATCCACGAATTATTTTTGTTTTCGTTGTTCGCATAAAATGCACTCATGACTGCTGATTGCTGGCTGTCTAATCTGCATTTAGCTTTTACATGCCCTCTCTTACCGCACCTGAAACATCTAACGTTACTCCCGTTGCGCTTGTAATTGTTGTTGTTGCCTTTCTTGCGGTCACTGCTACTGGAATAATCAGCATCGTTGTTCTTGCTCCAATTACCTTTTGTCGACCGTTCTTCGTCTTTCAATTGCTTCTTTACACCAAATACCTTTTCATTGCCTTCATGTTTTTCACCTTGACGTTGCTCTTCTTCTAATATCTTTACCTTCAAATATTGAATTTTCGGCAGCTCGTCTCTACTCTCTATTGCTACAACAAAACTTTCCAATTCTTCTGGTAGACTGCATAGCAATAATATACTTAACAAATCTTCCGGTACAGTTACCCCAATTTCGTTTAAGTTGTCCACTATTGACGAGTATTTATTTAGCTGCATGGAAAATTTCTCTGTCATGTTGAACTTGAACTTGACCAGTCTTTTGAAGATATTCACCTTGCGTGCTGGTACGTCGGCGTTATACAAATTCTTGAGCAAATCCCATGCTGCTTTTGCGGTGTTGCACTTTTTCAAATGTAGGAGCTCCGAAACCTTTACACTTAAGGTGATTAACGCTAATGCTTCTGGTCAGCAATTTGCCATTTCGTTTTTACATCAGCTGCATCACCAGAATCACAAGGCTGTATTATAACATGCCAGTAGTCTTGTGTAATTAAAAGACTTTTCATTTGCACAGCCCATGTGGTATAATTTTCACCGTCTAGCTTTTCAACTTGGCTGTAAAACGCACTCATTTTTACACGATACAGTTTGTAGCAATTTCTTTGGTATATTAATTTATTTCAAAATTTGTAACGCGTACTTTAAAACGTTTATAAAAATATTTATTTCAACTACACTCGCGCGCCTGGGCCCATAACTCTTGTGAGACTTACGCGCAGTTCCGTGTAAAGAAAAGACGACCGTACAATTCAATAGTGTTTAATGAAGTGAGAATAAATAAAATGATTACAAAGTATAATAGCATGTACCTCTTTGTATGTATGTAAGATAGTTACATGAATTAGTACAAAAGGAATGCACATAAGAGCGCACAATAAGAGCATAAGGGTTGCATTTAAAAGTATTCTACAATAAATTCAATGATGATTATACATTTTAATTAATCAATATATGTTCGGATATCAAAGAGTGGCTTTACCTACTTTTTCGCTGCAAAATTTTTATAATAATATTAAAATTTAACTGTCTTGCTAAAACGGATTCAACACAAAGCGTGGCAAGTCCTAAAATTCGCTCTTTAGATGAACACGATCTATGAAAGTTTTTGATTCTTGAAAGGACGCTGAAGGAACGTTCTGCCTAGCTACAGTGACAGGTATAGTGCAAAAGATACGTAAAGCAACACAAATGTTGGGGAAAATTGTATACAGATTATGAACATAGATGGCATTTAGCAATACTGGTAACAGACCTTTGTCAAAATTTGCTTCGTAAACTTGTTTCAAGTGAACTATTTCACATTCTAAGCTATGAGAAATCTCTGATTTGTATTTTTCGACAAATTTTGCTGCGCTCGCCCGAACCGTAGTTTCATCCATGTCTTCAAATTGCCACAAGCAGGAAAACGTCTCTCTCAAATTTCTCATAGCTGCAAATCGTTCAGTGATGCCAGTGATTACCGAATCAACGATCACCAGGAATGTATTGTTTTTAAAATCAGACTCTGAATCATCCGTAATCATCTCATTTAAATTATCTTCAGAAAGCCTTATGGGTTTTCCCCTTCGAATGTCCGGAGAGATGGTCAATTGAATAGCAACTGTTTTGCATTCGTTTAAAATTGTTTCCCATTGGTTCCTGATCAACTTCAAATCAGTTTATATCGCATCTAGATGTCGGAACTCAACATCTATGGTGGCGCCTCTAGCTTGGAAAACCACGTTTCTTTCATTAATGGACCAAATTGAGGACAGCAAGATACATTCGAACTTGTTGATGTACTTGAGAATGCCGGTAACATCGCCGTATGCTTGCGCTGTCAAATTTGGCTTTTGGCTGAAAGACTATTAAGAGAGCTATGTATATTTTTTTTGAGGATGTCACATGGTTGTGGAGTGCTGCCGAAGAAAGTAATTACAGACGTACAACATTCTGCAGCATCAATAAATTGAGACAGCGGGTTACACAAGGCGAGTAATCAGCATTAGAGTTTTTTTTCGAGAATGTGACGTAGTGCTCCGTTGTAAGCTCCTTTCATATTGGCGCCGTTATCGTACCCTTGTGCACGACTATCTCCCATCAAGTATGCAAATTAGATCAGCGATTTTCTGACCAGTTTTTTGGTTACAATTGACGAAAGCCAAAAACCGTTCTGGAATTGTAAATGTGTTGCTTTCGAATTTAAATGGAGTTAGCGCAAAATGAACGTAGTCAACGTGACTAGCATCAGGCATAGCATCAACGATAACAGCAAAATACTTAGCTTTCTTCCCTTGATCTAATATAGTTTCCCTCACGTGCTTTGCACAAATTTCTATAAACTCGTTCTGAATGTCTGGGGAAAGATAGTGAACTTGCAAACGTTTGTGCTGCTATTGTGAAATCCTAACTTTCTCCAAATGATCTCTAAGTATCGGATTATAATGGCTTATGAGATCTTAGATGCCCAAAAAATTTCCATCCTTTCGCCTTTTGAAGATATGTCTCTTTCACCCCAAAAAAAAAAAAAATAGTGTCCAAAATTCTATATAAAATTTCTTTCCACTTTTGAGTTTCAGTGATTAGCTGTTCATTGATAAGTGTATCAATTGTAGCCTCCTTTTGCATTAGGTTTTGTAAAGATCGCCATTGAATATAACATTTAATGTAATCTTGAGTATGTTCGTGTGATGGCACTTTAGCGTATAGCTTCTTCCATACCTGGAATTTCGAATATACGCCACGACAACAAATTTTAGGTCGATTTAAAGTATTGGTGCTTAGGAGACAACATGAGAGGCAATAAAAAGCATTGCTACTGGCACTCCACACCAATCAGTGACGCTCCACTTTCTCTCCATTTGGCAAGATTCTGTTTAACAACGAGGTAGGAAATGCCCCGCCATGACAATCACGTGGAAAAATAACAGAGCTCTTTTGATGAGCCCGACGAATTATTTCGTTGACTTCTTCAGATCGCAAAAACTCATTATTCACGGTACCGATATCGAAGTCGTTTAACTAATCTGGACTTTGATACAGAGTTGGTGGTATTGTTGGAAGACTTTTTGATGATGAGCCTTCATCAGTGTCACCACGCAAATTTTACGATTTCGGATTCATGTAAACATATATTTTTGTGTGATGTTTTTATTGTCTCCTCACTATTCGAAGGACCAGGTAAAAAATCATTATCAATATTCGTTGCTTTTGAAATTCGGCTTAAAATTTCCACATGGAACAACTAAAGATTCTCCTGAATGAAAAAAAAAATTCTTAGTACCTCTACATCGCGGGCCCCTGAGAAACAAATTTTTGTTTGATGTTTTGATTATCTCCTCAGGCCCAGGCAAATAATCATTATCAATATTCGTTTCTTTTGAAATTCGGCTTAAAATTTGCACATGGAACAACTAAAGACTCTCCTGAATTAAAAAAATGTCTTAGTACCTCTAAATCGCGGACCCCCTGAGAAACACATTTCTGTTTGATGTTTTCATTATCTCCTCAGTTCCAGGCAAATAATCATTATCAATATTCGTTTCTTTTGAAATTCGGCTTAAAATTTGCACATGGAACAACTAAAGACTCTCCTGAATTTAAAAAAAAATGTCTTAGTACCTCTAAATCGCGGGCCCCATGAAAAACACAGTTTTGTTTGATGTTTTTATTATCTCCTCAGGGCCAGGCAAATAATCATTATCAATATTCGTTGCTTTTGAAATTCGACTTAAAATTTGCACATGGAAAAACTAAAGACTCTCCTGAATTAAAAAAATGTCTTAGTACCTCTAAATCGCGGGCCCCTGAGAAACACTTTTTTGTTTGATGTTTTTATTATCTCCTCAGGCCCAGGCAAATAATCATTATCAATATTCGTTGCTTTTTAAAACCGGCTTAAAGTTTGCACATGGAACAACTAAAGACTCTCCTGAATTAAAAAAATGTCTTACTACCTCTAAATCGCGGGCGCCCTGAGAAACACATTTTTGTTTGATGTTTTTATTATCTCTTCAGGCCCAGGCAAACAACCATTATCAATATTCGTTGCTTTTGAAATTCGGCTTAAAATTTGCACATGGAACAACTAAAGACTCTCCTGAATTAAAAAAATTTCTTAGTACCTCTAAATCGCGGGCCCCTGAGAAACACATTTTTGTTTGATGTTTTTATTATCTCCTCAGGCCCAGGCAAATAATCATTATCAGTATTCGTTGCTTTTTAAAACCGGCTTAAAGTTTGTACATGGAACAACTAAAGACTCTCCTGAATTAAAAAAAATTCTTAGTACCTCTACATCGCGGGCCCCCTGAGAAACAAATTTTTGTTTGATGTTTTTATTATCTCCTCAGGCCCAGGCAAATACTCATTATCAATATTCGTTTCTTTTGAAATTCGGCTTAAAATTTTCACACCGAACAACTAAAGACTCTCCTGAATTAAAAAAAAATTTCTTAGTACCCCTACATCGCGGGCCCCCTGAGAAACACATTTTTGTTTGATGTTTTTATTATCTCCTCAGGCCCAGGCAAATAATCATTATCAATATTCGTTGCTTTTGAAATTCGGCTTAAAATTTGCACATGGAACAACTGAAGACTCTCCTGAATTAAAAAAAAAATTCTTAGTACCTCTACATCGCGGGCCCCTGAGAAACCAATTTTTGTTTGATGTTTTTATTATCTCCTCAGGCCCAGGCAAATAATCATTATCAATATTCGTTTCTTTTGAAATTCGGCTTAAAATTTGCACATGGAACAACTAAAGACTCTCCTGAATTAAAAAAATGTCTTACTACCTCTAAATCGCGGGCGCCCTGAGAAACACATTTTTGTTTGATGTTTTTATTATCTCCTCAGGCCCAGGCAAATAATCATTATCAATATTCGTTTCTTTTCAAATTCGGCTTAAAATTTGCACGTGGAACAACTAAAGACTCTCCTGAATTAAAAAAATGTCTTAGTACCTCTAAATCGCGGGCCCCTGAGAAACCAATTTTTGTTTGATGTTTTTATTATCTCCTCAGGCCCAGGCAAATAATCATTATCAATATTCGTTTCTTTTGAAATTCGGCTTAAAATTTGCACATGGAACAACTAAAGACTCCCCTGAATTAAAAAAATGTCTTAGTACCTCTAAATCGCGGACCCCCTGAGAAGCACATTTCTGTTTGATGTTTTCATTATCTCCTCAGGTCCAGGCAAATAATCATTATCAATATTCGTTTCTTTTGAAATTCGGCTTAAAATTTGCACATGGAACAACTAAAGACTCTCCTGAATTAAAAAAATGTCTTAGTACCTCTAAATCGCGGACCCCCTGAGAAGCACATTTCTGTTTGATGTTTTCATTATCTCCTCAGGTCCAGGCAAATAATCATTATCAATATTCGTTTCTTTTGAAATTCGGCTTAAAAGTTGCACATGGAACAACTAAAGACTCTCCTGAATTAAAAAAATGTCTTAGTACCTCTAAATCGCGGGCCCCTGAGAAACACATTTTTGTTTGATGTTTTTATTATCTCCTCAGGCCCAGGCAAATAATCATTATCAATATTCCTTTCTTTTGAAATTCGGCTTAAAATTTGCACATGGAACAACTAAAGACTCTCCTGAATTAAAAAAATGTCTTAGTACCTCTAAATCGCGGACCCCCTGAGAAGCACATTTCTGTTTGATGTTTTCATTATCTCCTCAGGTCCAGGCAAATAATCATTATCAATATTCGTTTCTTTTGAAATTCGGCTTAAAATTTGCACATGGAACAACTAAAGAATCTCCTGAATTAAAAAAAAAATGTCTTAGTACCTCTAAATCGCGGGCCCCCTGAGAAACACAGTTTTGTTTGATGTTTTTATTATCTCCTCAGGCCCAGGCAAATAATCATTATCAATATTCGTTTCTTTTGAAATTCGGCTCAAAATTTGCACATGGAACAACTAAAGACTCTCCTGAATTAAAAAAATGTCTTACTACCTCTAAATCGCGGGCGCCCTGAGAAACACATTTTTGTTTGATGTTTTTATTATCTCCTCAGGCCCAGGCAAATAACCATTATCAATATTCGTTGCTTTTGAAATTCGGCTTAAAATTTGCACATGGAACAACTAAAGACTCTCCTGAATTAAAAAATGTCTTAGTACCTCTAAATAGCGGGCCCCTGATAAACAAATTTTTGTTTGATGTTTTTATTATCTCCTCAGGCCCAGGCAAATAATCATTATCAATATTCGTTGCTTTTTAAAACCGGCTTAAAGTTTGCACATGGAACAACTAAAGACTCTCCTGAATTAAAAAAAATTCTTAGTACCTCTACATCGCGGGCCCCCTGAGAAACAAATTTTTGTTTGATGTTTTATTATCTCCTCAGGCCCAGGCAAATACTCATTATCAATATTCGTTTCTTTTGAAATTCGGCTTAAAATTTTCACATGGAACAACTAAAGACTCTCCTGAATTAAAAAAAAATTTCTTAGTACATCTACATCGCGGGCCCCCTGAGAAACACATTTTTGTTTGATGTTTTTATTATCTCCTCAGGCCCAGGCAAATAATCATTATCAATATTCGTTGCTTTTGAAATTCGGCTTAAAATTTGCACATGGAACAACTAAAGACTCTCCTGAATTAAAAAAATGTCTTAGTACCTCTAAATCGCGGGCCCCCTGAGAAACACATTTTAGTTTGAAGTTTTTATTATCTCCTTAGGCCCAGGCAAATAATCATTATCAATATTCGTTGCTTTTTAGAACCGGCTTAAAGTTTGTACATGGAACAACTAAAGATTCTCCTGAATTAAAAAAATGTCTTACTACCTCTAAATCGCGGGCGCCCTGAGAAATACATTTTTGTTTGATGTTTTTATTATCTCCTCAGGCCCAGGCAAATAACCATTATCAATATTAGTTGCTTTTGAAATTCGGCTTAAAATTTGCACATGGAACAACTAAAGACTCTCCTGACTTAAAAAAATCTCTTAGTACCTCTAAATCGCGGGCCCCCTGAGAAACACTTTTTTGTTTGATATTTTTATTATCTCCTCAGGCCCAGGCAAATAATCATTATCAATATTCGTTGCCTTTGAAAACCGGCTTAAAATTTGCACATGGAACAACTAAAGACTCCCCTGAATTAAAAAAATGTCTTAGTACCTCTAAATCGCGGGCCCCCTGAGAAATCCCGGGCCCGGGGGAATCCCCCCATGCCCCCCTCTGTGTGCAAAGCATGCTGAGTATAAAAAAAAATTTATATGCGCGGCAATTTTATAACTTTTTACATGCATAACATGTACATATATACATTTGGAATGGATATTAGTTGTGTAGGTGATGCGTTCTATGAGTGTTTTATATTTAGTCTAGCAAACGTGGAATATTTTCTAGGTTTACTACGTTTCCTAGACTGAGAGAATTGCCCTAATATTTATTTGTCAAAGTATAGTTTATATTTTTCCTACAATAATTATTTGTCAACGCTTATTTTTTACGTTAATTGATAATTATTATTGGCAATAAAAGTTATAATTTGAGTGGATTTTAGTTTAGTTTAAATGTTATTTATTTCGTTGCTTTATACGTAGTTGTTAGTCTACATGCTGGTACTTACTTACTTAATTGGCGCTTTACCATTTAAACGGTTATGGCCGTCCAACAAGGCGCGCCGCTCGCTCCTTCTCTCTGCCAACCGGCGCCATTTGGTCACACCAAGGGAGTTTAAATCGGTTTCCACCTGGTCATTCCAACGGAGTGGTGGCCGCCCTCTACCTCTGCTTCCATAGGCGGGTTCCGATAGAAACACTTTCTTGGCCGGAGCGTCATCTTTCATTCGCATAACATGGCCTAGCCAGCGCTGCGCTGCTGTTTGCGTATAGCTCGTACAGCTCATCGTTAAATCTTCTTCGGTGCTCGCCATCGCCAACGCGTAGAGGTCCATAAATCTTTCGAAGAACTTTTTCTCGAACACTCCCAGAGCCATTTTATCTGATGTTGTCATGGTCCATGTTCTGGTCTGAAGCAGCACTGATAACGTATCTTTCGCACAAAACACTTGACAGGACCTTATAGGCGATATTAGGAAGGCTGATTCCGCGATAGTTGCAACGCGGAATTCTTCTTCATACCAGTTGTTTTTCCGTGGCCGCCGGTAAACAATTTTTTCCTCGGCGGCAGTACGAAGTGCTTTCGAGATATGCTGGTGAGACGTTTTTATCCCTCCCCAACAAAGTACGTCAGCAATATCTTCCTACCAATAGTTGACGCTTATTGAAAAGCACAACTCAAACCATGATTTTATAACCTGTATGTCTTAATGCAGTTGAGGCTGAAGCAAAAGCTGACAAGGTCAAGAATCTTCTGTGGGCAAAGCTCAGTTTGCCTGACTTTAAGTCTGTATGGCATCCCTCCCCAACAAAGTACGTCAGCAATATCTTCCTATCAATAGTTGACGCTTATTGAGGCTGAAGCAAAAGCTGACAAGGTCCAGAATCTTCTGTGGGCAAAGCTAATTTTGCCTGATTTTAAGTCTGTATGGCATGGGTAAAACAAAAAAATGCCAGTTCTAAGCAGAGCTGATCTCAAAGGCCAAGACGCTTAAGAGCATGATGTGGTCTTTGGCGGGCCTATGGCCATTGGTTTATTATTATTAATGAGAAATAAAATAGGAATATTTCAACAAATAACACTGGACTAGGAGGCTATGCACTACTGGCCAGTTTGTTCAAACATAATGATAAAGAATGAAACAACGTGAAATAAGAACGGACAAGGCGACATGTGTTTCGGTTATACCTTGTAAATCTCATCAAAGCCTTTTCTCCCGGGAGAGGGTTTTAACCCGAGCTCCTCGATGTTACAAACACATTCAGCCAAGGCGAATTCATTACTGGTGGTGTTATCCCATCAGCTGATTGCTTCTTCTTGATAATTCTCCATACAGCGCCTTGTACTACAACACAAGGCGAATTCATTACAGGTGGTGTTATCCCATCAGCTGATTGCTTCTTCTAAATAATTTTCCAAACAAAGCCTGGTACAACAAAATGTCAGTTAATCGAAATCCATGAACATTTTCTTTTGACTTGACATTCATCTGCCGGCTAATTGATTGAATTCGCTTTGACACCGCCTGGTATAGATTCGCATTGACTACAACATGTCAGTTAATCGAAATCAATGAACATTTTCTTTTGACCTGACATTCTTCCGCACGGCGAATTGGTTGAATTCCTCTGCTAAGTTCGAATCAGTAAACTGTTGAATAAATAAATCCAATTTGTAATAATGCAAAATGGCCTTTATTAAAGTACTTCACAATAACACTCAAACTGTACAACGAATAGCTTGCTTCATAACCAAACTGATTGATAGCTCAAATGAAACACTACTATTCAAAATAATACTGCTCTTGCTCGCTAGATAGCGTCTTAGTCGAAACTGCTTGACAACTCAAATCAAAACTGAATTCCAGCGCCTCTACAATTGCCGCCTTTTATACTCTTGGATTTCAACGTTCGCATCTTTTAGGCGCTTCCAGAATCTACTAGTCCAGCAGCTCTCAAAATTCTCAGCTGTAACTAAAATTTCACAGTTTTTTAGTTTTTATCATTGCATACCTTCAGGAGTATCTCAGATATATGCATGTGCTTGTGCATTGACTCTCCGCTGCTCGTATACGTACATGGTACATATATGTAGACGCAATTATTGTTTCGTTTATGTAGATACATAGTGATTGATCTATGGATGTGTATTCACGTCACTGCTTAGCATCGGCTTAGAGACAGCAGCACCCCTTAGTTTTGCTAATATTCGTAACACTCCCCTCCACCTAAGTCTGATCGTCCCGATCAGACAAATCTCTCGATCTAAACGCTGCTAGCATCGCAAAATGTACCACTCTTCTATTTCGTGATTTCCCAATTGCTTGTATGCGGTAGACGACATCACTGATCGTCTTCACAACTCTGTACGGGCCTTCCCAACTGCACCGATATTTGGATGGAACAACTTTCCGCCGGTGAGGGTTGTATAGCAGTACCAGATCTCCCTCCCGGAAACCTTCCAAATTATTTTCCTTGTCGTACCTGTATTTCATCTTACTACTCATTATCCTGGATCGTTCCCTCGCACTCTGTTGCTTGGCCAATGAAGAACTACTTCGCAGAGCTTGATCTTGACGGATTGACTTTGCATCATCAGTATCGTGTTGACGTTTCACAACAGTAGTACGCGCTGGCTTGAAACCACCCTTGCATTATTTCTGGAAAATTCTTTCAGTCGTTTTAGTGCGTCCATTAGGGTTTGTCAATGCCAGTGTTGTTCTCGCAGGTACTTTTGATTTCGCTTTATTTGGCCCATTCGATCTATCACCCTTTGCCTTTGACTTTCGTAGTCTTTGTCGAGTATTTTCCACCAGTACTCGATTACTACTGAACCCTTAAGTGGTATATCATGGTTCTTATAACGCATCATCCTTCTCTGCATATCGATCTTGATGTCATGGTCAACCAAGAAGTCCACTCCCAATATGACTTCTCAACGATTTCCGCCACAACGAATTTGTGTAGAACTGTGACCTTTCCAATCAAGACTTCACATACCACTTCTCCCTGGACTTGGTTATACTCGCCAGTGACCGTACGCAACCTCGCTCCAGGTAACGGTTTTACTCTCCTGTTGACCAAGTGTGATCGTATCAAGGAATGAGATGCGTCCGTATCTACAGTCAGTACACGCTCCTTGCCATCCACATTCCCTCTGACGGTAAGACTTCTTGATTTCCTTCCAATTTGCGACACAGATATAACAGGACATTCAATAGCCGGGGAAAGTTTCCGTTCTTTACATCCGACACGCTCTTGCTCATCTCCTCCAGCTTTGCGTTTACGGCCACCCACATTGTTGGAACTACTAGGATCAAGATCGCAATGACGGGCAATGTGACCGGACTTCCCGCATTTGAAACATTTGATAACTTTTTTACTCCACTTTTGCGATCCTTTCAGCGCCTCCAATATTGCGTCTACCCACTCTGGCCTTTCTACCTCCACACGGCGTGCTTTGTAAACTGGCTTACACAGAAGCAATGCTGTTTCTTGAGTCAGTGCATGGGATACCGTTTCTGCGAATGTAGGTTTTGGGTTGCATATGTCGCTCGCTTCGTTTCTACGTCCCGTATGCCATTTATAAACCTCTGGATTTTTGCCCTCTCGGTGTACTCCACGGGTGCGTCCGCATTTGCCAAATGTGCCAACCTTTCAACATCCGAGGCAAACTCCTGCAAAGTCTCATTCGCTCTTTGGTGACGGTTTTGCAATTCAATTTGGAATATCTGTTTTCTATGATCGCTTCCATAACGTCTCTCGACAGCGGCCATCAATGCTTCATAGCTGTTCCGTTCGTACTCTGGAATAGTCTGTAAGATTTCGGCAGCTGGTCCTTTAAATGCTACGAAGAGTGCAGCAACTTTATCTTCAGCATTCCAGTTGTTCACTGTTGCGGTCTTCTCAAATTGTAGCTTAAAGACATGGAAAGGAACAGAACCGTCAAAGGATGGTGGTTTAACTTTGGATTACTCGCTGAAACTGCTGGACGATTTAGTTGTAACTGCTCGATACGTCCTCTCAAAGCATCCACCTCGGCGTCGATTTTATCCTGTCGACCACTGAAGCCTTCATGAAACTGGGCTAGTTTTTCTTCCATATGCGCTTCCAGTTTAGATGATATACGGACTTCCTGCTCTTCTAGTTGTGTGGAGATCTGAGATGATATCTGTGCTGAAATTTCCGAAATAAGCGTTTCTTGTGCTTCAATCTTTGATGTTATACGTGTCTCTTGGGATTCCATCTGTGATGACATATACGTTTTCTGTTCTTCCAATTGTGTTTCCATCTTGGATGTTATATGGTTCTCCTGGGATTCCAGTTGAGATGGCAGTTGAGATGTTATTTCTGTCTTTTGCGATTCCAGTTGGGATGCCAATTGTGACGACATGTTGGTAGATATTTGTGATGATATTTCGGACATTTGTGCCGATATTGCAACCAATATCATGTTCAGTTTTGTGTTCGCCATTGTCTGCGGTGTTTCATTTTTCTCTTCAATTTTTGCTGTTGTCTCGTCCCCATCAGGATAAAAGACATACTCGTCCACATCAATTCCTTGGGACTCCATTACCTCTCGTAGCCGTGCTTGAAGTTCGATCTTAATGCCGGTTGTATTCAATCCACGGCTCTCCAACTCATTCTTCAGTTGCTGGATCCTCAACTCACTCAACTTTGCCATGTCCAAGTTGTATTCGCAATCTTCGGAATTTATTCAACAATTCCTCTTCTGACACCAATTGTAACGAATTTACTTGAAAATCCTCTTATTTGCAATCCTCTGCTAAGTTCGAATCACTAAACTGTTGAATAAATAACTCCAATTTGTAATAATGCAAAATGGCATTTATTAAAGTACTTCACAATAACACTCAAACTGTGCAACGAATAGCTTGCTTAAGAACCAAACTGATTGATAGCTCAAATGAAACTCTACTATTCAAAATAATACTGCTCTTGCTCGCTAGATAGAGCCTTAGTCGAAACTGCTTGACAACTCAAATCCAAACTGAATTCCAACGCCTCTACAATTGCCGCCTTTCATACTCTTGAATTTCAACGTTCGCATCTTCTAGGCGCTTCCAGAATCTACTAGTCCAGCAGCTCTCAAACTTCTCAGCTGTAACTACAATTGCACAATTTTATAGTTTTTCTCATTGCATACTTTCAGGAGTATCTCAGATATGTATATGTATGTGTTTGTGCATTGACTCTCCGCTGCTCGTATACGTACATGGTACATACATATGTGTAGACGCAATTATTGTTTTGTTTATGTAGATACATAGTGATTGATCTATGGATGTGAATTCACGTCACTGCTTAGCATCGGCTTAGAGACAGCAGCACCCCTTAGTTTTGCTAATATTCGTAACAATATGTTAGCATGTGTTAAAGCTTCGCTTTTTGTTGGTGGCGGCTCAAAGAACTGATGTATATTGGAACGATTTTCCGTCATCCCTTGTCAAATTTGGTTTTAAGACAAACCGGTTTCGGCGTTGTGCCATCATCAGTGTCGATTTTCGTTCTGATCTGTTGTTGTCATTTGTCCTGTATTTATAGTTCGTAGGTATATGAGCAGGTATTGTCAAATTGATGCTTGTGTATATTTAGTTATGTGTATGTGCTGTGTGTTCGTTCAGAACCGAGGGTGGTTTACTAATCGATTTGTGTGGCTGACTGGGGTAGGTAGAAATCTGTGATTTTAGTCGTTTGACCTTCTTTGTCGGTTTTTTGTTTTGGTGTGTTAATTGTTTTGTGTTTATTTGTTGTTGTGCGTTTGTCTGTTGTACCTGTGTGATTAAGTTGTTTCCTGTAAACAAGTTTTAAAGGCTCGAATATTGTGTCAGAAATGGTGTTTATCTGTTCGTTTATTATTCTACCGTCGAATGTTTTCTGTTTGTAGATTTCCACGTTTTCGAGTACGTTGAGACGTCGGCCCTTTTCTTGTATGTGAAGAACCCTAACTGTTTTATTGATGTTTGCTGGGGAACATTCATTCTCGACCATGTGATTCGCGAAGTTAGACTCGGGTATAATGTTTGGATTCCGTATTTGTTTGTTGTAATCTCTAATATGTTCTCTGAACCTCGTTCTTATTTGCCGTCCTGTTTGTCCTATGTAACTATGCTGGCATCCGCAGGTAAGCTTGTATACGCCGTGGCTGCTAAACGGATCCTCTGAGTTAATGTTAGTTCTTAGTTTTCGCCCTAGATTGTTCGATGTTTTGAATGCTGTGTTAGTGTTGTATTTTTTAAAGAAATTTGCCAATTTATATGTTGCTTTTCCAGTATATGTCATAGTAGTCCAGCTATTATTTTCTTTTTCATTATTTCTTTTTGGTTCTCCATTTGTCCTTCTGAGCTTATCTACTAGTGCTTTTTTATATCCGTTGTTTGCAGCGATATTATATATGACCTCAAGTTCTCTCTTATATGCCTCTTGTGTAAGAGGTGTTCTTTTAAGTCTTTGTACCAAGTGCCTTAATGCTGCATTTTTATGATGTTGAGGGTGATTTGAGGTATTGTGTATTATTGTGTCTGTGGCCGTTGACTTTCTATATATGTTATAGTTAAATCTTTTGGCTTCTTTATCAATATTTATCGTGAGGTCTAGATAGTTGATTCCTCCGTCTTTTCCGGTTTCCATTGTAAATTTTATATTGCCGTGCTGTTTGTTGAGGTACTCCAGTACGAGCTCTTCGTTATTAGTAGTTAAAACGCATATTATGTCATCCACGTATCTAGCATAAAATGACACGCCTAATTTGGACTTCAGCTCCTGTATGTACTTTTCTTCCAGATTTTGCATGAACACTTCCATAAGAATTGCTGATGTGGGGCTTCCCATTCCAAGACCGTTTGTTTATCTATATATTTTATTGTTGAATTTAAAATAGTTTTGACGTAAAGTCGTTCTTAGCGTATTTGTGATTTGCATACTTTTCACTTTGTTTTTTGTGTTATGAACTATTGTTGAGCTAACTATGTCCAAAGTCTCCGATAGTGGTATAGATGGGTATAGATCTTTTATGTCAAAAGATACCAATTTGCTGTTTCTTGTTAGCTCTACGGTCTCGAGTCTCTCTATTAGTTCTGTTGTGTTAGCTATTGCATATTCGTTCCTTAGCTCCAGAGTGTCTATCAATATCGTTTTTAAATATTTGGACAGTTTGTAACATGGTGCCGATTTAAAATTAATGATGGGCCTCATTGGCGTGTCCGGCTTGTGGATTTTTGGTAGCGCAACCAGTGGAGGAGCCGAAGGGTTCATTTGGACCAATCTATGTGCCATGTTAGAATCTACTATATTTGTTGCATTTTTTATAGCAACTTTGATTTGTTTTTGGTATTCATCTGTGGGATCCTCTCTCATTCTACGACATTTCATTTCCTCTATGAGATCCTCGGTTTTGGATATATATTGCTCTTTTTCGATTAGCACAGTGGTGTTTCCTTTGTCCGCTTTCGTTGTGACAATATTGTTTTTCCTTAGTTTATGCCGTAGATTCCTTATTGTTTTCTCCTCTGTATTCGGTTTTTGTCCTTCCTGTGCTTTCACCTCCTTTCTTATGATTTCCCTGCACATGTGTCTTGCGTGCTCCTGTTCTTCCTGTGGTATCAATGATATTGCGTTCTCCGCATCTACAATCGCTTGCTCCGTTTTTCTTACTGTATTCTGGTCCATGATATTGTGCTTCAGGCCCTTTTCGAGAAGTTGTGCCTCTTCCTTGGTAATGGCCACTGTTGTGAGGTTAACGAACTTGTCATGAAACTGGTGAGTGTTTTGGTTTTGGTTACCCTCTCGTCGTCCTGCCAGCTTGTCCAATTTTCGGTTCAGCGACCTGTATTTTTGTTGTAGTTCCTGATCGACCTCTGTCTTAATGCGGTCGAAGCATTCCATTAATACAGTCGTAGGTAGTTGTTCTGCCAATCTTAAATGGATAGATAATAACTCGGCATTTATCTCATCCTTCTTCGAGTATAAGCTTTCCAATTCATATTTTAAAAAATCCTTTTCCGCTTTTTTAACTGTTTTCCTGCTAGATTTGGTATTTGCCTTTATTGTTATTTTTGCGAATTTCGGAGTAATATTCAATTCCAGGCATTGTTTGTTGAACCAAATGCTCGCCTTTGCTTTATATATTTTCAGTAGGCGTCGCTTGTAAATTGTTAGTAGTCCGTTCGCGTTCAAGTTAAAAGCCTGACAAGCAATAACTGACTTATCTTGTTTGGCACAACGCCGAAACCGGTTTGTCTCAAAACCAAATTTGACAAGGGATGACGGAAAATCGTTCCAATATACATAATTTATCCACCCTGTCGGAAAATCAACCAAACAAGATAAGCTCAAAGAACTGGTTACACGCAAAGATATCTGTACGCAAGGGGTTCAGTAGTGCGATTATCATGTCATCAGTTGGGCGCATGAGGTATATTCTACACATATAAAACCCAACTGTATGCATATTTTCATACCCAATTCCCAGAAAGTGTAGTAAAATCAAAGTGAACCTATCATCACCTTTTATTCAACCCAATTCACCGTGCAGAGGAATGTCAACTCAAAAGAAAATTTGCATGGAATTCGATTAACTGACATATTGTTGTATCAAGGCGTGAGTTTATTCTTTATGTTGTATTACCCTTTTAGCCATCATGCCAAAAAGGTAAAAAGATTAAAAGTTGGAGCTAAAATTCTCAAAAAACGTACATACGTATTTCGTCGTAAATCGGTACGAATTGTTTGATAACAAAACAAGGCGAATTCAGTACCAGATGTTGTTATCTCAACAGCTGATTGCTTCTTCTTGATTATTTTCCATACAACGCCTTGTACAACAATATGTCAGTTAATCGAAATCAATGAACATTTTCTTTTTACTTGACATTCTTCTGCACGGCGAACTGGTTGAATTCGCTTTGCCACCGCCTGGTATGGATTCGCCTGGATAACAAGATAACAATGTGCCAAAAATGAATAAAATGAAAGTGAGTACATTGAAGTTTGTCGCTAACTTCACACGTAGCGTTTATTTTAATGCGTGGACTATGAAAACATTTTCAAAAATATTTCTATGTTACGTTTTACAGAGCTTGAATGTAGGACTTTCGGTTTGGTAGGCAAGCACACTACGGCTATACCCCAGTGGCTGCCCTCCTTTCAATATTATTATGAGCCCCTATGTGGTGAGTATAGCCGACATCTGATCTAGAGTTATGTATGAATAAAGCAGGGATTACCCTAATTGCTTTTAAATGTATGAAAACATTTATTTGAAGCATTTTTTTAATTTAATTTATTTAATAATTTAGAAAAAATTTAGACAACGTGACATCAGGACGGACAAGGCTGTTCCAATCATACTTTGTAAATCTCTTCAAAGCCTTTTCTCCCGGGATTGGGATTTGAACCCGCACTCCGATGATTGAAGTGTTACAAACGCATTCAGCCACGTCATGCCTTAGTTTTTGTAAACTTACTTACTTACTTAATTGGCGCTTAACCGTCTAAACGGTTATGGCCGTCCAACAAGGCGCGCCAGTCGCTCCTTCGCTCCGCCAACCGGCGCCAATTGGTCACACCAAGGGAGTTTAAATCGTTTTCCACCTGGTCCTTCCAACGGAGTGGGGGCCGCCCTCTACCTCTGCTTCCATAGGCGGGTTCCGATAGAAACACTTTCTTGGCCGGAGCATCATCTTTCATTCGCATAACATGGCCTAGCCAGCGCAGCCGCTGCGTTTTAATTCGCTGGACTATGTTGATGTCTGCGTATAGCTCGTACAGCTCATCATTAAATCTTCTTCGGTACTCGCCATCGCCAACGCGTAGAGGTCCATAAATCTTTCGAAGAACTTTTCTCTCGAACACTCCCAAAGCCGCTTCATCTGCTGTTGTCATGGTCCATGCTTCTGCCCCATATAGCAGAACGGGTACGATAAGTGACTTGTAGAGTATGATTTTCGTTCGCCGAGAGAGGACTTTACTTTTCAATTGCCTACCTAGTCCAAAGTAGCATTTATTGGCAAGATTGATTCTTCGCTGGATTTCAGTGCTGATGTTGTTGCTAATGTTGATGCTGGTTCCCAAATAAACGAAGTCTTTTACTATTTCGAAATTATGGCTGCCAACAGTAGCGTGGTTGCCAAGGCGCATATGCGCTGACTCTTTGCTCGATGACAGCAGGTACTTCGTTTTGTCCTCATTCACCATCAAACCCATCTTTACCGCTTCTTTTTCCAGCTTGGAGTAAGCAGAACTAACAGCGCGGGTGTTTAGGCCGATGATATCAATGTCATCAGCATATGCCAGTAAACTTATACATATTTTATTCTGGAGTTGCTTAACAACAAATTTTTCCGTGGCTCATTCAGGAAAAGCAAACTTTGAAATTTTTTAGCCCACCTTAATCAATAACTAATGGTTTTCATTTTTATAGATATAACTTTTACCGTTATTAAGAACATGCTGATTTTTCTTCGTTCTTCAAATGATGAAGAGGTAGTGTGGGTGCACCTAGTAGATGACTGATACACAAACATGACAAATCTCGCTATCAATCTCCAGCTTTCCAGAAGGCGCCAGTGTTAGATTCAAGCATTTTAAAAGCATATAACAAGTGTGAGTTGTTTTGAGAAGTCAAACTAATCGTTTCAGTGGCAGTTGGGAAAGGGAAAATGATGTTAGTGTAGGCGCGTATCTGGTAGGGGACTGCGCCTAAAAATTAAAAATAAAATGTAAGGCGCGATAACCACCGAAGAGATTTAAGGCCGAGCCTCTCTTTCAATTTGCGCCGTGCTCTTTTTTTAATTTTCCCTAACACGATAACTTGAGTAAATATTGAGATATCTTCACCAAATTTGGGACACGAGCTTATCTGGACCCAGAATAGATTGGTACTGAAAATGAGCGCAAGCGGATGATAACCACGCCAACTTTTTATATATATAACATTTTGGAAAACACAAAAACCTGATTATTTAGTAAATAATACACCTAGAATGTTGAAATTTGACGAGTAGACTGATATTGAGACCCTTGATAAAAATTTGGAAAACAATTTTAACATAGGCGTGGCACCGCCCACTCGTGATAAAATCAATTTTACAAATATTATTTATCATAAATCAAAAATCGTTAAACCTATCGTAACAAAATTCGGCAGAGAGGATGCCTTTACAATAAGGAATGCTTTGAAGAAAAATTAACGAAATCGGTTAAGGACCACGCCCACTTTTATATAAAAGATGTTTAAAAGGGTCGTGGACGAATAAAATAAGCTATATCTTTTTGCAAAAAACAGCTTTATATCAATGGTATTTCGTTTCCCAAGTGGATTGATAACAAGAAATTTGTATGTTTCGGGAGCCATAACACAAATTTTCCTTATAGCAGGAAATATTTTTAAAAAAATGGACGAGATCGGTCAAAGACCACGCCCACTTTTATAAAAAAGATTTTTAAAAGGGTCGTAGACGAAAATAATAAGCTATATCTTAGTCAAAAATAGCTTTGTATCACTAGAATTTTACTTTCTAAATTGAATTATAACAATAAATTGGAAAACACTAAAATTTTTTTAAATGGGTGTGGGACCGCCCCTTTTTTGCCTAAAAAAGTTTCACTGTTTCGGGAGCCATAACTCGAAGAAAAATTTACATATCGTAACAAAATTGGGTACACATATTTTCCTCAAATCAGGAAATATTTCTAGTAAAAATGGATAAGATTGGTTAAGGGCCACGCCCACTTTTATATAAAATATTTTTAAAAGGGTCGTGGACGAATAAAATAAGCTATATCTTTGCAAAAAAGAGCTCTATGTCAATGATATTTCATTTCCCAAGTGGATTTATAACAGTAAATAGGAAAAACTTCAAATTTTATAAAATGGGCGTGGTACCGCCCCTTTTATGACTAAGCAATATTCTATGTTTCGGGGGCCATGACTCGAAGAAAAATTAACGGGTCGTAATAAAATTGGGTACAAAAATGTTCCCTATAGCAGGAAATATTTCTAGAAAAAATGGACCTCGCCTACTTTTATATAAAAGATTTTTAAAAGGGTCGTAGACGAAAATAATAAGCTATGTCTTAGCGAAAAAGAGCTTTGTATCACTAGAATTTTACTTTGTGAGTTGAAATATAACATCAAATTGAAAAACACAAAATTTTTTGAAAATGGGTGTGGCACCGCCTCTTTTTTATTTAAGCAACTTTCAATGTTTCGGGAGCCATAATTCGAAGAAAAATTTACATATCGTAACAAAATCGCGTACACATATTTTCCTTATAGCAGGAAATATTTCTAGTAAAATGGATAAGATTGCTTAAGGACCACGTCCCCTTTTATATAAATGTAGGGATAGAAATAAGATAGGCGGCAACCTACATAAAGGTACAAAAATAGTATAGAAGGGCGGCAACCCTTAAAACCTAACGAAGAGGCATCGAAGCGTCCTTACGGGTTTTAAAAGTAAACGATAGTTAATAAGTTTCAGTTTTGATCGTACGGTTGAAGAAGCCATACGCTAACATAGTCGCGTAGCGTTAAGTGCATTTTTGTAATTTTTGTAAAGAACCTAAAAAGAAAACTTTTAATAAACTAACAATTAAATGTGTTATATATAACTAAAATCAACCGTGTTTCGATTAAAACCCTACATTTGGGGCTCAACCGAGATTTCGTAGAGAAATAAAATATTAAAAGACGCAAAAGTGTGTGCGCAATTCGCAGAAGCCGCAAAGAATCAGTTCCATACAACTGATCGTGATTATCAAGGTGCTTAGGGAAAGGTGCGAAGTTAAAAATATATAAGAATTCAATAAATGCGCTTGGGTTTTAGTGCATACAAAAAGTACAGGTGCTTAGAAGCATCAAGCAAGCTTGGAAAAAAGGTGCTCCAACGGGCATAGCGCAAACGATGACAGCGAAAATTGAAAGCAACGGTTATTTTAAATTACCGAAAGCTTGAAATTGAAAGAAAAAAAGAAAAACAGAGTGAAATAACTAAAGTTGAACATAGAAACATGGGTGTGGAAAAGATTACACAAGAAAGCAAAAGTGAGAAAACTATAAATCAAAAAGAAGTATAACAAACCTAGCGAAGTTAGAGATGTGAAAAAGACGGAACATGAAACTAAAAGCCAGAGTGTAAAAAATTTTAGTAGAAAATACGAAGTGAGAGTGGAAGAAAAGCAGACTTGAGTGAAGTGAAAGAAATATAGAAAACTAGTCGAAAAGGCAAGGAAAACATCCCTGTAAATGTACATGAAAAATTTAAATATGCAAAGCAAACGTAAAATAAAGTAAAACGAATGCATTCAGCAATGCTAAAGAAAAACTAAAACATATGAAAATCAAAAATAAATGAAAAAAAACAGAAATACCAACGAGAAAAAGAAAAACAATAAAAACAACAACAAAGAAAAGGAAAAATTTAAATATGTAAGGCAAACTAACAACGTTTAAGAAAGTGAAACGAAATGCATAAAGCAATGCTAAAGAGAATATGAAACATATGAAAAGCAAAAAATAATTGAAAAAACAGAAATACCAACGAGGGAAAAAATATAAAAGCAACACATATAACAACAAAGGAACATATGAAAAGCCAAATTAATGAGAATAGAAATAACTACAAAAACAAAAGGAAAGCAACACAAACAACAAAAAGGGCGATCACCGGAAGCAGAGCAGCAGGAACGTGAGAAAATATATATATATTTTAAACTTATGTATGTATTTGATTTTTCTTTTGATTTTTGGTAGAAGTGTAGACAGGTTGTATGTTATGTACGGCGGTTGCATGTGTGCTCGTGTACATTCGTGTGCTGGAACACGAAGCTGAAGCTTAAGAGCAGGAGCTAGAGTTAGGAGAGAAGGCAATCTGCCACTGCTAAGTGAGGCGTAAAAGATGAAGAGAAACAAACGTTAAACTTGTTAAGCGGTTGAATGAGTGCTATAAAATTAAAAAAAAAATGCTAAGCGTGAACGAAACAAATATACAAACATAAGCGTTTCAAGTTGGAAAATAGAGAGTAGTACAAAGTAAGTGCGTTATCAGTCAAGTATATTGATACTTATAGGAGGAAAAGAGGAAAAGATGGACGTGGATACAATTAGGTCGATGACAGTCGAAATCTTAAAGGAAAAGTTAAGGGAGTTAGGGTTGAGCGTGTCAGGCAGGAAAAAAGAATTACAGTTGCGGTTGTTACAGCATGTAATTCTGGGTAATGAAGAAGAGGATGAAAATGGAAACGAGTCGTCAAACTCGTTGTATGGGGATGCTCCAACGACTAACTCGCATGCGCAAAGGGTGTTATTTACGTTGCGCGATGTTAAAGATAGATTTTCCTTCTTTTTCTGGGATGGCACTTATGATATTGTACACTGGGTTGAAGAATTTGACGATACAGCTGACACAGTCAGCTGGAATAATTTGCAGAGGTTCGTATATGCTAAGCAGTTGCTCAAAGGAGCTGCGAAGTTGTTTGTAAGGGGATTGGTCATTGGTCGGCGTGAGAGATTGGATCTGCTTAAAGCAAGCCCTCATCGAAGAATTTGGTAAGAAGATATGTGCGTCCGAGGTACACCGAGCATTAAGGAACCGGAAGAAACAACAAAAAGAGACATTTCAGGAATATCTGTACGCATTGATTGAATCAGGGAAGCAAATCTCTTTAGACGAAAGAAGCATAGTTGAATATTTCGTGGAGGGTATACCGGATGGTAAGGCAAACAAGAGCATGTTGTACCAGGCCACTATACTAAGTGAGTTAAAGGGGCATATGCGCGTGTATGAGAAGGTAAAAGCGGTACAGACATCCTTTAGTAAAAGTAGTGCAGGACTAGCTTCGGCAGAAGGAAAATATTCCTCAAAGAGGAAATGTTTCAAGTGCGATAAGGAAGGACATATAGCAAGAGAGTGTCCGGGGTCGGGACCAAAAGACATAACATGCTTTAAGTGCAAACAAAAGGCCATTATATCCATGAATGCAAAGATAGGAACGGAAGAGAAGTCAAAAGTGAGCGTGTTAACACGATCTAGTCAGCAAAGATTGCCAGCAAGGTCGGAATGATTTTTGTTGACGCGACTATCGGCGGTTTTAAGTTTAATGCCTTAGTAAATACAGGTTGTAGTGCATTTATTACGAGGTAGGACACATTATTTATGTTAACTGACATAGAGCTAACGCAGGAAAAAAAATTATTTGGTATCGGCAATGGCGAGCTTACGACACTAGGCAGCTTTTCGGCCGATATGCTGGTGGAAGGATTTTGGTTGAGGGTTACTTTTCAGGTAGTTAAGGAACGTGATATTCCGTATGCAGCAATCATCGGAAATGACATACTACAAGATGTAGAACTAGTTTTCAGGAATGGTAGCGTCGAATTAAGGAAGCCAACGGCAGATACGGTGATTACACGGAGCACACAGTAACTGAGATGGTTACTGCCGGTGCGGGCGATGGTACTGAAGCGGTAGTGTCAGTCCACGACGAGTTGAGTAATAAAGAGGGTCAGAACGCAGCATCCGAGATGGTTACTTCCGGAGCGTATGGTGGCGCTGAAGCGATTGTGTCAGTCCACGATAAGCCTAGGGATAAAGGTTATCAGCATGCGGTATCTGAGATGGGTACTGCCGGTGCGTACGGTGATACTGGAGTGGTCAGCTCAGTTCACGATGAGTTTAGGAATTAAGAGAATTGTCAGCATTCAAGAACAGCAAGGGTAAATGGTAGCGCAAATTGTGATACGGAAGGCGCAGCTTTCGTTCATCGCATGCCAATGGACCATGAGAATGGTAGGACTAATGGTCAAGAGGAAGAGAGAGACTCTACACAGTTGGAAAAAGCGTCTCAGGTACTGTGTGCAATTGAAAGCAAACAATTTGAAGAGGTAAAGAAGGTAGATCTGTCACATCTGAGCGAGAGTGTAGCTAGAGAAGTAAGGAAGCTGATAAAGACTTATCACCCTGAAAAGCCCATCAGCACTCAGGTACAGATGAAATTGAATTTGACGGATGAAAAACCAGTGTTTCAGTGACCACGTCGGGTGTAATTTGCTGCAATTTTCGCAAGGTGAACGAAAAGGAACGAAGCGTTGGACAGGTTGGAGGGCGCGAACATTTATACCACCCTCGATTTGAAAAATGGCTTCTACCACGTGCCGGTGGAACCTAACTCACGAAAATGTACGTCCTTCGTGACACAAAATGGTCAATATGAATTTCGTTACCTGCCATTCGGTATAACTAGTTCCCAGGCAGTGTTCTGTTGCTATATTCGCGCAATATTTCAGGATATTCTGGCCAATGGAACTGTCATAATCTATATGGACGACTTCATCATTCCCGCAGAAACTGAACTGCATGCTGATGCCTCTAAGTTCCGATACGGTGCCGTTTTGCTGCAAAAGGACTCGGAGGATGGCTTGTGGCATCGGGTGGAATACATAGATCTGGAAAGCGCATGAAGCACGTAGACGCTCTGAGTCGCGCATATTGTTTACTAGTGGAATACTCGTTGAAGTTTAACCCTCTATAACTCATCACCTCGAAATAATTTTTTTCAATGAAATCGGATAGAATCGTGAACAAAAAGTCGATATTTTTTTTTTCTAAATTATTTATATTGTATGGATACTATTATAAAAAGGGGAGTGTAGCCGACAGACAACAATGAGCAACAGTGGAAAGAAAATTATCAGAAAAGTTATTAGCGAATAGGAAAGGTGGAAATTTTTGAAAAAATTTTTGCTTTTGGTATAGCATAAAGCTACGCCGCATTTCTCACACACCGTGTGAGTAAATCCAGCACATTTTGGAAATTTACAACGAATTTTTTTGTCAGCCCATGCCGGCCAGTGACCGATTTCATCTTGTCTGACTGCTTGTGGAGGCACTTGTTGAGCAGGTCCTCTGTGCTTCTTCGCTATGATATCCCCTTGTATAGATCGTCCTTTCGTCAAACATGTTTTTGTTCCCATCTTGCGTAACGTTTCGGCTACTTCTGGGCGGAAATCTGCCGATGAAATGGTGGTCTTTTCAGGAAGATTTTTGTATTTGCTAACCCTCTTGTAAAGTAGTCATGAGTTGGCCATGGTAAGGTCCAAGTAGTGATAAAACAGGCGAATCTGCCAACGTTTGCTCCTAAGTTTTATCTTGTAGAGACCCATTATACTATCGATAAGGTCCACACCGCCCATATGTCGGTTATATTCTGCAACAATATTAGGTCGAAGGATATTTATATACCTTGAGTTTTTTTGTCATACCTACGGACTTCAGATATTGGAATTTCGCCAGTAAATGTGGATGCCAATGTAACTAGTTTATTGTCCTTCCATACAACTGTTGACGCGTCGACACCGTTGATGCCCGATATATATTCTTCTGAATATCCTCGATCTTTCTTCATTACCGCCTTCTCATTCGAAAGCTTGCAATCGGGAATTATATTTCTTTTAATGGTCCCTAGCGCAAGAATACCTTCCTTTGCCAAATATTCCAATAGATGCAAAGAAGTAAAATAGTTTTCGAAATAGATTCTGTAGTTTTGAAGTATTAGGACTATACGCGATAGCCTTACTACTACGTTGGAAGAGGCTCCTATATCTTCCTCGTTGACTCTGACAAGATTCTCCTTGCTAGCTTTAACTTCTGTGGAATAAGCGAAACCGGAGACCCCACTCAAAACGAATAATTTGTATCCCCACTTGTGAGATTTCTTTGGGATATATATTTTCAAGATATTTCGAGCTTTTGTGGAGCACACTTGCTCATATACACAAACTCGTCTTTATATTGGAACTTTCGCGTATGCTTCGTTCAAGGAGTCTGCAACGAGACGTATTTTAAAGATTCTCTCAGCGGCAGGCTGGCTCCTTGGAAGACATTTGCTATTGTCATTGAAATGAAGATTTTGTCGTATCTTTTCAAATTTGTTACAAGACATAACCTGTGGAATTAGAGTTGTGCCCAGGATGGAACTCCAATGGTTGGTTACCCTGGGTAGCTGGACAAGTGACATAAGATATACCACACCAATAAACTGTCGGATTTCTATCTCAGATACTCTAAAATTATTGTTTGGATCTTTCTGTGCCAAATAGAGGTTTGTCTCATCCGAAATTTTTTAATAAGTTCTGGTCGAAATAAGTAAAAAAAGAACTGAATGGGAGTTTCAAGCTCCAAGACATCAGATGTCAAGGAATCGTTTCCAGTAAACGACAGCTGCTCTGAGCTCAGCTCTAAACTCTTTTTCTTCCACAGTAACGGTAGCTTTTCACATCAAATTCGCCTTCAAAAGTATCGTCATTCAGCTCTCCGAAATCTGAGATGAAATCTGGGTCGAAATTAGGGTCAGCCAAACCTCTGAACCATGAAACCATGGAAACATCCTAAAATTTTATATTTAACAACGACTACAACACATTTGTGAATTGCTTGTATCACAATCAAATAAAACAAAAATTTGGTCTTTTTTTCTGAGATTTGGTCATTTTTTTCGATTAATTTTGGTTCCAAATGAAAACATGGTGTGGCAACCATGCTGGACAGTCCATATAAAGTTTAAGTGCATATATATGTATATGCATGTAAAAACAGCACAGCTATTCGTTTGTTAAAATGCAGTTTTTAATAGTGAAAAACGTTGGAAAAAAAGAGTGAGAAATATAATTTAACTTGCAAAGTTTAAAAGCACTTAAAGCCAAAGCAAATGTCGAATTCTTCTTCTTATGCTTTGCTTGCAATCAAAGATGGAAGTTGGCGACTTTTTCATGTCAGATGGTGCTATTGCCGCTCGATCTGCAGTTATTCATTCAATTTATTTATTACAGTCTTTCTGGACTTAGATTAAATCTATGAAATCACATTAATGTAGAGTATACTCTTTGCATTTTGCATATATGATTTGGATTTATATTAGGGGGACTCATGTAACCGTATAAATGCCTTATAAAGTGTGTAAACGTATAAATTTATCTAGTTTACGCACGAGCTGTCAAATTTTGTATGAAAAATCATTTACACAATTTGTATAAATTTACGCGCACATTTCATTGTGTAAACGCGATAAACTCAAAGGAATGCAACCTTGCAGACATTACAGCAGGTATTTTCATCAGAAATCTCCAACATCAGCAAGTAATTTACAAGAATATCTTGGTAAAGACGTTTTAGTTTTGATTTTTCACTTAATCTTGGTATTTTTTAATTTGTATAACAATCCAAAAAATTTTTTGGAAATAATACAGCTGAAAAACAATCAAGTTTATCAAGAGTATTTCTAGGTGCGTTCATATAACTGCGTGTGTAAATGGATATAATTTTACACCTTATAAGTTTATATGCTATCATGAGTCCCCCTATTATTTATAACTTTTTTTACATTAGGTAGTCCTTTACAATAATTGTGTAATAATCATATTTTTACAGTGTTTTAAGTCTCTAGGTAATTCATTATATTTTCTTACTCCCTCAAAATATATACGTTTTTTATCAAATTCGGATCTTATGATTGGCAAATGGAAATTATTTTTGTTTCTTGTGTTATAACCATATATGTATGTAATTCTCCTGTATTGCTGCTACAGGCTAGGTACACCCACAAACATCAGAGTGCCGATATATTGCTGTTTAAATGTTTTTGTTTATGTATTCAATAGTCGAATTTACCTAAATTTTTATTTTTTCTTGTCACACTTATGCTTCTACAATCACAAAAATTTTGTAGGCTGTCTTGTTTTGATTTCGAATTCAAAACTCATTGCGAGTATTTTCTATTAGCAATATAGGAGTATTACATATATGGTTATAGCTATGGAAATTATTGTTGTATTTCACACGATCATTTATATAATTTGGTAGGTTTCCTAATTTTATATTGTATATGAACTCGAATGTATTATATAACACAAGCTCTTTGACACTAAGCAAGTTCAAGCTGATCTTGTATGGGAGTATCAAAATGTTTCTTTAGTGTAAATTGCATCACTTTGTGCTTGCACGTTCGGATCATAAGACCTTTCTTTTTGAAACTTTTCCCTCTATATATTTAAGATGCTCATCAAACTTTGATCTGTCATCTATTTAACCTCCTAAATATTTTATTTCGTTACCTCTTTTTAATGGAATATTTGCTATTTTTAGGGTTACATTGTCAACTCCAGAGTGTGTTTTACTCAAAACCATCCATATTTTTTTCTCTATATTAATTTTGAGCTTATTTTGATATTTATATACAGATTCCATATCCGCTTGTATTTTTGATATAGCTTTAGTCACGGACGGACAGCTTATCTTCAACAATGCATCATCTGTAACAGAGTCTTATTTTACAGTGGCTCAAACAACTTTTAATATCATTATGTATATAATGAAGACTATCGCGGCTAGTACTGATCCCAGTAATTAGCCTATTTCAACTTCTATTTCAAGAGATGTCATGTTTCTAATTACAGTTTTTAGCTTTCTTCCTGTAAGGTAGCTTTTAAACCACTTTAGAACTGTATTTCGTACTCCGATGTTATACAATTTCCTCAATATCATATCCCTGTCAATAGTTTCTGTTATAACTACTGTAGTCAAGCAAAGAATGGTTTTATCGAGTTTGAGTAAAGCAAGATTACAAAGGTATTGTAGATAATTCAGAGTTGCTTATTTTAGTAAGTAAATAGTAACTACATAGATATGTAAAAAGATTTCTATTATAACACAACATCTTTCCTGTTTTACAAAAATAAGTAGTACATAGCATGTATGTACATACATCTTAGAAGCAATATTTAATTTAATTCGAAGTTCAATTCTTATACTTTAGTCTATCTGGTGGAATGACTTTTTTCCCGTTTTGAGTTACATACGGTTCATTGTTTTCTTCTGCATTTTCCATACCAGGATTATTTACATCGACATTGCTAATTTCGTTTGTTGTATCTTCTTCATTCTGTTTTTCTACAATTTCGTTATTTTCATTCCAGTTGTCTTTTTCCAATTTTGGTGTTTTCAAAATATGTTCTCTATTTCTTCTATACAAGTTTCCATCTTTGTCTTGTATCTCGTAAGATCTTGGTTCTTTGCATTTTTTTGATTATCACACCTGGAAACCACACAGATGTAGGTGATTTCTTGTACATTACTTTTTCGCCTGGTTGTACAGGCTTTACATTTTGTTTTTTAATAGCATTTCGATAAAGAGATCAATCAATCATTTTGCTTTGAAAACTTTGCGACACTGCTGGTATTTTTGTTCGCAATTTCCGCGACATTGGCAACTCACTGGGACTTGGTAAATTGTTTTTTGAAGTAGTCAGTCCTATAATGAAGAATTGCTGTGTACGGGTCAGTTTTTTCTGGTATCAAAAAGTTTCATAAATTTTGCCTTATTTTTATAAGAGCGGTATTCATGTATAAATTGCCGTGCATCGTGAAATGCCAAAATTCAAGTATTGAACATTTGAATATTTCTTTTCTTTGGATATTTCATTTGTTTTCTGTAAAGTATTTGAAAAATAAAATTTCTCGACCTTTTGGGAGAGGGAAATGTCCCCTATTTATATATATATAGATTTATAAAAGTTACGAGGACGTTGAGTTTTGGGATCGAGCCTAGAACAACCTGTCCGATGCAACCATCCCTTGCACGAGACACACTGACAAGAGTATGACCGTCCTAAAAAGATTATTTTCCGGCAGACGCAGCAAAACCATTTCTCAGGACCGGCATCAGGAGACGAACCCGGATGCCGGAACCGACTGCCTTGGGAAGCGTGCATTTCGTTGTTTTTAACACTACATACCACATATTATTGTTTATACTGCTATTGTGTATTACTTTAGGAATATATATCAATACACCACATGTGTGTCGCCCTTACATGGTTACATCCAAGAATATTAAGCTCTGAATCATTGGCATTATCTGTGGTATGAGTCTCTACCAAAAAAAATTAGGAATTTCTTCTTCTATAATTCTTTCAACTTTTTCCTTATTGGCGGTGGTACTGTTGGTATTAAGGTATACGCACTTTATTTTGTTTATCCACTTTCGTTGTTTAATGTTATCTTTTAGACCGTGGCGTCATAACCTTTTAATTGCTAATACTCGAGCTTACTCTTTATTCACATTATAAGGACACTCCTTGGCAAATGTGTCATGATTTATGTCTAATGTCAGCTTTAGCTTATCCTTTGCTTTAATGCAATTTAAATATTTATTTTTTGGGGTTTCATTACACGTTTTTGAACTATGGCTGGCATGGAATTTGGCTTCTTCTTTTATGCATTCCGCAGATTCGTGGGTAAAGCATTTACATTTATAACACCTTAGCACACTTCTACATACATAAAAAGTTATTTGTGACTCAGCCATAAAGAAAGTGGGGGTGAGATATATTCAAACATGGGTATGTGAATTACTTAAGTCTTGTAGTTACGTGTATTTTATTGTAGTATTATTATTTATACTTGCGGTTATTCTGTTTAATTGTTTATTATATTATACTAGGTTCAAACACACACCAAATTGGCAATTTATACTATTTGGGCAATTTATTACGCAATTTGTCATATAATAAATTGTAATAATAAATTGCCAATTTAAAAAAAAATTGCGTAATAAATTGTTTCAAACTGCAAATGCAACATTGTAAAGTGTGTTTATTGAGTATATTTAAACGTCAGTTACGCATGGCTGAACTATATGGTTGGCGCATCTCATCAGCTGATTTTATGTCTTTCATTTCACTGGAATAGGAATTGTCAAAAGAAGATGGCAAACTCAAAATGAAACCAAAACATTGAACACATTTTCTTACAACACACAAAAATTTCAAAGTTTTATGTTTTCATTCCATTTCATTCGCCTAATAATGTGCGTGTTCATTTTGACAGTCTGAACAAAGGTATGTTCTTGCTGTAGAGATGAGCCAACCAGCTATCAAATTACTATTGTGTAAGCTAAATCGAGTTGTATGAACAGCACTCAATTCAAGTCGAAATTTCCTAAATTTATTTTTCTGTTTGAACATAGTATTATATTACTACTTTTCTGTGCAACAATTTCACAAGTGTAAAGTTACATACAAAGTTACTGCATATAAAGGATCGGTCGTTTATAAATCTGCATCATAAACTGAAAATTTCACTTATGTAATTAATTTAACCTGATTAAAAATCAGTTTCAAATTTAAACCTGTCTGCTCCTGTTTTTCAGAAATTGCGAATTTGCATATTCGTGCATCCACCCAAAAAAAATTGGTCAGTACTTTATGTATACAATTTTTGGCTGTTATACTAAATTTCTCAAAAAAAAAAATTCAGCCCTTCAAATAAGGGAAAAGAACTGACTACGACCACATTTTTTACTTTTTCAATTTGCTGAACGCGTTAACAAAAAAATAAAATTTCGAAATATAGAATTTCGAAAGCCTACATCTATTTTTTGGAGGCTAACTTCGAAAAACGGAGATAGTACTTTGTTTACTTAGGCCTCAATCTCTACAAAAAAGTGGGCTTTGTCCAATACCCAGAAAAAAGTTGATTTTGTCGCATAGTGTTATTATTATAAATACGAAACAATAGATTTGACTCACTTATTTACTTTGACTTCCCTTATTTATGATATTTGGCATATCTTTATTAACTTTTCAATGCAAACCCTGTGATATTTTCTCTCTTAGCTGACCTAATCATGAGAAAACGACTTCATACCTTAAAAGGACATTAAACGGAAATATGAAGCTTCTCAAGGCCAAAATATGACATATCAATTTTAAAAATCGGCCGTCAAATAATCAAGTTACAATGAAAAAACCTTTTCGGCTGTATTTCGAAGGATCAAAAAAAAATAATTTTTTTCCGAAACCCTCTCAACATAATCTTTAAATTTAGGGGCGGATATTAGCAACTTTTTTTTTTGTATGGGGACTACCCCAGTCTAGTTTATATTCCATAACCATCTTGAACATTTTTGGCAACCCTTGCGGGGAATCTGCGGCCTTCGGAAAGTTTTCGGCACAATTATTGTGCTGACAAATTTATTGCAATCTCTGTGCTGTACAACGTAACCGCTGTATTCTATAACACGGCACGTGTGTTTTTCCTGGGACATAACCGCAATTTTCACCTGTCTTCTTAAATACATGAGCGTTTTTGCAAATAATTCGCTGTAGAATAATACTTTGGCTCACAGCAATGGAAAAAACGGTCAAGCAGTTGCTTTCTAGCAAAACATCAATCCTAAATTTTGCTTCAAATACGCGCAAAACGGCGAAATCAAAACAAACGAAAGGCTTCTTACAAGCTAGAAAGGAGCTTTTGACACAATATTGGGCTAAATTCGTCAGCCTTCACGAACAGATAACCACCGAGGGTACTCCAGAAGATAGGGAAGCAGCTGGAATTTCAACGCCGTCGGACTTCGATGCGGTGGAGTGTGCTTATACCGAAACAATGGGCGAGCTACACGATCTTTTCGAGGGCACTCCTTCGCTTGCCAACACCTCGATGTTAAAGTCTTTCCAGTCAACGCAGGTGGTTGCTCAACCACTTCCTCGCATAGGCATTCCACCATTCGATGGTAATTTACTGCAATGGTTTCCCTTTAAAGATCTTTTTAATTCCCTTGTTACGTCTAACGCTGCAGTACTTGAAGGACAGCCTCTCAGGAGAGGTCAAACTGCGTTAAACCATATTACGACCACAGACTCCAATTTTCAAATTGCTTGGGAACAACTCCAGTCTAAATATGAAAATAAGCGGGTAATAATCAGCGCTCATTTAGCAACGATTAGTAAATTTCCACGTGTTCAAAAGGAATCGGCTTCAGCGCTGAGATAATTGATTGATACGCGCAAGGCATGGGAGCTTTCCCTTAAATGATATGACAATATTCCAAGTTTTAATGAACTAACAGAGTTTCTCGCAAGAAGAACTCAATCACTTGAAATTGTTCAAAGCTATACCGAAGTGAAGCCTGCCGGGAAAGAGCATGTTCCAAAAAAGGGGGCATCACATCGGGTCTTTCTGGATATCACGATGCATCTGGACGCTGTTCTAATTATGGCGGTAAGCATATTTTGATGCTTTGTGAAGCTTTTCGCAAAAAGGCGCCGCATGAGCGCTATAGCTATGCACTGCAAGCTAACCTGTGCATTAATTGTTTACACGGCGGTCACCAGCAATCAACTTGTTCCTCCGAGTACCGATGCAAAACCTGTCAAGCCAAACACCATACAATGGTACATGAATATTTCGCTAATAATACGACCAACGTTAGTAAGCACCCTGTTGCTTTTCATAATTCATGTTCAGCAAGTCATTCCTAGCTAGGGCAGGGTCTGGACATACGGTCGTTTTGCGAGCTTTATTGGATTGTGGGGCAGAAGCGACTTTCATAAGTGAATCCGCTGTCAACCTACTACATTTGGTGAAATCTAACGTAAAGGTACCTATTAATGGCGCCAATGGGGGAAAAGTAACTACCGCTAAGGGTTAGTTCGGTTTAATGCACGGTCGTTGAAATCTGACTACGAGCTTGATTGCATCGCCTTAGTATTGCCTCGAGTTGGCAACCGCACCCCATCAGTACAGATTAGATCCAAGGATGTTACACATTTTAGTGGTTTGGATCTTGCTGATCCTACGTGGAACTTGCCGCAGCCGATTGATGTAATTTTAAACACCGGAAATTACGCCGCTGTTTTGTTAGGTGGAATGCAGCGTAGTTATAACAGTAATTTGATTGCTCAAAGTACACGACTAGGTTAGGTGATAATCGGCATTTCTGCCAACAAAGAATATCCTAACACCATGCGAGATGTGATTGACTGTTATAACAGCCAACTCGATCTTGACCAAACACTGCGCCGCATTTGGGAAGTGGAAGAAGTTAGCTCAACACCTAGTTTATCGCAAGAGGGTCGCTTCATAGAGGACAATTTCAACCGCACTACACACAGAGCGGCTGACGGTCGCTACATTGTCCGTTTGCCAGTCAAAGCAGATGTTGCCCTTACCCAACTGACCCCATCACAAAATGACGCCTATCTAAATCGACGCTTGTCGCGAGATCCGAATATCCGAAATATGTATGAATAGTTCATGGACGAATATGCTTCGCTGCAGCATATGGTAAGAATCAATGGGGAAGACCCTGGAGCAACGCCCATCTGTTACACACCACGGGGTTTGGAAGGCATCGAGCAGCACTACAAAATTGAGAGTTGTTTTTAATGCTTCAAGACGCTGCAACAGTGGCAAATCACTAAACGATTATACTCTGGTCCAAAACTTCCCAACTTCAATTCTAATCAATTGGCGTCGATACCGAGTGACGCTGACCGCTGACATTACTAAAATGTATAGGCAGATCTTCATTGATGATAGAGATACAGATCTGCAACGCATTGTTTGGCAATCAAAAACGCAGCAAGCACCTACACATTTTCGACTGAAAACTGTCACCTACGATATGAATTGCGCGCCGTATTTAGCCATTAAAGTACTGCACAATTTAGCTGGTGACGCAGGCTGCCGTTATCCAGACGTTGCTCAGATCCTACTCAAGGAATTCTACGTTGATGATGTACTGACAGGGGCAGATATTATAACAGATGCTTGCAGGCGATGTAAAGAACTATAAGCTCTTCTCCAAACCGGCGGTTTCGCCCTTCGAACGTGGAACTCCAACTCAAGCCAAGTATTGCAATCTATCGATCCCAGTGATCTTAAATCACAATCGGCACACGACTTTCAACTAGACGGTGAGTTCAAAACCGTGGGGTTGGTCTGGGCCGTGACAGATGATTGCTTGGCCTATGCATTCAAGCTTGACTACACAATAACAATATTCACAAAGAGGCAATTACTTTCCGAAGTCGCAAGGCTTTTTGACCCTCTTGGGTTTCTAGCGCCGTTAATCATTCGGGGTAAAATATTTATCCAAAAGCTCTGGCTGACTGGTTTAAGCTGGAATGACAATATTCCTGAAGATTTGCATTTAAACTGGATATCCTTTCGAAACGAACTTAAGAGCATTTCTGAAGTTCGCATGGATTAATACATATCAGGGTGCGAAAGCGTATGAGCTGCATACGTTTGCGGATGCATCTACCAACGCATACACCGCTGTTGTGTATTTAAAGGTTGTAACACAAACCTCTGTGCACATTAACCTACTTATGTCAAAGACACGTGTCGCACCACTAAAAAGGGTAACAATACCGCGCCTTGAGTTGTGTGCTGCGGTACTAGCCACACTTCTAATGAACAATGTAAGGAACACGCTTAATTTAACACCTATAACTTCATATATACCAGCTGCACTAAAGGAGTTAGTTTCAAATCGGGTTATCCAAATACAAGAAATCACTAATGTAAGTGACTGGCGTTATGTTAACACAAAGTACAACCCTGCCGATTGCGCCTCGAGAGGATTGACCATTACTCAGCTTTTGGACCATCATCTATGGTAGCATGGACCCTCTTGGCTTCAACAATCAGAAGCCAGCTGGCCTAAGATCATGGTGAGCACTCCAGACAAAATTGCGGAATACAAACCGATCCAGGTCACAGCAACACACATACCCACATCTGATACTTTTATTTTAGAAAATTATTCAACACTAGATAAACTCTTAACTGTAACTGCATGGTGCTTCCGATTTATACAATCCTCGCAACGCATTGTACATGAACAAGGCATGGTGTGCATTTGGAAATAACGTGAATCTGCACCCACTGGAAGAAACTACAGGCCTGCCAAAATACTGCTCTCAGAATCGCCACGGGCTGTCTTCTTATGTCCCCAGAACACCATCTGCATAATGAGGCGAGAATACTCCCCATCAGGGAGAGAAATGAGATGCTGACCAAACAGTTCCTGTTGAATACCCAGAAACCTGGGCATCCCAACAGACATCTGATTGATGAACCAGCACCGCCTAGGGGCTTAAGGAGTCATCTCCGTAAGCATTTTGAGGAAATACGGCACCTGAGAACCCAGCCGTATGAAGTGAAAAAACACAAGCAGGTCCTTGGTGAACTCCATAAATAGGCGTCGGACCTTTATGCCGGAAATTGCCCGGTGAATCCAGTACTTAACGAAAATTATCCAAAACTTGCGGAAGAGGAAAGCATACTCCCCAGGGAAACGCGTGTCACTCTTGCTCAACTTCGTTCTGGATACTGTAACAGGTTAAACTCTTACCTATCCAGAATCAACCCCGACATACAAAATGTATGCCCCGCTTGCAATGTGTCCCCACATGACACCAACCATCTCTTCAATTGTAATGTGGAACCAACGCCTCTAACACCCCTTTCTTTATGGTCCACCCCTGTTGAAACGGCAAGTTTCCTTGGACTCCCGTTAGAGGATATTGATGACAATTTGTGATCGGTCGCGGCTATTAGGTGGGGCGAGCATTGCTACAACAACAACAACAACGTGAATCTGCAATGCGATTTTGGATTTAGCGTGTACAAGCTCTGGCGTTCTGGAGCGATATATCAACTCTTAAGGACAATAACAGGCCGCTAGTTTCGGCGCCACGGTGGACTTGACCTGGCACTTCATACCTCCAGGCGCACCCAACTTTGGAGGTATCTGGGAGGCCGGTGTCAAGAGTATGAAGCACCATCTCCGACGCGTAGTTCACACCACTACATTAAATTTTGAAGAGTGCTATACGGTTCTGAAACGTATAGAAGCGTGCTTGAACTCACGGACGATTACTGCATTATCTGACGACCCACAAGACCTATCAGTGCTTACACCTGGCTATTTCTTGACTGGAAGAGCATTATTGACATTCCCAGAAAAAAATCTTCTTGATGCAACTATTGGTTTACTAAAACGCTGGAAGCTACTGAAACAAATACAGCAAAACTTTTTGGCAAAGATGGTCTTGTGAGTATTTGCATAGCCTTCAAACGCGGAATAAATGGCGTACTCTGAATCCCAACGTCATCATTGGTCAACTCGTCTTAGTCCGAGATGAATGGTTACATCGTATGTGTTGGATCCTGGCCGAATAGTCGATACGCATGTAGGCCAAGACGGAGTAGTTCGTGTAGTCTCTGTCCGGACGAAGACTACCCTAATCAAACGACCTTTGTCAAAAATTTCGCTGTTACCTGTCGACACACAGCCAACTCATACGTAGATGGAGATCACTATGTGCGGTCCAAAGATGGTGGGCGGCACAAGGCGCTAATTCAGCCATCGATCCGACGAAGGTGGGTGGAATGTTCAAAACATAACAAAACTCAGATCTACCCGATAAGTGTCAACTCTGGTTCGCATTGCTGATTAACATACCTGGTTGTCGCTGACATAAAAGCAACATACGAAACGGCAACTTTGGCAATTGACATTTGTTTGTTTGGTTAGCGATGGAGAATGTACAACTGCTCCTGGTTTTATGTTAGGTAAATCAACTGAAGCAGCACCATTTGAAATTGCTTTGGCCATTTGATATAAATATTTAACCTCTGTAGATAGTTCTTGTTCAAAACTGATCATACAAGGCATATTTTCCAATGCCATTGGTTCAAAATCACTTACAACCTGAAAAATAAATTTTTTAGATAAATTAAGATTAGTATAATTTTCCTATTTTAATTTGATTGAAAAAATGTTATAAAATAATTTTAACAAATTCGTACCTGAAATTTTTCACAGTCTTCAATGTCTGTATATTTTTCCACTTGCTGCTCTTAGTTCACTCGTGACTGTTTTATCTAATGCTCTGAATAAATGACCAAATGGTAATTCATTTAAATGAAGCAAATATATAAACCAGTGCAGTGGTCTATTTAAATGCTTTTCAAAAAGTTTTATAACACCATTTTCTATTCCAGTATTAGGTGGTTCTCCATCGCTGCATATGCCAATTAATTGATCTGGTGACAGTTTTTTGCTATTGAAGAATTCATTTAATTTTTTTAATTTGTGTTTTGCATTTTTAACATAACAAATTAACATATCCAAGTAATTCAGCATTAGAGGCTCTTTTAGAACAACTAAATGGGGTTCTTTTACCATATTTGTATGAAATTTCTAATTTATTTTCTCTCTAGTTAATGGATCATTTTTTCTGCCATCGAAAGAAAATCCAGTTATGTTGGAATCTATGTATCGTTTACGAAGCACTTCATCTCTTGCTTTAATTTTTTCTCTTGCAACTTTTGATTTATTCATTATATCAAGTTCACCACGAACATCTCGAAAATTTATATCTTAGAAAAGGGCTGTTGCTAAACATAAAGCTTCACCTGTTTCCATATATGTTCCAAGTGGTTCGTATGTTGGTATTGTTGTAGGTGTTTGTACTACAATGTCATCCAATATTCAGGTATTGTGAATTTTCTATCATTATGTTGGTCCGTCATAAATTCTTTTAAATGGTTTGGTATTAAACCACATGAGCATTCTGTTGTTTTTAACTTGCATTTACATTTTCCAATGTACAATAATTCATTTGTTGATTGTACGAATGCCTTAAATTCCTGAACTTTTTTTCTGTGTTTAATGCTTTCGTGATATTTTTCAATTAAAACATTTAGAATACTACGTCTATCAATTAGTTGAAAGTTCAATTTATTCCAAATTTCAACCAATTTATCAATTACATGAGGAGTTGAATTTTTATGCGAAAACATTTTACTTTGAATTTTAGCATGATCACTTAAAAAAAATAAAATCTTAAAATGTCACGACCAGACGGTAAATTCAGATTATTTAGTTCACTTGATGAATCAAATGCAATAATATCGTGTTCAGATGATGTAGTAGGAGATGTTGAGATGATGTAGTAGGATTTGGTTCATCCATTTTAAATTTAAATACAAAAAGCTGTAAAGAAAAAAATTTCCATAAGAAATTTGTTAAAATGATAATATAGTAGTTAAAAGTTCATTTTAGGCTAATTTCTCTTAGTAATATTAATACAGATTCTGAAATGTACGCAAAATACCTTTAAAGTAAGCACAATATGATATTTTGCTATAATTCTATCAGAAGCTATGAAGATTTTTGGGCCAAACCCCACATTCATATGGCAAAGTATCTATTTTGCGAAAGTGGGGGACTCGAAATCGGACTTAGAGCTATGGTGTCTTCATCAATTTTTCTTAGAATTCATTGTAGATAACGTTTTTGCTATACTCCTGATGGAAAAGAAAATATGACCCGCTGTAATATATATATTTGCAAAGTCTTCTATTCGTTTTATCAACAATTTTTTGTAGGAAACCATGGAAAAGCCCGGCATTTAAGATTTGACAACTAATTCGACACATTTGTGAATTGCCGAATTATTTATAAACCAATTAAAGATTAAAAAATCTTTTTCCATTTTCTTGAGATTCTTTCCTTTTTTTGAATGAATTTTGGTCCCAAATGAAAACATGATATGGCAACCGTGATCATAGTGTATAGTAGAGGTTGAAAACTATCGACGATAGTATTGATATATCGATATATATATCTCAAAAGGTGGACCGCAAATTATCTGTCTGGTCGGCAAGCATGGCAAGGTGGGGTATTTGATCAATCTAGCTGGCCAAAACTAAAATAGCAGTTATTTCTGTTAAAAAGTAGTTCTCCAAATTCGTTGTTATGAAAGGAAATATTTGACAGTAAATTCACGGTATTCCGCGCAGAATTACTATGGATCGAGCCCCCGGTTTCGGAGGGACCCGGGTCATGTTTTGGCATTACATGAGATATGTATGTCAATATGGGTATCAAACGAAAGGTATTTTGCTCCGCATTTCTATTGATACTTTTAATTAGGGCTGCCACTTAGGGTTGCCACCTCACCTATTTTTTATATTTCTTCGTATATCCACTACCATCTCGGAAACCGATTTGAGTCAAATTTGTACATCGATATAGTATTACATTTTAAGACTTTTCGCCTAGGTTTTACCACTGAGGATGTTTTCACAAGGTTGCCACCTTTTGCAATAGGGGTATCAGACTCTTACAAAATTGATCACCACTCAAAAATTGCGGGTGTGCGCAGCAGTGTTGCCATGTTGGTGCTTTTGCAGCCAGATCTAGCACTTTTTTTGCGTTTAGCTCCAAAAATTCCGGTTTAGCCCCTAGCTCTTTTTTTGACCCTCTTTAAAATGTTTGCCCCTTTTTGGCCCCTATTTCGGCAACACGTATTGTAAAATTTGTAATCGGACTATCGATAGTTTTCCACCTCTAGTGTATAGCCTATAGCTGAATCGGCTGCTATAAAAATATCGACAATAGTGTAGAGTTAAAATGGAGAGACACATTTCAGTTGCCACTAAGTTTAGGGCACACCGAAATTTATCAGTAGTAATTTTCTGCGCAACAATTACATAAGTTTCGATAAAGTTATGCACTTGGCATTCCATATAATATATATATAATATTATAATTTAAGTGCATATGTATATGGGGAAATCCGCCAAACTTTGTTTTTTTTTGGAGAAACAAAATTTTTTTTAAACATGCTAGCACGCAAATATCTTTTTGTTAGGAACATTGAGGGGTAAATTGAAGCTATAGTGCATCGCCGATAATCGTCTTACATAATGCCCCAAAAAGGTATAGTCAAAAGATCGAGCAAAATATATATAAATTGAGGTCGCAATGTTAAATATACATTTATTTCAACACTTCTGTACCGATTATATCAAAATTTTAAGAAAATATGCAGATATATGCAACTGTTAGTTATGTACAATTTTTTTGATACACGATGTCCGGTTTTGTAGATATCGGTAAAAATATAAAACCGAATAACCGCCAAATATTTTTTACTGCAAAGTTTGCAACAAATTCATTTTAACACTTTTCTACCGATTCTTTTGAAACTTTAAAAACATATAGATATGTATACTTCGTTCAGGTAAAAAAGTTTTAATACCCGAGATCCGGTTTTAGAGATATTGATAAAAATATAAACCCGGAAAACCTTAAATTTTTTTACTTATTTAAACACTTCTTAACCGATTGTGTTGAAATTTTATCAGGATGTACATATCTATGTGAGGTATATTTGTAAAATTTTGTTTTTGAAACACGGTTTTAGAGATATCGGCAAAAATATAAAACCGGGTAACCGTCAAATATTTCATACCCGTTTGTTAATTTTTTCTCTACACCACAGTAGTATACCATCAATTGCCTCATCTTGGAATATTCACGCAATGAAAGTTATTGATGTTTGTACCTGGGGCAAATATAAGAATTTTCGACAGACACAATTTTTTATTTTATTTTTTTTTATTTTTGTTTATTTGTGTTTATTTTCATTTACTTTTAAATAAAACCTGGTTTAAAAAAAATGTCTACACTTTTTGACCATTGCCAATTTTTGTCGAAAATTTCGTATATTTGCCCCATGTACAAACATCAATAACTTTCCTTGCGTGAATATTCCAAGATGAGGCAATTTATGGTATACTACTGTAGTGTAGAGAAAAAAATTAACAAATGGGTATGAAGTGATAAAAGTAAAATTGTAGCTGTGCCCACAAAAAAACTTGCTCCTGAAAAAAATTTACGCAACCAAGCGCTTCCACTTTTCTGGCTCTAACTTCAAAACTGAAAGGGGCACATCGAATTTGAAGCCCTAGGTATTTTTAGTCCCTGATAGTCTATTATCGTGCATAATCCGAATTTCAATACTCAGTTGCCTCAAAAAGCTATAAGCAAAAAACTGTCAATATTGAAAATGAAAAAAAAAGTATCGCTACTTTGATTGATGATAGCTTTGAGTATTGGAGGGTCACATTAATTTTGCTCATGCTTTTAGAATCTGCGTCTCAAAAACAACATTCAGTTTAAATTTCATTGCGTTTCAGCGATGCCTCAAAATTTTATCGAAAAAATTCAAAAAAAAAATTAGTTTATCGCTTGAAAAAGTGTAAAAATCGACGTTTTTTTCGTTTCGAAATTCTGCAAAAACTTACTATCGACTTTCTTGATTTAGAAAATCATCAGTTCGGATAGTCAAAAGGTTTAACTTAATGTCCTTGTACTTTTTTCTGGCCTTAAGTTATTTGTCCGTGTGTAAAACCCGAGTACCCAAAAAAGGTAAAAGTTTTTGGGATTTGTAAAAAAAAACACAACTATTATATCCACGAAATTTAAGTCGCATTAAAATAGCTGTGTGTCACTTAAGGAAAATATTTGTAATTGGACTTGATATAATTTACGAATTCCATTTATAACAAAAGAAAATTTTCTGATCCAATGCCGGCTTTAGTTTTTATAAATATTAGATATTACCAGTTTTTATAAATATTATAACCCCAGTGGGTTAGGGGGTCAGAATATACACGCGATAGGTATGCCTGTCGTAAGAGGCGACTAAAATACCAGATTCAAGGGGATGTGTAGCGCAACCCTTCAGGTTGTCAGCACAATGTATAGCTTCTCCAAACCCGATTGTCAACCTCACCTATCCGTGGCGAATCCTGTTTCACTAACAGACGAGGCTCTGGCGACCCTAAGCTCCACATGGAACTTGGGGTTGGGGAGGGGGGATGGCCTGAAGGTTTAATGTGGCCACATAAATCGTTCCCGAGATGGTCGGGCTAGCACCTTAATAGTGCTGTGGTACCGGAGCGTACCGGATCTGTATCCGGCAAAGGACCATCACATCGATAACACTCCCCAAAGCCTTCGGGGAGCAACCCTATCGCTACAACGACAACAACAACTTCTCTTACTTTGGCTAATAACTGCATTTAAATAGGACTGACTGTCCATGATAAATCCGAATATGGTGAAACCACTGAATTTAACTAGCTTCCCATCCTGCAGTGGTAAAATATATGAGTTTAAATGTAAATAATCACAATAAATGCATAACTTATTATTACAAATTTAAAGATTTTTTCAATTTTTTCCACCTTTTCACAATTCACTTGAACGTAAATCAACCTAAGTTTGAATATTTTTTTGTACTTAATACTAAAAAACGCGAAATTTTGCAACTCAAAATATTTGATAGTGGCAACACCGAAAATTTGTCGGAAATGGAGTTTAAACTTACTTGACGTGAGAGATAAATTTTGTCCACTTAGAATATTCATCCTTCCCACTGTGCGTGGTCAATTTTTTGTGTAATTTTTTAGCAACCAAGCGTTAATTCAGGAGCACTGTGAGTTGCTCACTCAACTAAGTCTTCAAGCAGATTTTGGCCATTTGTATTCCTGCAGTAGCCGTGCGGAACTTTTTTTCTTCCTTCAGGGATGCAATAAAAATGATATACATACATATGAATAAAATGATATACATACATTAAATCTGAAATATTGCACTAAATATTTTTATTTAGAAAAGTAAGAAATGAATAACGCATTGTTTTAAAGTTCCCTTAATAATTTTTAATACGATTAGGAGACCAAAATAAGTGGCAGGTTTCCAACTTGATTCTGTTCCAGCCTCAAAAAACTGCAAAGTCAAGATATTCATGATGATTTATAAATCTTAAATCATTTACCAAAGAGAAGTGAGTTTATTCGTATGAAAAATATTGCAATGTAGTGGATGAATGTATTGATGATGAAGCATGCCCACCATGTTATTGGTATTGAAATTCAGAAAATCCATCTCGAATATAGGGGATAAATTTCGTAATCTGTCTGTAAATGGTTCTGTACAACGTGAAATTATATCCTGCTGAAAATATTTCCCCTTGTGCGATATTGATAGTTATCACACTATTTTATAATCAACTGAGCAAAGCTTACAGAGTATATTAATTTTGTTAGCATAACGGTAGCTTGTAACGGCATAAACCAATCGAGATATATAGATATAGGCTTCCATATATCGAAATGACCAGAGCGGAAAAAAATTAATTAGGCCGTGTTCATCCGTCCGTCTGTAAACACAATAACTTGAGTAAATTTCGAGATATCATCTCCCCTCGCTATTTAAAATGAGAAAAATTGGGTAGTCACGACCACTTATGGGGTTAGGTATACAAAATTTTGGAAAACACTAAAAACGCGCGTAATCAGTAAATAATACGGATACAATAACCGAATTTCGTGCGTAGGTTGAAATACCAAAATTTAATTTAATTTTCAGAAAGGAGCGCTGCACCGCCCACTTCTGACAAAATCAATTTTTCAAATATTATTGGTCACAAATCAAAGATTGTTTAAAGGGCAACGCCCACTTTTGTATAAAAGTATTTTAAATGGATCTTATTCGAATGCTTATTCTGTATTGCTACTACAGGCTAGGTACACCGCATAAGAGTGCGGATATATGTATTTCTGCTGAAATTTTTTTGTTTTCGATAAGGGAATGTACCTAAAGTTTACTTTTTTCTTGTCACACTTAACTACATACATATGTATATTGCTACGCAAACATTTTGTAGGCTTTCTTTTTTTGATTTCGAATTCAAAACTCATTTCAAGCATATTGTAATAGCAATATGGGATTATTACATGTATGGGCGAATGTAATAGGCAGTATCTTTGCGAAAAAAAACCCTTATATCAATGCCACTTTACTTCAGTAGTTTATTTATAACAAATTTAAAAACAGGTAAGGGTGTCTAAGTTCGGGTGTAACCGAACATTTTATATTCAGTTCATTTCAAATAAGTTACTTTTCGTATCCTATTGAGACATAATTTAAACAATTCATTTCAGATAAATTACTTTTCTTATTCTATTGAGACATATTTTAAACACAAACTATTCCCAAAAAGTAAAGGAGCGTAAGTTCGGGCTTAATCGAAGTTGGATTTATGCTGCTGTTTATTTTACATATTTATTTGCACATCTGCATTTTAAGAAAACATACCTAAAACGTGAAGCTTTCGATATGTTTCAATATTATGAACTTTGGTAACATAACGGTTAATCAAAATGCTCAGAATGAAAAAAGGAATTAATTTAGCCATGTCCGTCTATCTGTGATTACGATAACTGGAGTAAATACTGAGATATCGTATTGAAATTTGGTATAGTCCCTTGGCATTCATCTCCCATCGCTAATTAAAAGGCGCGAAATCGAATGATAACCACTTCCACCTTTTATGTATATAACATTTGGGAAAACACAAAAGACCTGATTATTTAATAAATTTTATCTAGGCCATTTTTACTACACCTTTTCAACCCAGTAATGAGAAAACGCAAATTATAATGAGAAAACGTAAATTTATAAAGGTAATACGTAAATTAGAAAACATAAAATGGATTAAGAATACCAAATTTGTAACGAGAAAACATAATTTGCAATGCGAAAAAAATAAAGTGGCAATGTGAAACCGTAAATTATAATGAGAAGACGTAAATTTATAATGGGAATTAATAAATTTGTAATGAGAAAACGTCAACTTGTAATGAGATCAAGTTTTTGTACATGAAATTTTCGGGTTCTTACTGTAATTATTTTACTTTAATCTGTGTATAATTTTTTTATTCATTATGTCTTACAAAACATTTTTCACTTAACAATGAAGTTTCAAGACGATTGTGCAATTTGTCTAACAAATATGAAATATAAAGCATTTCTCGTGTTTTAAATTGCTAACATTTATCCCATTTCAATTGTATTTCGCCGATTGTATCGCGGAATGAATCATGTCCGTTATGCGGAGATTATACTCAACAAAAGGTATCGAGTATACTCGGTCCAAGCGTGTACTTTGGAGTTTTTACCAAAAGTGAAGAAACTTTTTCCAAATCCCACTCCCGCAAGAAGAGGCTTTGAAAAAATTTACAAGGTATAATCGAAACAGCTGCCGCCTTGTCCGTCCTGATGTCTAGTTGTTTACATTTTTTCCCAAACAATTAATAAAATTAAAAAAATTGTTTTGTTAGAAAAAAGTTTTTCTAAACGGGGTCGCCCCTCGGCAGTGGTTCTGCAAGCACTCCGAGTGTATTTCTCCCATGAAAATCATCCCAGTGAAAATTCATCTGGCCTGCAGATACCGTTCGGACTAGGCAGGTGTCGGTCCTCTCAATTTGTAAGGAAAATTAAAAATAGAACGAGGCAAATTGGAAGAGAATCTCGTTCTAAACTCCGTTGCTCTACCATATCTCAAGTGGTAGTATGTTACGCACCATATATGTATATAATGAAAATTATGTTACGTTTAGAATTATAACCCTTTTTTTAAGTAGTCATGGTCCTTATCCGCTTTTGATCGGATATATATAACTATAGGCGACTTATTTTTAATTGTATGTTAACTTATGATGTAAAACATTTGAAATAAAATAGACTGCGTTGTGAGTGATCAAAGCCAATGCTTAATTGCTGTTTTATTCAAATGTTGTCAGCTTATTTCCACAAAATTATTCTAACATATTTTTACATACATATTTACATTTAAGCATACATACTTACATACATATTTACCTTAAACATGCATACTTACATACCTACATACAACTTGATACAAAATATGTACCTACACACCCGTGTTGAGTTGTGACTTCTGTGGGAAATGCAACGTTCGCAAATTTGCTGGAATGCAAATTTGTTTGGTTGTCTGTTGTACACACACCTGTATTAAATCGTGTGAATGGCTATGTCAGCAAGAATTGAAAATGCTTTTTCATGTGTTGATGAACATTTAGACTATTTTTGTTACAGGGTAGCTGATTTAAATATTTGGCCTTAAATTGTTGGCTATTTACACTACATCTCCCGTTTTTTTTTAAGAATGCTTATGCATTTGGAGAATGCATGAGCATTCTAGTATAAATTAATTCTATATTTTGTATTTTATGTTTGTAGGTTGAAAATTTACTTATTCTATTAATTTAAGTCTATTTTTGTGAATTATTATTTTCTTATTATTTATGATATTACTTTTCTCTATGTTACTGGGAAATTTTTGCTTGTCCTGATTTCCTATTCTAGATGGGATTAAAGTGTCATTATTTTTACTATCGATATTTTCCACTTTATATGGAATTAGAGTAAAATTATTGTTTATGTCGATCTTTTCTACTCTAAAGGGCCATTTATATCTATTATCTAACTTATGTCCTGATTCATTTTTTACTAACACTACATCCCCTATATTTATTTCCTTATAGTGAATATTTTTATCATAACTAATCTTTTGTTTTTCTTTAGCCTGTTTTACTAATTTATATGCTCTATCTTGCGCTATTTGTAACCTATACTTAATTTCTTTGTCGTAAGCCTCATAATTGTATAATGGGCTTACTGTGTTTTCTCTTAAAAATTCATAAGTCTGGGGTTTTTTGGCAAATACTAATTCATATGGACAATAATTATGAACCGTAGATGGGGTAGTATTGTAACAATACGCAAAATATTTAAGATATTCATCCCAATCATTTTTGTCATTGGATATGTAGGAACGTACGTATTCATTGAATGTTCTATAACTACGTTCAACTGTGCTTAAAGTTTGATGGTGGTAAGGTGCTGACGTTTTATGGTTTATTTTTAGAAGTTTGCATAATTCTTCAAATACAAAAAAATAAATAAGCTATTTTTATATTCGCTTCCCATATCTGTTATAATTGTCTTCATGCAACCATAAACTAGGATAAAATTTTCGAATATCGCTTTGGCTATTGTTTTTGCGTGTTTGCTGGGTATTGGTATTGCAACTAAATATAGTTAAGTCACATACTATAGTAACTGCATATTCATTTTCATTTTCCGACCCGGGAAGAGGGCCTATCGTATCTATTTTTACTGTGTCTAACGCTTTTGTGGGCGTTTCGGTTATAATCATAGGTTCTTTCAAGTTTTTTATTATTTTATTTTTATTGCAATGAGTACATTTTTTGATATATTTTCTGATGTCGTTTTTCATTCCTTTCCAATAGTATTTTTGTTTTGTTTTACATGCGATTTATTCCTGGGTGGCCACCAAAAACAGGATCGTCATGAAATTTGTGAAGAATTTTTTTAATTTTTTCATTCATTATTTGTCACGTGCATAACTTCTGGAGTTAATGCTATAATTAGATTTTTGGGAACTTTGGTACCAATTTCTTTAAATGTGTCTACCCGGGCATAATTATCTTTAAACAATTTGTCTCCTAAGGACAACTGTATTTTTCTAATTCCTAAATTTCCGGCTTCTTTTATAAGCCTGGCAAAGAATTGACCTAAATCAATCTTCGCCTCAACAATTAGATTTTTTATATTAATTTCGCTAATAATTTTCTTTCCTTTTTTGAAACGTAATTTCGGAGGATCGAAAACGAGCTGGACTGGTCTCTTTACTTCACATTTATTTAGCGCTTCAAATATTATTGGGTTCTTTTCGTGACTTTTTATTTCTTCATTTTTACTACTGGAATCTTTATTGTTATAATTTTTCTTAGTTTCCGATCTAGTCGTAACTTTTAATATTTTACACGCTTCTACCGATATTTGTTTTAGGTATTTAATATCTATGCGTGATAATGCGTCGGCTACATAATTTTCTTTACCTGCAATATACTCCACCTCGAAATCATATTCTTCCAGATCTAATCTGATTCGAGTTAATTTTGATGACGGATTTTTCATCGAAAATAGGAATGTTAGGGGTCTGTGGTCTGTTTTGACCAAAAATTTTCTATCGTAAACATACGGTCTAAAATGTGTTATGGCCCAATTAATGGCTACTAATTCTCTCTCAATTGTTGCTTTATTAATTTCTCCTTTAGTAAATGATCTTGATGCATAGGCAATTGGTAATTGTTTTCCTTCATACTCTTGGCTTAATACTGCTCCGCAAGCATATCCACATATCCACTTGCGTCAGTTGTTATACAAAATTGTTTATTGAAATCGGGATATTGTAGGATATTAGGGCTTATTAACGCAGCTTTCAAATAGTCAAAGGATTTTTTGCAATCCTCTGTCCAGTCGAAAACTACATTTTTCTTGCAAAGTCTTGTTATTATTCTAGAATATTCTGCAAAATTTGGGATAAATCTTCTGTAATAATTGCAAAATGCGAATCTTTTCGCCTCATCCGCAGTTTTAGGTTTTGGGAAATTTTTAACAATTTCGAATTTATTGGGGTCTGGCAAAATTCCTTTGCTGGTGCATTTATGACCAAGGTAAGTTACTTCTTGGTTGAAAAATAAGCATTTATCCGGATGTAATTTTATATTATATTTTCTACAAGTTGCGAAAACATCTCGTAAATTTTTAATCATATGATTTTCGGAGCATCCTAATACGACTAAATCGTCCATCATTCTTTGGAATAAGTTCGGTGCTACTTTAAGGTCATACGGTAGTCTTTTAAAACTATAAGTACATTATCCGCTGTAAAGGATGTGATACCTCTTGACTCTTCGCTGAGTTCAATCTGGTGAAATCCAGACATTAAATCTAAGCATGAAAAATATTTAGCTCTTCCTAATTGATCTAGAATGTCATCAATTCTTGTTAAAGGGAATTTATCTGCGGTAAATTTTTTATTTACCTGCCTGTAATCTACAACCATTCTTCATCTTTTTCCTTGGTTATTCCGTAGTGTTTTTTTCGGTACTAATAAAATTGGACTATTGAATTCTGAAATTCTAGATTATATTATGTCATCTTTAACTAATTTGTTTACTTGTTTATTAATTTCACTCTTATGAGCTTCTGGTATTCTATAATTTTTTACGTAGACTGGGTTGTTGTCTTTCATATGAAGTTTTTGTTTGTAAAAATTATTAGTAGTAATTGGTTCTGTTCCAATGAAAAAATGTCAATGAAATCTGCACATAATGCATTAAGGGATTTATTTGCAAATTTTGGAAAATTTTTATTTAATCTTTCTAATTTTTCCTTATTGTTGGCCTCATTTTCGAGTTTTTTATTTTCAATTATTGTATAATCATTCAAGTTTTCTGTACGTATATTATAATCTTGCAGTGTTGCATTTTTATTTGTTGTATTTATAATTCTAACAAATGTTTGTTGTGAATTTGCTAGTGTGTTTGCAATAAAAATACCTTCAGACAATTCTTGTTGTGGGATTAATAAATCTGAATTTTTATTTTCTATGTGAATTTGTCGAACTACTTCTGATCTTGCGGGAATTGAAATACTATTGATTGTTGGTTTGTTAGTCATCTGAATTATCTGAATTATTATGGGTAGTCATATGGTCTCAGTATTAGAGTGTCACCTATATTTTTTAATTATAGGCAATTATATTTTTTAATGAAATCTAATCCTAATATTCCATCACATGGGATTGGAAAAGTGTCTTCTACTACGTGAAATTTGTGTCTAATTAATAGGTAATCATCTTTTAAATCTGCTTTAACCGTGCCAATAGTGCTTGTTATTCCTTGACCAATTCCTCTTAGATCTGTTTTTTGAGAATTATTTATCGTGACATTACTGTCAATCTGCCCCTTTTTTATTATTGAAATAGCCGCTCCCGTATCGATTAGGAGGGTTGATACGGAATCATTCAGAGTTGTTCTGGAAGATATGTAGCTATTAAGATGTAAATTGAAAATATATAATTTGTTTTTTATTGAGGTGGAGTTTGTTGGTTTTCCTGTTGTGTAACATTTCGGACATTTCTGGTGTTATTGCGGGTATTTCCTCGCGATCCGAAATTTAGACCAGGTCTTTGGTTATTTTGTCTGTTATCATTATTATTATTATTATACGTATTGAAGGAACGTCTATAATTTCCTCTATAATTTCTGTTTTGGTAACTCCTGCGGAAGTTTCCTCGGAAATTGGAATTTTGTTGGCGAATATGTAGTAGTGAATTTGTATTTCCAGTTACTTCTGTGCAACTGTTAGTAAATTTTGATATGGCTTCGTTCATTGTTGTGAACGTTCCAGCTTGCATAATTATTTTTAATTTATCGTTGGACCAGTTTCTACACATAGCTTTCCCAGCTGATTGTGTAGCATACTTGGTTGCTAACTCTGGTGTTAGTCCGTCGGATATGTATGCTCCTTCCAACGATTTTGTGAGCTTTTCAATTTCAGCAGTGTATTGATTTGCAATTTTACTGCGCTGTTGGATATTCAGGAGTTTTGCTGTAAAAACTTCAACTGATTCACCTTTAATTGCTGTTTTTATTTTTTGTCTTATTGCTTCGATTGTGCTTTCAGTGTTTATTAGGTTTCTGGCTGTTCCTTTCGGCTTGGTTTTTATCATTGAAACCGCTATAGCTTCATTGGTATCCTTAATTTTTTCTAAGATATCTAAAGCATCCAGAAAGCTATTCAAGTTTTCAGCTTTACCCTCGAATTCTGGCAAAACTGATGAAGCAGTCTTTAAAAATTCGACTGTTGTTTGTGAAATTTTGTTGATTTCAGTTTGTGAGTTTGATGTCTCTGTTAAAATTTCCTGTTTTTCTTCTTCTACTTTTTGTTCTATTTCTGGTTCCTCTTCTAAATCGGAGGATGACTCCAGAAGGAATGTGCTAAAGTATATTTCTATTTCCTTCTTGAAACTCGTTGGTACTTTGAATTCTATATCATATCTTGCCAGTGAGGACAACAATTTTTCTTTAACGCTGGAAAAAATTTGATATGCTTGGTCCTTTCGATTACCGTCTAGTTTACCATTCAACTGTTAAAGTGTTTTTCCTATGATGTTAAACACTTCAACTGTTATTTTAAGATGCTTTACTACTGTTTCTGCCTTTACTTTTGTATTTTTATTAATACATTTGTAAGATTTTTCTCCTATCGTTTTTTCTTCTATAAGTAGTTTAACGATATCTTCCCATTTGCCCTTTGGGGATGGTAGTTAAAATTTAGTTAAACCTTATCTATACCATCTGCGCGGCTGGTATATCGCTTTTTTAGGAATTTATTAAGGGTTGAGTAGAGTTTCAGAAACAAACTGATGCAACTGACTACGCAGATTATTAGAAGCATGATTTTGATAGTATATAGTGCCTCAGTATGATCTACTACTTGGACTGAGTTTACAACGTAAAAAAATATGAAGACAAAAAAAATTTTTTTTTTTCTTTTATCTGTGAGTTAAGCTGGCTCGAGGTCAGGTGTAATAAAAAATTTTTCTTTTCAATATATTAATCTGTTCTTCCCATAAATTTGACTTAGTACCTATATAATTCTGGGTGTTGTTGCTAGTGGGTTTCTTACATACTTACTTACTTAATTGGCGCTTAACCGTCTAAACGTCTCATCATTAAATCTTCTTCGCTACTCGCCATCGCTAACGCGTAGAGGTCCATAAATCTTTCGAAGAACTTTTCTCTCGAACACTCCCAAAGCCGCTTCATCTGCTGTTGTCATGGTCCATGCTTCTGCTCCATATAGCAGGACGGGTACTATAAGTGACTTTTAGAGTATGATTTTCGTTCGCCGAGAGAGGACTTTACTTTTCAATTGCCTACCTAGTCCAAAGTAGCATTTATTGGAAAGATTGATTCTTGGCTGAATTTCAGTGCTGATGTTGTTGCTAGTGTTGATGCTGGTTCCCAAATAAACGAAGTCTTTTACTATTTCGAAATTATGGCTGCCAACAGTAGCGTGGTTGCCAAGGCGCATATGCGCTAACTCTTTGCTCGATGACAGCAGGTACTTCGTTTTGTCCTCATTCACCATCAAACCCATCTTTACCGCTTCTTTTTCCAGTTTGGAGTAAGCCGAACTAACAGCGCGGGTGTTTAGGCCGATGATATCAATGTCATCAGCATATGCCAGTAATTGCACGCTTTTATAGTATATTGTTCCAGTGCGGTTAAGTTCTGCAGCTGGTATAATTTTCTCCAGCATCAAATTAAAGAAATCGCACGATAGGGGGTCACCCTGTCTGAAACCTCGTCTAGTTTCGAACGGCTCGGAGAGGTCCTTCCCAATTCTGACTGAGCTGATGGTGTTTCTCAACGTCATTTTGCACAACCGTATAAGTTTTGCGGGGAAACCAAATTCAGACATAGCGGCATATAGGCAGCTCCTTTTCGTGTTGTCGAAGGCTGTCTCTTTTCACGGGTTTTTTCCAAGATTTGGCTCATTGTGAAAATCTGGTCGATGGTAGATTTACCAGGTCTGAAGCCGCACTGATAAGGTTCAATCAGCCGGTTCACGGTGGGCTTCAATCTTTCGCACAATACACTTGAAGGGACCTTATATGCGATATTAAGAAGGCTGATTCCACGATAGTTGGTGCATTTTGCAGTATCCCCCTTCTTGTGGACTGGGCAAAGAACACTTAGATTCCAACCGTCGGGCATGCTTTCGTCCGCCCATATTTTGCTAAGAAGCTGCTGCATGCGCCTTACCAATTCCTCGCCGCCGAACCTGAATAGCTCCGAAGGCAATCCATCATAGTGGGTTTCTTACATTCCATATTGTTGGTTCCTCAGGCATATCAATAAGTTTCCACCAGTTTTTCAACCATACTAGAGTTTTTTCCTCATCTACAATTTTAATTTCATTTTTAAGGTCCTCAAGTGGGCCTTTTACATAACTTTTAATTTTTCTTGATCTTTCCATACTTTTAAAATCAATAGTTTTACAAAATTGTATTTTATTTTTATTTTTTTTTTTCAACACCCTAATGGTTACATTGCTGGGTTTGTTTTTTATCTTGATAATTATTTTTCCTTAATTCCTTGAGTTCTTGTTTTATTTTAATTTTTTCTGCCTGATTTGTGCTTAAATTAATTTTTTCATAAATCTTGGCTATTGTTTTTCGAAAGGCAAATTGCCTTCCTCCTCTTTTTCTTTTCAATTTTATCGGTTTTGGAACTTTGAGTTCCTCAATTTTTTGAATCTTATTTCTCTGTCTATATTCCTCGATTGGTATTGGCTTAGGGCCTTGCTTGGGTATTTCAGGTGTTTTGTATTCACCTTCTTGGAACTTCAGATTTAGTTTAACTAATCTTACAAAAATTTGATCAAATTGGCTTTGACTTTGTATGTCCTCTTCACGTATCTCAAAATTTAGCAAAAAAAAAGGTTTTTACAGCAGAAATTTGAATTTTTTCTTGTCAATAGGCAGCCGTTAGGTTGCCCGAATATTTTTCCTGCTTAGAAATTATGTCTAAAATGTTAAAACTATTTCAAAATTAAGGTAATTATATTTATTATATTTATACTTATTATGCTGTCCGTCTTTGTTGTTTATTCTGAATGTGGTTCTTTTGTTCCTTCCAACGTAATATCAATATGTTTACTGGTCATATCCACTTCTCCTGCATCATTTAGATTATAAAGCCCGTAAATTATCATAAAAATTGCTAAATGGCGGCATTTTTGAGTGCGCCAAATTGGTCATATTCACTGCTCCTGCATCAGTTCGATTATAAAGCCCGTAAATTATCATAAAAATTGCTAAATGACGTCATTTTTGAGTGCTCCAAATTTATTCAAATTAGATTTCAGTAGATTTCGTTTGATCAGCTCCTTTTTGCTTTTCTTCTTCCAGGATAAAATTTAGAGTAAAAAACTCGTTTTATAGCTTCACTCTTTGTTCCTTTTATAAAGCTTAGGCTGTAATCAGCCAGTAAAGTCCTTGCCAGCTATGAAATTAGGCTGAAAAATCAGCCATAAGAATCATAGGCAGGATCGCCATGTAAAAGGTTTGAAATAAAATAGAATGCGTTGTGAGTGATCAAAGCTTAATGCTTAATTGCTCTTTTATTCAAATGTTGCCAGCTTATTTATACAAAATTATTCTAACATATTTTTACATACATATTTACATTTAAGCATACATACTTACATACATATTTACCTTAAGCATACATAGTTACATACCTACATACATCTTGATACAAAATATGTACCTACACACCTGTGTTGAGTTGTGACTTCTGTGGGAAATGCAACGTTCGCAAATTTGCTTGAATGCAAATTTGTTTGGTTATGTGTTGTACACACACCTGTATTAAATCGTGTGAATGGCTATGTCAGCAAGAATTGAAAATGCTTTTTTATGTGTTGATGAACATTTAGACTATTTTTGTTACAGGGTAGCTGATTTAAATATTTGGCCTTAAATTGTTGGCTGTTTACACTACAATGACTATAAATAAAAAGTTCTTTTTATTTTTTTCTTTTATCTAATCTATTTTGATTTTTTTTCCTAAAATTATCTATAGTAATCTGTTTATTTTATTTATTTAGTAATTATTTGTTGTGCCATAAAAGATGCTGATAGCTTATTGTACTAATTTGGTCAGGTGATGTCAATGGTTTTTGATTTACGGCTTGCAAAACTCTCGACCATTTTCGTTGACGATGCTGTAAAAGCTGCTAACTCCATCCACCAAAATTTCACAGTAGAATGAAAAAGTTCTTTTGCATGACAAGTTAAAATGTATTGACATTTTATGGAGTGAGCAGCTTTTCAAAATTTTGTTAGAGTGATTTTAGACAATAAACACATACTTTTCTTTTCCACCATTATCATAAAGTCGGTTTAAGCTAAGTGGAGAGCTTTTATCGCATCGTCGGCGAGCTCAGTTTAAGCTCAAGTTATGGTGTCAATGGACTGAACTTCGTTGATCTTAAAAATGTAGACCATCGGCACTTGGTAAAGTATCGGGGAAAAGTATCGAGGTAAAATATCGATACTTTACTCAGTACTTGGCAAAAAGCATCGAGTACGAAATACTCGAGTATTTTTTGAAAAGTATCGATACTACTCACTCAGTACTCGTATCGTTCCATCACTAGCCATTGCCGCTTCAAATGTTTCATTAATGGATCGAAGGAGAGGATCCTTTACAGCCAGAACGTGCAGCCGTTGGATTTTACAACTTTTGGACAAGTGGTAACGGTTGGGAAACAACTTGCGAGGTTTGGGCCCGTACTTGCCAATGCTCAATCCGATTGAGATTATTTGGTCCATACTGAAAACTGAAGTTAAACCGACTTCGAATGCCTAATGTAATATTTAGAAAATACCGTAGATGCGGCCAAGTCAAAATTAACCGGAGGGTATTGCTCAAGAGCTGCATTATCAATTAACGTTTTCCATTATGGATTTATGTATTCTCAATACAAGTTTACGTTGTTTCAATACACACTTATCTTTTCTGATTACGAATTTACGCTTTCCCATTATAAATTGACGTTTTCCTATTATAAATTACATTTGCCATTTGCAAAATTATATTTTCTCATTATAAAATAGCAACTTCTCAAAATATTTTACGTTTTCTCATTACAAACTTAAGTTTTCTCAATACTGGGTTGAAAAAGTGTAGAAATACTTATTCCTTGTTATAAGCCTAACATGTGTGCCGAATTTTGCTACGAGGGTTTTTTTTTTTTGAGGCTCTATAAATGTTGTGTAATGCGTGATCAGAATAGGGTCGGACGCCGCCCATTGAAGAAAAAATGTTTCCCAATTTCCTCTGACAATAAAACCTGGTAAGTGAAATATCATTGATACAAAACTATTTTTCGCTAAGATATAGCTTATTATTTTTTTTTTTTTTTTATAGCTTATTATTCTAGTATAGGACTCTTTAAACCTCTTTTATATAGAAGTGGGCGTGGTCTTTAACCGATCTCGTCCATTTTTCTAGAAATATTTCCTGCTATAAAAAAGTATGTATTCCCAACTTATTACGATATGTTAATTTTTCTCCCGAAACATATACATAAATTTGCTTAGTCAAAAAAGGGGCAGAGCCACGTCCATTTAAAAAAATTTTAATATTTCCTAACTTTTTGTTATAAGTCCATGTAGAAAGTAAAACACCATTGATATTGCTCTTTTTCGCAGAGGTATAGCTTATTATATTCGTCTACAAACCTTTTAAAAATCTTGTATATAAATGTGGGCGTGGTCCGTAACCGATCTCGCTCATCTTTTCTAGAAATATTGACTGCTATAAGGAAAAAATGTGTACCTAATCTTATTACGATCAGTTATTTTCTCTTCGAGTTGTGGCTCCCGATACATAGAAAATTGCTTAGTCTTAAAAGGGTCGGTGCCACGACCATTTTTAAAAATTTGAACTTTTTCCTATTTATTGTTATAAATCCACTTGGGAAAAGAAATACCATTTATATAAAGCTCTTTTTTGCAAAGTCATAGCTTATTTTATTCGTCCACGCCCCTTTTAAAAATCTTTTATATAAAAGTGGGCGTGGTCCTTGACCGATTTCGTTTATCTTTCTTCGAAGCATTCCATATAGTAAAGGCAACCTCTCTGCCAAATTTTCTTATGAAAGGTTCAACGGTTCTTGATTTATGATTAATAATATTTGTAAAATAGATTTTATGACAAGTGGGCGGTACCACGCCCATTTTCAAAAGATTTGTATTAAGAGCCTCAATATCAGTGCACATCAAATTTCAACGTCCTAGTTGTATTATTTACTAAAAAATCAGGTTTTTTATGTTATATTTATAAAAAGTAGGTGTGGCTATCATCCGATTTCGCTCATTTCAAATAGCGATGGTGGATGAGTGATAAGGAACCCATGTACCAAATTTCAATAAGATATATCAACATTTATTCAAGTTATCGTGTGTACAGTGTGGGCTAAATCAACTCCTTTTTTCACCCTGAGCATTTTGATTTATGAATGTCTATATCATATCTCGATTCGTTTATGCCGTTACGATCACCCGTTATGTTAACAAAGTTAATATACTCTGGGTGCATAGCACGCTGAGTATAATAAAACAATTTTGGAAATGCACGTGGCACCAAGTTGATCTCACGTTTCGGGAGCCATAACTCTAAGACCAGTTGCTGTATCTTGACAAAATTTGTTAATCATATTTGCCTTATAACCCCAAATATTTCTGTAAAAAATGGGCTAAGTGGACCTCGTCCTCTTTTTTATACAAGATGTTTGAGAGGACCATAACAAACATAATAGGCAATATCTTTGCGAAAAATAATTGTATATTCGTGCAATTTGACTTCACAAGGTAATGAATATATGTAAAATATTTGGAAATGGGCGGAGCACTGCCCTTTTTTTTAGCAATCATTCATTTGCATTTCGGATAACTGGAAGGAAAATTATCCTATCGTGAAAAAAATCGATAGATCTATAGAGAAATATTTCTAATAAAATTAATAAACACGCGAACTTTTAAGAGTACTTAGAGTCAAAAAACTTAAGGTAAATGAACTATACGATAAAAGGTCCTAGCAGAGTGTTTAATGTTCCATTACACCCGAACTTATACATCCTTACTTGTATTATTTAATTTTCTCCATGAATTAAAATACTAGTCCAAGCTTCAAAGAAAGCTTCATCAACATTTATCATCATTAATTTGCGGTTAATCGTTTAGGTGATTTTGGCCGTTGCGTAACAAGTCAGCAATTCCTGCTTCGTGATAACTGCTGGCGATTGAGGGCACCAAGGGACCTCCGCCTGTCTCTTTCGGCCTGTTTCTTCCATCCTCCCCCTTCCACTGCCTTCATTATCCTAACTTGAATTAGCCATCGAAGCTATTGGGCTTAAATTTGTTGCAGTAATCTCATGTCTTTATAAAGCTTATACATATTATCATTCAACCTCCTTCGATATAGGTACACCGTTTTCATGATGGACAGGACATTAAATAAAATATCAACAGCATACGTCGGCAGTTGTACGGTTTTATAATAGATTCTACCGCCGCGGTTTAGATCTGCTGCTAGAGTTATCTTCCTCAGCATCAGCCGCCTTCTCTGATGTCTCGTTTGATTTCGAATTGTTTTAGGAAGTCCTTACGCAGCTGGTGGTGTCAACGTCACCTGGCAAAGCAAGCTTTGCAGAGAACCCGAAGATAATAAATAAATAAAGCTTAAGCTGAAAATAAGCTAGTATAAAAGTATAAACTAGGGCCATTTTTTCCATCGCTCCTAAATTTTTTCTGCCTCCTTGGAAATACAAAAACAAATAAGACGCGGAGGAATATGTAAATTTATTTGTTATTGCTTTTCAATTCAAATTTTATTCTTAGCGATCGGAATCAGACTATGTAAATTTATTTGTTATTGCTTTTCAATTCAAATTTTATTCTTAGCGATCGGAAACAATTAAGAAGCGTTAGAAAAAAAGGCCCACTAGTTAGCCTTTTGGTTAATGCGATTAAAACCCACAATAATTTGAGCTCTATTCGGTACCTAAGCGGTACCGCTATATAGCGGCCATTACATAACGGTAGAGAATATTGTCAAACATGTTTCAATGTAAAAGTAATTACGTGGAAACTTAGAAGACGGCGAAGTTCACTATAACGTAATATAGCGGCAGGGCAATAAAAATTACGGCCAAAATGACGGTGCAAACTCGTTCATCAACCGAGGGTGGTTTACTAATCGATTTGTGTGGCTGACTGGGGTAGGTAGAAATCTGTGATTTTAGTCGTTTGACCTTCTTTGTTCATCAACGTTTTTTCCCACCGCTATATTCAAAGCGGTGAACATTTTGTCAAATATTTTAAATTATTAAAAAAATTAACAAAATTTAGATGTACGTTTAAAGAAATAATAAATGAACTAAATAAAATATGCAAAAATGTAAAAATTAAATTTTGCGATCGTCTGCCGTAAGTGTTCGAAGTTTACAACAAAGCTGTGCCGCTGAAAACGGCGAGTGGTTTGTTTTGAACTATCATTTTAAAAAGGTATATATACCTACCTTTTGTATGAATAAGGCAGTTCATTACAAATGCCCATTTGAGATCGATAATATATAGTTGAAGATATCAAAAATAAATTTTGGTTTGCAATACCGTTTGTTTACCCCTTTGACCGTCTTAAAAATAATATTATAGAGATTTCAACTATTTTTGTAAAAAAATTGTACTTTTCCAAACTTTAAAAGAACTTCCAACCATATAGTTATGATTCTACTGCGTGAAATCAAATAATACCTGGGCCGAAATTCTATTTTTCTTGTAGGACTCTTCGAGTAGAAGAGGAATCGGTAAAAATATTTTCCGGACAACTCCAAAATCTTCAGCTTCGTACCTTGGCGCACTCATAGGCTTAATTTGCTTGGGTATAAACTGATTTTAAATGACCTTATGGTTTATAGCATGATGATTAAGAAGGGTATTGATACGTATGAGTGATTACCCAACAAATACAGAAATGTTTAGCTTTTTACGGGGTTTTCCGACTTTGAAGTACCCTGGTACTACTATTTTAAATAGTGCCCAAATTTTTCTGGAACGTCCATGAATAGAATATTTATTAACAAGTCCATCTACAGACCAATTTTCAAAATCGGTTCAAAATTAGAGGACTTCTGTCTTTGCTGGGAAATTACAATTGTTTTCTCAATCATAAATGCATGTTGTTGGGAAGGGCTATATATTTCTTCTCTCTAAAATTCCAAAGCCTATGAGTCTGCCAAGGTATGCAACCCCGGCTTTGTACTCGTAACTAAAGATTTTTAAGGTTTTTGGAAAATTTCTTACACCGATTCGTATTCTAATCGACCAGGCCTATAAGAAAAATAGCATAATTTGTCTTTTTTGGTAACATCCACTTTTTTTTGGTGTTATCTACGTTATAAGAATAAATATAAGCTACATTATTACATGTTAAACAAACAAATTATATCCCAACGTAACCTCAGAATGAAATATAGTTTATGAAAATCAACCAAAACCTTTTGATTTGTATAAAATCAAAAAACCGAAAATATCCGAAAAATATATTGCAATAATAACTAAACTTAGTTCTTGTCAATTTCGCGGTAGTTTTGGAGTACTCCTTGCAAATGTAAGTAGGCATGCGATTTTTGATTACATTTTTTAAAACATAAACATTTACTTTAAAAGGTTAGGATTTGTTTATCCTATTATTCTCCCATTCCTTACCCTCTATTTATTAAATCATCGATCCTAAATAGAAGAAACATTTAAATCATTTGCATTAACTCATCTAAAACAAATCCATCAAATCGTACTAAACTTTTTAGAATCGGACAATCCAGGTTCAACAGATTCCGAAGTTAGGAAAATCCTAACTCTTCACATACCAATTACAGAATATGACACACTAGGTTCCGAATCCGACGACGTGTCTGCTCGTGCAACGAATTCAACCAAATACCGAGCTCAACCGGGTAATAATAAAATTTTCATATTTTTTTCTAACATTGCACACTGGCCGCAATTGCATTTTTTAAACTTGTATTCCAAAAATCAAATTACAGTACAAAATTAGTACGTATTGTTATTATTATTATTATTATTATTATTATTATTATTATTATTAACAAAAGCCACATTTATGCTCCGAGTTGGCTTGGCTTTAGAAATAATATAAATTAAATAAGAACTTGATGCGCGAAAAATATTCACATGAGGCCCGGGTAGTGGTGTTATTCTTCCATTAATTGGTGGTTTGGAAAGCTATGAAGTTATACCATTTTATTTAAATTTGTAAACACGCGCCTCACCATCACCATAAAAAATCATTAAAAAAATCAGTTTTCCGCAGTTTACATAATAATACAAAATTCGTACAAAAATTTGTACTCTCGGATACCTACAGTCTCTGAGGTACTATTTTTTCCCGGTTGCATGTAATCGGCATACATTAACCCGGTTTTAATACCGCGAAAATGTTGAATTTTATACTTCGACGTTGATGGTGAGGCATTTTGAAAATAAAGTCAGAGGTGTACCATAACTTCCAAGTAATACCTTTTTAGCGAACCATGACATTAGGTACATATTTTCGGCAGGAAATGCCAGCACGAACTGTCGAGCATGAAACAAAATTATAGAAAAAAGTATTTTACTCTCTCAACGAACAAAGCTTGTAAAGATTTATAAACAGAAATACGCAAACATTTGTCAGCAACTTGCAAAACAGCTGTTTGCTTTATGGCTTTCGTTTGCGGATACTTTCATTTATTATGCTATCATTGAAATTAACCAAATAGAGTTGTTAGATCTACTGACATATTTCCTTACTAAATCACGAATGATATGTTTTTCCCAGTTTTCAGTTTAATGATATATATGGTGCTGTTGGGAAAAATGAAATCAACTTATTTGCAATAATATATTTTCCTGCATGCTAATACGTGCTAGAAGGAATTTTTCCCTAGAAATGAAATTTCAAAATCACGCTCTCCCGTTGCAAACAATAACAGTTTTTTGTTTCGATCTATGGTACTTTAATAGCCTTTTCCGGTGAGCAGAAAGCTTGTATAAACTTATATCAATCGTTGGTGACTCGCATTTGATGAAACCATAATCTGCAACGAGACAGCTCAACTTTGGCATTGGCACTTGGACGAGCTGATGAAATTTTTTGTTCATTAGTTTCCACTTTTAGTCAGTTTTGAAAGTATCGCTCAAATTTTGATTTAAGTCGTTAAGTTTGATGGAGTCGCCAAGTAAATATAGCCGCACATGTTTCTCCAAAACAATCAAGGATCAGGAAAGCTAGCAGCGCTGCCATCAAACTTCCGTACATTTCGATTTTTCTTTAAAATTTCAAAAGTGGAAAGGCATTAATATGACGATGGGCGTTCTGCACTGTGAAATTGTTATAGTTATTCAGACATTTCTAAAGTCAGCGAAGGACTCATTAACTCTTTTAGTTGGCAGCCGTAGGTAACCCTATCATCCGAGCACCTGGCCGCACCATCGCTGTAGCGACAAGGGGATTAATCACATCTGAATTCCGCGACCTTGTGAGACAAGAAGACCCTGGCAAACTTCAAATCATGACATACACATTCGCAACGGGCAGCGTGTGGATAAACACAACCGGCACTCTCTGCCGGATATACGTAATACCTTCCAATTACCATCACCGCCAAAGAGGTTGAAGAAGTTATCAAACAACACGAGGGATTCACTTACCTGGCACTTGTCTCTCTCCGTCTTCGTCGTCCCTGACAAATGGATAAAGACGAGGGAGGTACCAGTAATAAATCCTGGGAAACCAGAAGCAAGGACCCTCAAATCGTCCGATCTCCCTCCTGTCGCAAGTAGCCAAGACACTTGAAGCCGCGCTGTCCTTTCATTTCTTGTAAGCTTTTATCCATGGACTTCTCATAAAAGGGATTGTGGCAAACTTGTTTTTGTTTGAATTTATTTAAAAAATCATTAATTTATCTTTTGCTCTGTCACAAACATCAATTTACGAACCAAAATTTATGTATTGATATTCATTCCAGGTAAAGCGCGGCATTCACATCACAAGAAAACGCTTTAGAAAAATATCGTACATATATGTATCTTGTGTCAGCCATACTAACATATTCCAATTGAAAATGCACTTAAGTTAAAGAGAATACAATGAACGAGAGAAAAAGAGCACTTGTGTTCAGATATAATTGCAAACCCCATTCAAGAAACTCATAAATACAGTCACTGTTATCCCTGGTCTTTAACCGATTGTGTTCTTACATGGTCGTTGCTCAAGAAATAATGAGCCGCACATACATGTATTTCTTGGCGAAAGCAGGGCTTTCTGAGCACGTTTGCTATAAAATCTTTAGAAAAAGTTAGCAGAAAGCGTATGAGTTTTCTTGAGGTGGATACTACTTCACAAACGAAATTTTTGTTGAGCATTTTTGTTAGGAATTTTTCATTTCTGTGATTCATTGATTTTTGATTTAATTTCTTTTTCACATTTTGATTTTTTCATACAGAAATACAAAATGATGTTTCAAATTAAATTGAAAGTCCATGAAAATTTTAAAATTTTTTTATCAATGGCTAGAAATTTCAAGAACTAATCATCGTCATCAAAACGTAAATTGTTTAATCCCTTTTGCGTTACTTTGACGTTGTCGTTGCGTTTCCTGTGGATCATGGAACATGGCAATGAAAACCTGTGTGTTCAATATCAGCTGTTGATGCAACCTAAGCGTTAAAAAGATTCAAAAGTCGAATGTGTTTGGGCCTTAAGATTGCTGCCATATTTAAAAAGATCACAAATTTGGGCCGCCGTGGTGGGGTGGTAGCATGCTCCGCCTACCACACTGAAGGTTTCGGGTTAAACACCCGGGCAAAGTAACATCAAAAATTTAGGAACAAATTTTTGTTCAATAAGCATACAGTTTTCCTAAGCGACCCGCCCATCGGCAGTGATTTGGCAAACACTCCGAGTATACTTATGCCATGAAAAGCTTCTCAGTGAAAGCTCATCCGCCTTGCAGATGGCGTTCGTAGTCGGCGTAAAACATGTAGGGCCCGTCCCATGTAGGAAATATTAAAAGGAGAATACCCAATTTGGAAGGGAAGTATGGCCTAAATTATTTGCGGAGGTATTTATCTATATCGAGCCGTGCCTTTTTTGTTTTTCTTTGTAAGAACAAATTATCAGCTGTCAGAACCAAAATAGTAATTTATAAACTCAAATTTGAATTTGAAATAATACAAATAAAAATGAATTAAAAAGAAAATATTAAGAGTGAGCAATTTACTAATGACAGTTTTTTCGTTATTTCGCCCATATTTTGGCTAAATATATCACATATCGATTGTTTGGAAATTTGTGACAGCTGTTCTGTTCTGAATTGCCTTGTATTTATTTTGGGTTTGAATAAACAGAGCTAATAATAAAGAAAGAAATTAATTATTAATTAAGCAGTTCAGGCCTTGAGCTCGATTCTAACCAATGATCTTTAAAATTTATTTATCTGGTTAGTTTTATAGATTAAATAATTAATAACGGTATCCGCAAACGAAGCATCCTAGCAGTCATCTGTTTTTCCAGCTTGCTGATAAATATTTGCTAATTTCAGTTTGTTGAAAACTTACCAAGCTTTGCTTTTTGAGAGAGTGCTGGTACTTCTCACCTAACAGAGGTAGTGATCAATATCTTTAATTTTAATTCTTCGCTACATATCGTTAGGTTAACTCACAAAGGACCTGACCAACAGATTTTTCGAAACTGCGTTTTCTAAAGATTTTGGTATGATATATTGAAATGTATTCCCAACAAAAATTTTGAAGTGTTATAACCAAAAACTACGGAGTAATGTCACTTTGAAAATAAAATATCTGCTTGTTTGTTTAATGGTGTGTTCAGTTTATACTTATATTTAAGAATCCATGAGCTTAACACCGGCTTATAATAATTGAAAATATCTGCTGTTAATGTGAAAATGAAATGTATTCACCTGTAAAATTTTAAATTTATTGGTTAGGGCCTTTGTGAATTAAGGCAACGATATATTTATAGCAGAATATTACGAAATATTTGTTGAATGTTAACAGAGATTGCGCACATACGACAGCTCAGTTTTAAAGAGGCCTGTTTTATATTGCGCACTGTTCAGTCACCACCAAAATTGTATGAAACCGTTAAGAGAAAGATCTTTGATATGCCAAAAAGAAATGCCAATCAAAACATTTTTGTCAGAAAGGATTGAAATAGAAGTAGGTAATTTGTATTTTCATTTTAAATGCTCGCCAAGATGATGGCTAGTTTTACTAGAACCATCATATACAAATTGTGTGGTATTATTCGCTAAGTACCCACAACAAACACTGTGACTTTAACTAAACATTGACTAGCAAAACTAGCATTGGAAGTTTTGTGTCTGACGAAAATTAGTTTGTCTGTCGAATAGTAGTAAATTCGGTTTGACTGACGAAAACTACCACTTGTGTCTACGGGATGCCAAAAATGAATAGTGAGCCTTGGTACGTAACTGAAGCTTTACAAAAACTGCGTATTCAAAGACAAAAACCGGGTTTTGATGTATTTGCACATTGATAAGGAAGTAGCCTATTTTTAAATGAATCACATATATAAAGATCATCGAAAAAGGTTGCTGCATTGCTTGGAATGTGCTTATATGGTATGGATAACGAACAAAATGTGTTCAAGAGGCATTTAATATAAAGAAATTTTCACTACGTTGTCCCAACTGTTTGGGGGAGAAATATCAGCCAAACTGTGGACCTGCCCAACCATAAAATTCTTCTAAAAAGTATGAACACTATGCGACAGTTGCTAATGGGGGTATGATCGTGATAGTGTAATGAAAAAAGCCTAAGTGCTTCGTTGGCTTGGTCAGGGCTTGCGAATGGATAAAGATACTCCGGCTCAGAAAGAAATTCCGTCGGCATCCGTATTTTGCAGCTGAGGAAGGGGACCTTCATTGAGTTGGTAGAGAAAGGTGGGGTACGACTTGTTCTCCCTTGGTGCTCCCAGTTGGCATCAGTTATCGCGAAATAGGATAACTATGACGTAAGGCCAAAATGGCCTTGGCGGTTAAACGCTAAATTATTATGATTAATAATGCGCACACAACGGCATTGCTAGTTTTCGTCACCCATAGGCCGCAAGTGTAAGTTTTCATATAAAATTTTTAAAGTGTTAGTTCTCGTATGGCAGCTCGATATTTACCTATTTTTCTTTACTATCTACATTAATCCAGTTTTACACATGGTTAAGCAAATTCACTTATAATATCCTACGAATTCGAACAAATACAAAAGAGATGGCCATGCCCTACCATTAAAAGTTCCGAGAAAGGACATGGTTGCGAAGCCAAATCATATAATGGGAGATATTTTTGGGTAAGATATGTTCTTTAATAAATTCATTAAAAAACCCAATTGCGGCTGGTGTGCAATGACGTCATTATTCATATTAATTTATTTTTAGCCTATTATTAAATGCGTGTGTCAAAATCACTTTGTTTGTTTTTGTTAGTAAAATATTCATCCTTTACACAATTATTCAATGTTATATATGCATAGTAAGTATTTATTACAACGTACTTACAAATGTTGGCGTTGCGGAAATGTAGAAAGGGCCTCACTGGCATTTTTCGAGTTATACAGGAGAAGCAAAGTAGTGCCCCTTTTTCATAAAAAAAATTAATTGGTTTATAAAATTTTTATAATTGGGCATTGTGGATAAAACAAGTGTGATATCTTATCCGTCAACTGTCTTACAGGATGTTAAATATGGCTACTTTTTAGCGTTTTGACTGGTTATTCAATATGGCGGCGCAGAGGGCCGGCTATCTTCAGCGGGTTATAGAAAGAGATACATAATGAGACAGCGATAGTCAATTACAAATCAGGTGATCCATTCTATTTGAAATTTTGACGTCTATGCAGAAGTTATCACACTTGTCTTATCCACAATGTATTGTTGTACTAGGCGATGTGTGGAAAATTATCAAGAAGAAGCAATCAGCTGTTGGGAAAACAACACCTGGTACTCAATTCGCCTTGTGTTGATAGTAATTTATTTTCTTTTTTTTTTAAGGTTATAGCACTTTTCGTTTTCCTGAGCAAGTTAAACTTTTCTTCATAACACGTAAGCGCGATTTTGAAAACGGGATCACTAACTGTATTCTTTCTACTTTCAATTTCAAATATTCTCAAATAAATTTTTGTGAAAGTTTTGAGTATATATAAATATATCAAACTTTTCCACATCCTTCTAACCAAGGCGAATCCATACCAGGTGGTGGCAAAGCATATTCAACCAATTTGCCGTTCAAGTCAAAAGAAAATGTTCATTGATTCCGATTAACTGACATATTGCTATACAAGGAACTGTATGGAAAATAATCAAGAGGAAGCAATGAGCTTTTGGGATAACAACACCTTGTACTGAATTCGCCTTGCTCTTGCATTTTGGTAATTTTGTGTTTTTACTTGTCAAAAATAAACACTCTTTGACAAACAGAAGTTACTTCCGTTTTTCTTATAAATCACAATGTCCCTTTTTCGTTAATACACATTGTTCAGACTATTTTCTAAATTTTGTTTTCAGACTATTATTTAAATTTTCTCATTTTCCGAATCGGCTGACCAGAAATTGAGCACATTTCAATAAAAATTTTAAAAGTTCACTATAGCAAAGCGTTAATGGTTGTTTACAAAACAGCATGTCCTCGAGTGGTTTGTGTATTTCCAAACATATTTTAACAGGTTTTAATGTTTTTTTTTTTTTTTTTTTTTTGATAGTATACAAAAGAGGTAAAACACAAAATTACCAAAATGTTATAAAGACATAGAGACACATGACATATTTATATATATTTACTCATAACTTTTACAAATAATGATATATATCAACCAAAAACATGTAAAAACATGTGAAACAAAAAAAAAAGCACCATGAAAAAACTTTGATACACTTCAGAAAATTTAACCCTATAATCTTCTAAAGAAACCGAAAAATAATTTCCGAGAAGAATATTAGTTATATTAGAAGCAATCAGCTGTTGGGATAACAACTTCTGGTACTGAATTCGCCTTGCTCTTGCATTTTGGTAATGTTTTTACATCTGTCAAAAATAAACACTCTTTGACAAACAGAAGTTACTTCCGTTTTTCTTATAAATCACAATTTCCATTCTTTGCAAATACATATTGTTCAAACTATTTTCTAAATTTTATTAAAAATTTTAAAAGTTCACTATAGTAAAGCGTTAATGATTGTTTGCAAAAAATCATGCACTCGAGTGGTTTGTATTTCCAAACATATTATAACAGGTTTTAATGTTTGTATTTTTGATAGTGACTCGTTACAAAAGAGGTAAAACACAAAATTACCAAAATGTTATAAAGACATAGAGACACATGACATATTTATATATATTTACTCTTAACTTTTACAAATAATGACATGTATCAACCAAAAACATGTAAAAAAATGTGAAACAAAAAAAAAAAAAAACAAAAAACAAAACATCATGAAAAAACTTTGATACACTTCAGAAAATTTAACCCTATAATCTTCTAAAAGAAACCGAAAAATAATTTCCGAGAGGCATATTAGTTGGGGCCTTTCTACATTTTACATTTTATTAACAATGTGCGTATAAACCAAATATGCATAGTTATTTTTTTTTTAGGCATCTACTATGTGTGTATTTATTCTCAAGAGATCAATTTGTAAAGAGTGTTAAAACAACGCATAACTTTAATCTTATACAAGATATGGAAATATACAAACAATGTTAGCCGACAGCAGTTGCCCTATGTTGCTCTTATTGTTGTAAGCACTAATAGTCAAATTTTGTATTTTGGCTGTAGGCTCTGTCTGATTAATGATACAACTTTGATGCCACGTTGCGTGACATTTAATGTTTGACAGATAAACTTTCTTGTATATTTTTGCGTTTTTTTTCGGATGCCTTTTATGTGATGTGCAGAAATAATCTTTATTGCTAAGAAATAATTGCAACAAATTATGAAGTTATTATATAAATATGTATATTATAAAGAGTTGATTGTCACATACCATTTGCGTTTTACTTTTTCTACCAAAGTTGTAAATGCCGAGTGACGCGGCAAAGTTTTATCAGACTCGATCGTAATCGTTACTTCAGAACTTGGTTTTATTCTGTTTCCACAGTTGTAACTATTGAATAAAAATTAATAATCCTGTCTTATCAATAAATTTTGATATGCTATCCATGCGATAATTAGAAATTCAGTTTTGAAGTAGTCCTCTCAAAATATATTCGTAGAAAAACATTCTGAGGTTTATCATCGGTCGAGTGAGGCGAACGATCCCCTGTCTTGTAAGCCCTACGTTGTATCAGTTGAAATGATTGTCCGCATCCCTTAATTATAGTAACTGAAATAAGATTTGATAATATGCTCCTTCTAAATAGATATTGCATGAAATACGTCGACGTCAAGGAACTTCTTTCGGTGCACTATATAAGAATACTTTTAATAAACTTAAGATTTCAGGTAAAGTTGTAAAAATGTACACATATTTTATTTTTTTATTTATGTCCAAAATACAGTAAACACTTAGGATTATAGTATAAAGTATTACAAACTATTTTAATTGAATTTGTATTACCGATTCGGTATAGATAAAATATTCAGAATATTTCATGAATAGTTGTATTCCCGAGCTGACAGAATCAAGTACAATTACCATTACCATTACAAATAATCAGTAATTTAAAGCCACAATTACCAAGTGTAATAACTCACCTGTTATTTATGCTATGCCAAATAAACGTACAATGTGTTATGATTTATAATCTGTATTTAAACGCGTTTCAATTCACAGGTATATTCATATTCTATGCACACAACCGCAATCGTCAACTTCTGTATATCAACTAACTATCTCTACTCTCGTTCATACATCAACTATCGCTCACCAACACCGACATATGTATATATAGGTCTCTACATCTCTCCCTTATTTTTGAGTCGTACTTCCAACTCCGCGATCAGATGTAGTGGGGATTGTTGATGATACTGTTTCGGCTCTAAGCTGTAACCGACGTCGATGACGACCCATTTTGGGAAGACATGCCGTCTGCGATCTGTGTGGATAGTGTTGTTATGGTAGCGGTGGTGGTGGTTGGTCCCTCGGTATGCTCTCTTGAGATTGAAGGATTTTCGTTTCCGGTAACCGGCAGTCTTTTGATGTGGCTTATATTTCTCCTCACAGTCTTTCCGTTTGCAGTTATTGTTACCTCGTTCCCATTTACTTCTTGTACTTCATACTCTGTTTGGTCAAATGTTGGTGTAAGCTTGTGTGGGAATACAACATTCCGCAAGAGAACTTTGTCACCCACTTCGATGTCGGGTTCTTTTGCTCCTCGCTTCATATCTGCCTTCTCTTTCCCTTTCGCCTTGTTGATCATGTCTAGATCTCTAGCCGCTGAGTCTAGCATATCTTCTGTTAGGTCTTGTATTCCCGGAATCTTATCTCTGATGACGCGATTGAACATCAGTTCGGATGGTGATGACCCGGTCGTACCATGAGGCGTTACGTTGTACATTAGCGTGAAGTTCGGAATTTCCTTTTTGTAATCTCTTTTAATGTTATGCGCTATTATTAAACGTTTTACCAACGACCGGTTCATGTTCTCGACTTCTCCGTTGGCTTGTGGCCAATATGGGGGTGTTGTGATTAATGTTATGTTGTTGGTTTGGCAGAAACTCTTAAACTCGTAGCTTACAAACAGACTGCCGTTGTCAGCTCTCAATGAATTTGGTATACCCAGCCGGTATCGGGAGTAATAATCAATCAGTACTAACACATATTCATCATTTGGAAGCGGACCGAGGAGGTCAGTAGCAACACATTGCCACGGCCCATTCGGGAATGGGTGCCTGTGCACTGGGGCTGGTCTGTTCGGTTGAGAAACTATTAAACAATCTACGCATTTCTTTACGAACGATTCCGCATCTCTATCTATTAGCGGCCACCACATTTTGGACCATAATCTCCGTTTCATGGCCGATTCTCCCGGATGTCCTTCATGAGCAAGCTGTAGTGTTTTCGCCCGTAGAGTTTTTGGGATGACAATGCGAGCACCTCGAAGCAAGATGTTGCCCATCGCTGATAATTCGTATCGGAAGGGGTAGTAGATGTTGTTTTTGTTCACAGACCACAGGTCATTTTTAACATACGATACAATTTCAATTTACAATTTAGTTTCAGCAACAATCTTAGTGGTTCGGTGGTGCTGGCTAGTTCGGGAATAAATTTTCCTACGTATGTATGTTACCAGTCCTAAAAAGCTTCTAACTTGTTCTTTCGATTGTGGGGCTCGAAACTGTTTTATCGTTTCGATTTTCTTCGGATCTGGTGCGATGCTTTCATCAGATAGTACATGGCCGAGGAATTTAAGATGTCGTACCTTCCACACACATTTCGCTTCATGCAGCAATAAATTGTTACCTCTGCATATGTCCCGTACTTTGTTGACTGTCTCGTCGTGTTCCTGCTCTGTCTTTCCGAATATGATTATATCGTCTATATAGTTTAGCGCATTCTTGCAGGAGCATAATAGTTTTTCTATTATTCGTTGAAAAATTTCCGGAGCTGAGTTTATTCCAAACATCAGTCTTTTGTATTGAAACAGGCCCTTGTGTGAAATGAATGTGGTGATGTGGCGGCTGGACTCGTCTAACTCCAGCTGGTGGTAAGCCCACTTGAGGTCAATTCTTGAAAATAGTTTGGCTCCTCTCAACTTGGTCATGAACGTGTCAAAAGTCGGAAGTGGGTAATTCTCGCGTAATATGGCTTGATTTGCTCTGCGCATGTCTACGCATAGACGCATTTCGCCTCCTTCTTTAAATACGATCACTAGCGGTGATATCCTCGATGTGGGTCCCTGGACTGGTTCTATAATGTTTTAAACCAGCATCTGAGTTATTTTGTCTTCGACTTGTTTCTCTAAAGCTATAGGAATTCGACGCATCGCTTGTTGTACCGGCCTAACCGATGGATTTATTGAAAGTTTGATTTTTCCCCCAACCATTTTCGGGGAGGTTTTTATTTCGTCTACCCGATTAACAATCATGCCCATCTTCAAGACCCCCAGTTGCATGGCAGTGTCGCGCCCCAATAGTGATTGGCATCCCCTTTCGATCACATAAAAATTAGCAATTCTTTCCATATTGTTTATTTCTATTGGTGCTTCGAACATCCGCAGAACATTCAAGGTTTGGCTTGATGCATAGGCTTTAAACTTAGCGGAAGAGTCCTTCCGTTCATTCCATACGACTGCAGCGTTATTTCTTAAAACTTTCCAATCGTTTTCACTTAACAGGTTCAGTCGTATACCCGAGTCGATGACCATTGATATGGCACACCCCCCAATACCGCATTTCAAATTTTCATCGTTTCTCATATCATCCACAACTTTAAAACCATTCAGTTCTCGAACCTCCTCTTCCTGTTCGTTGTCTTCCTTAACATTCCGAACCTTAACCGATTCTGATCGCCGCACTTAGATACTTGATGTCTTAGATGCAACAAATATTTGCTAAAATTTTCACCTTCGGTAGGGGACAAACTTCGAAATAGGTGCCTTTCAGAAGTAGAGTTGCGCTTTGGTGGAAATAGTTGTTCAGTTTGTCTACTAGAACTTTAAATACATTCACTTCCCCATTGGATTCAACCAAAGCCCCCGGAATATTAAAAGCCACTTCTTGCAGCTGCGGACCCCCCAGATGTAACAACTTATTCTTCTTCTTCACTTCGTCGTTTATATCTTCCGCTTGAAGATATAAAGAGAAGGACCTATACCATTTCTCCCATTCTGAGCGTATCAACGCTCTATCAATACTGTCACACTGAAAAGGACGAATTTCGGTCATTTCGTTTATTTATGATATTCTGGGGAAGCCAAATCTGAAATCAAATAATTGTTTACTTTCGTATGCCAAATTAAATTCGCAACTTCATTGTACTTATGATTTTTGGGTTTTCCCCCCACTCGTATATTTAGTGTCTTTTGTGCTTGTGCTGCTGACAAAATTTAATTCGTCACCTCCACTTTGTTTCCAGGCGAATTTAATTCGACCCTCTTATTTACTTCAATAATCAAAATGAATTTGGTTATTTTATTTAATTCGTTCGCACCGATTCTTCCGGATGCGATTAAAAGTCGAAATCTAATCCGGAACTTCAAATTTTCTCTTCGTTGCAGTCACTTCGTTTTCCTTTTGGTATGACGTTTCGTTAACACAATTCAATGTGTCACAAATCTGCAATGGAACATTTATTCGTTATTCACTACCAAAATGGTATAAAATACAACGAGTATTTTATTCGTCTGTTTGTTAATAGCATAAATTCGGTGAGTCTGTTCTCGTTCGGGAGTAATTTCGGGCCACTGGATCCCATCCTCGTCGCCACTGTAATAACTCACCTGTTATTTATGCTATGCCAAATAAACGTACAATGTGTTATGATTTATAATATGTATTTAAACGCGTTTCAATTCACAGATATGTATATTCATATTCTATGCACACAACCGCACTCGTCAACTTCTGTATATCAACTAACTATCTCTACCCTCGTTCATACATCAACTATCGCTCACCAGCACCGGCATATGTATATGTAGGTCTCTACACCAAGTATAAGTATATTTTTTGGTCCTTGATATTCAGTACATGCATAAAAAATTTGTTTTAAAATACTTTTCTGATTTCTCTCATCTCTCTTGATCTCAAAATCATCAGAACTCCATTATACTAATTGCTCTGTTTCTTTTAGTTTACTAGATATTAGCAAATAATTGAAAGTATTTGAAATAATTGATCAAGAATCGAAAAAAGATGTATTCATTACCAAGTTTCAGTAAAAATAATACTAATTGATAGTTAGATTTTTTAATTACCAAATATTTCTATTTGGCCAATTACAATGACGAAGTAAGTATATTCATTACTACACAGCTCTGCTGTTTTCAATTAAGCGATTGTTCATAACCTATTATGTTAACGCCAACTCGAATAGCTAGAAAATTTGTGAAAAGCAAATAAAAATTAATTTGCTGAAGTTGTAAAGGGCAACCTATCTTTTCGAGACAAGATCAATAATAAACAAAACTAATAACAGTGTTTTCTATAATATATTGTAAACAAATTATTTAATCGGCAAAGAGCAACGTTAGACGAAATCGGTACTGAGATGTTAAGAGAGCGTAATACAAAAGTAATCAAGCACATATGTATGTATGTATGTACTCCCTCAAAACGATTTGTAAGTACCACGTGGTATGGTCTCCAAATGCGTAAATATACATATGATAGGATTTTGATGTTGTACCCGCAACTTAGGGTAAAGCAGTTAATCCGTAGAACAGCCATCAGGCTGCGCTTTAATACTATTTGCGTCACCTGAGCAAGCTACTTTGCCTTGTTTGGCTAAGTTTGCTTAGGATTCATAAGATATACATACATATGTATGTAAGTATATGAGCGGTCTTATAACAATAAAAATTGAAACTGGGATTTTTTCCCTTACAAAGTTGCAATTTGCGTTTCAAATGGGGGAAATCGGCTGACAATCACGCCTAAATTTGCCTTCTTTAGGCCCAGAGCGGTTAAACTCATACATTTTGGACAAATTTTTTAAATAAATTCTGAGTTAAAAAGTGGGCCTTACAGGTTTTCCAGAGACGTTTATTAACAACTTTATTAGTAGTTGGTATATTAATGGAAAAGCAGCAGATTCCTTGAGAAGTTAAGCGAAGCAAGTTGATATAGGAATGTTTTTATTATATTGATGACTATAATGCCACCAACACTTACTAAATTTTTGTGTAAAATAACTGAAGGACACTGATTAAAAGTTTCACATTTATAAAAAAAAAGTTTTATTCGATTTTGAACCGAGAATGGCAGGACATAGTTTACTAACAAACAAACAATAAAGTCAATCTAACATGCTATTTGATGTTTACATAGGGACACATTTTGAGCTTTATGAGGATGTGATTATGCGTCATTATATATACATATATACATACCTAAATATATGGATACAAGTTTATAAACACAAATGAAAAATATCTTTTTTGCTCTGGCTGCAAAATATATCGACATTATTTTTTACAGCCATATTTTATATGTAAATATTAGCGTGATTCACGCCCGTTTTGTTAATTCGTTTGCCGCTTGCTTTTATGGACATTCTTTTTACATTTTTCAAACACAATGTATGAAAAAAAACATACGTAAAAGAATAACCGATTAGCGAATTAACTTGCCAGGTGTGAGGGCAATATTGTTTAGTTTTTTGAAATTTTATAATTTTTCAATGAATTCTGAAAACAACGAAACTCACGGAATAATATAATGTTGGGGTGAGCTTTAAGTGATTTGCATTTGCAGTTAGGAGATAACGACACATAGAACATAGCACAGTGGTCCCCGACCAACTTTGAACTTGACGAGAATACACCCTCAATTTTCTACTAACTTTCAATAACTCATAAAATAGAAGAGTGGGAACTTCTTGGGTATGTATCGCATATATTTTGAGCGGAACAAGGTTTCAGTTTATTAATCATTTTTCTTATATCAATATCAATTTTAAAATTAAGCTGGAGACATTGGTGCTTTATCGGTAACCGTATCGGTAACCTTTTAACAGCTGATTCGACCAATCTTATGAGAATCAATGCAATCGATTATTGGTGCCGCTGAGGTCGTAACTGTATCGTAGCCAACCAATTGGGTTTTGGTTTACCGTCGTAACGATAAACAACTGTTTACGTTAGGGATACGGATACAGCGATACGACATACAGCACCAATGACTCCGGCTTTATTCTTACTTACTTACTTAATTGGTGCTTAACCGTCTAAACGGTTATGGCCGTCCAACAAGGCGCGCCAGTCGCTCCTTCGCTCCGCCAACCGGCGCCAATTGGTCACACCGAGGGAGTTTAAATCGTTTTCCACCTGGCTCTTCCAACGGAGTGGGGGCCACCCTCTACCTCCGCTTCCATAGGCGGGTTCCGATAGAAACACTTTCTTGGCCGGAGCATCATCTTTCATTCGCATAACATGACCTAGCCAGCGCAGCCGCTGCGTTTTAATTCGCTGGACTATGTTTATGTCTGCGTATAGCTCGTACAGCTCTAGTGTCATTATTCTGTATACAACATTCTGGGTGAAAAAATTCTGTAAATTGCAAAAAAATTCTGCTTGAACAAAATTCTGCTTTTTAAAATTCTGCTTTCTAAAATTCTGGTTTTTCAAAATTCTGCATGTTTAATTCTGGAAGTCAAAATTCCGGAATCATGGCATGGCGTAGTCGGTGTTGGATCGGCTAAGGGTTATGTTTTTAAAGTGCGGCCGAAGGCCGCCTACGCAGAAAGGTATACTACGCAGATGGACATCACCGTGGCGGTAGCGATGGTTATACCACACACCCGGACTTGGCATGGCGTAGCCCAGGATTATTTTTTATAAGCGCGGCCGAAGGCCGCCTATGCAGAAAGGTGGTCTACGCAGAATTACTGTGCATGGCGCACTTTTTCAAAATAACTACATGACCTCTTTAATATTGTTAACATTATATTTTAATACAGAATTTTGTAATACAGAATTTTGAAAGCAGAATTTTAGAAAGCAGAATTTTAAAAAAGCAGAATTTTAGAAAGCATAATTTTGTTTTTAGAATTGTGCATACAGAATTTCGACACCAACCCGGACATAACATAGCGTCGGGTAGACTGTTGAATGAATAATAAAATTTATGATATTGAATAAATTATAGGCGCCATCCAGGAGGTTAGTATTATGTATTGGGTTTATATTAATGATTTTATAAGCAGTACTTCCGCTGTTGACTATTATATCAATATTATTATTTGTATTTAATTAGCGGGACATGCTCATATTGCTTTATAAAATTGTTTTTCTTATTGATATTAGAGACAAATTACATACATAGTTTACAAACGGCGATAGTTACTATGATATGCTTCTGAATTTCACTTCTTCGTCAGCTAGCTTCTGGGGAGCTGGGTTTGAATTGCTTATTATGCAAGTTAACACGCGCCAGTTGACCTTATTGCAACATTCCCACGTATGGCCAGTACACGTGCGCTGAGTCAGCAAGTTATATTTCTCACAACATACGGCCGCGCATGGCAACCTAACACCTTAATTCAAGGCCATGGTTAGTGACGGCAACTAACACTTATGCTACGGAATCACTCCAGATGCACACTCAGCTAAATTCTATTGCACATGATTGTGAAATGCACACATACGGTACCTGTGGGAATAAACCGACTTCAACATTATCACACAGCGGGCTGTCAACAAGTTACGCAAGAGGCGCGTCGCGGCTTGTTGATTGGCTATATAGGGGAGCAGTTGCGGCAGAACCGGCAGTCGAATTCGGGACGGATTAGCGTTAACAACAAATTAGCTTTAGTTATAATTGTGAATAAAAGTACATTAAAATATACTTGAAGAATATTATTTGAACTTGTGTTATTTAGTGTTGTTGGTTGGGCGAGTTGGCCCAACAAATTAATTTTTCTTATAACCAAGGACAATAGTCCTTTAACTGGCGCTCGAGCAGGGATCCAGGAAGTAGAAGGAACTGTGCAAAAAAATTCAAAAAAAATTTGTTTAAAAAAAAGAAACTGTAAAAAAGTGCTAAAAAGAGAAAACTGTCTGTTTGAAATAAAGAAGGAACTTTGCAAAAAGAAAGAGCTGCCTAAAGAATTTGTTTGAAAGAAGAAAACCGTGAGAAAAACTGAAGGAGAATTTCTGGCAAGATCATCAGCATTACACACTGCCGGCATGTCCAACTAGTGGAAGTTCCTAAGTGCCTGGACGAATTGCAACGTAATCGTGGTCACTAGTGAAAATTCCTGATATAATACGGATGATTTATCTCATCCCGTGAATATAAAAAACACAAATGTAAAGTAAAATAAAAATATTCCCACAAAAGTGGAAGATATAAGAGCCACAGTCACAAATTTGACTGGGGACGTCAACGCCCTTCTTGAAAAAATAAATTTGCTAGAAAGGCGGGTGGCTCGCGTTGATTCAGCTAGCTCTTCATCTACAGCGGCCACTACTCCAGTGGTTACAGAAGTGGTGGCTCGGCCACCCACCTCTGAGGCTGAGATCAGAGATATCTGTAGGCTCCCTGATTGTGTTAAGGAGCTACAAGTGTTTGACGGTAACCCTGTCCAGTACATTTCATGGATTCACTCTGTGGAAGTGATCCTTTCAAATTAAGGAATGCCTCTCCCTGCACTACGCAGATAAGAGGGATGTTGGTACACTCGAACACCAACTGCACCAGCTACAGCAAAAGGGAAAGAGAATTGATGAATTATACGCCAGGGTGAATCATCAATTCTTCCTTATTGTTAATAAAATAAAAGCCGAATCCTACATGGAAGATGCGTTAAAGTTCTGGTAGAAACCTACCGAAATCGTGCCCTGGACGTTTTTATATGTGGGCTTAACGGCGAAATGCCGCGAATGCTCCTTATGCGACGTCCTAAAACATTGCCAGAGGTATATTCAACCTGCTTGGAAATCCAAAATGTGGATTTCCGCAATTTTTCCGTTCATACGAACAATTCCAATAACCGTGTGGCTGTCCCTGTTAACAATTTGCCAGGTACCTCCTCATTTAGGAATAGGATCAAGCCTCCCCAGTTACCCCCTAAACCTACTTGGCCCAACCAGGAAAAGCACCCATATGTAAGGAGTGATCGCCCGTCAGGTCGATTTGGAAATGCCAGCACCCCACTACATTCGCCTGTACAGAAAATGGACGTAGACCCCTCGGTGCAGACACGCAACGTTAATTACATGAATCGCCCAAATCCGTTTAAAAAAAGTGCAAGTTCAGAAAATCTACCACGGAAGCAGCAAAGGGTGTTCCATACTACACCCGAGGAGAGCGAAGAGAGAGATGTGGACCTGAAGGAATCGCCAAGTGAAGACAACTCGGAGGATTTTCTGTCTTCCGGTCATCTAGCGTACCATACCTAGAATATACCTTGTCTGATGGTCGTGTGCTAGATTTCCTTGTGGATACCGGCGCAAATAAGAATTTCATAAAAAATAATATTGCAACGAAAACAACTCCTGTAAAAAAATTATTCAATGTAGCTTCGGAGGGGGGTAGCGTGCCAATAATGGATAAAGTAAAACTAAAATTATTTGAAAGTGTGGGTAACTCCACTTTCTTCGTTTTACCAACTCTTAGTGAATTCTGCGGAATCAGGAATCATTGGGGACGATACCCTGAGGAAATTAGGCGCGATAATAGATAAGAAGAATAACCTCCTTAGTATAGACAATTACAAAATCCCCTTGAAAGGCAGAAGATCTCTCGATGTAAACTTTACATTAGGAAAGGACCTACCCCTTGATATTCATGGAAAGGTCAATTCACTATTGGAAAAATACTCTGGTCTTTTCAAACCACTTAACGGTTATGAGCTTGCAAACACGAATGTCCGTGCAGATGTAAAAATATCAACTGACGAACCGGTGTATAGTAAATCCTACCCTTACCCAGCATGTATGAGAGATGAAGTCGAAAAACAGATAAATGAGCTCCTAGACGAAGGTGTTATCCGGCCGTCAAAAAGCCCGTACAATTCTCCAATTTGGGTAGTCCCTAATAGCCTAAGGCGAATGGGGACAAACAGTATCGTATGGTTATAGACTATAAACGGTTGAACGCTGTAACTATCGCCGATACCTACCCAATTCCCCTATATAAACGCGACTCTTTGTAGCCTTGGCGAAGCCAACTTCTATACGACAATTCATTTGACTTCCGGATTTCACCAAATTCCCATGAAGGATTCGAACATTCCAAAGACAGCCTTCTCCACAATGAATGGCAAATACGAATTTCTTCGGTAGCCATTCGGGTTGAAAAATGCACCTGCCATTTTCCAAAGGATGATAGACGATATCCTCAAGCAGTACATCGGAAAAATTTGTTACGTCTATATCGACGACATCATCGTATTTGGCAAGGATGCAGAGGAACAACTTGTTAATGTTGAGAAGGTTTTTGCAACGCTTTGGGAGGCGAATCTTAAGGTTAATTTGGAAAGACATGCTTCTTTGAAAAAAGAAGTCGAATTTCTAGGCTATGTTATGTTCCGATGGAGTACGCGCTGACCCAAAAAAGGTAGGAGCTATTAAAAAGATTTCACCCCCGGAAAATTTGAAGGATTTAAAAAGTTTCCTTGGTATGACCTCATACTATAGGAAATTCATTAAGGATTACGCCAAGGTCGCAAAGCCACTCACCAACCTAACTCGGGGGGAAAATGTAAAAGCGAACGCGTCCAAAAACGTAGCGATTATGCTTGATAAGGATGCCTTAGAAAAACAACTATTGATGTCAGCGGACATATTAGCATTTCCAGATTTTTCAAAACCATTTAATTTGACAACGGACGCATCAAACTACGCCATTGGAGCGGTACTATCACAAAGATCAATAGGCGACGATAAACCGATAGCTTACATATCGCGGTCCTTAAACAAAACCGAAGAAAACTACTCTACGGAAGAAAAGGAGCTTCAAGCTATTGTTTGGTCACTAGATAATTTGCGCTACTACCTTTACGGCGCAAGGAAAATTAGGGTTTACACTGATCACCAACCTCTGACATTCTCTTTGAGTAATCGCAATTACAATGCAAAGCTCAACGATGGAAAGGTCGTATAGAGGAATATAACTGCAAGTTAATCTACAAGCCAGGTAAGACAAATGTAGTCGCTGATGCACTCTTCCGTCTCAAGACGGAAGTGAACGCACTCACTGACTCCATAGCTGTACAACCATCGAGTACTATAGCTCACGCGGTGTCTGAAACTGACACTGCTTCAGAGGGTACCATGCACTCCGCAGAGCAGGATAGCTCTGACCTCATACCTCACGTAGAGGTACCCATAAATGTGTTTAGAAATCAAATAATTTTTAGGCGGGGGCGGGTTGCGAGTGTACAGAAGAGCCCCATAGGGGGTACAAAGGGTACTTTATCACAATGCCTGTATTAAGCGTCGAAGCTTTGTCACCAGTCCTCAAAAATTACCTCAACCCAAATGTTTTAAATGGCATTAAAATTCCGGAAGTTGACCTCCACAGTTTGCAGGCTGTATATGTACGTTAACAATTTCAGCAGATATAAAATTAGGATCACGCAGCGCGTGGTAGAAGATGTGACAATAGCTGATAGGGTATTCGACATTATCGAGAAGGAGCACAAGCGGCGCATCGAAATGGTCGTGAGAATAGGGAACAGGTACTGGAAAAATTTTATTTTCCCGCAATGTCCAAACAGATTAGGGAATACATTAGCCAATGCAAAACATTTAAATTGAATAAATACGATAGGCACTCTTCTAAACTATATGAGCAACCAACTCCCATTCCTAGTTATCCGTGCGAAATCTTGCACATCGATATTTTCGAAATTGAACGACAAAAATATTTGAGTTGTATCGACAAATTTACCAAATTTGCTAAGCTCTTCCCAATCAAAAATAAGTCATCTCCTCATTTACGAATGAAGCTAAAGATCGCGCTGCATTATTTCACAGTGCCACGAGTCTTGGTCATGGACAACGAACGCGGATTTTTGTCACCACTTGTATTAGATTATATCAGGTCCTTAGGGATAGAAATATACCAAACGCCAACGTAGCGAAGCGAGGCCAATGGTCAGGTAGAGAGGCTACACTCTACCTTGATCGAAATATACCGCTGCCTTTCCGTTGAATTTCCTAGATTAACACCTGAAGAACGCGTCGCAATAACTGTGGATACATTTCGTAATAAAGCGCAAGCCAGCTGATGTTTTTCTGAATAGGACAGCTAGGATAAATTACCAGGATTTAGCAAACTTCAGGGAGTGCACTAACAAGGACATAAAGGCTCTTCTTCTACACGAACAGGAAAGTAGAAACTTAAGAAATAATAAGACTCGTTCGCAACCCTCCCCCCCCCCCCCCCCCCGCCCCCGAAATTTTGACAGTGGCGATGAATTATTCATAGCTAACAAACAAATAAAAAGTAAGCAAAAGCCACTTTATAAGAAAGAAGCTGTGGCGGAAAATAGAAATTCCACTATAACCACGCAAAGTGGGAAAAAATTCCACAAATCGGATATTAAAAATATCTAACGAAAACAAAAATGTCTATAAACAGACAAAATGTCCAAGGACACATTAAAAACTTACAAAAAACATAAGAGGCGAGATTCGGCACTAAGGGGGAACTTCAAAACAAGAGCGGGCTTTTAAGTAGGACAAATCGTGCCTTAGTAGGAGGTGGCGCCATCGAACATGACAAATGGCAATGCGACCTCCAAAACGGAGACACACGATCCCCCATAGCTGGTTCGAGAAATGTTGGCTCCTCTGGTCGAAATTCAAGCACTCAAAGCTCGGCAAAGCCGAAAAATTAATAATGATATAAAAGAACATTGGTCAAGAGGTAGAAAACTCATGCATAGAAACCTAAGCCCCGGTGGTCCGGGTACAAATTCACTTTTGTATTCGATCTGTCGTATTTGTTCAATTCCAGTTCACTCGGTGGTCCGAGCGATATCAATCGAAGTGGTTCAATTCCTCCATGGGACTATTGGCTTTAATTGACATGAGAAGTCACTCGTTCGATGGGCGGGAAAATTTCCACTTACGAAAACTTATGTTGTTCACTTTCAAAGGGGATACTCACGAGCCTTCGTCATGTCATCTGAGTTTATGCCTGCATTCCAACAAAAAAAAAACGAAAAACAAAGAAAAAAGTTAAAAAACCTACAACAGAAAACGAGAGAAAAGTCAACTCTCACCAAAGTATAAGCCCTCGAGGTTTTCGAAAACAAAAGAACAAGAGTTAAAGAATTATTTGAGAGAGAAACATGATCTCACAAAGAAAAGGCGCTAAAAGCCACAAAAGAAAAAAAAAAGAAAAAAGGGGAAACATTCCTCGAAAAATACTAATACTAACAAAAAACTAAAGCTAACTAACTAACTTACAAAAAAAAAATAACAAAAAAAAATAAAAAAATATAAATCTAACAAAAACTAACAACCAACTACTAAATTAATTACTGAAAACTAACTGTCAGAAAAATTCCACTTTTAACATCACTCCTGGGTCCTCGTAAATTACTGAAAACTAACTGTCAGAAAAATTCCACTTTTAAAATCACTCCTGGGTCCTCGTCAAACCCTTGCCGACCCGAACTCCACTCATTAGGTATAGCAGGAGGATTTAAGAAATAGTCTACTTTACACTTGAAATGTTAATTACAATTTTGAAATCTAAAATTTACCTAAATTTTAAAATATAAACAACATTATTAAAAGTAAATTTGAAACTTACTTAGACTAGTACTTAAACTTTGAAATGTAAATTTTTTAATAGCAATAGTCGACTATGTATTTCACTAGTTATTAGAATTATGTTGACTCCTAGAATCTGCCTCTGTGCATCCGCACAAGCATATGTGGTATTCGATCTCAACTCGCCCGTGGTAACCGTACGTGATGGGTACGGCTGGATAATCAATGGCTACTTCAAATTAATTCATGTAATAAACCTAGCCCGTTATGAGGAAATAGCAAACTGCCTGGAAATTGAAGTCCAGAAACTGAACAATGAAACGATTCGCATTGGTGACAGAACCTACTGGAGTATGAGTAGTTCAGGAGTTCAAATACTCCCCCCTGTGCTATCTAATATTGCGAATAAAAGCCTCGCAGTTAACCTTAATCTTGTACACGAGATGACAATCGGCAATGTTAAGCTCTTGAGGTACCTGAGGGACAAAACAAATTGGTTCACGGCGTCGGAAATTTTGGGGCTACTTCTGCTCCTACTCATGATTTGGATAATTTGGAGGAAATTAACAACGGGGCCAAAATTCCCGGAATTGCGACTGTCAATTAGAAGACAACATAAAGAGGACACTTGTCCAAATCCTAATCTGCGGGACGCAGATCTTTAAAGGGGGAAGAGTTAACACGCGCCAGTTGCCCTTACTGCAACATTCATGCGCTGAGTCAGAAAATTATATTTCTCACAACATACGGCCGCGCATGGCAACCTAACACCTTATTTCAAGGCCATGGTTAGTGACGGCAACTAACACCTGCAAATTATGGTTCTCACAACATACGGCCGCGCATGACAACCTAACACCTTAATTCAAGGCCATGGTTAGTGACGGCAACTAACACTTATTCTACGGAATTCCTCCAGATGCACAGTCAGCTAAATTCTATTGCACATGATTGTGAAATGCACACATACGTCACCTGTGCAAAAAACCGACTACAACATTCTCACACAGCGGGCTGTCAACAAGTTACGCAAGAGGCGCGTCGCGGGTTGTTGATTGGCTATATAGGGGAGCAGTTGCGGCAGACCCGGCAGTCGAGTTCGGGATGGATTAGCGTTAACAACAAATTAGCTTTAGTTATAATTGTGAATAAAAGTACATTAAAATATACTTGAAGAATATTATTTGAACTTGTGTTGTTTAGTGTTGTTGGTTGGGCGAGTTGGCCCAACAAATTAATTTTTTTTATAACCAAGGACTATAGTCCTTTAACTTGCATATGACACTACTTTATTTTTGCTTGGATTCCAAGCTAGAAATACTGACGAAACTTAATCAGAAAGTCACACAAAAAAATAAGTTTGACATGTTTTTGTTGACATTTTTTTCAATTAATTTTTCACCAATTTTTTCACAATAAAACAATAAAAATACAGCGGATAGATAATTGCGCCTTCTTTTAGTTTATTTATATTACAAGCAAATTGATTCTCGTTACATATTTGTCCATGCAATTTTCAAAACGAAATTTTCATTTGTCAGAAAAAGTAAAGAAAAAACGGCCGAATGTCAAAAAAAAACCAATCGAAAAACAAACTGCCTCGTTTGTTTTTAATGAAGTAGGTTGTATTTTGCTAGTTGTTTGGAATACAGTTTTCACACTTACACCAATACTGAAACCGTATTAGGAGGGAGGAGGATAAAAAATGTAAGAAAAATACAAGAAAATAAAGTAGTGTCATATAGGTATTGCTGAAACATGATAAAAAAAGAAGGTAGTTCCACTCAAAACTTTTTGACGTATTTGGGGATTTTTGAAGTTTCATAATTGCCGTCTTTCAGTGAGATTTACAGCTCCGGTTCACGCTCAATTCTCACGGGAATGCTTTGGATCATTGAGAGACTTGAGAAGCAGATGTCGTGAAATCTTCGCACACGTGAAATGTGATAGGCAGATGTCGCCGCTGTTTTCATTTAACTCATACGGCGAAAGGCTAAGCAGCGACATCTATTTTGGAAAAAGTAGGTATATTAAAGGCCGCGTTGCCAACCTAAAAAGAAGTAATAAGCAAATTATACAAATTGAACCAGACTTCTCTCTGGATTTATCTGGCTCAAATCGTTGTTGTTGCATTTACATGCAAAATTATTTATCTGGCTCAGGATTTTGCCACCGGATGATAGCTAATGTTTGTTGTTTTGCCAGAAGCGTTGCCATACCGTTACTGCTTAAGACGAAATTGTGGTTTTTCGGGATGGAAATTTCCTTTAGGATGAAAACCCAGCGGTCATTTGAGACAATAATGATATGCTTTAGCACGATTTATGTGCATACATATCGACTGAGAATACAGTAAATAATGCAATTTTATTGAAAAATAGTGGATAATGACTCATACATTGGTTAATGATCATATCTCTCTGCATACAAGTGGGTGTGATTTTAATTCGATTTTAAAATTTTTCTGTCGGCATGTACAAATACAAATATGAAGTTCGCTTACCAATTTGCAAAAATATTGCTTAAAGTACATATGTACGAGTTATCGCACTTGAAAGTCCAAAAAATCTTATTTGGAAAGTAGTTGGTGCCACGCCCATTGTCCAAAAAAATTATGTGGATCAACTACATGCAATGTCAGTAATTTACGTGCCAAATTTAAATAACGTGGCTTCTTTAGATACTCAAAAATTGCATGTTCTGTGCGGAAATTTCTATATACAGAAAGAGGCGTGGCTACTGACCGATTACGACCATTTCTTTTTTTGGAAAGCTTTCCTATCATAGCAGAATGCGGTTTACCAATTTTCACTCTAATAGTTGTATTGGAACGAAATTTATTGCAAAAATCCACTGCAAGTTCACCATTTATACTACGAGATTTTCGATCTAGTTTGTTTATGATAAATTTCTAGTATTATTAACAGAAATTTTCAAAAGTCCTTAAGGTTTTAAATTTGAGGAATCCAGGAGAATGGATTGGTACCAAATTTTTTTAATTCGGATAAGCCGTTTCTTTGTTATCAAGCGCGACTTTTATTTCGGCCTTAAAAAATAAAAGTCTTGATTTAACTTTCATTTCGGGACTTTTATTTTTAAAAGTCCGAGTTTAACTAGTTCTATCGGACTTAAAAAATAAGAAATATGTGGCCTTTTATGGAAAAAGTTCGAAAAATAAAAAGGATGCTTGATTCGACATGATATTGCTATAGGGATACCTGGGAACTCAAACATTTTCACCTAGGACAATTTTTTGACCAGGACTTATTCGACTCCGAAAAAAAAAATAATTATTATTTTCCGTCCCTGCTTTTTTTGGATATTTAAAAATCATTTGATCGAGGCTGCTTGAAATTGCAATTTAGCAATTAAATTTATACGTCATTTGAAATTAAAAAAATAAATTGAAATTAAATAAAAGAACAACCTAGCAAACACTCGGAGTCAACAATTAGTCTGAAAGGAACTTTGGATCGTTTGCACTCTTTATGCCTCTAACATAGGTCTTATAGAGGCCTCGTTTCGATAACGTATATGAGCCTTATTGGCCTCATATACTGGTAATTTTGAGTTCTTTAATGACACCAGTTCAGGGCTTTTAGGATGAATTTTTTACACATATGTATCCGAAGCGGAAAACATCGGGGAGAAAATTGTTGTGATAAAGCTCCCATGAGGATGAGATAGAAAAATAATATAGTATTAGTTGAATTAAATTTTTATTAGAATAAATTGTCGCAGAAAAATGTCTGAGTTTTTATTCCGGAGCTGCCTATTTTACTAATTTTAATATTTTTAAATTGTTCATAATTTCATCAAATTGGAGTCATAAAATACTCTTAGGTGGTAACATTTTTGAAGCTGATATTTTTCACGTAAGAGCTTGTTGTTGTTGTTGTAGCAATCTAGGAATCAGAAAACGAAACGCGTAGGAGGGTAAAATAAAATTTAAGTTTTGCCATTTATTTAATGGCCTAAAAGCTCATAACATAGGAAGCGAAAATTATCACTTATCAAAGGTTTGGAACAAATATTGATACTTTGTTAAAACTATTTTTAATTTTAATACAAAATGAATTAAATTTGTACATTATTGTTACTCTTTTTATACTCAGTTAGGCAGAGCTCACAGAGTATATTAACTTTGATTGGATAACGGTTGGTTTTACAGGTATAAATGAATCGAGATAGATATAGACTTCCACATATCAAAATCATCAGTATCGAAAAAAAACTTGATTGAGCCATGTCCGTCCGTCCGTCCGTTAACGCGATAGCTTGATTAAATTTTGAGGTATCTTGATGAAGTTTGGTATGTAGGTTCCTGGACACTCATCTCAGATCGCTATTTAAAATGAACGATATCGGACTATAACCACGCCCACTTTTTCGATATCGAAAATTTCGAAAAATCGAAAAAGTGCGATAATTCATTACCAAAGACGAATAAAGCGATGAAACTTGGTAGGTAAGTTAAACTTATGACGCAGAATAGAAAATTAGTAAAATTTTGGACAATGGGCGTGACACCGCCCACTTTTAAAAGAAGGTAATTTAGAAGTTTTGCAAGCTGTAATTTGGCAGTCGTTGAAGATATCATGATTGACATGAAATTTGGCAGGAACGTTACTCCTATTACTATATGTGTGCTTAATAAAAATTAGCAAAATCGGAGAACGACCACGCGTGGCTCCGCCCTTTTTCATTTAATTTGTCTAGGATACATTTAATGCCATAAGTCGAACAAAAATTTACCAATCCTTGAGAAATTTGGTAGGGGCTTAGATTCTTGGACGATAACTGTTTTCTGTGAAAAAGGGCGAAATCGGTTGAAGCCACGCCCAGTTTTTATACACAGTCAACCGTCTGTCCTTCCGCTCGGCAGTTAACACGATACCATGGGCAAAAATCGATATATGTTTACTAAACTCAGTTCACGTAATTATCTGAACTCATTTTGTTTTGGTATAAAAAATGGCCGAAATCCGACTATGACCACGCCCACTTTTTCGATATCGAAAATTACGAAAAATGAAAAAAATGCCATAATTATATACCAAACACGAAAAAATGGATGAAGCATGGTAATTGGATTGTTTTATGGACGCAAAATATAACATTAGGAAAAAAACTTTGTAAAACGGGTGTGACACTTGCCATATTTAGTAGAAGAAAATGAAAAAGTTTTGCAGGGCGAAATCAAAAGCCCTTGGAATCTTGGCAGGAATACTGTTCGTGGTATTACATATATAAATAAATTAGCTGTACCCGACAGATGATTTTCTGGGTCACCCTGGTCCACATTTTGGTCGATATCTCGAAAACGCCTTCACATATACAACTACCACCACTCCCTTCTAAAACCCTTATTAATACCTTTAATTTGATACCCATATCGTACAAACACATTATAGAGCCACCCCTGGTCCATCTTAATGGTGATATCTCGAAAAGGCGTCCACCTATAGAGCTAAGGCCCACTCCCTTTTAAAATACTCATTAACACCTTTCATTTGATGTCCATATTGTACAAACAAATTCTAGAGTCACCCCTGGTCCACCTTTATGGCGATATCTCGAAAAGGCGTCCACCTTTAGAACTAAGGTCCATTCCCTTTTAAAATACTCATTAACACCTTTCCTTTGATATATATATTGTACAAACGCATTCTAGAGTCACCCCTGGTCCAATTTTATGGCTATATCACGAAAAGGCGTCCACCTATAGAACTAAGGCCCACGCCCTATTAAAATACTCATTAACACCTTTCATTTGATACCCATATCGTACAAACAAATTCTAGAGTCACCCCTGGTCTACCTTTATGGCGATATCTCGAAAAGGCGTCCACCTATAGAACTAAGGCCCACGCCCTTTTAAAATACTCATTAACACCTTTCATTTGATACCCATATCGTACAAACAAATTCTAGAGTCACCCCTGGTCCACCTTTATGGCGATATCCTTAAATGGCGTCCACCTATAGAACTATGCCCCACTCCCTCTTAAAATGCTCTTTAATACCTTCCATTTGATACACATGTCATACAAACACATTCCAGGGTTATCCTAGGTTCATTTTCCTACATAGTGATTTTCCCTTAGTGTAGCTCTCAACTAAGTATGTAATGTTCGGTTACACCCGAACTTAGCCTTCCTTACTTGTTTTGTATAAGCATCGACGTTTTTCCGCTCATGGACGCTTCTCTACATTTTTAATGTTACCGCAAAGCTGCCACGCTCCGTCCTGGTGTGTCGAACTATATATGCCCCCAATAAGCGCTTACGATGCTTATTAAATAGGCAAAGTAGGTGTCCTATAATCAGAGTTTATTAGAGTTAAAAATGAAGCAGGAGAGGGTTGTAGCAGAGTAGATTATGAGCCGTTCAAAAGCCTTTTAAGACTCATATCGGGTTCTTATTTAGGTTCAAATGTAGATGTTAAAAGGCTTATATAGAACGACCATTGCAAGAAGGAAAATACATTGGTCTCGGCCTCCCAAACGAGCTCATAGCGACTGTAAACGCTCCAATTTAGATCTTTTTCTGACTCTTTTTTGACTTAAAATTGTTGCTGGGTTACCTAAAATTTTGGCAACGGTATGCATAATCGGGTAAAGATTTATTGAAAACGCTGGATTGCAGATTAAAACTAATTCAACCGATAGCGCAATCGATAACTACCCACCAGTATATCGCAAATCGGGTACATTTTGGATTGAATTTGTATGTTTGCTTCCCAAGTTTTCCAAAAGATTATTTTTAACCTTATTTCAGGTATGTATGTGGGTATTTACCCATTGTTACCATATATAACCATTTTACCGGGTATTTACGATTTCGGCATTTACCCCTTTCCCATCTCTGAGTTTGAATTGATACAAGCTGGCGCCACCAGCAAAGAAAACCTTTAATATTTATTGTGCTTTAAAGCTATAAGTATAGTTAATTTTTATTACATTTAAATTTTTCCAGTTTTTTAACAGCCCAAATAAGGTTTCGAGGAGAGAGAGGTTTCAGGCTAACTAAATGAAATGAGCTTTTCAAATTATAGTGATTTCAAAATTTAGATTTTCTGCCGAGCCACGGCCCCTCGCCCGGGCGGAGATGAATTAAATATCGGTCTTTTACCTCTATTAAAGAAATAAAAAAGTGGTTTTGCTTGTTTAAGGCTTCGCACTTTAATGCAAAGAAATATTTCCCAACTTGAGAATGACAAATATACACTTTTGACGCGATTTAGTCCCGATGAGATTTAGGTCAAGCTTCTATTGCAATTTGCGTAGTACTCCTTATTTAATTGCAGAGAAGCTAAAAGCTGGCTTAGAAAAACTTTTATCTTATTGAATAACTTTCTAAATTTTGATATTTCTTTGAACGTGAACCCAGGACCTCCAAACCGGGGGGCCACTTTTTACAACTTACGAAGACTTAAAACCCCACTCTGCACATTAAAAGAGCACCCGACCACGACCTTCAGTCTGGTTAATTTCAGCCACCTTGAAGATACACCTGAAATAAAGAATGCATTATTACAACGAAACTAATAGGCGCTACTATCAAGGACATGGTGAGAGGATCTAGAGGCCGGCAGAAAATTTTACGAAAAGAACGAAAGTGGCAATGTGGCAATGTCCAGGGAGTATACTTCCGAATCTGCGCACCCCAACCCTCTTCCTTCCGCTGTACCTGCTAGAAAGGAATTAATGAAATCTGCCTATTTGTATACGGCTGATATTAAAACTAAGAACCAATCTTCATGATGCAGCTTTATGCAGCTTAAATAGCGCATAAATGATTTTATGTATAATACCCTGTTTTTCCAGTTGCCTATGATTATGGTATAAGTTTTCTATTTTGATTAAATTCATGGTATGGTCTGTTATTCAATCCAAGTTTAGACACCTACAAAAAAACATGATCCAAACAGGTTCCCGAAGAATTCCTTGTTTGTTCTTTGATATAGTATGATACGCGACTAGCCATAGGTGCTAGATAACTTACGGATATTGTGGTAGACTATAATACATATATCCATTTTGTTAAGGTTACGTAGAATAACGGTGTTACTTGATCATTCATCATTAAAAAATTTGGAAAACTCTCCCAGATAGTATTGACCAGATACATCATTATACGCAGATTAAGGTCACATTCTTATTATTGTTTTTAGCAGAACTTTAACAATATCAGCACTCCGCAGATTATATCTTACTATCTCGCAATCGAATATATTACGTTTTGGACATAACTACTTATGTCCTTTTGTGTGCTGATCACGAAACACAGCTCCGTTATGAAAATTCTTCAACATGGAGAATATTACGCTTGCGACTCCTTGCGGAGTAATACCTAACATATATTTAATATTAATTTGATGGTCTTATACAGTTTTTGCAATGTTTACCGTTACTTCACGAAAAAATCCGATTTTTTCGGTAGCCACTATCGACTTTATTGGTGGTAGCGCCTAGAGATTTTTTTATATATGTACTTCTTAAGTCAACCGAAAAAATCGGTAGCCTCAAACGAAAAAAATAATGATTTTAATAATCGGGGATTGCCCATATTGCTTTTTTAAATGTATGAAAACATTTATTTGAAGCAATTTTTTAATTTTATAATTTATTTAATAATTTGGGAAAAATTTAAACAACGTGACATCAGGACGGACAAGGCGACAGCTGTTTCGATTATACCTTGTAAATCTCTTCAAAGCCTTTTCTCCCGGGAGTGGGAGTCGAACTCGCACACCTATGATAGTTGAAATGGTTATAAACGCATTCAGCTACGTCATGCCTTAGTTGTTGTAAAGTTTTTCCCAATTGCCTTCTTTTTGCATATTTTAATCTTTTACACATTGCATGCTTCGTATGCAATTATGAGTTAAAGCTATGCTTGGTACGGCGGTTTTCAAAGAAACTTTGGTGTTGTTGCTGTTTTTGTTCTATTTATAGAACTACAACGAATTAACCAATTTTGTCTGTTTGTATGACGGGGACAATCCCCGATTATTAAAATCATACAAACAGACAAAATTGGTTTATTCGTTGTAGTTCTATAAATAGAACAAAAACAGCAACAAAACCAAAGTTTCTTTGAAAACCGCCGTACCAAGCATAGCTTTAACTCATAATTGCATACGAAGCCTGCAATGTGTAAAAGATTAAAATATGCAAAAAGAAGGCAATTGGGAAAAACTTTACAACAACTAAGGCATGACGTAGCTGAATGCGTTTATAACCATTTCAACTATCGTAGGAGTGCGAGTTCGACTCCCACTCCCGGGAGAAAAGGCTTTGAAGAGATTTACAAGGTATAATCGAAACAGCTGTCGCCTTGTCCGTCCTGATGTCACGTTGTTTAAATTTTTCCCAAATTATTAAATAAATGAAAAAAATAATAATTTAACATTGCTCATCCATTCTTCTGTTGGCTGTGACTAATACTACTATAAAAAAATTTTGTTGCAGAACGAAACATACTTCTGTGATAATTCAATACTTTACGGGATATTTCCGTCATTTATAAAGCTACAATGCTAAAGTTTTATATGAGCAACTTTCTAAGGTTGACTTAAAAACTGTATTTAACTATATTTAACAAAAAGCGCGTGGCCTCTGGCAGCCCGAATCTTTTGAAATCTTTGAATAGATTTCAAAAACAGTTGAAGATGTAATATTATTTATAACGAAATACGACCCACAGTATAGGAAAAATTTAAAATGTCTTCCAAAATTCGGCGAAGGACGGAAAATTTCTGTCAGAACGAAAAGGGCGATCTGGCAACTAATATTGAAAGAGTTCTCCGATTCTAGAGGGAAGCCGTTAGCATCATCTTACACGGAGGCAGTTTAAAAGCAGACAGCGAAGGTGAAAGTGTCCCACCCGCTCTTCACAATAATTGCAAATTGAACATTCCACGGTTGGTACGGGACAAATCGTATATATTTTTTTCATTTTTAGACCTTAACTAAAGAAAACCTCAAAACTTTTTCAGACAAAGTATCAAGTGCATTAATATTGTGTGTACATACCTAAAAAAAAATAGAAACCATTACAGCCTAAGTTGGCCCTTTACATCGTACCGGGTACAGTACCTATTGTTTCTTGGAGCCTAACTTTCTAACTGCTACTTCTACGGTGTCACGGACCGATTTAAAGTGCTTACTCTCCAGGTCTGTTGGGTTGCCACTGCTCCTAGGCGATGGAAAATTCTTACTACTGCACGGTACTGTGAGAGGTCTCTCTTATTTCTCTGCTCCGCAACTTTCTCCACTCTACTTCTGAGTTTGGATTCACCTGGTGGTCAATCAGCTCGCAGACTCCCTAGTACCTTCGCTCCTCGATTCCGACGCATTGCAGGCAGTACTTTAGTTTTTCTTTGCTTGCGGCTCCGTTCTCTCTCTGTTATTAACATAAGATAGCAGCAACGTCTTTTACTGTGAGTTGATTCCTCAGGAGGCCCGATATACAAAATGCTCGGTTGAAATATAGCCGAATATATCCCCTGGCTGCAAATCAGCCAATAGGCACTGACCTCATCTTGTATTAGGGGAGATGGCAGTTCTTGGTTACCGACATTCCGCCGTCCTCCTATGAGGTCGACCGCAGTAGATACAAACCTCTCAGCACCTCAGGCACGCAGTCGGGCGCTAGACCATAGACAAGGTGCCAGAGGCGTAGTGAGGTTTTCTTGCGCCCTGGGAAAAATATTTTTTATGAAAACCCCCGAATTCTTAATCATTGGCGTGTAATAATTTTGGTGAGAAAGCCATCAGAACGGCCAAGAGCAATCCAAGCTCTGCCACCTCGTCCTGACCTATAGGAAACATTTCCCTCGTTGCTGAAGGACTTAAAACTTCCACGGAATATCTTCTTAAGACATCTGAGCACCAAGGCATTCCAAAAGACAATTGATTGATGTAGTTGCGCCTCCAAGGTTGATAAGAAGACATTTGCATAAGCCCTACGACGATCCACTGATTCGTGGCCTCGTACAATCCCGATTGTGATGTAATCTTCCTGCAATTTAACATGCAGCCGATCCATCTCGTTAAGGCTAGATGTACTTTAATCTAATTAAGACTATCCATAATCGCCCATTTAGAAATATTATTGAAAGCCCCGGCAATGTCTAAGAAGACTCCTACAGCATATTCCTTATATTCCAGGGCTTTCTCTATACTTATTGCCACCCTATGCAATGCGGTGTCTACCGTCTGGCCTTTGGTATACGCATGTTGTGTTGTGGAGAGCAGCTTTTCATCCACGTTGGACTTTATGTACACATCTATCAGCCTCTCAGCTTTTGAACAGAAATGATGTTAAGCTAATGGGTCTATATTCTTTGGGATTTCACGACCGCTCTACATGAAATTTGTAACATGGCCGGAAATATACCATCTGGGCCCGCCGATTTAAACTAAGGAACGTCTTCACTGCTCATTCGAACTTGGTATCGGTCACCAAGCCCGGCACTCCCCACTCCGTGATCGAAGTGTGAGTACTGCTTGCTGGCTCTTCTAAACCATCTCCCGATGGGGAATGTGTATCGAGAAGCACCTCAAGGGATTCCTCACTATTACGTGACCATTCCCCGTTCTCTTTCTTTATTAGTCCCTGGACTATGTTTCCCCTTGCTAGGACTTTTCTCAACCGTCCTGTTTCGCTGGAGCACTCTATGTCCGTACAGAAACTTTTCCATGAGATTGTCTTCGCCCTGGAAATTTCTCGCATGTAGATCCTCAGTAGATCACTGTATTCGTCCCGACACCCTTCGCTTTCCGCGGTCTTTGCTAGCATAAACATTTCTTTTACCTGTCTTCTTAGAAGACTCAGCTCATTGCTCCACCATGGCGGCTTTGCTTTTCCTCTTAGAGGCAAGCGCTATTGTACGCAGTCATAGGTTAGGTTAGGCTAGGTTAGAGTGGCTGCCTCCGCTGTCCGAGCGGAGACTCACGTAGGCCGTTGTGGCCCGTTGTGCTACCACGCGGGGGCCCCTATTTCCTGTTACCCTACTTTCGAGGAAGAAGAAAGTTTAGACCCCAGTGAGGCTAAACCAGCGCGTTTGCCTAATGAAACGCAAGATGTCGTTTGGGTTTATAGATTCAAGCTCCGCAAGGCACCCAAAAGAGTGTCTGTGGAGGTATTGGTACCTGGTTTTTGACAGTGCGGGACAGTGGCACAGATAGTGCTCAACGCTTTCTATCTCCTCCTCGTCCCTACAGCTGCGGCAGAAGTCATTTGTCTGCAGGCCCATATAGGCACCGTGAGTGCCCATGAGACAGTGGCCTGTTAGAAGGCCCACTAGTGGGCTTATAGAGATACGGTTTAACAATATCACCGATCGCGATCTCTTTTCATCCAGCTTAGGCCATATTTGCTTGGATATACTACATGTAGGTTCCCTCGTCCACCTGGTGTTTGCCTCATCCGTGAAAAGAGATCGCAGGTGGTATTTGCAAGTGTTTATAGGAGGTTATTGTTTGCAAGTTGGTGCCTTCCCTAGCTAGCTCATCCGCTGTGCAGTTTCCTGTGATGTCACAGTGGCCAGGAACCCATATAATGCTTAAGTTGCAATCTTCAGCTAGTTTGTTGAGGGTTTCTCTGCACTTCAATGCCACTAGTGACGCGGTGTTACTGCATTGCAGGGATTTTATGGCAGCTTGGCTGTCAAAGAAAATTGAAATAGAATTGGTTACCTGCAGGTTAGCAAGATAGCGGGCTGCTTCCCAGATAGCTATGAGTTCAGCCTGAAAAACACTGCAGTGATCGGGTAGGCGAAAGCTCTCGCTTAGATTGAGCTTCTCCGAGAATATTCCGCTGCCGACTCTGTTGTTTAGTTTAGAGCCATCTGTAAAAACGGAGATTTCGTGTGATCCCGGCTCCACGCCGTTTGCCCACTCGTTCCTCTCTGGGATTCTTATGGAAAATTTGTTGTCCCAGGGGTCGATGTTGTATGGTCCAATTTCAAGAAGGTTTCGGGGACTTGCTTCAGGATCCGGGTGTGACCAAACCTGCAGTCTCTCCATGGTCCGATAGCGTTGAGCCTTGCCGCGTTGCAGGAGGCACATTATCTACCATAAAGATCAGCTGGGAGAAGGAATAATATGGTTTCAAGAGCTTTGGTGGGAGTGGAGGGAAGGGCACCGCTGGTGAGCATTGCCGCCATCTTTTGCACTCTCGTTACTTTACGCAGTCATAAGCGTCCTTGTTAGGAATTCGCTAGACTCCTCCAGTTCCTGCACATTAGCAACCTCTTTAGGTTGTCCCCGTTTTGTTTCTCTCTGTGGCTGGATTTTAGTCCAGTTCTTTGACCTAGGGTTTCTAAAGGTTCCTCCCTTCTCTACCCTAAAGCTAAAGCTGATATACGCATGGTCGGATAAGGATGGTCTATCAAGAACCATTCAATCATACCTTGATATATCACGTTCCGAGCTCAATGTAATATCCAAAATATTGCTGGATGTTGGACCAATGTACGTAGGGACATTTCCTCTGTTGGCTATCTGCAAATTGGTTTGCAGGATGTAACAAAATAGAGATTCGCCTCTCTCGTTCGTATCTGCTCCTCCCCACGTATTGTGGTGCGCATTTGCATCCGCGCCTTTGACCAACCGCCCTTTGCGCCCTTCGTATTGTACTAGCCTCTTGCACTCCATCGGTGGAACCTCCGCATCATGGGCCATGTAGCAGGATGCCAGGATAAATGCCTGCTTATTCCTTTGCTCAACGGCCACCACTACGATGTCCTCAGTAGTGTAATTAGGCAGCATATATGAATGCAGCTGTTTCCTTACTATTCTACAGCTCGCACCCGTCCTTCCGTTTGCGCGTGGTAAACGCCAAATCTGCGCTCGCTAAGTCCAGAGACCTTTCCTCCCGATGAGAGCGTCGGCTCGTGGAGCAGCGCCACGTCAAAGGAACCCTCCTCAAGGGTTAGGAGGAGTTCACTCGACGCCACCTTACTCTGTTGGAAGTTTATCTGTAGGACTCGCAGCACCATTGGGCTCTTTGTACCCCTCCAGCACCTTGGTCGCGGCGTCGTCGTCCTCATCTTGCCCTTTTGGTTTAGAGTATTCGGGGCCCCCTTCAGCCTCTCGTAACTGTTTTGCTGGGTGTACCTCTGTGCAACTCGCGGCACCATTTGGCTGTTCGTCCTCTTCTAACACCTTCGTGGTGACGTCGGCTACCTCCACCTGGTGTTTTTCTCTTGGGCTTTTGAGGTCCTTTTCGGATTCGCCCACTTCTAGCATGTTGAGTCGCATATAAATTTTGCCTGTACCAAAGGACATTTTTCTAAGCTGCGTGTACAACTTATCATCCGCCTGCTTGTTTATTTGGAAGATGTGTCGGTATGTTCGGATTCTGATTCTGCAGAAGTCGCAGTGTATGCTCCGTCCTCATGACGCATGGTATCCATATCTTAACTTTTGGTACCGTGGGGATTTGCGCTTTATCCACCGCCTCAAACCGCGCGTTCGTGCCTTGCCTTTGGAGGTTTGACACCACTTCCTCCAACCACTGCAAGCTCGCGATTTTGTCGCACGCTAACGTCTTCACACCATTATAACCCCCCCCCCCCCCCCCCCCCGAATCAAAGGCTGGAAGGGGCTTACTTGGTTGTTCCCGCATCATCTTAAGCATTAAGCTAATAAGCTCACTTTCTACAGATCTACACGTGTCTGTAGTCATCTGTCCGAAAGGACTGCTACGATCAACCAGCGCCACAGTCAGTGATTGCTTTGCCACATCACTCATCTTCTCGGGAAAAGCCGAAGTCTTAGTGTTATCTCCCTTTGGCACCTCCGAGAGTCTTAGCTTTAACTCGCTTTAGCACCTCCGAGAAAGCCGGAGTCTTAGCGCTATCTCCCCTTGGCTTATCTCCCACTTCCGTAGTTGGAACTTCCCTCTGACTCGCAGTTTTCTAGGTAGTTGCTACCTCGCTATTGGGGCTCATCTGTCTTACAGCTTCGGGCCTACTTGTTTTGTCTATGCAACTGCCCTGCCTCGCGGCTGTGGGACTGGGTCCTTTCTGCCTCTTGAAAGCAGGTTTGTCGCCTTCTGCCGAACGTTGGCTCTTCATGCTGCCATTCGACGTTTCTCCCTCCTCGTACCGGGTGCAGAACCGATGGTTTCTCGCAGCAAACCTTCTGAACTGACTTCGACCTACTTCTATCACCTCATGGGCCCATTCCAAGCGCTCGATCTCCACTTCTGTTGGGTCGGCCACTGCTCTAGGCGTTGGACAATTCTTAGTGCTGCACGGTACTGCGAGAGAGCTCTTTTACTTCCTCTGCTTCGTACCCTTCTCCACTCTTCTACTCCGTTTTCTTTTGTGTGCTTTTCCAACACGGAGTTCATTGAATCAGCACTACTCTCGCTCCCCGAGTCCGACGCATCGCTTAATGCGTATTTGTCGTCCTTGGCTTGCGACTCAGTCCTCCTCTTATCATCATCCTTATTACAATTAGATAATGAGTCGTTCATCTTGGTCGTACGACCACCTGCCCGACAAGGCGGGCTCAGTGGTCCAGTATTATATACGGGGAAAGAACCGTCCGCCACAGTAGCGCCCCTTACTGTGGTAAGGCCATCAATACTTCCCGAGGTGGCCCGGTATCGGGTAGACTCTGTTCGTATACAGCCGAATTTATCCCCTGGCTGCAAATCCGCCAACAGGCACGGTCCGCATAACACCCTGCATTAGGGGGTTGGCAGTTCTTGGTCACCCACGTCCCTCTAGATGCTAGTCCTAAACAGCTCCGCCCCATAGTCGGGCGCTATGGAGTTCGGCTAAGCCCTCACACCAACGACAAGGTGCCTACCCTAGTTAGGGTTTCATATAGGGGAGAGTGCTCAAAAATTTGGAAGCAGGAGAGAGCTGGTGTATTATCCCATCAAAAGAATTAAGCTTAATATTATGCTTTTCCAACTGCCCTACGAAACCTTCCGTTTTACCAATCATTACGTTGGCCCCATCCGGAAATATGCCAGCAAACTTGCTAACGTCCACCTCAGAAAGTAATTTTTGGCAAACTGTGTCAAATTACAACTTACCAGTTACATTTCCATGACAAGTTTCTAATGAAAACATTGATTCGAAAATTTCGTAGTTAGAATCTACACATCGAACACAAATTACCATTTGACATATGTAAGTCGTTTATATCAGTGCTTTCATCTAAGCATATAGAAAAAAATTTGCAGTCATGAACTCTTTTTTTATTGCTATTTCAATAGATGTGCCTATTTTGTCTACATATCGTCTTATAATTCTGGACGATAGAGGCATTTTTTCAAAGAACATTTTGAGTGGGCTGCTAAGTTTTTGTGACACTTTTACAAACATTTCTTTGATAAATATTCCGTCCACAAAAGGTCTTCCCTGCCTAACAATGCTTAAACTAATTATGTTTGTCAGATCTTTTTTTAATTCAGTTCTGCATTTCTATAATTTTTCTGACCTTTTTTTCAACTTGGGAAATCCACACCCTTAACTTTTTCGGAAGTGCAGTTTTTTCCAAAAAAATATCTCTTTCTACACCCTTATATAATGTCTTCTAAAATTATCGTGCCGGGTCCCCTTTATAGGAGCGTAACACAAGAGATATTGTGCGTTACCAAAGGCATCTTAAATCTTAAACAAGTTTTTGTCTTTTTTGTCTCTTTTGTTACATTTTTAATCACGCACAAACTGCTATCTCATTAAATGTAAGCAACTAGTCTTGTTACCTCGTTACTGTCTGTGAAACGACCACTGATGACCTGATACGAAACATTCATTCTCTCTCAATTCGTTTCCAGGAATGGGTCTTGAAATCAGCTGTCTGTTCATTAAATTGTAAACAAAAGTTCATTCGTTTCCAAGAATGGGTATTGAAACATCAGATGTCTATATAGTTGCCTAAAATACGCCAAGAAATCCATTCGGTTTCATTATTTTCAAATAAATCAGCAAGTAAGCTGATAAAAACTTATTAAAATTTATAAAAAAGGCAAAGTTTTGTAGAGATATTTTGTGGTAGATAAGTGAAAAAATATGAAATAATATATTTCGATTGCGTTGCTTTGCTTTGTTGCTCTGGCACCGCCATAATATAACAATGAACGGCTAGCCCCTTATATCCACATACAATAAAAACGCAAAAAATGTATTAGAAATTACGAAATTAGATCACTTGGTGAAGTATCTGCGTTGTCGTCCGCAAAGGCTGTTAATTAAACATGTTGCGTTAACCTACACGTATACCTACAATTTATCTCAGCTGTCAAAAATGGAATGTCGCAACGCTCAAAAAAAAAAACATGGCCTTTACGCCACTGTGGCGCAATTGTTTTTTCGCTCTCAACAACGACTGAAATGAAGAGAGTAAGAATACGTATGATAAGCGTACTGCTCATGTGAGTCAACTTTGCCCATCTATGAAGGAAACTTACAAAAATATACTAACAACGAACACCTGACCACTTATTGAGAAAGCTGCTGATAGATGTTTCTAACGTTTTAGCTGAGCAGCATAATGCTTAATCTCACGGTTCGCTTTGGAGAGACTTTCATGTATGGGTATGTGTGCAGTACCATCGACAGCAATATCATTTGATGCAGCGTTAACCATTTAGTTGAATAATTATTTGCACCACTTCACAGTTATTTGCTATGCTCTTTCGTCTTTAAGCTGCTGGCAAAGTTGACATAGTCATAGCGCCATTATCATAACCATATTTATATTTAACCATATATATTTTCATAGATTATTGATAGCAAACCCATAAATAGCTGATAGCTGCGAACATTATAAAAGTGAAGTTTTTGTTTACATTAACAATTGCTATTGGTGTTTGAAATTAAGTTATATTTACTAATTTTATATTGAAATTAACAATGTGACAATAAAATAGTAACTTTTACTGATTTTTTGTCAATTTGGGCTTGCATTTCGGTGCAACGTTGTATGACCACCGCCCGTTTCGATTTGTTCAAGTTTGAAAGTGCAGAGCACATCACCAAACCAAATCCGCTTATTTCTGCACTATAATTCTCACGTTCGGCCCTACGTGCACATACCTCCTTGAAAGTTTTCACCGTTTCCATGATTGCGGTGTCCAATCTTCACGCTGTACTGCTGTGCGTTTTCGTCCGCGTGTTGCCGATAGCTCAGACTGCAATTGTGGAGTCGGTGATGACAGAGCAAGTGGCGTTGGTGATAGTTGAGCAAGTGGCAATGGTGACGGTTGCGCTGAAGGAATAGAATGGGATTGCGAAAGTAACATATCCAAATTATTTTCTGAAGAATAGTTTGATTCGCAAACCGTAGCACTCTCAATAGTTTTGTCTAAAATTTGAGAGCTCTGCCGAATCCTGTTGAAATAGACAACTTGTTGGTAAACATTACATATTGTCACGGATATTAGCATCCCTAAGCTATACCATCACTAAGGCGATGCTAAGCGATGTTCACGTCAATAATCAAATCATGTATACTGTATACACATATATAAGGCAGCCGAGAGATGTCACACACAGATGCATTTACTTATACGCCTATGTGTGTGCGAAAGACTGTAAACTACAAACTCACATACATCTGAGAGACGCTGAAAAGTAGAAAATTGTAAACAAGTAGAAACTATATGAGAACTATAAACACTCGAAATAGTTGGTAAGTTCTGGAAATAGAAGAGCCTAGATGTATGCAGCGTAAACTATAAAAGCGGCACAAGCGAGTAAAATGTAATTCAGTTTGATTTGAGTTGTCAAGCAGTTTGATTAAGACGATATCTAGCGAGCAATAGCAGTGTTATTTTGAATAGTAGAGCTTCATTGAGCTATCAATCAGTGTGGTTATTAAGCAAGCTATACGTTGCACAGTTTGTTATTGTGAAGTACTTTAATAAAGGCCACTTTGCATTATTACAGATTGGAGTTATTTATTCAACAGTTTAGTGATTCGAACTTAGCAGAGGATTGCAAATAAGAGGATTTGCAAGCAAATTCGTTACAATTGGTGTCAGAAGAGGAATTGTTGAATAAATTCCAGAAGACAACAAGGATATGGCAAAGTTCAGTGAATTAAAGATCCAGCAACTGAAGAAGGAGTTGGAGAGCCGTGGATTGAATACAAGCGGCGTTAAACTCGAACTTCAGGCACGGCTACGAGAGGCAATGGAAGCAGAAGGAATTGATGTGGAAGAGTATGTCTTTCACCTTGATGGCGAGGAGACAACAAAAATTGAAGAGAAAAACGAAACATCGCAGACGGTTACCAGCACAGACTTGAACATGATTTTGGCTGCAATATCTGCTCAAACATCGACAGTGGCTTCTCAACTGGAATCGCAAAAGACAGATATAACATCTCAACTGTCATCTCAACTAGAAGAACAGAAAACGTATATGTCATCACAAATGGAAGCACAAGAAACGCGTATTTCAGAAATGTCGTCGCAAATGTCATCTCAACTGGAAGAACAGAAGACATATATGGCATCGCAACTGGAAGAACAGAAGACATATATGATATCTCAGTTGGCTCAGCAGTTGAAAGCGCAAGAGGATCGCATATCATCGCAGTTGGAGGGTTTTAGTGAACGACAAGATAAAATGGAAGCTGAGATGGATGCTTTGAAAGATCGGATTCAGCAGTTACAATTAAATCGTCCAGCAGTTTCAGCGAGTAATCCAAAGGTAAAAACACCATCCTTTGACGGTTCTGTTCCTTTCCAGGTCTTTAAGTTACAGTTTGAGAAGACCGCAGCAGTGAACAACTGGAATGTGGAAGATAAAGTTGCCGCACTCTTCGTAGCATTGAAAGGACCAGCTGCCGAAATTCTACAGACGATTCCCGAAGGAGAGCGGAACAATTATGAAGCATTGATGGCTGCTGTAGAACGACGTTATGGAAGCGAGCATAGGAAACAGATATTCCAAATTGAGTTGCAAAACCGCTACCAAAAAGCAAATGAAACATTGCAGGAGTTTGCTTCAGATACTGAAAGATTGGCTCATCTCGCAAATGCGGACGCACCCGTGGAATACACCGAGAGGGTAAAAATCCAGAGTTTTATAAATGGCATACGGGACGTGGAAACGAAGCGAGCTACATACGCAAACCCAAAGCTGACATTTGCTGAAACGGTATCACATGCATTGACCCAGGAAACGGCCTCACTATTGAGTAAACCAGCATACAAAGCTCATCGTGTAGAAGTAGAAAGGCCAGAATGGGTAGACACAATTTTGGAAGCACTGAAGGGATCACAACAGAAGAATGCCGGAGTTATTAAATGTTTCAAGTGCGGCAACCCAGGTCACATTGCACGTCATTGCGATCTTGGTCCTAATAGTTCCAGCAATGTGGATGGCCGTAAACGGAAAGCTGGCGGAAATGAGCAAGAGCGTGTCGAATGTAAAGAACGAAAACTTGCCCCGGCTATTGAATGTCCTATGATATCTGTGTCGCAAATTGGAAGGAAATCAAGCAGTCTTACCGTCAGAGGGAATGTGGATGGCAAAGAACGAGTACTGACTGTAGATACGGGCGCATCTCATTCCTTGATCCGATCTGACTTGGTCAACAGGAGAGTAAAACCGTTACCTGGAGCAAAGTTGCGTACGGTCACTGGCGAGTATAACCAAGTTCAGGGAGAAGTGATATGTGAAGTATTGATTGGGAAGGTCATGGTTCTACACAAATTTGTTGTGGCGGAGATTGTTGATGAAGTTATATTGGGAGTGGATTTCTTGGTTGACCATGACATCAGGATCGATATGCGGAGAAAAATTATGCGCTATAAGAACCAGGACATACCACTTAACTTTAGTTTGGAAAAAGGGTTAAGCAGTAATCGGGTACTGGTGGAGAAGACTCGACGAAGGCCACGAAATTCAAAGGTAAAGGTTGATGGAACAAATGGGCCAAACAAATCAAAACCGAAGGTACCTGTGAGAGAAACACTGGCATTGAAAAGCCCTAACGGACGTACTGAAACGAAGAAAGAATGCAAGGGTGGTTTCAAGCCAAGGCACACTACTGTTGTGAAGCGTCGGAACGATACTGATTATGCAAAGGAAATCCGTCCAGCGCAAGCTCTGCGAAGTAGTTCTTCATTGGTCAAGCAAAAGAGTGCGAGGGAACTATCCAGGATAATGAGTATTAAGATGAAACACAGGTACGACAAGGAAAATAATTCGAAAGGTTTCTGGGCGGGAGATTTGGTACTGCTATACAACCCTCACCGGCGGAAAGGTGTTCCATCCAAATTTCGGTGCAGTTGGGAAGGCCCGTACAAGGTTGTGAAGAAGATCAGTGATACCATCTACCGCATACAAAGCATTGAGAAACCACGGAGCAGAAGAGTGGTACATTTGGCGATGCTAGCAGCGTTTAGATCGAGAGATTTGTCTGATCGGGACGATCAGACTTAGGTGGAGGGCAGTGTCACGGATATTAGCATCCCTAAGCTATACCATCACTAAGGCGATGCTAAGCGATGTTCACGTCAATAATCAAATCATGTATACTGTATACACATATATAAGGCAGCCGAGAGATGTCACACACAGATGCATTTACTTATACGCCTATGTGTGTGCGAAAGACTGTAAACTACAAACTCACATACATCTGAGAGACGCTGAAAAGTAGAAAATTGTAAACAAGTAGAAACTATATGAGAACTATAAACACTCGAAATAGTTGGTAAGTTCTGGAAATAGAAGAGCCTAGATGTATGCAGCGTAAACTATAAAAGCGGCACAAGCGAGTAAAATGTAATTCAGTTTGATTTGAGTTGTCAAGCAGTTTGATTAAGACGATATCTAGCGAGCAATAGCAGTGTTATTTTGAATAGTAGAGCTTCATTGAGCTATCAATCAGTGTGGTTATTAAGCAAGCTATACGTTGCACAGTTTGTTATTGTGAAGTACTTTAATAAAGGCCACTTTGCATTATTACAGATTGGAGTTATTTATTCAACAGTTTAGTGATTCGAACTTAGCAGAGGATTGCAAATAAGAGGATTTGCAAGCAAATTCGTTACAATATTAACTCAATCAGTTATACTTACGGGCGAGGTACTATATGCGCTCTTAAAAACTGCAGGCTTTCTAATAGTGCCTTCCATTAGACGCACCGCTTCCTCACGTGTTCTTCGTCTGGGGAATTTCTTTCGAAAAGCGTTCTCTCATCGCTTTATTGCTACGAATGCTATTGCAAGGGTTGATATATGCATTAATATTGTGTATAAATATGTATAATTACAAATTTACGTTGATAAATAGATACTTGCCATCAACTCCTAATTCCGCGGACAATTCTTTCCACACGGTATTCTTTTTTGCTTGATCCTTGAAATCTTTATTCGCCTTATCATAAAGGCACGGCAAATCGCGCACCAACTCTATTAGTTTCAAATCATCCATAACTTCTTTACAAATAAATAAAAGCAGTTAAATAAAGTATATGCACAGGCAAAACTTATAGCGCAAACAAAATTGCAAAAAAATTGCGAATCAGCAATCAGCTGTTTATGGATATGGCAGAAAACCATAAAACAATTAGTTGGCTATGTTATGGTTATGGCAAAGGCATTGTGGTGTGGCACCATTGACCAGTTACATTGATTTCCATAAGATAGGTTGGATCAGCTGTTTTATATGGATACGGATACGTCAGCTTGCCTGGCCCTTTAGTTGTCGCTCAAGAAGCGGAGTAGCAATATCGATTGTTGGTGTCGCTTGTTTGCGTACGACTATGCTATTTATGCGCGAAATTTATTAATCTTGCGCATAAATAAACAAAATTCTTGCATACGATGTTGCCTCGTTGCTTGCTAATAGCACTGATGACCTGATACGAAATATTCATTATCTCTCAATTCGTTTCCAGGAATGGGTCTTGAAGTTCATTCGATTGTAAATGATTCATTCGATTGTAAACAAAAGTTCATTCGTTTCCAAGAATGGGTCTTGAACATCAGATGGCTATAGAGTTGCCTGAAATACGCCAAAAAAAAAACTCTCAGCGCCATCGGTACATCGCGCGCTCGCGCGAAAACTGGCGTTGCTCCAGCTTTGGGCTTTACTTTTGCAGGTGGCCCACTCTACTTCCCAGCTGTCGTACTGAAGATGTCCTCAAAACGTGTAATGAGATGTTGCAGTCGCGTTTGTTGGTTTATTGATAGTTTTGGTGCTGTTGAATTTATAGTATTGATCCGGTTAGACGATGAAAACAGTTCAGTGAAATTTATTTCTCGTGCGAATTGTGATATCCATTCTCGACCGCAAAGTGTATCACAATCTACTTGAACGACATACAAGTTAAGTCGTCGTGAAGTTTTACCCATTGTCGCAGTTACTACGACCCGTCCAATGCAGATCGTCGATCTGTATTTAACAACTTAAATTTGGTGTAATCGAACGCAACGTTTTGCAATTCATTACTGCACATGGTGCACCCGTATCTAATTCCATCTGAATTTGTTTCCCATCTATATATATAGGAACCATTTTTCTATCTACTGCATTGCATGCTTTAACACTGTTTAGTTTTTGAACTGATTCACATTCATCCTCTGAAATCTGATCTAATTTGGCCTTACACACTTTGGCGATGTGGCCCACTCTTCCACATGCAAAGCATTTGGAATTGTTAAATTTGCAGTTTTTTCTAAGGTGCTGCCCCCCACATCCGTAACAATTGGACCCTTTCTCTGTTGCCCTCTGCATCGGTTTTTCCCCACTCAGGTTTTTCGAATTTGTATTTCTTTTTGTTTTAACTGGTGCGCATCATAGTTTATACGTTGGCTCACTTGTTTGTATCACTTCTGTGCACTTTAGGTCTGTTGTGGCGTTTTGTGTTAATTCGATTGTATGCGCAATTTCGTATGCTTCAGCAAAATTTTTTGGTTTCTTTGCAATAAATTCATCACAAATAACTCATGATTCTACGCCATACAACAATTGCTCTAGTAGCATTCATATAAGAATTCTCCGTACTCACAGTGTACAGCCGCTTCTCTTAACCGAAGTGCGAACTTGCAAATCGGCTCTCCCTTTTCTTGTTTGTTTTGCCGGAACTTGATACTTTCTGCATACTTATTCCTACAGCCATCAAAATGGCGAATCATGATATTTTTTATTTCGCTGTAGTTGAGCAAGTCTGGTGTTTTTGGGCTAACAAGAATTTTTAGCGCTGTATTAAGCTTTGCCCCCATGTGTACACGTACGAATTTGTGCTGTTCCGCTTCTGGAACCTTGCTCAACTGTAATGCCCAATCTACACGTGTGAAATAATCCAGTACTGATTTATCTTCTGATTTGTATTCCGTAATACTAAACGGTGGCGGTTTTGGTGACACCGAACGATTTACATTTGTATTTGCCGCAGCATTCTGTGTGTCTATGTGTTTTTTGAAACGAAAAAAGCACGGATGAAAAAGAGTATGTTAAAAAAAATTTACAAAATTGATATTATTTCAACACCAATAGCAGCCAGTGAGTACTGGACTCATTTTGTTTACTTCATCAAAAATTTACATCATTAAAAAACTCAAAAAGTTTAAAGAAATGCTTTTTGGGATTATGTATGAGTATATTTTTATAAATGTATATTTGAATTTTTTTCATTTTCAAAATATGAATTCTTCGCCTTGTTTTTTTTTTTACTATTTATTTAAATAATGTAATTTGTATAACTGCAGCCCATGTTTAAATAATAAATACATCAAGCTTTGTGCTGTATTTATTGGCCTTTTCAGTGTTTAATCAACTAAACTGAGATTTTATAACAATTAGTATGCAGAAGTTGGGTAAAGGTGATAGTGACCCGTTGTAACCTCTTTAATACTTTTTTTTACACACGCTACTACAATTCACCTAACACTAACAAAGCCCGCGCATGCGCAGAACATATATTTCCACAGTTTCAGCAAATATTATCGAAAATAAAGATGTTGCAGGCGCAAACTTTGGTGGAAAGCAGCGGAGCGTAACAAAATTCTAGTAGGTCACTTTCACCACACCAAAAACTTTAACACAATTTTTAACATAATTTAAGCACAGAAATACACTGATTGGATCTTTAGAGAGTGAAAGTTAAAATTCTGGACACATTAGCTGAATAAAAAGTGTAAAAATAATAGTTAAATAACAAATACAGACAGTGGTAGTTTAACAAATTTTGCTGTGGTAAGTGGTGAATGTGACCTACTAGAATTTTGTGAAGCTTGCTTCACACGATTTTTCGTCCCTGCAACATCTTTATTTTCGATAATCTTTGGTTTCAGCAAATAATGATTGACAGAAGATTTGCACATTAGGAAGATAGGAAGGTATTGATTGATATAGAAGTATTATATATATGGTGGAACCGAACATTACATACCCAGCTGTACACTTGAAATGCTGTTGTTGTTTGGCTTGTGTTTTTAATAGTGTTACAAGGCTGCGCAATAATACATATACATATGGTTCTATTCTGAACTAATTTTCGTTTAAAAGAAGCAAAAAGGATACAGAGGCTAACACCAATTACCTTGAGCGGATAATAATGCAAAAAAAAAGTATTAAAAGGGCAGGGTTATTAACGAAATTCTCCAACTTTTACTAGAAAAAGCTTATTACCTGATTCTATGTACGTTTACAAAATCTTTTATATACAAGAAGGCGATTTAACCGATTGAATCCATTTTTACTGAAATTATTTCCTCTTACTAAGGTATACATGTGCACCAAATTTTTCGTCGAGTTATGGCTCCAGAAACGTTGGGCAATGCATTGTAAGAAAGGGGCAGTGCCACTCCCATTTTTCAAGATTTGCCATTTTTTCCCATCTCTTGTTACAACGGCACAAAACGCGATTGGTACAAAACTATTTTTCGCTAAGATTTAACTTATTATTTTTGCCTACGACCCTTTTTAAAGTCATTTATATAAAAGTGGGCGTGGTACTTAACCAATCTTATCCATTTTTACTAGACATATTTCCTGCTATAAGGAAAATATGTGTACCCAATTTTGTTACGATATGTAAATTTTTCTTCGCGTTATGGCTCCCGAAACATTGAAAATTGCTTAGACAAAAAAGGGGCGGTGCCGTACCCATTTTCAAAAATTTTAGTGTTTTCCAATTTAATGTTATAATTCAATTCAATGACGACCACCGTGGTGTGATGGTAGCGTGCTCCGCCAACCACACCGTATGCCCTGGGTTCACACCCCGGAACATCAAAATTTTAGAAAGAAGGTTTTTCAATTAGAAGAAAATTTTTGTAAGCGGAATCGCCCCTCGGCAGTGTTTGGCCAGCGCTCCGGGTGTATTTCTGCCATGAAAAGCTCTCAGTGAGACTCTCGGAGTCGGCATAAAACATGTAGGTCCCGTCCGGCCAATTTGTAGGGAAAATCCAGAGGAGCACGACGCAAATTGGAAGAGTAGCTCGGCCTTAGATCTCTTCGGAGGTTATCGCGCCTTACAGTTATTTTTTTTTTTATTTATAATTCAATTTAGAAAGTAAAATTCTATTGATGCAAAGCTCTTAGATATAGCTTATTATTTTCATCTACCGCCCTTTATATAAAAGTGGGCGTGGTCTTTAACCGATCTCGTCCATTTTTTCTAGAAATATTTCCTGCTATAGGCAAAATTTGCGTACCCAATTTAACAACGATCCGTTAATTTTTCTTCGAGTTATGGGTCCCGAAACATAGAGAATTACTTAGTCATAAAATGGGCGGTGCCACGCCCATTTTTTTTAATTTGAATTTTTTCCTATTTATTGCTATAAATCCACTTGGGAAATAAAATACCATTGACCATTGACCTTTTTTTGCAAAGATATAGCTTATTTTATTCGTCCACGACCCTTTTAAAAATCTTTTATATAAAAGTGGGCGTGGTCCTTAACCGATTTCGTTAATTTTTCTTCAAAGCGTTCATTATAGTAAAGTCAACCCCTCTTCCGAAGTTCGTTACGATAGGTTTAACGATTTTTGATTTATAATTATTAATATTTTTAAAATTGATTTTATCACAAATTTTTTTTTCAAATTTTTATAAAGAGTCTCAATATCAGCCCACACGTCAAATTTCAACATTCTAGGTGTATTATTTACTAAATAATCAGGTTTTATGTGATTTCCAAAATGTTATATATATAAAAAGTGGGCGTGGTTATCATCCGATTTCGCTCATTTTCAATACAAATCTATTCTGGGTCCAGATAAGATTGTGTACCAAATTTGGATATCTCAATATTTGCTCAAGTTATCGTGTTAACGGACAGACGGACGCACATGGCTCAATCAAATTTTTTTTCGATACTGATGATTTTGATATATGGAAGTCTATATCTATCTCGATTCCTTTATACCTGTATAACCAACCGTTATCCAATCAAAGTTATATTACCCTGTGTACAACTACAGCTGGGTATAATAAAAGACTTTGTCTTTGTCGCTTGTTAATAAGTGAGTGAACAACACAAAACGATGCATGAAATGATGTGCGCGATCATCACGCTCTCACTAACACGTCTGCATTTTCATTTTGCCGATGTCTGCTATATAACAACAGTAATAGCATTTTCTTTTCTGGCTATGGTGTTACGCTTTTTGTACGCCGCGCAAGGGTTGTTGTTCTATTCCAAAAAACAGGCAACGCCTTTACGGGGTATTTCGTTCTTTTGTGAAAATTGTTGCCTATTCGCAACGCAAAACCGTTACACTTTTGCCCTGTATAAAATGTTGGTGTGGCAGTACAACTCTGTGAAACTCTCAATTCGCTCTAGAGTTCCACATATACTCTGTTAATATGAGTGCACAGGTCACCTACCATATTGCGCATTCACGAGTTCAAAATTGCTTCGTTCTGCGCATCTACGGCTAAAGGAAAATGACGTAAGGATTGCCCATAAAAAAGAGATGACATAATGTTTACATGCGCAATGCGCAATCTTCTTGTGTGATTTGTGATATGAAAGTGGTGAGATGAAATGTTCTTTGTATGCACTATAAATGTTGACAATTTTCTGGGGTAGGAGTAATACTATTAAGGCTTTACCATTTACTTAGGCAACAATTTATTTCAGAAAAGAAAACGCTATAAGCCGTACCCAGCCAGCATTTTTTGAAATTTTTGATGATAAAATATTCAAATATCAAGAGAGTTTCACTTACCTGGGGTTCAAATAGCTCACAACCTTTGTATTGTCCAAACATTAAGTATTTTCTAGGAAGCCGAAGGTGGTGAAATGATTGGGGACATCTTCGGTTAAGAGCAGCATTTACAATATCTTTTGCATAAATAAAAAAATTTGTATATATTTTTTCTAACTTTATGATTGAAAAAATGTGCGCACGATAAAAAAAATAAGATTTTCAATGAAAAGTAAAATTTTAGCAAGTATAAAATTTATTGTTCATTCAACAAAGATAGTCGGAAAAAATTCAGAAAGCTGATTGAAAAATGATTATAAATTTTTGATCACCTAAAGTAAACACATTTGTTTCAAATATGATTCCAAAATGTCATTGGAAAACAATATTCAGTTTTTGATCATCAAAAGTAGTCATATTTGATTATTCTTTTTGTTGATTTTTATGAAATATTAAAACTTAATCATCAAAGGACTTCAAAAATGATTTCAAAAAGTGATCGAAAAATGATTTTCAGTTTTTGATCATGAAAAGTAATCATATTTGATTATTTCTTTTGTTCAATTGTATGATAACTCATTATCCGGAGTGGGCGTGAGCTTAGCACCTGCTAAGAGACCATATATGTATACGATGAGCGAGAGCACAATGGCTACTTCGTCAAAATCAACGACAGCTCTTTTAGTTTGATTTCGATGGTCGTGCAGTGAGGAAGTATCGCACGCGCGCTTAAAACGGAGTGCAAAAGAGTACGTGTGACACGTGTTCACCGTTTAAGCATTTAAATCAAACTAAATAAATAATTGATTTTGCTTTCGTGCTCGCTACGCGTTCGTTTTTACTAACACATTCTCAATTTGGTAACCGTGTAAATGTGCTGGTGCCCACCGCTGATCATTGTTTAGTCAGAAAGAGTAATCAAATTGTACAGATATGTAGGGAAATTCAAAACTTAATCACCCAAATGCTGAGGGGGCATACACCAGCGTTCGGCAAAAATTAAAATGTAAGTGTATTAGTGAGAGCGAGAGCATGAGCATCCCAGCAGGAAATTAAAGTCAAAACTACAACATGTAGATGGTGCATCTAGTAAAAACAATTATACCAACAATTATGGAAAATTTCATTTTTGACTCAGAAATAATTTGAAATATTCTCAAATCCTCAATTCATTAAGTTTTACTCGCTTCCAAGGGTAACCGGTATTTTTACATGGAAATGCACATAAAATTTGGTTTGTCAAAGCGGCTAATACATTTGCCGCAACCAGGGAAACACAAAACATTTAAAAAGTATGTAGCTGAATTAAAAGAAAAAAAACTAAAGATACATTCACGTAAATGTTTTTACTATTTCTCTAAATTCCTTTAAACATTCTATAGCAGTTGTTTTCAGTGCAGAAGTTCAATTTCTTTTTGGCTCAGAAAAAAGGGAGTACAAAATGAAATTGTTGCAGCTTTTGTTAAAACAATTTAAAAAACTTATATTGTATTGAAAAGGTATGTTATACCCAAAAAGGTAAAAACCCAAACATTAACATGTTTGGAAGATGAGCTCCATATCGAAAGGCCGTCATACCATACCATATCTTTTTAATGCCTCGGCTTAATTATTTCCTAGGTGAAATGTCATTGTTCAGCTAAATTTTATTGACTGAACAATTTTTGTGGTATGAATTCCATTGAAATAAATTGAAAATTACATATGTGTGGGTTAATGAATGTGTGGCAAATTCAGTGAAAAAGAGAGGTACTAAAATCGTGGCTACTACCTAAAAAGGAGCAAATGGACCAAAGTGGCAGCCGTGCTCTCCACTGTTAGCTGCTGGTTATGTGTGTGTGAAATATTCTCTTCGCTCAAGCGGCTTGTTATGTTTGTGAAATATTCTTCTTTGCCTTCTATGCATGTGTGTGAAATATTCTACGTTGACTTCTATATATTAGTGGTTTAGTGGTCGGCGCGCCATAGCTCAATGGAGCCAGACTTGCTTCATATATATTCTTAAGAGGCAGTTACCCACGAACGTACGTAGAAAAAACGTGTCAGCTGACAAGACCTAACTTATAAGTGTGCAATGTAAACCAAAACTCACCGACGTTCAACGCACGTACGTACGTAGCCCGGAACGTAGAAATCAAAACAATTCTGATTTTTTCCGTAAGAACGTGTCAGCTGATCGCTCTCTCATAAGACAGAGTTGCCTAGTAAACTTTTGTGTGCTATGTTTGGACCAATTGCAGTTATTATTCAAAAAGGCCTAATGATTGTTTAAAATTTTGTTGAAATATCCTAAAATTATTATATAAAATTGGAGGTTACAAATAAATGAACTAGAAATTGTTATTCAGTATTTGTTTCTGCCATTTGCACCATGAAAAATTGTAATTCCAAAAGTTGATGTTTGCATAAGCATGCATGCAAACTGGTAAATGGCAACAGTGCTTTGCTGTAAACAAAACACACACAAATATGTTATGTACATGTACACAGACGCACACATTGATTCCTACGGGCTTGAGGGTTCGGTCAAACGTGTTTCGTACGACAAACGTCCGTACGTACGTCGCACGTCGGTAGGTAATATGCCGCATTATGCGGCAGTTACTCACGAACGTACGTACCAAAAACGTGTCAGCTGACACGACCTATCTTATGAGTGTGCAATGTAAACCAAAACTCACCGACGTTCAACGCACGTACGTACGTAGCCCGGAACGTAGAAATCAAAACAATTTTGGTTTTTTCCGTAGGAACGTGTCAGCTGATCGCTCTCTCCCTAGACAGAGTTGCCTAGTAAACTTTTGTGCGCTAATTTTTGACCGTTTGCAGTTTAATGCAAAAACACCTAATTAAAGTTTGAAAAATTTTGAAAATAATTCGAAATAATTATGTAAAAGTGCAGATTATAAATATGCAATATATTTATATTTATTTAATATTAATTCCAGCCTTTTACAACATCAAAAATTAAAATGGAAAAAGTTGATGTTTCCAATAAGCATGCATGCAAACTGGTCAATGGCAACAGTGCTTTATGCAAATATGTTATGCACATGTACACAGACGCACACATTGATTCCTACGGGCTTGAGGGTTCGGTCAAACGTGTTTCTTACGACAAACGTCCGTACGTACGGCACACGTCGGTGGGTAACTGCCGCTTTACTCTTCATCATCAGTCGTTAGCGAGACAGCAAAGAATAAACATTGCGAACAGCTATTGCGCAAATGTTAAGGAGGTTCCATGTGAGAAATATAACGATGGGGAGAGGCATTAAAAAGAGAAGTGTTGGATCTTTGGGCAAACGCATTGTCATTAATTTTTTATGAAACACGGACTTGTTAGAAATAAAGTATTGTTTAAAAGGTTAAATATTTCGATCGGTTATCAAACACTTTTCGTGAAAGATTTTTGTCCCTAGTCGAGCTAAAAGAACTTATTTTAAAAACAGGTGTCTCTAAGAAATACGACAATGAACTGAAAACTAAGTAAAAGAATGAAACTAATTTGTTTTTATATTAAGTGTGCTTGCCGCTCGATTAATTTATGATCTTTCTCACCCAACTCAATGAGTTCAAGGAATTCCAAGACTATTGAGGTGTACAGCGACGAAAGATACTTGAGAACTAAGTACCTTGGCACAAAAAATATTTTAACTGAAAGTAAGACATAAAAACTTTTTTAAAGCGATAACTTTACAAATGTGCAACGAAGCTAATTCAATAATGTGTTTTCAGAAGAAGTGTTTTGTGTAAAATTTTTCACGTAGGTGCTTACAGAACCCCATAAATGTCAATAACAACACTGTTAACCAGCATGAACCAATAAACAGAGCCGCATGGCTTCATCATCGAAGAAGCAGTTTTTATCAGTGAAATATGCTGCATATACACTGATTGTAAGTAAATCCGTCCTCTGTGTAGCAGGATTCGGACGCGTTTAAATTCGATGTCATCCGTAGCTGGTAAATTAACCTCCTCGGATGGCATTGAAGAATGTACAGCAAGCAAAACACAATCTCCGGTTCTGTTTAAGCGATAATTTCTATAAGTCTGATACTCGTCGCAAAAAATTTCGGAATTTAAAACATGAGGTTTTAACCAAGATTCAGTAAAAGCAACAGTATTGTATCGTGCAAATATTTTAAAAACGGGAGTGCCACGAAATCAAAAAAAAAAAATACCCAAACACAAAATCCCCAAAGAAAAAAAAAATACCCAAACACATAATCCCCAAATTCAAAATCCCAAAAATCAAAATCCCCAAACACAAAATCCCAGTGCTATGATAAACATCACGACCGTGTAAAAAATAGCAATATCTCTTTCCTCTTTCATTCATATTTATGTATGTATAACTATATATTCACGTTTTGGCAATACATATTTTTACTTATCCATATATAGGAGTGCTAGTCGCTCTAATTCGAACAAGCTAACAGAAGCGTGTACTACGCAGAAGGACATCACCGTGGCGGTAGCCACGGTTATACCACACACCCGGACTTGGCATGGCGTAGCCCAGAATTATTTTTTATAAGCGCGGCCGAAGGCCGCCTATGCAGAAAGTTGGTATGGATTATTAGCCTTTTTTGGTCGCGGCGATTTTAAACCTAATTTGAATTTATTTCACACATAAAATGGGGATTTTGTGTTGGGGATTATGAGTTTGGGGATTTTGATTTTGCGAATTTTGTTTTGGGGATTTTGATTTTGGAGATAACTTGGTAGATCCTTTAAAAACAAATCGGTTAATTTAGAGTTAAAACCTCTAACGTTTTGGTAATATATGCTGAAAGTAAATTTTAAACTAAGGTTTTTGGATCAGAGCTTTGACGAGGAAGTTGGGCTATATTCTCATTTGTCTTATGAAGCAACTCGCGAACAAAAGCCCCGGGCGGCCAAAACAATATATTTAAATGGGTTTCAAAATCTTTTGAATAAACATCAATTCTAAACGAGGAAATATTTCATTCATAATGCAACTTGAATTTTTGTTATTGTGATGCCGTCAGCCTTTATTTTTGAAGCGACATAGGACTTAATATCATCAACGGTCTTTGCCAAATCTAGACACAAACATACATTTTTTTGTGGGACTACAACGAGCTTCTTAAGAAGGTACAGTTTAAGGCTCAGGGTTCCTTGCTGTCGTGGGCTTCGTAGTGGAAGGCACTACAGCTTGTTTATCAACTCTAACACTTGGGGTGGTGGATTATTTTGATAAGGGCTCAGACTCAAAGCGTTGGCTGGGTTTTTACTTTCCTTAAGTTTTTTATAACGGCTATCCTTGTCTTAGTTGGAAGAATGTGATAACTTATCCAAACTATTAAAAGAGTTGAACAAGTAATCATAGTGCCTAAACGTTTCACTTATTTCGGAAATCTCGTTAGACATTTCTGAAAACACATTGCGCGCTTGCTTAAACAGCCTGAAAGGATGTACTTCAGTGTATCTGCATTAAGGACGTGACCAACGTACTCCCTTGATGGGATCATTGATGTTGTTCACAACTATATCTCTCAATCCCTCGCAGTTTCCATGGGCAAGCCCATCCTAAAGCCAGCAGCAAGACATAAAGAGTTCTAACTCGCTTTTTAGCTGGCAGATGTTTTAAATGTAGGTCATTTTCAGAAAGAAATGAAGAAAAATATAGAATATATTAAGATAGTATACAGAACTAAGTGTTAGATCAAAAAGTGCAACCCTGAAAGTTTGAAATGCAAACGAACAGTTTTAAAACTGTCAGCCAGCAGTTTTGGAGCCACTGTGTATTGACACTTAGCAAACCAACGCAGCAGCTGCGATAGTAGTGAATTACAATAAAACAAAAAGACCGCAAAATTTGCAAAAGAATAGGATGACTTCCAATCAAGCTGCAACAAATACACAATGCGAAATGACTCGGAAAACATAATCCGAAATACAAATTGAATTAAAGTTCACAAAATATGAATATATAAAACAAGCCAATTGCTTTATTTTAATAACTACGATTAATGCACTCAATTTTGTCACAAAATATAACTAAACAATTAGTAAACTAATTTAAATGTCTCAAAATGTAAATACAAAGCTTTATTGTCGTTTGCGTTTTACAACCATGAAATACTCCCAGCGGTATGATCAAAGCCGACAGACATTGTTCTGACTTTCTCTGTCTCTCCTCTGTCTTACCCTCTTTCTCTTTCATATCTTCTCCATCTTGTTATCTTTACTTTTGCGACTTCCCTCCAACTTCCCCTACTTTTTCTTCCCATTTCCTCCAGTTTCTTTTTTTTCTTTCATGACCCCGTCTCCAACGTCGAGATATATAGAGTTCATTACATTACTGAGGTAGTAAAAAAGTAGCAAAATATTATCAACAATTTTCCCTCCCTATACTTTAAAATTCATGATCGGATTATGGGGACAATCAAATTTTGTTGTCGTTCTATTGACTGGTAGAATGGTGTGAAGATGATAGCGTGCGACAACATCGCGGCTGGAGGAAGTGGCTATAAACCTCCAAAGGCAAGGCACGAAAGCGCGGTTTGAGGTGGTAGATAAAGCGCAAATCCCCACACTACCAAAAGTTAAAGTATGGATACCATGCGTGATGAAGTCTGATGGATGGTACTTACCGTATGTCGGCCTACAGAGGAAGGTCAGTTCTATATCTTTCAAATAAACAAACAGGCGGAGAAAATATTGTCCACGCAGCTTGGCAAAATGTCCTGGGGTACAGGCAAAATTTACATGCGACTCAGGACAAAAAATCCCGAGGATAACAATCCTTACAAGCTAGAAGTGGGCGAAGTCGAAAAGGACCTCAAAACCCTGAGAGAAAAGAGACAGGTAAAGGTAGCCGACGTCACCACGAAGGTGTTAGAAGAGGACCAACAGCCAAATGGTGCTGCTAGTCGCACAGAGGAACACCCGGCACAACATTTACGGGAAAAGAAATCCCGAGGATACCAATCGTAATTTGCAAGAAGTTCGAGAGGCTGAAGAGGGCCTCGAAAGCTCTAAACCAAAACGACAAGAGGAAGACGAAGACGTCATGACGAAGGTGCTGGAGGGAGACAAACAGCCCAATGCTGCTGCGAGACTTACAGATAAACCTCCAACACAGTAAATTGGCGTCGAGCGAACTTCTCCTAACCCTAGGTCAACGAACTGGACGAAATTCCAAAAACAGGTAGAAACAAACCTGGGGCAACCCAAAGATGTTGCCAATATGGAGAAACTGATTGAGTCCAATCAATTCCTAACAATGACTGACGCTTATGACTGCATATAACAGAGCTTGCCTCCATGAAGATTCAAAGGAAAAGCAAAGCCGTTATGGTGGAGGTATGAGGTGAGTCTTCTAAGAAGGCAGGTAAAAGAAATGTTTAAGTTAGCAAAAACCCCGGAACGCGAAGCGTGTCGGAACAAGTACAGGGATCTATTGAGGATCTACAAGTGTGAAATTTCCAGGGCGAAGGAATCTCATAGAAAAGTTTCTGTGCGGACATAGAGTGCTCCAATGAAACAGCACGGTTGAAAAAAGTCCTAGCAAGGGGAAACATAGTCCAGGGACTAATAACGAAACAGAATGGGGAATGGTAGTAGTGAGGAGTGCCTTGAGGTGCTTTTCGATACACATTTCCCACCGGGAGATGAGCCAGCAGACAGCACTCACACTTCGATCACGGAGCGGGTAATTATTAAAGTACATCCAGCCTTAACCAGATGGATCGGCTGCATGTTAAATTGCAGGAAGATGACCTCACAATGGGGATTTTATGGGGCCACGAAATTAGTGGACAGGGGCACGCCGCAAGGAGGGTTTTCTCACCTCTGCTGTGGACGCTGGTCATTAACCAACTGGTCTGGCGATTCGATGAGGGACCCGTAAAACTTACAGCTTACGCAGATGACCTTGCACGAAATATCTAGGAATCATCCTAGACAATAAGCTGTCGTGGAAGCTCATCGTGGAGGAGAGGGGGTGAAGAAGGCCTCGACTTTATGCATGTAAAAGAATACTGGGGTGTACGCGGGGTTCATCGCCACTCATTGGGTTTTTACAGCAATTGTAATCCCTATTCTATACTATGGAGTTCTTGTTTGGTGGAAAGCCACACAAAAAATTACCCACCTCAAAAAATTAGAGGGGGTATGCAGGCTATCAATGCTTAGGATTACGAGAGCCCTAAAAACAACCACAACGGCTGCACTGTATGCCATTCTGCACATTCCACTTTTAGACCTGGTAGCAAGAACATAGCGTTAACAACTGCAACCATGCTTAGTGCCTCGGGGAAGTTTGAGCGCCGACCATACGGCCTTAATAGTATAGCGTCATCAATTACAGGATGAACAGACTAGCTGATTATTAAAGCCACAATAGAGGTGAATGGTTGGTGCAAGGGTGCTCAAATGGCGGACGAGGAGATACATGTGTACACAGATGGTTCCAAAGTAGTGGAAGGAGTACGGTCTGCGAGAGAGATTAAGAGACAAAAAGAAGTCCACATGATCGACCAAGCGGGAAAGGCGTGATACAGCTGTCAGATCTAGAAGCAGATCCAGTTCAACCTAACCTAACTATTGACTTCATTTGTCTGGTTTTATTTTGTCATGATGTAAACAGCCCTAGAAGTGAAATTTTTATTAGGAAAATATGTACACGGTGTGGCGCTCCTTATTTTGATAAGTTTCTCACGACTTTTTTGACTCTCATTAAAATAAGTTTTGAATTCCATATGTTTTCGCTTTGTTAATGGCCACAAATCTACTATTGTGTATATTTCCGCGGTAGTAAATTCAAATATTTCATTTGTAAATACTGCTCAGCTTTATTAAACTATCAAGTGCAATTCATCTTAAAGTAGTCGTACGTACCAAAAATGTAACTTTAGAGTCCGATAGTCATTTTCTACCGGTGTTGTGGATAGGACAAGTGTGATATCTAAAGCATAGACGTAAAAATAACAAAGAGACATGCTCACCTGATATTTAAGCTACTAATATCGTTATCTCATATTCGTCATTTTTCATCACCCGCTGAAGATAGCAGGCCATATCGCCACCATATTGAACATCCTGTGGAAACACTGCCAAAACACTTAAAAAGGCCATTTTGAGCATACTGTCAGTCAGTTTGGTGGATATGATATCAGACTGATTTTGTAAAAAACGGTTTAGAGAAGGAAGTAGCGCGCGTTAGCAACTGAACAAATTTTAAAATTAAGGTTACGCCATTGTTAATAGATATTCATTTTTTAAATATCTGTTCTTATATGGTTATGGTTTATTCATTTTTTCTTCCATCGTAACATAGTAACTTAAGTTCATCATTTAGAGTGAAATATAACAAAAAACGTAAAGCGTTCTGTAAAATATTGTGGCGAACGTTGACATCACTAGGCTAGTTAATAATCACGCAACAACAAAAACAGGAAGCAGCCACCCTTATGTACATGCAAAAATTTTTGAAGATAAAGATGTTGCATGGACGAAAAACAGTGTGAAGCAACCTTCACAAAACTCTAGTAGGACACATTCACCACTCACCATAGCAGGATGTGTTAAGCTACCACTGCCTGTATTTATTATTTAACAATTATTTGTAGACTTTTTATTCAGCTAATGTGTTCAGAATTAACATTTTTACTCTCTTAAACTACAATCAGTGTATTTTGTGGTGGGGTGGAAGCGACTTACTAGAATTTTGTGATGCTCCCCTGCTTTCCTCTGAACTGACTACAATACTTGTATTTTGTTAAAACTTTTGTTAAAGTTTGTGGTGTGGTGGAAGTGACCTACTAGAATTTTGTGAAGCTCCGCTGCTTTCCACTGAAGTTCGCGCATGCAACATCTTTACTCTTCGATCAATATTTGGTTCTAGAAGGCGAAAAGTCTAAACCAGTGCACGGACTTTTAAAAAGAGAATGTTGGTAGACGAAAAATTAAAATAGTGGTAGAAGTTGGTAGAACTATTGTTTTCCAAAAAAAAACAATAGCTACAATTTATATTTGTACAAAACAATTCATAATTTATTGTAAAACAAATAGGGCACATTTCACGGAAATAACACTTTTAAAAAAACATGTAAACAAAACAAAAAAATACATATAAATTTGTATATACATATATAGCTTATGCCTATAAGATACTTGCTTTTTTCCTGTATTTTGAGCTTGAAATACTGACAAAAATTTACCGAACCGTCTAATTACAACAACAATTTTCCAATGTACCAAAAATACTGCCACAAAATAACCGACTTCGGCATCTTATCGTTTGCTTAAAACTTTTTCTTTTCGTTCAAAATTATTTACAACAAGTAAGGAAGTCTAAGTTCGGGTGTAACCGAACATTACATACTCAGTTGAGAGCTGTGGAGACAAAGTAAGGGAAAATCACCATGTTGTAAAGAGAACCTAGGGTAACCCTGGAATGTGTTTGTATGACATGTGTATCAAATGGAAGGTATTAAAGAGTATTTTAAGAGGAAGTGGGCCATAGTTCTATAGATGGACGCCATTTAGGGATATCGCCATAAAGGTGGACCAGGCCTGACTCTAGAATTTGTTTGTACGATATGGGTATCAAATGAAATGTGTTAATGATAATTTTAAAAGGGAGTGGGCCTAAGTTCTATAGGGGGACGCCTTTTCGAGATATCGCCATAAAGGTGGACCAGGGGTGACTCTAGAATTTATTTTGTACGATATGGGTATCAAATGAAAGGTATTAATGAGTATTTTAAAAGGGCGTGGGCCTAAGTTCTATAGATGGATGCCGTTTCGAGATATCGCCATAAAGATGGACCAGGGGCGACTCTAGAATTTGTTTGTACGATATGAGTATCAAATGAAAGGTGTTAATGAGTATTTTAAGAGGGCGTGGGCCTTAGTTCTATATGTCGACGCCTTTTCGAGATATCGCCATAAAGGCAGACCAGGGGTGACTCCAGAATTTGTTTGTACTATATGGGTATCAAATGAAAGGTGTTAATGAGTATTTTGAAAGGGAGTGGGCCTTAGTTCTATAGGTGGACGCCTTTTCGGAATATCGTTATAAAAGTGGACCAGGGTTGACTCTAGAATGCGTTTGTACAATATGGGTATCAAATGAAAGGTGTTAATGAGTATTTTAAAAGGGCGTGGGCCTTAGTTCTATAGGTGGACGCCTTTTCGAGACATCGCCATAAAGGTGGACCAGGGGTGACTCTAGAATTTGTTTGTACGATATGGGTATCAAATGAAAGGTGTTAATGAGTATTTTAAAAGGGCGTGGGCCTTAGTTCTATAGGTGGACGCCTTTTCGAAATATCGCCATAAAGGTGGACCAGGGGCAACTATAGAATTTGTTTGTACGATATGGGTATCAAATGAAAGGTGTTAATGAGTATTTTAAAAAGGAGTGGGCCTTAGTTCTATGTGTGGACGCCTTTTCGAGATATCGCCATAAAGGTGGACCAGGGGTGACTCTAGAATTTGTTTGTACTATTGTAGCATTATACGTCATACCCACTGTAAGGTACCATTATACCTCACAACGACTGTAACACACTTGCCGTATTACGCTGTATAAATTCCAAATATATTTTAGTAATAATCATATTACAATATTTTTCCCAACATAAATTATTGAACTAACCCAGACGATATGGAATGCCGAACATGAGGCCTATATTCATTCACAGCTAATCAATCATACATATAAACATACAACCCATTGTAATTATATATACTAACATACAAGCCTCTTTTGGGAAAATACCGAAACACTCAAACTGATCTGCTGACGCTGCTAAATGTACAAAACTACATGTGTGGGGTTATGCATACAAAAATACATGTATACAAAGACCGTATACAAACAGACATGTATGCATTCTCCATTCCCTATGTACTTATTTTTAGTTATTAGTATTTAGATATTTATTAATGTATAGGTTAAGCAAATTAGTATAAAAGACAAGAATTTATTCAATAAAGTGAAGATTTAAGTCGCAACCTTTAACTTGCAACGTCTTCTTATTCCTTCAAACCTTTCATGGCGATCCTGCCAGTTTAGATCAAATCAGCACAACTGCTAAAAACGATCTAACTGGAAAAGATCCTGCCAGTGCAATTTTTTTTTTTAAAAAAAGTTGCTGATCAAGCAATAAAAAAAATTTGTTTCTAAGATCCAGCCAGTTATTAGAAACCCTGCAAATTTGGCAAGGAGCAAAGGGTAAACAACATAGTTATTAATCCTGCAAAAATTGGTAACACAGAAGGAGCAAAAGGAGCAAAGGGTAAACAACATAGTTATTAATCCTGCAAAAATTGGTAACACAGAAGGAGCAAAGGGTAAACAACACAGTTATTAAAAATCCTGCAAAAATTAGTAACACAGAAGGAGCAGAAGGGAGCAAAGGAAATTATGATCGACAACCTAATAAAATGCATAACAATCAACGCGAGAAGTTTCGACAACAATATGCACATCTTTTAAAACGCATAAACCTGAGCAATCTGATACAACTAACAGCATAAACTGGAGAGCGGACATAAAACAATAAAATCAGCACTGGCAGCGTAGATATGAAACATTGATAACCAGCAAAATACTAAATGGCAGCAACTTAGACTAAAGTAGGTATACAATTTATAACGTTAAGTATGTTTAAAAAAAAAAAAATTTTAGAATCAATTGAGCGGCCTTATGGACGCTAAACCATTAGCAAAAACGAAAGTTTTTGCTTAGGATTTTTTTTCTTTTAGTAGGAAATAAAATTAATTAAAAATTTTTTTTGAACAAACTTTCACTTCCTTTAAAATAGAAAAACTGTACTATTTAACAAAAAAAAAAAAAATCAAAAAAAAAATATTAGAAAGTATGTACAAACAATTTCTTTTAAACAAAAAATATAATATAAAAAATTACTCAGTTAAAATTTAAAAAATAAAATTTTTTATAGAAAAAAGAAAAGTAAATTGGAATATTTAGGACACTTCTAAAAACTCTAGAGAAATCCCATAGAACATTTTAATAAAATTTAAAAATTTAAACTACTCTGTCCATTACTATTAAAATGCAAAGAAACCCCTCAGATCTTCCTCTCTATTGGTGGGATGAAAATACCCGACACACTAGGACCTACCCAAAGAACTAGAAGGTTTAAAGAAATTGTGGAAGATAATAGGTATGGAAAGGGAACCCACAATTGAGGACATTATAAACCCCACTACCAGGGTGGAAGAAATAATGCGAATGATGAGGAAAGTGTTTCCCAACAATGCCAAATGCTAAGTAGCATCTGAAAAAAAAAAAAAAAATCGTTTTCAACCTAAAAATTAGGAAAAAAGGTTGAAGCCCAATGTGGCGTAGAGAAAAATTTTTTTTTTACATTAAAATTAAACAAATTTTTCCAACAAAATTTTTCTTAAACTTTTATGCCAACTAAATAAGGAAAAATAATAAATGGAATGCATAAAATAAAGAATACAATCAAATTTTTTTTATTTATTTCAACTCTCATAAAAGCAGAGCAAAATTTCAAGATGCCTTGGTGGACAAAAATAGCCCAAGTCATTATGGTAGCTGTAGCTGGCTATGAAGTAGGAAAAGAAAGCTCTGAAACAAGAGATAACAAAATAGTCAAGTACGAGTCATCAACTAGGGTAGATACAGAAAGTACTCCGAACATCCCGGATGTTTGGTTAGCAATTATAGGTTGTGTATTCATACTATTGATCATCACAATAGCCATGATGCTCAAAAACTATATGAAGCACAAATTTAGGCAGGTAAAACCCGCCACAACTCGTATCTAACCCATTACCAGTACCAAACCAAAACTGAGGAAGAGCGCTAAATTCAAATAAATCTCAAATAATATACCTAAAAATGTCACAATCGACAGTAAAGGCAACCCTGCCTAAAGCAAACAGCAAATCAAAAAAAAAATTAGCATAATTCCTTTGATGGCTCCTGACAAAAATAGTAATGAAGCAATAGGAAATTTTAGGACAGTGGAAATAGGCAAAAACTAAGAAATTTTAAAACCAGCCCATAACAAAAAAAAAAATGATGAAGAATAGTCACAAAGAGAACCTATAAAAATATAAGTGAAGCGCTATACAAATTTGCAATAAGACATGTCGCGCTCGTTTTCATCTTAGGATAGAAAAATGGTAGCGTAGGAAATACAAGAAACCTGATTGTAGATGATAAAATTGACTTAGGACAATTACTTATCAGGTTGTACACACGTTGTACAAATGCCGCCAATACAGGACTTGGTATTTATATGAAAAACACAGTTGTCCTCATGGACAAATTGGTGAAAAATGATTATTTACTCGAGTAGGCAAATTTAAAATAACAAAAGTAGGTACCCAATTTCTCTAAGATCAAACAATTGCACAAACCCAAAAAGGTTGTGAAAGTGACAAATCCCGGTATAAAAATAATTCTTCATAAAAGTCATGACGATTCTGTCTTGGGGGCCGCCGCAGAAATCGCATGACAAATAAGATCAAAGAAATAGCTGGAAAATATGAATCCATATAAAAAGAACATTAAAGATACGAAAAATTTTTTGCACCCACTGTACCTTCCACTTATCCATTAATAGAACTACTATCAATACATAGCTACCCCGCTCTTCCATCAGCAACCCCTCTATCATCTATGTAATTATTACAAATTTACCTTATTATGAATGAAAAATATCAAAAAAAAAAAAAGATAAATCTTTTCCTTAAATAATATGCGGAATTAGTTTGATTAAATAAAATAAATACATTCATTTATTGCCTAGGTCTTATAAGGTCATATTTTTACATATTAAGAAAATAGCTCACTCTAACCCCAATAGATTAGAAAATATTAATAGCAAGGTTTCTTCTTCTTTAACTTTAGGTAGATAAATAATAAAAATTATTTCGATAGGAAAATGATTTGCATAAGTTAATAAGTAATGGTTGAATAAATAATGGTAGAAACTATAAAAATAATTTAGAAACTAATAAATAAATAATCCAATTCACTTGATTTGTAAGAACATGACGATTTTTAAGAGAGTCGACGCTCTTAAGGACCGGCTGTACAAAACAATTGTATAAAATTTTAATATAAACAATATAAATAAAATAAGTAAGATTTAAAAAACTTCTACATCTAAAAATCTAGAATTTTGAAAAAAAAATGGACTTATACAAAAAAAAAAAAATATATATATATATATATATACGTAAAAAGTAAACAATAATTATAACAATAAAAATAGCAAGGTCAACAGATCAAACGCAGAGCAAACAACCTCTTTCACTACAACAATAAAATATCAAAATCATTGAAAATATGACAAAGAGTCTCATACAATTGTTCACAAAACAATTTTATAAAACTCTTTTTCTAAAGCGGATGGTGTAGCATTATACGTCATACCCACTGTAAGGTACCATTATACCTCACAACGACTGTAACACACTTGCGGTATTACGCTGTATAAATTCCAAATATATTTTAGTAATAATCATATTACAATATTTTTTCCAACATAAATTATTGAACTAACCCAGACGATATGGAATGCCGAACATGAGACCTATATCCATTCACAGCTAATCAATTATACATATAAACAAACAACCCATTGTAATTATACATACTAACATACAAGCCTCTTTTGGGAAAAAACCGAAACACTCAAACTGATCTGCTGACGCTGCTAAATGTACAAAACTACATGTATGGAGTTATGCATACAAAAATACATGTATACAAAGACCGTATACAAACAGACATGTATGCATTCTCCATTCCCTATGTACTTATTTTTAGTTATTAGTATTTAGATATTTATTAATGTATAGGTTAAGCAAATTAGTATAAAAGACAAGAATTTATTCAATAAAGTGAAGATTTAAGTCGCAACCTTCAACTTGCAACGTCTTCTTATTCCTTCAAACTTTTCACTATATGGGTATCAAATGAAAGGTGTTAATGAGTATTTTAAAAGGAAGTGGGCCTTAGTTCTATAGGTGGACGCCTTTTCGGAATATCGTTATAAAAGTGGACCAGGGGTGACTCTAGAATGCGTTTGTACAATATGGGTATCAAATGAAAGGTGTTAATGAGTATTTTAAAAGGGCGTGGGCCTTAGTTCTATAGGTGGACGGCTTTTCGAGACATCGCCATAAAGGTGGACCAGGGGTGACTCTAGAATTTGTTTGTACGATATGGCTATCAAATGAAAGGTGTTAATGAGTATTTTAAAAGGGCGTGGGCCTTAGTTCTATAGGTGGAAGCCGTTTCTAAATATCGCCATAAAGGTGGACCAGGGGTGACTCTAGAATTTGTTTGTACGATATGGGTATCAAATGAAAGGTGTTAATGAGTATTTTAAAAAGGAGTGGGCCTTAGTTCTATATGTGGACGCCTTTTCGAGATATCGCCATAAACGTGGACAGGGGTGACTCTAGAATTTCTTTGTACTATATGGGTATCAAATGAAAGGTATTTTAAAAGGGCGTGGACCAGGGGTGACTCTACAATTTGTTTGTACGATATGGGTATCAAATGAAAGGTGTTAACGAGTATTTTAAAAGGGCGTGGACCTTAGTTCTATAGGTGGACGCCTTTTCGAAATATCGCCATAGAGGTGGACCAGGGGCGACTATAGAATTTGTTTGTACGATATGGGTATCAAATGAAAGGTGTTAATGAGTATTTTAAAAATGAGTGGTCCTTAGTTCTATGTGTGGACGCCTTTTCGAGATATCGCCATAAACGTGGACCAGGGGTGACTCTAGAATTTGTTTGTACTATATGGGTATCAAATGAAAGGTGTTAATGAGTATTTTAAAAGGAAGTGGGCCTTAGTTCTATAGGTGGACGCCTTTTCGAAATATCGCCATAAAGGTGAACCAGGGGCGACTATAGAATTGGTTTGTACGATATGGGTATCAAATGAAAGGTGTTAATGAGTATTTTAAAAAGGAGTGGGCCTTAGTTCTATGTGTGTACGCCTTTTCGAGATATCGCCATAAACGTGGACCAGGGGTGACTCTAGAATTTGTTTGTACTATATGGGTATCAAATGAAAGGTGTTAATGAGTATTTTAAAAGGAAGTGGGCCTTAGTTCTATAGCTGGACGCCTTTTCGGAATATCGTTATAAAAGTGGACCAGGGTTGACTCTAGAATGCGGTTGTACAATATGGGTATCAAACGAAAGGTGTTAATAAGTGTTTTAAAAGGGAGTGGGCCTTAGTTCTATAGGTGGACGCCTTTTCGGAATATCGTTATAAAAGTGGACCAGGGATGACTCTAGAATACGTCTGTACAATATGGGTATCAAATGAAAGGTGTTAGTAAGTATTTTAAAAGGGCGTGGGCCTTAGTTCTATAGGTGGAAGCCTTTTCGAAATATCGCCATAAAGGTGGACCAGGGGCGACTCTATAATTTGTTTGTACGATATGGGTATCAAATGAAAGGTATTAATGAGTATTTTAAAAAGGAGTGGGCCTTAGTTCTATGTGTGGACGCCGTTTCGAGATATCGCCATAAACGTGGACCAGGGGTGACTCTAGAATTTGTTTGTACTATATGGGTATCAAATGAAAGGTGTTAATGAGTATTTTAAAAGGGAGTGGGCCTTAGTTCTATTGGTGGATGCCTTTTCGAGATATCGCCATAAACGTGGACCAGGGGTGACTCTAGAATTTGTTTGTACGATATGGGTATCAAATGAAAGGCGTTAATGAGTGTTTTAAAAAGGAGTGGGCCTTAGTTCTATATGTGGACACCTTTTCGAGATATCGCCATAAATGTGGACCAGGGGTGACTCTAGAATTTGTTCGTACTATATGGGTATCAAATGAAAGGTGTTACTGAGTATTTTAAAAGGGCGTGGGCTTTAGTTCTATAGGTGGACCAGGGGTGACTCTAGAATTTTTTTGTACGATATGGATATAAAATAAAGGTTTTAATGAGTATTTTAAAAAGGAGTGGGCCTTAGTTCTATATGTAGACGCCTTTTCGAGATATCGCCATAAACGTGGACCAGGGGTGACTCTAGAATGTGTTTGTACGATATGGGTATCAAATTAAAGGTATTAATGAGGGTTTTAAAAGGGAGTGGCCCTTAGTTGTATATGTGAAGGCGTTTTCGAGATATCGACCAAAATGTGGACCAGGGTGATCCAGAACATCATCTGTCGGGTACCGCTAATTTATTTATATATGTAATACGAACAGTATTCCTTCCAAGATTCCAAGGGCTTTTGATTGCGCCCTGCAAAACTTTTTCATTTTCTTCTACTTAATATGGTAGGTGTCACACCCATTTTACCAAGTTTTTTCTAAAGTTATAGTTTGCGTCAATAGACCAATACAATTACCATGTTTCATCCCTTTTTTCGTATTTGGTATATAATTATGGCATTTTTTTCATTTTTCGTAATTTTCGATATCGAAAAAGTGGGCGTGGCCATAGTCGGATTTCGGCCATTTTTTACACCGATACAAAGTGAGTTCAGATAAGTACGTGAACTGAGTTTAGTAAAGATATATCGATTTTTGCTCAAGTTATCGTGTTAACGGCCGAGCGGAAGGACAGACGGTCGACTGTGTATAAAAACTGCGCGTGGCTTCAACCGATTTCGCCCTTTTTCAAAGAAAACAGTTATCGTCCTAGAATCTAAGCCTCTACCAAATGTCACAAGGATTGGTAAATTTTTGTTCGACTTATGGCATTAAAAGTATCCTAGACAAATTAAATTAAAAAGGGCGGAGTCACGCCCATTTTGAAATTTTCTTTTATTTTTGTATTTTGTTGCACCATATCATTAATGGAGTTGAATGTTGACATAATTTACTTATATACCGTAAAGATATTAACTTTTCTTTTAAAATTTGAATTTAAAAAACAATTTTTTTAAAAAGTGGGCGTGGTCGTTCTCCGATTTTGCTAATTTTTATTAAGCGGACATATAGTAATAAGAGTAACGTTCCTGCCAAATTTCATCATGATATCTTCAACGACTGCCAAATTACAGCTTGCAAAACTTCTAAATTACCTTCTTTTAAAAGTGGGCGGTGCCACGCCCATTGTCCAAAATTTTACTAGTTTTCTATTCTGGGTCATAAGTTTAACTCACCTACCAAGTTTCATCGCTTTATTCGTCTTTGGTAATGAATTATCGCACTTTTTCGATTTTTCGAAATTTTCGATATCGAAAAAGTGGGCGTGGTTATAGTCCGATATCGTTCATTTTAAATAGCGATCTGAGATGAGTGCCCAGGAACCTACATACCAAATTTCATCAAGATACCTCAAAATTTACTTAAGTTATCGTGTTAACGGACAGACGGACGGACGGACGGACGGACATGGCTCAATCGAATTTTTTTTCGATACTGATGATTTTGATGTATGGAAGTCTATATCTATCTCGATTCCTTTATACCTGTACAACCAACCGTTATCCAATCAAAGTTAATATACTCTGTGAGCTCTGCTCAACTGAGTATAAAAAACTGATGAAAATAGCGCAGGAAAATATTTGCGTGCTCATTTACTACATTTATTTCATAAAAAAATGTATTTCTTGTTTGAATTTGTGCACAAATTTTTCAAAATTGGTTGGTTTGGTTAGTGTCACCTCTTAATGTTAATTGGGTGTGCTCGGCAATTAAATACGTTTACCTAATTATCGCAGTATTTGGTTTCAATACGAATACATGGCAATGTTGGTCGATTGTAGTAGATCTACCAATAAAGTGGTAAAAAGTGGTGGTTATTATTATTATTATTAAAGTTGAAGACATTGGTGCTTTATCGGTAACCGTATCGCTAACCTTATAACAGCTGATTCGACCAACCTTATGAGAATCAATGCAATCGATTATTGGTGCCGCTAATGTCGTAACCGTATCGTCGCCAACCAATTGGGTGATTACGTTAGGGATACAACTACAGCGATACGCCAAACGGCACCAATAACTACAGCTTAATAGACAGGAAGGCACTCGAAGCCGTGAAAAAAGACACTCGAATGAAGTATAATGAAGGAATTGATGTTCGGAGTTTTTTCAAAATTTGCCCGAAATCCTGAATCACAAAAGGGAGTGTAGTTAAGTACAAAAATGTAGTTAGGTTTTACTCCTTATTTAGCAGGAGATTTTCATTTTAAAAATGTAATATACAAACAAATGTTCATTCTCTAATGCTTACATAGGCTCTTTTGACCATTAGCGTTTGGTGCAAATAAAAACAAACTTAAACAAATGTTCATTCTATTACTCTTTTTATCTATGGGGCTTCACACATACTTAATAGTAACATGATTTTTATTTTTACGATTTATTCCTCAAAGAAAATAAATGAAACACGTATAAATGTAGTCATTAATCATGTTTTTTACTTCTTAATTTATGTTAAAAAATAACTCTGTGTTAAAAATAGCAGAACTAAAATCTCAATATCATACTACTTTTATATAATAAAAATGATTTTATGCGTGCAAGTATTTTATACCTATGCATTATATCTTAACTTTCTCGCTATATAAGGAAGGTAACAATTCCAGGGGCCGTTTTCACCATCTTCGGTTAACGTTAACAAGCAATTTATTTGAAAGAAATCGTTCAGTGATTTGTCAAATAAAGTGTCACTTTGATAAAGCACGTTAAAAGTTTCCCTGCCACAGGTAGATCGAAAATTTATTGAGAATTGCACTGCGAACATCGGTCTGTTGTGCCCTCATTGGATTGCGTTGCATTTCAGGAGGAAATGTTCGCCGTCTCCGCTGATCGATCACGAATTCGACATGAATATAAAATTATGTTTTTTATTTAGTTGAACGGCGATAGAAAATCGGGTTTTTTCTAAAATGCAAGAAACTTCAAGAAGAACATAAGTCTTAATTATTTGTGTGTTGCTTTGACGTTGGCGTTGCGTTGCTTATGGATTGAAGTAATTAAAGCACGTGTGTTCAAACTCAGATGTAGACGCAACGCAAGTGCCAAAACAACGTAAAATCCACCTTAAGCGTATTTGATTTAGGTGTTATTTATCAATATTAATTAATAATGTTAGATCTCCTAAAAGGTTGAACTTAGACAATATACACACGAGGCGTAGCTTCGTAGACGTTTGCAAAATATGGCATGCAGTTAAGATCTCTCTACACCTCAAGATTGCTTATGCTGTGCCTAATACGCGTCTATGAAGCTACGCCTCGTGCCCATCTTCTCTTAGATTACATTTCAAAGAAATTTTTTTTAGCTTTAAACTTTGTTCATAATATTCCTGTACATGTCTACTACTATGGCAGTCACTTGCATACTACTATTTCATTATTTAAAAAAAAATTAAGTTCGGAAAAATGCAACGTTATCACGTGCATTCTCAAACACGGTTGCCACACCATGTTTTCAGTTGGGACCAAAATTTATCGAAAAAAGGACCAGACCTCAAAAAAAGGACCAAATTTTTGTTTTATTTGATTGGTATACAAACAATTCGGCAAGTTACTAGAGTATCGTATTTGTTGTAAAAAGCGAAAATTGTAGGATGTTTCAGGGGTTTCCTATATAAAATTTTAATAAAGGAGACACTTGGCTTTAGTTCAAACTTCACAAACACAAATAAAGTATACCTTTAGGTATTACATTTTCAAATTTTTAGGATAAGACTATGTCTTTCACCAATCTAACGTTGTGAACCTAGTTTTGCTTGATTGTAATGAAATAAAATGTATAGCGCAGTTAGGTTTTAGTAAGGAACGGTTAAAAAATTTGCGTTGTGGCAAACTCATTAAATAGTAAATGAAACTAAGCAATTGTGTTAATGCTATTTTATAGATGCTTACCTTTTCACTCACAGTTTAAGCTTCATACCAGAGCCTAGATTCAGTAAGTGAGAGTTTTAAACTCAGACTAAAAATTAAGCGTCTTAAAAGTTTCAACTGTATAATAATTGAATACCGATCGAAATATCTAAACACTAAAACAAGTCTTTTTGTCTGATAAGTGCGTTGTTTCATCAAAAATTAATGACAATGTGTTTGTCCGAACATTCAACACTTCCTTTTTAATGCCTCGCCTAAATTATCTCTCAAGTGAAATGTCATTGTTCTGCTACATTTTATTGATAGAGCAATTTTCGTGGTAAGAACTCCATTGAAGTAAATTGATAATTATATGTGGGTAATAGATTTGCGGCAATTTTTTTAGCAGTGTTTTGAATTTTTGTTTCAGTAAAAAAGAAATAAAAGTAGCAAAACCGTGCCGAAAAAGAACCAAAATTGAGAAAAAGCGACCAGCGGACCATATAGGGTTGGAGGGGACCATTTTTAATCCAAATGTACTGAAGTGGAGACCGTGTTCTCAAATGCAAGCTTCCACATCAAATACATATACATATAAGTATTTCGACATTACGAAATACATTGTGGTGTTGTGAGGCAAAGTATTTTTGCATAAAAGCTTTTTGACCACCACAATACCACAGATTAAGTACAAAAATAATCCATTTTTTCGAAAAATCACACAGAATATCCGCAGTCATTTTTTACGAATTTAGAAACAATGAGAATGGCAAATACGAACGTGTATGAAATGTAATGTCAAAACGTATATGCACATGGTTGTATTTATATGCACGAAAATGCTTTAAAAACGCGTGAAATTGTTAAAATAAAGTTCAAAAATAAATGATAAAAACTTTAATATAAATAAAAAGATTCTTTTAGTAACAACAAAAACGCCTTATATATTCTACATATATGTATATCAGTTGGTAAGGATTATCTCACTTTAAAATTTAAGCTAAACAATCTAAAGTTTTTTTTTTTTGAAACTGATCGAGAACTGTGCGTGTGAATGTGCGAATTTCACCGATCAGCTGTTAGTTGCGCTACTTAGTGAAATTTACTATGGTCACCATTTAGTTGAATAATTATTGGCGCCACTTCACACCAGGCATGATAAATGGATTTTTTCATTTTGTACCAAACGAGGAAAAAAAAATGTACCAAATCATCCAAAAATGTACCAAAAGTCTTCGGATGTGAATTTGAACCAAACCATATATTCTGCTTCTTTATCTAAAAACTGTTTTTAGTCAGGAAACTTTCTAAAACAAATTAAAGGTAGTATAACAGGGAAATATGATTTATGAAGAAATACTTTTTCAGTAAAAATAATAAAAGAAGTTTATCGATTGAAGCATACAATAATATACATATATAAAAACATGTCTCTATTGAGTACCAGTAAGGAATATAAAATTAATATTTAAAGAAATAACAGCTGCATTCAATGCAAAAACGTTTCATAAAAACATTTTAGGTTCAAAAGATTTAAATTCATGTATAAAAGTTGACAAATTGTCGCCTACATCTATACTAATAACTCATGTTTCAATCACTACATTAACAGTTCTTCTTCTTTGAGTTCTTTAGATAACTCAGTTGACAAAAAGCTTTTTTTGTTTCTATATTATGACAGCTATTGTTAGTTGATTTCATCAAGTCTTAGTTTTAATTAAATTTTGTATAGAAAATACCCTTTCTACGTTTGTGGATGAATGTGGAATCGACAATATGCCTTGAACTATTCTATAAATATTAGAAAACATTTGCGCATTCAATTTATTTTTAACTGATCTTAATTCTTCCCAAAAGCTGCATATATTTAAATTCTTGAATTTTTTAAGGCTCTCATGCTCTGCTAAAGATATAAATTCAGAATCAATTTTCCCTATTTTATCAAATGCAGATTTCGGAAACAAGTGCATAACTAAAGGCACAATACTATTTGTTTCACCGCTTAAAATACTTTCTGGTGAAAGCTTTGCAGCCCACATCAAAGTTCTATCATTCAAATTTACTTTTTTAATAAAGTACTACAAAATTGTATATAAAATTGTTTAGCACAGCTCTTAAATATGTGTATGTCATCTTTTTCGAAAAGGTTGTTTGATAGAATAATATCCACATTAACACCGCAGTAAACTTGATCTGGGGTTAAGTGATTTTCGTCTGAATCAATATTTAACATCCAAATAGGACTGGAGTCTAAACAAGATTTTTTTATAAAATTTTTAAATTGGTAATAAGTAAATGTATGCCAATATCTTCAGACTACATTTCTATATTCACATTATTTATTTCACTTAAAATATAACAAAGAAATGTAAAATATATATAATGTATAAATAGGACTTTCAAAATTTTCAGATATAAGGTTAATATTTTGATTACTGCTTTTATTTTCAAATCCGTAAAGATTAAAATAATACTTGAGGGCATCCCATTGCTCAAGAATTCTATCTATGACTGCTTGTCTAGAAAGCCGCCTTGTGGGGGCGTACTTTAGTATAACATGCATTTCTGTACCGAAATGTTCTTGAAAACTCTGAAAGTCTGCCCTCCTAAGGGCGCTGTTACAAAAATGATAGTTTACGTATTTTAAAAATTTATCAATTTTGTTGGGAAATACATCACAAGCGGCCATTGAAGCTATATTTAAAATGTGACAAACATATCCATTAGCATGCAGATTTTGAACAACTTGCTTCAGCCTTGCTTGCACTTCGCTTTTTGCTCCCATTATAACCGAGGAATTGTCGGCAGTAAAATCAATAATTTTTTCAAGTAGTATTGACTGGTCTTTCAAAGATTTAATAATGGCATTAAAAATACCCTCCGTGCTACTATCGGTCAACGGTATCAAATCTAAAAATCTATCAATGCCCTTTTTATCAAAAATTCGAATCGAAACTGCCAAATTTTTTGATATACATATATCAGTCGTTTCATCAATTATTAGAGAGTAATAATTCTTCTGACAAAATGCAAATGATGATTTATTCTGCCGTGACCTTTATTATTGATAATATTCTTCATAATATTTACATACTACTGTTACCACGGTGTATTAAGACTGTTAAAGGCTTTAGCTACTATGGTTAATAAATATGATTACGGTAGCGCTTAGAGTAGCAGTAGCACCTTTTCTAACAGTTTTGGCTACTGTTACGTTTATAGTTATGCATATGATTATGTTTATGGTCATGATATATGATTATGATTTTTTTTAAATATATATAGTCATAACGTACAAAAGCAAAAAAAATTTGTGACAAGAAACTGCTATGTAGATTAGTATTCTATATTTCATTACAGTCAATACAAAATACAGCCCCCCGCCCCTGGAACCACGCATGGTCACATGTATCCCAAAGACTATAGACCCATTAGCTTTAGCATCATTTCTGCTCAAAACCTTTGAGAGGCTGATAGATGTGTACATAAAGTCCAACGTGGATGTAAAGCTGCTCTCCACAACATAACATGCGTACACCAAAGGCAAGTCGGTAGACACCGCATTGCATACTATGATAATAAGCATTGAGAAAGCCCTGGAATATAAGGAATATACTCTAGGAGTCGTCTTAGACAATGCCGGGGCTTTCAACAATGTTTTTAAATGGGGAACATGGAAGGTTTTTTTTTTTGCGGGAGGGCTGAAAAATGCCTAATGCACCATAATTGCTGCAGTCGCAGCAACCTTGTGTCCGTAGACTAAAAAAGAGCCCCGTTTTGGAACCGTCGCCCACCCTGGTTCCACTTTCGCATTACTTCAGGGTGGCGTTCCATATTTCTCATTTTTTAAGAGCCTACGGTTGTCCCTGCGTCCAGGTTCGCGCTATTTGCTCTGAGTGTCGATTTAATCGCCACTGCTTCGCCTGCGTATTTCTTTACGCTCCCCCTCAGCATCCATGAGGCGTGTCATGACTATAAATGCCATTTTGCTCACTACCGTCCAGCATTCCTTCCTGTTGCACATTTGTGATACCAAATTTCTCGTGGTAGGTTCCTCCCCAAAAACTCTATGCAAGGTGAGTTTTTCCTCGTGGAAACGGGGGCAGCGGAACATGACGTGTTCTGCGTTTTCTAACTCCGTGATACACATTCGGCAAAGAGGATCTTTCTCTATCCTACGCTTCCATAAATACTCTGTGAAACCGCCATGTCCACTCAGTATCTGCTTGAGATGGTAGTTCAATTCGCCGTGCTTCCGCTTATTCCATTTAGCTACGTCCCAAACTAACGTGAATGTCCAACGCCCTTTACTCGATTCTTCCACCGTTCTTGCCACTTAACTATTGTTCGTGACCTTGTGCTTTTCTTAGCATCTTCAGATGGTCGGCTGATTCCAATGCCATACAGATCAGCCATTTCACCTGAGAGTAAATCTACTGGGATTTCCTGGATAAAATATGGATCTCGTCGTCGGACACCGTCCGATAAGCACATGCTATTCGTATTGCAGTAATGCGGTAGGCTGCTAGTATATCTTTTTGGTAGACCATTTTAGATCCGTGCCATACTGGTACTGCATATAATATTATAGAGTTGGTTGCGTTTGATAATAGCCGACGTGTAACTTCGCCTGGGCCGCCGATGTTGGGCATTATTTGCGTTAGGGATCAACTAACTCTAGAAGCTTTCTCCCCCACCGCCCCGAAGTACTCCTTAAAAGTTAGTTTTGAGTCAATGATTACTCCTAGATATTTCAAGGAAGGGTTTGAGTTTACTTTATAATATCCTATGGTTGGGACTAACTCATCCACAGTCCGCTTTGGGCTCACCAAAACCACTTTTGTCTTATTGCTAGCCATCTCCCGCCCCATGCTCGTCAGCCATTCTTTTATTCTTCCCACGGCGTCTTACATAATGCTTGAATATTATCAAGTTTCTTGGCCACTGCTACTACGACAATATCATCTGCATAGCCGACAATTTCCGTGTCTCCGGGAAGGTCGATTTGTAGCACACCGTCATACATCGCATTCCAAAGAGTTGGACCTAGAATAGATCCCTGAGGGACACCGCCCGTGATGTTGTGCTTTCGTGGTCCCTCATCTATCCTATCTAATTGGACTAAGCCTAAGCTTGGAGGGGTAACCCTGCAAGAAAAATATAGCACAAAGTGTCTAGGAGTTATACTATTTAGTAAGTTGTCGTGGAAACTCCATGTGGAAGAAAGAGCGAAGAAAGCCTCCGCGGCACTCTATGCATGCAAACGGATCCCAGGATGCACGTGGGATCTATCACTCAAACTTTCTCATTGGGTATTTACGGCAATTGTCGAACCCATACTGTATTATGGCGTTCTTGTTTGGTAGGACAGCCACACAAAAAAAGTACGTATACCAAAAACTTGAGAGGGTATGCAGAGTATCAATGATAAGCATCAAGGGATCCTTAAAAACTACCCCGACAGCAGCATTGCATGCCATGCTACATACGTCGTCTGCAGACTAACGGCCAAAAACATCGCGTTAGCAACGGCAACAACGCTTAAGGCCTCGGGGGAGCTTGAGTGCAGGCCTGATGGCCACAGCAGTATAGCGTCATCTAATATCGGGCAAACGGAATATATGATCCCCTTCCTGAGCTTCAACAGAAATATTGAGGCCACAATTGAGCCGGCGGCTTGGTTCCGGGGTGCAAAAATGTCAGAACATGCTATACACGTGTATACGGTTGGTTCCAAATTAATGGAAGGGGTTGGGTATGCTGTTTACTGTGTCGACCCAGAAATAAGAAGATCCTACAGGCTCCCAGATTACTGCGGTCGCGTCAATTTATATATTGATAGTCAGACTGTGATTAAGGCAATAATCTCACACAGTACTTCATCAAGAAATATTCTGGAATGAAAAGAAGCATTGGAAAAACTTCATTCAGGCCGGACCATACATCTTTACTGGGTTCCTGGGCATAAAGGGATAGAAGGAAACGAAAAGGCCGATGAATTGGCAAAGAAGGGTGCAGTACTCGCTGAGTCGACAATAGACGTCCCAATACGTTTGGGAGAAATCAAAAGGAGACAGGAGTTGCATACGATCCATCAAGCAGGAAAGGCTAGCGCAAAAGTACGGGGCTGCAAATTTCTAAGATCACGTGCAAAGCCTACGATATTAGACTCACAAAGTGGCTCATGTCTCTGAAGAGTGAAGACTTAAGGCTCATGATGGGCATACTGACTTGGCACTGCTTACTGGCGTCACATGCTTACAAGTTAGGCCTCGTCAGTAACGGCAAATGTAGGAAGTGTTAGCTGCAGGAAGAAATGGTTGAGCACGTTCTGTGTTCATGTCCTGCGATCGCCAGGTCAAGGATGCAGCTATTAGAAGCGGCAGAGTTGCCAGATCTTGAGGCAGCAATTAAGCTGGGTCCTAGAAAAGTGCTAGTATTTGCCAAGAGGACGGAGTTATTCTACAACATCTGCCCTGACACCTGATTGGGGTTCTTCCGTTTGGTCGTCAAACAAATTCTGGTAACACTATGGACACATTCAGTCTATGTGAGGTCTTTATTGACCGGCCAGTTCAACCTAACCTAACCTATACCGAACTTGAAATACTAGGACCATATGTTCCATTATCGTCAATTTTTCTACAAAACCAAACGAAAAAAAAAAATAAAAGCATTGTATTACAGTTTGGGAAAATTGTGATCTGTCCGACTGAACCCGTAGGGAACACAGAGGACCCGTCCGACACTACCCGTTCAGGCATAAACAGGTACAATTGGCTTCTCCATAGGACATCCGAAAAGGGATCACTCTAACCCATATAAAAGATTAAAACTGGCTAACGTAGCATATTCCTTTGCGACTCCTCCCGGATTCATCCACAACTAATCACATTTTTGCAGGGGTCATATGCGCTATTTATAACTGTGTACATATGTATGTGTGAAAAATTCATTCCCAGCTAATATTTTAACCTTATATAATAAGGCTTATTTCATAGCTTACGGCATCGACTAATTTCTATAAGGAATATGAGCTGGACGGCCTCCCTATACTACTCCTTATTTTCTGTACTGAAAAATAAAGCTTATAGCCCATATAAAAGCAAGGTTTTTAGCATATCTGCACTTAGGGCTTTATTCGAGATTTGGGCATCTGAAAGGATTTAACGTTAAATCTCAAAAGTTTTATCATACAAAATTAAATCTCGAAACGCAGAAGATTTATTTTAAATTTTCATTAAATCTTTAAGCATTTGTTCAATCTTTATAAATATTTCAGGTATCGCAACCTACAATTCATATGTCATGCAATTTTTTGATAGGAAAATATTTTAAGGTAGGGGCAGTTTTTAAATTCATGGATGACTGATGTATTTGGAAGTTAAGATTTTTACTGTCAAACATGAATAATATAAAAAATGTATCAAACTAGAATATTCAGATATGTTTTTTCTTAATAGAACATATCGTCGCTGCGCTCACAAAAACAGTTATATGTTTTTTAGTAACTTTTCAGGAGATCAAAAAAACTTATTTCTGGTTTCCATTTGCAAAATTTTGCAAATGTGGTATTTTTGAAATATTTTACGGAAAGTACGTTACTGGTGCGTGAAAGAAAAAATCCTGTTTTTTTAACCCATTTCGACGTGATAAATATTTGCGCCGTTTTATAGCACATAGCTGCTTTCAAACATTATTCAAATTTGCTTTTGGTGGTAGGGAAATGCATGCAATGGTTGCCGCTATTCCTCATAATGCTTACGGAGATTACCCCTTAAGCCCCTGAGAGGTTTAGCTTCATCAATCTGAAGTCTGTTGGGATGCCCAGGTTTCTGGGTATTCAACAGAAACTGTTTGTTTAGCATTTTATTTCTCTCCCTAATGCGGAGTACTCTCGCGTCATTGTATACGTGGTGTTCTGGAGACGTAAGAAAACAGCCCACCCGTAGCGGTTCTGAAGGCAGTATTTTGGCAGGCCTGCATTTTCTTCCAGTGTGTAACCTTTAACCTGATCGAACTTCACACCCCCAGATTTTAAGATGTAAAACAGTCGGTAGCGTAATGCCGATGTCGGGATCAAATAGATTATATTGCACTGTGTGGTTGGTGATAAACGGGAAACCGCATCCATTTCCGCTCTCACGATCTTTTCTGTGGACGTTATTTCCAGAGCAGGTCTGCAGAGCATCAACTATCTCCGTGATCTTTCCAGTTAACCCATAACAGTTTAACTGCAGAATTCTGAAGTGCAACGGGAGGAGACGTCGTCACTCAGGGGGTAAGTGCTGGGTTGCTACGTCTGAGTTGAGGGAGGCCTGGACGCAATTGCTGTTGTGGCCCAGGGACTAGACGTCCCTGGGTAAGCATTTGGGTACCCGGTGTAGTTGCGTTTGCGGCTTGGGAGTATGGCGCTATGAAACCCGTCGGGGGGTTGCCGTCGCTGAGACCAGAACATCTAGGAAAGTGGCATTGTACAAGGCAGGAGCTGCATTGGGAAGATGTTGCAAATATATACATATATATGTATATATATATTGTAACGAATCTGTCGCAAATCCTCTTATTTGCAATCCTCTGCTAAGTTCGAATCACTAAACTGTTGAATAAATAACTCCAATATTGAACAATGGAAAAATGGCCTTTATTAAAGTACTTCACAATAACACTTATACTTTGCTACTCGCTGGCTTAATAACCAAACTGATTGATAGCTCAAATGAAACTCTACTATTCAAAATAATTCTGCTATAGCACGCTAGATAGCGCTTAATTGAAATCTCAAATCAAACTGAATTACTTCTTACTCGCCTGCCCCGCTTTTATAGTTTACGCTGCATACTTCTAGGCTCTTCGATTTCCAGAAGTTACTAGTTAGTTTCGGCTACAAAATCGCCAGCCACAACTACGTGCACAAATTATTGCTCTCTCTTGTGACAGCTCAGATAAGATATATGCATGTGTTTGTACATTGCCGCTCCGCTGCTCGTATACGTACATATGTGTAGACGCAATTATTTATTCGTTTATGTAGATACATAATGATTGAATTATTGATGGGAATCTTTGTAGTTTACAGTCTCTCGTGCGTACATAGGCGTATAAGTAAATGCATCTGTGTGTGACATCTTTCGGCTGCCTTATATATGTGTATACATGATTTGATTATTGACGTAAATACTGCTCCCGTGGCCTTGGCATCGCTTTAGTGATGGTATAACTTAGTGATGTTAATATCCGTGACACTGCCCTCCGCCTAAGTCTGATCGTCCCGATCAGACAAATCTCTCGATCTAAACGCTGCTAATCTCTCCAAATGAACCACTTTCATTTTGGTTCGTGGTTTGGTAGTGGTCTGTATGCGGTACACTACATCGTTGATCCGTTTTACAACTTTGTATGGGCCTTCCCAGTTACACTGCAATTTCGGGGACAAAACTTTTTTTCGTTGTGGGTTGTATAGCAGCACCAAATCTCCTTCCTGAAACCCTTCCGAATTAATTGCTTTATCGTACCTCGCTTTCATCTTGTCACTCATAATCTTTGCTCGTTGCCTTACCAGATCGTGTATCTCTCTCAGCTCTTCTTCCAAGACACCAGTGGATTTCTTGACATTCCTCTCTGCATCGGCATCTATCCCATACTTCAAATCAGCTGGCAGTCGAAGGTCATTGCCAAAAATTACCTTTGCGGGAGTTTGGCCCGTTTTGTCATGTACTGCCGATCGGTAGGCCATCAAGAATAATGATATGTGTGTATCCCAGTCCTTATGGTACTTGTCTACTACTTTCCTTAAATGCTCCTCCAATGTTCTATTGAAGCGTTCCACCATACCATCGGACTGAGGATGCAATGCAGTTGTCCGTGTTTTTCGAATGCCCAACTTCTTGCACATTTCTTGGAACACAGCTGATTCAAAATTCCTGCCTTGGTCAGAATGTAACTCCATTGGTACACCATACCTTGCAACCCATTCGTTTTTAACCCTTCTGCTACTGTTTCTGCTTCTTGGTTTGGGATTGGGTATACCTCTGGCCATTTACTGAAATAATCCATAACCACCAGTACGTATTTGTTTCCGCGGTTGCTAGTAGGAAATGGACCTGCGACATCCATGGCGATCCTTTCAAATGGTGCACCTGAAATTTACTGCTTCATCTGGCCATGACTTCGGGTTTTGGGCCCTTTCGCTCTGTTGCATACCTCGCAGTTGGAAATCCACTCGGTGACCGACTGACGGCAACCAACCCAATAGAATCTCTGCTTAATTTTTTCGAGTGTCTTCGTGATTCCAAGATGACCTCCACTTGGACCATTGTGCAGCTCGCTGAGCACGTCAGGAATCCTCTTCCTGGGAACAACTATCAGTTTCTTTTTGCATTGACCATCCCCACTCTCCCATACTCGATGCAAGCAACCGGATATCAATTCTAAACTGTTACACTGTGCCCAATATGACTTCGCAATGGGACTCTCTGCTGACATCTCCTCTCTGTTTGGTCTTTCGTTTCGTTCCAGGCCTTGCATAACATGTGACAGATCTGTATCTTCTAGCTGACACTTTCTTAGTTGTTCCTTGTCCCATTCATCCGTACACGTTATAGTCATTAGCCGGACATCTATAATGTCTTCTTTAGCCTCGGCCTTTAAGCAGTGCTTGCATTCCAGACTACATGGTCTTCGTGACATTGCATCAGCATTTCCATGGGTACTACCTTTTCGATGCTCAATGGAAAAGTCATAGCTTTGTAGTCGCTCGATCCACCGTGCCAATTGTCCTTCCGGATTACGGAACTGCAGAAGCCATTTCAACGCTGCGTGATCTGTCCTGGCACGGAATCGCTGGCCGTAGAGGTATTTGTGAAAATGTTTAATGCACTCTACCAATGCCAACAGCTCTCTCCGTGTAACGCAATAGTTCCTCCCTGGTTTTCCAATTGAACGGCTGTAATATGCAACTACCTTCTCTTGTCCATCGACCAGTTGTGATAAAACGCCTCCTATAGCATATCCGCTCGCATCTGTATCTAGAATAAACGTTGCTCCTGGAATCGGGTATGCCAACATTGGGGCAGTGCACAACCGCTCTTTCAATGTTTGGAAAGCTACTTCTTGGTCCTTCTTCCATTCAAAAGCTTTATTTTTCCTTGTTAGCTCGTGGAGACTATGGGCTGCGCTGGCAAAATTTGGTACAAATCGGCGGTAATATGTGCACAACCCAAGGAAACTTCTCAATTCATGCAGATTCTGTGGTCTTGGCCAATCCTTTACTGCCTCTATCTTTTCATTCGCTGTACAGACACCTTCTGTCGTTACCTTGTGGCCCAAATAATTTACTTCCTTTTTAAACAGCGTACACTTTTTGGGACTTAACTTCAGACCAGCGCCAGCTATTCTCTGGAAAACTTCCTCCAAGTTTTTAAGATGTTCATCAAAACTCTTGGCCCAATACGATGATGTCGTCCAGGTACACTAAGCATGTTTTCCAATGCAGTCCTTTCAGTACCTGGTCCACGAGTCTCTCAAAAGTAGCTGGTGCATTACAAAGTCCAAAAGGCATCACTGTAAATTGCCAAAGACCATCACCGACACTGAAGGCTGTTTTCTCTTTATCTTCCTCCTTCACCTCAACTTGCCAGTAACCGCTTTTCAAGTCCAGTGTGGAAAATCATTTCGTACCAGATAGCGAGTCCAGAGTGTCGTCAATTCTTGGTAACAGGTAGCTATCCTTTTTCGTAACGTCATTCAACTTTCGGTAGTCCACGCAAAACCTCATTTTTCCATCCTTCTTCTTTACAAGTACTACCGGTGAGCTCCATGGACTAGCTGATGGTTCGATGACGCCGCTGTCACTCATTTCTTGTATGATTTGACTCACAACTTCCCGCTTCGCCAGTGGAACACTACGTGGAGCTTGACGGATCGGCCTCGCATCTCCAGTGTCAATTTGATGTTTCACAACATTGGTGCGGCCTGGTTTGGAACCATCCTGGTCAAATATGTTCGCGTATTTTATGAACAGTTGTTTTGCCTTACTCTGATAGGCTTCCTCTAGCCCATGCGTCCATGCCGTGATATCATTTGAAAGATCAGTATTACTAGATGAAACGTATTCCTGGAGCTGTTCACAGTTAATAACTACTGCGGCCTCTTGGCATCTTCCCAAAATAGCTCCTTTGGTCAAATTGAATGGTGACTTGAACTCATTGAGTACTCTTACCGGAATACGTCCATCTTGTTTTGTCATAGCCAGGGTTTTTCCTACAAGTATGTTCAGTGCTGATTTATTTGCTGCTTCGACAACCCACAATTTGTTTCTCCCACAATCTCCATCTACCTTTGCCCAGATGACTGCTTCTGATTTTGGTGGTATTTGCTGACTCTCTTCCACCAGCACTCGTTTACTGCTGTAGCCTCTCTCATAGCCGAAATTAAGTGGCACATCCATGTTCTTATATCGCATCGTCTTGCTTTGCATATCGATCTTGATGCCTTGGTTGATTAAGAAGTCCACTCCAATTATGATTTCATCAACAATACCTGCCACTATAAAATTGTGAAGTACCTTGACGTTCCCAATTGCTACTTCACATTCGACTTCTCCAATTACCTGGGTGTCCTCTCACGTGGCTGTACGTAATCTTGCTCCAAGCAGTGGTCTTATCTTCTTGTTGACTAAATCTGATCGAATGATGGAATGGGATGCACCCGTATCTACAGTCAGTAAACGTTCCTTTCCATCCACATGTCCTCCGACAGTAAGATTGCTTGACCTTCTTCCAATTTGCGAGATAGAGATTATGGGGCATTCAATTGAGGGAGCCAGCTGTCGCCCCTTGCGGCTGACTCGCTTTAGTTTAACGATTGAGTGGATTTGGAGATTTGCTCGTCTCCTTCAGCTCTGCGTTTACGGCCACCCACATTGTTGGAACTATTGGAATTGCTACTGCAATGACGTGCAATGTGACCTGGGTTACCGCACTTGAAACATTTCATAACTCCGGCATTTTTCTGTTGTGATCCCTTCAGAGCTTCCAAAATTGTATCTACCCACTCCGGCCTTTCTACTTCCACACGATGAGCTTTGTATGCTGGTTTACTCAATAATGACGCCGTTTCCTGAGTAAATGCATGGGATACAGTTTCAGAAAATGTTTGCTTTGGGTTCGCGTATGTGGCTCGCTTCGTTTCGACGTCCCGTATGCCATTTATAAAGCTCTGAATCTTCACTCTTTCCGTGTATTCCACGGGTGCATCCGCATTTGCAAGATGAGCCAATCTTTCAATGTCCGAAGCAAACTCCTGCAAAGTCTCGTTAGCTTTTTGGTAGCGGTTTTGCAATTCTATTTGAAATATCTGTTTCCTGTGTTCGCTTCCGTATCGCCGTTCTACAGCAGCCATCAATGCGTCATAACTGTTCCGTTCGTACTCTGGAATAGTCTGTAAGATTTCCGCGGCAGGCCCTTTCAGTGCCACGAACAGAGCTGCAAATTTATCTTCAGCATTCCGTTGGTTCACTGCTGCGGTCTTCTCAAACTGTAGCTTAAAGACCTGAAAAGGAACAGAACCGTCAAAGGATGGTGTCTTTACCTTTGGATTACTAGTTGAAACTGCTGGGCGATTTAGTTGCAACTGCTCGATACGTCCTCTCAAAACATTCACCTCGGCCTCGATTTTTTCTTCAAACTGTAAAATTTTTGTATCTTGCGCCTGCAACTTCGAGGAAATACGTCCTTCTTGCTCTTCCAGTTGAGCAGAGATCTGCGATGATATCTGTGCTGAAACTTGAGCCGACATTTCGGATATCCGTGCCTCTTGTGCTTCCATCTTCGATGTAATCTGTGTCGATATTTCTGACATACGCGTTTCTTGTGCTTCAATCTTCGATGTTATTCGTGTCTCTTGGGATTCCATCTGTGATGACATATAAGTTTTCTGTTCTTCTAGTTGAGATGACATATACGTTTTCTGTTCTTCTAGTTGAGATGACATATACGTTTTCTGTTCTTCTAGTTGTGATGACATGTTGGTGGATATTTGTGATGACATTTCTGTTATACGTGCCTCTTGCGCTTCCATCCTGGATGTTACTGTCGATGTTTGAGCAGTTATTGCAGCCAATATCATGTTCAAGTCTGTGCTGGTAATTGTCTGCGATGTTTCGTTTTTCTCTTCAATTTTTGTTGTTGTCTCGTCCCCATCAGGATAAAAGACTAACTCGTCCACATCAATTCCTTCTGCTTCCATTGCCTCTCGTAGCCGTGCCTGAAGTTCAAGTTTAACGCCGCTTGTATTCAATCCACGGCTCTCCAACTCCTTCTTTAGTTGCTGGATCTTCAATTCACTGAACTTTGCCATGTCCTTGTTTTCCTCTGGAATTTATTCAACAATTCCTCTTCTGACACCAATTGTAACGAATCTGCCGCAAATCCTCTTATTTGCAATCCTCTGCTAAGTTCGAATCGCTAAACTGTTGAATAAATAACTCCAATATTGAACAATGGAAAAATGGCCTTTATTAAAGTACTTCACCATAACACTTATACTTTGCTACTCGCTGGCTTAATAACCAAACTGATTGATAGCTCAAATGAAACTCTACTATTCAAAATAATTCTGCTATAGCTCGCTAGATAGCGCTTAATTGAAATCTCAAATCAAACTGAATTACTTCTTACTCGCCTGCCCCGCTTTTATAGTTTACGCTGCATACTTCTAGACTCTTCGATTTCCAGAAGTTACTAGTTAGTTTCGGCTACAAAATCGCCAGCCACAACTACGTGCACAAATTATTGCTCTCTCTTGTGACAACTCAGATAAGATATATGCATGGGTTTGTACATTGCCGCTCCGCTGCTCGTATACGTACATATGTGTAGACGCAATTATTTATTCGTTTATGTAGATACATAATGATTGAATTATTGATGTGAATGTTTGTAGTTTACAGTCTCTCGCGCATACATAGGCGTATAAGTAAATGCATCTGTGTGTGACATCTTTCGGCTGCCTTATATATGTGTATACATGATTTGATTATTGACGTAAATACTGCTTATCGTGGCCTTGGCATCGCTTTAGTGATGGTATAACTTAGTGATGTTAATATCCGTGACAATATGTATATATATTAGGGCGGGTCGATTTTAAAATCGCTCATTGCTCTGTGAAAATCGTATTCTAGGGATCAAAATAAGAAACTTCGAACTTTTGGGTAGGGGCAAATTTTGAAAAATCCCACTTTGACCCATTTAGAGTGCTCCAATCAAGTCCAAATGTATGACCGACCCCCACTAACTTTGGAGGCCCGACCCACCGATGCCAGTGGCACATCCCCTGGAACCCCCTGGGGGTTCACCATACAAACATTTCAAAAAATCACCGGTTTTGCACTTTACATGAAAAAATCAGCTAAATGGCTATGTTTTTTCTTTATTTTTATTTATTTATCTAATATCTAATATCTAATATCTAATATATATATATATATATATATATATCTAATATTCTAATATATATTATAAATGGCAAAGTTTGGATGTGAAGATGTTTGGATGTTTGGATGTTTGTCCAGACGTTTGTCTTTGTGACTCAATAACGCAAGAACGGCTGGACCGATTTGGATGAAATTTTGCACACATATAGCCAATATTCTAGAAGGATCTACTAGCTATATATTTTTCAAAAGGGGCGTGGTCTCCGCCCCCTAGGAGCAGTTATAATTTAATTATTATATTTTTTCGTCTTTGCGACTGAATCACGCCAGAATGGCTACACGGATTTTGATGAAATTTGGGACACAGACAGTGGTCTACTAGCGAAATTTTTTTCGAACATGGAAAGAGGGGTGGGGGTCCCAGGACCCCTTCGAGAAATAATTTTTCAATAATTTTTACACATTATAACTTTACGTATACTGGCCTTCACCAATATCACAGACTCAAGGGGTCAAATAAGTCGAGGGCTTACAAAGTAAGCAGTGACACCCTCCGCCCGCCCCCCTTTATCACCCCCTCTGGTGTAAAATCTATAAATTGTTATAACTCAATATAAATTTTCTTCTAAATCAATAGTTTTTGGTATCTGGTACATACAGAACGAGATCTAGACAATTTTGGAGGAACGATCAGTGGTCCTCTCCTCTACTCCCGCCATCCGCCCTCCATCAATTGTTTTTATTAGCACGCTTTTATTAGCTTTACCTGTATGTTTCTATGTAACTTTTTATTCGCTCCAATGCGCCTGCTGCCTTATTAACATGGTTTTATAATTAGCTTCACCTTATTTGTAATCCCGTAAGGGTCATATCGGGACCCTTCCGGGATCATTTCTGGATGGTTTTCGGGATCGGTCCGGGATTACGCCGGGGTAATTTCGGGACTTTTTCAGGACTATTTCGGGATCATTTTGGGACCCTTCCGGGATCATTTCTGTATAGTTTTCGGGATCCGTCCGGGATCCCGTCGGGGTTATTTTGGGACATTTTCGGGACTATTCCGGAATCATTTCGGGACTATTTCGCGATCATTTGGGGACCCTTCCGGCATCATTTCTGGATGGTTTTCGGGATCCGTCCGGGATCCCGTCGGGGTACTTTCGGGATCATTTGCGTAATTCTTGATGGTTTCCGGATCATTACGGGACTTTTTCGGGGTTATTTTGGGTCCCTTTAGACATCATTTCTGGATGGTCCTCGGGATTCGTCCGGCATCCCGTCGGGGTCATTTCGGGACTTTTTCGCGACTAATACGGGATCATTCGGCATCATTTCTGGATGGTTTTCGGGATCCGTCCGGGATCTCGTCGGGGTCATTAGGGGACTTTTTCGGGATCATTTGGCGGCTCTTCCGGCATCATTTCTGGATGGTTTGCGGGATCCGTCCGGGATCTCGTCGGGGTCATTTGGGGACTTTTTCAGGATCATTTGGGGGCTCTTCCGCATCATTTCTGGATGGTTTTCGGGATCCGTCCGGGATCTCGTCGGGGTCATTTGGGGACTTTTTCGGGGTCATTTTGGGGCTCTTCCGGCATCATTTCTGGATGGTTTTCGGGATCCGTCCGGGATCCCGTCGGGGTCATTTCGGGACTTTTTCGGGATCATGTTGGGGCTCTTCCGGCATCATTTCTGGATAGTTTTCGGGATCCGTCCGGGATCCCGTCGGGGTCATTTCGGGACTTTTTCGCGACTAATACGGGATCATTTTGGAACCCTTTCGGCATCATTTCTGGATGGTTTTCGGGATCCGTCTGGGATCCCATCAGGGTAATTTCGGGACTATTAGGGGATCATTTGGTAACCTTTCCGGCATCACTTCTGGATAATTTTCGAATTCCGTCCGGGATGCCGACGAGGTCATTTCGGGACTATTTCGGGATCATTTGGGATACCTACCGGCATCATTTCTGGATGATTTTTGGGATTCGTCCGGGATCCCGTCGTGGTCATTTCGGGACTTTTTCTCGGCTAATACGGGATCATTTGCGGACCCTTTCGGCATCATTTCTGGATAGTTGTCGGGATCCCGTCACGGTCATTTCGGGACTATTAGGGGATCATTTGAGGACCTTTCCGGCATCATTTCTGGATTGTTTTCGGAATCCTTTCGGGATCCCGTTAGGGTCATTTGGGGACTATTTCGGGGCTAATACGGGATCATTTGGGGATCCCCTAGGGGTCGTTTCGTGACTTTTTCTGTTTTATTTCGGGATCATTTGGGGACCCTTCCGGCATAATTTCTTGATGGTTTGCCGGATCCATCAGGGTCATTTCGGGACCATTTTGGGATCATTTGGGGATCCTTCCGGGATCATTTCTGGATCTGTGCGGGATCCCATCTGGGTCATTTCCCGACTATTTCGGGATCATTTTGGGATCCTTCCGGAATCATTTCTGTATGGTTTTCGCGATCCGTCGTTGATTCCCTCGGAGCCATTTCGGAACTTTTTCTGGAGTATGTCGGGGTCATTTGGGGACTTTTTCGGGATCATTTGGGGGCTCTTCCGGCATCATTTCTGTATGGTTTTCGGGATCCGTCCGGGATCCCGTCGGGGTCATTTCGGGCCTTTTTCTCGACTAATGCGGGATCATTTGGGGACCCTTTCGACATAATTTCTGGATAGTTTTCGGGATCCGTCCGGGATCCGGACGGGGTCATTTGGGGACCTTTTCGGGATCATTTGGGGCTCTTCCCGCATCATTTCTGGATGGTTTTCGGGATCCGTCCGGGATGCCGTCGGGGTCATTTCGGGACTTTTTCGCGACTAATACGGGATCATTTGGGAACCCCTTCGGCATCATTCCTGGATGGTTTTCGGGATCCGTCCGGGATCCCATCAGGGTAATTTCGGATATATTAGGGCTCATTTGTGGACCTTTCCGGCATCATTTCTGGATAATTTTCGGTATCCGTCCGGGATGCCGACGAGGTCGTTTCGGGATTATTTCGGGATCATTTGGGATACCTACCGGCATCATTTCTGGATGGTTTTCGGTATCCGTCCGGGATCTCGTCGGGGTCATTTGGGGACCTTTTCGGGATCATTTGGGGCTCTTCCCGCATCATTTCTGGATGGTTTTCGGGATCCGTCCGGGATGCCGTCGGGGTCATTTCGGGACTTTTTCGCGACTAATACGGGATCATTTGGGAACCCCTTCGGCATCATTCCTGGATGGTTTTCGGGATCCGTCCGGGATCCCATCAGGGTAATTTCGGATATATTAGGGCTCATTTGTGGACCTTTCCGGCATCATTTCTGGATAATTTTCGGTATCCGTCCGGGATGCCGACGAGGTCGTTTCGGGATTATTTCGGGATCATTTGGGATACCTACCGGCATCATTTCTGGATGGTTTTCGGAATCCTTTCGGGATCCCGTCAGGATCATTTCGGGGTTTTTTCGGGATCATTTAAGGATGTCTTTCAGGATTCGTCCGGGAACCCTTCAGGGTAATTTCTGTACTTTTCCGAGACTATTTCGGGATCATTTTGGGACCTTCCCAAGTTCATTTCTGGATGGATTTCGGGATTTGTCCGGGATGCCGTCAGGGTAATTTTGGGGCTATTAGGTTTGCCTTTCCGGCATCACTTCTGGATGGTTTTAGGTATCCGTTCAGGATCCCGTCGGAATAATTGCGGGACTTTTTCGGGATCATTGGGGTCCCTTCCGACATCATTTCTGGATGGTTTTTGGGATTCGTCCGGCATCCCGTCGGGGTCATTTCGGGACTTTTTCTCGACTAATACGGGATCATTTGCGGGCCCTTTCGACATCATTTCTAGATAGTTGTCGGGATCCGTTCGGGATCCCGTCAGGGTCTTTTCGGAACTATTAGGAGATCATTTGAGGACCTTTCCGGCATAATTTCTGGAAAGTTTTCGGGATCCTTTCGGGGTCCAGTCAGGGTCATTTCGGGACTTTTTCGGGATAATTTAGAGATGGATTTCAGGATCCGGTCGGGGTCATTTAGGGGTGCGTTCGAGATCCCGTCAGGGTCATTTCGGGACTTCTTCGGGACTATATCGGGATCATTTCTGGATGGTTTATGGGATCCGTCCATGACCCCTTAAGGGTAATTTCGGGACTATTAGGTGATCATTTGAGGACCTCTCTGGCATCACTTCTGGATGATTTTCGGTATCCGTTCGGGATCCCGTCGGAATCAATGCGGGACTTTTTCGGAATCATTTGGGATTTCTTCCGGCATCATTTCTGGATGGTTTTCGGGATTTGTCCGGGATCCCGTCGGGGTTATTTCGGGACCTTTTCGGGGCTAATACGGGATCATTTGGGGATTCTGTAGGGGTCGTTTCGTGACTTTTTCTGTATTATTTCGGGATCATTTTGGGACCCTTTCGGCATAATTTCTTGATGGTTTGACGGATCCATCAGGGTCATTTCGGGACCATTTTGGGAACAAATGGGGAACTTTCGAGATCATTTCTGGATCCGTCCGGGATGCCGTAGGAGCCATTTCCGGATTTTTGTTACTTTTCCGGGATAGTTTTTGCACCCTTCCGGGATCATTTCTGGATCTGTGCGGGATCCCATCTGGGTAATTTCCGGACTATTTCGGGACCATTTTGGGATCCTTCCGGAATCATTTCTGTATGGTTTTCGCGATCCGACGTGGATCCCCTGGGAGCCATTTCGGAACTTTTTCTGGAGTATGTCGGGATAATTTAGGGACCCTTTCTGGATATTTTCTGGATGGTTTTTGAGATCCGCCCGGGAGCCCGTCAGGGTCATTTCGGAACCTTTTCGGGATCATTTTGGAACACCATCAGGGATCATTTCTGTGTGGTTCTCTGGATACGTCTAGAATCGTGTCGCTGTCATTTCGGGTTTTTTTGGGACTATTCGGGGAACTTTTGGAGACCCTTTCGGGGCATTTCTGGATGGTTTTCGGGATCCGTCCGCGATAGCGTGGGGGTAATTTCATAGCTTTTTCTGGATAATTTCGGGATCATTTGGGATCCTATCAGGTTATCAGCTCATTTAGTTCTTTTTTTTACTCAATTACAAAAATAAAATGCATTAGACAGAAAACAAAATTTTAAACAGATAATAAGCAGGCTAACGCGAATAGCCCATATATTTAAATTTCTCCTTGCGGACGGGGCCGCGGGTAAAGGCTATATATTATAAATGGGAAAGTTTGGATGTTTGGATGTTTAGATGTTTGGATGTTTGTCCAGACGTTTGTCTTTGTGACTCAATCACGCAAGAACGGCTGGACAGATTTGGATGAAATTTTGCACACATATAGCCAATAGTCTAGAAGGATCTACTGGCTATATTTTTTTGAAAAGGGGGGAGGTCCCCGCCCCCTAGGAACAGTTATAATTTAATTATTGTATTTTTTCGTCTTTGTGACTGAATCACCCCAAAACGGCTACACGGATTTTGATGAAATTTGGGACACAGACAATAGTCTACTTGCGAAATTTTTTTCGAGCATGGAAAGGGGGGTGGGGATCCCACTGACCTTCACCAATATTACAACGCAATAGGTCAAATAAGTCGAGGGCTTACAAAATGAGCAGTGACACCCTCCGTCCCACCTCCCCCCTTCTTCCCACCTCTGGTGTAAATTCTATAAATTATTATAACTCAATATAAATTTTCTCCAAAATCAATAGTTTTTGGTATCTGGAAAAACGATCAGTGGTCCTCTCCTTCTCCTCCCGCCATCCGCCCTCCTTCAATTGTTTTTATTAGTACGCTTTTATTAGCTTTACCTGTATGTTTCTATGTAAATCTTCATTCGCTCCAACGCGCCTGCTGCCTTATTAACATGGTTAGGGTCACATCGAAACCCTTCCGGGATGATTTCTGGATGGTTTTCGGGATCCCGCCACGTCATTTCGGGACTCTTTCGGGTTCATTTGGGGTTCCTTCCGGCATCATTTCTGGATGGTTTTTGGGACCCGTCGGGGTCATTTTGGGACTTTTTCGGGATCATTTGAGGTACCTTCCGGCATCATTTCTAGATGGTTTTCGGGATCCCGTCGGGGTCATTTCGGGTCTTTTTCGGGATCATTTGGGGTATTTTTCGGCATCATTTCTAGATGGTTTTCGGGATGCGTCCGGGATCCCGTCGGGGTGATTTCGGGACTTTTTCTAGACTAATTCGTGATCATTTGGAGACCCTTTCGGCATCATTTCTGTATGGTTTTCGGGATCCGTTCGGAATCCCAGCAGGGTAATTTCGGGACTATTAGGGGATCATTTGGGGACCTTTCCGGCATCATTTCTGGATAGTTTTCGCGATCCGTTCGGGATTCCGTCGGGGTCATTTCGGGACTATTTCGGGATCATTTGCTGTACCTTCCGGCATCATCTCTAGATAGTTTTCGGGATCCCGTCGGGGTCACTTCGGGACTTTTTCTCGACTGATACGGGCTCATTTGGAGACCCTTTCGGCATCATTTCTGTATAGTTTTCGGGATCCGTCCGGGATCCCGTCAGGGTAATTTCTGGACTATTAAGAGATCATTTGAGGACCTTGCCGGCATCATTTCTGGATAGCTTTCGGGATATGTCCGGGCTCCCGTCGGGATCATTTTGGGACTATTTCGGGATCATTTGGGGTATTTTCCGACATCATTTCTGAATGGTTTTCGAGATGCATCCGGGATCCCGTCGGGCTCATTTCGTAACTTTTTCGGGATCATTTGGTATCATTTCTGGATGGTTTTCGGGATCCGTTTGGGAACCCGTCAGGGTCATTTCGACCCTTCCGGCATCATTTCTGGATGGATTTCGGGATCTGTACGTGTCGGGATCTGTCGTGACTTTTTCTGTATTATTACGGGATCATATGGGGACCCTCTCGGCATCATTTATGGATGGGGTTCGGGATCCGTCCGGGATCCCACAGAGTTATTTCGCGACTTTTCGGGAATATTTCGGGATCATTTTGGGACCCCTGCGGGATAATTTCTGGATGATTTTCGGGATCTGTCCGGGATCCCGTCGGAGTTATTTCGGGATCATTTTGGGACCATTTCGGGATAATTTCTGAATGATTTTCGGGATTCGTGCGGGAACCCATCGGAGTTTTTTCTGGACTTTTTCTGGACTATTTTGGGATAATTTGCGGCCCCTTTAGAGATCAATTCTGGATGGTTTTCGGGATCCGTCCGAGATCCCGTCAGTGTCATTTCGGGACTATCTCGGAATCATTTTGGGACCTTGATAAATTCTGCATGATTTTCGGGATCTGTCCGGGATCCTGTCGGAGTTATTTCGGGACTATTTCGAACTATTTCGGGATCATTTGTCGACCCTTCAGAGACCAATTCTGGATGGTTTTCGGGATCCGTCCGGGATCCCGTCAGTGTCATTTCGGGACTTTTTCGGTACTCTTTCTGAATCATTTGGACCCCTCCTTGATAATTTCTGCATGATTTTCTGGATCTCTCCGGGATCCCGTCGGAGTTATTTCAGGACTTTTTTGGGACTATTTCGGGATCATTTGGAGACCCTTTAGGGGTCATTTCGTGACTTTTTCTCTATTATTTCGGGATAATTTGGGGACCCTCTCGGCATCGTTTTTGGAAGTATTTCGAAATTCGGTCCGGGATTCCGTCAGTGTAATTTCGGGACTTTTTCGGGACTATTTCGGAATCAGTTTGAGACCCCTCCGGAATAATTTCTGGATGATTTTCGGGATCTGTCCGGGATCTCGTCGGAGCTTTTCGGGACTATTCCGAACTATTTCGGGATCATTTGCCGACCCTTCAGAGACCAATTCTTAATGGTTTTCGGGATCCGTCCGGGATCCCGTCATTGTCATTTCGGGAATTTCCGGGACTATTTCGGAATCATTTTGGGACCCCTCCTTGATAATTTCTGCATGATTTTCGGGATCTCTCCGGGATCCCGTCGGAGTTATTTCGGGACTTTTTTGGGACTATTTCGGGATCATTTGGAGACCCTTTAGGGGTCATTTCGTGACTTTTTCTCTATTATTTCGGGATCACTTGGGGACCCTCTCGGCATCGTTTCTGGAAGTATTTCGGGATTCCGTCCGGGATCCCATCAGGGTTATTTCGCGACTTTTCGGGAATATTTCGGGATCATTTTGGGACCCCTGCGGGATAATTTCTGAATGATTTTCGGGATTCGTCCGGGATCCCGTCGGGACTTTTCTGGGATTATTTGGGGATCCCTCCAGATATACGGATGGCTTTCGTGATGCCGTCAGGGTCAAATCGGGACTATTTCGAGATCATTTGGAGACCCTTCCGGCATTATTTCGGGATGTTTTTTGGGATCCATACGGAATCCCGTCAGCGGAACTTTTTCAGGGCTATATCGGGTTCCGTCAAAAACATTTTGAGACTTTGGGAGTATTATGGATCATTTGAGGATAGATATTTCAGGGATAATTTCTGGATGATTTTCGGGATTCCTGCAGGATCCCGTCAGGATCATTTTGAGACCCCTCCGGGATAATTTCTGGATCATATTCGGTATCCCGTCGGAGTTATTTCGGTACTATTTCGGGACTTTTTTCTGGATTATTTCGGGATCATTTTGAGACCCTTCCGGGATAATTTCTGTATGATTTACGGGATCTGTCCGGGATTCCATCGGAGTTTTTTCGGGACTCTTTCCGGACTATTTCGCAATCATTTGCGAACCCTTCAGAGATCAATTCTATATGGCTTTCTGGATCCCGTCAGGGTAATTTCACGAATTTTTCGGGACTAATTCGGAATCATTTTGGGACCCCTCCTGGTTAATTTCTGGATGATTTTCGGGATCTGTCCGGGAAATTTATTATCATCTTGGGACCCTTCCGGGATCATTTTCTTCGCAACCGATAGTTCTGCACCCATGCCTTTTTAAATTATGAGCTTTTATGGCCGTGGATTTGCTGCTAATTATTCGCAATTAAAATTCGGTATGTTTTATCTTCAATCTAACACAGCTTTTTCGTTCTATTTTTGAGTTTTTTAAATGAATCGTGTAACGAACTGTTATAACTATAATTACACTTTTTGTAATATTTTAACCAACTAAATACCCGAAAAAGCAACACTATTTTCATCTAAAAAATTCTCTTTGGTTTTAACTAATTGTAGTTTCACTCCTTTGTTCTATGAGTAGCAATTCTTTCACCCCTCTCATATCACTTAATTTAATTTAAAAACAAAATGTATTTTTTTTTTATTCGAAAAAACTGTATTGTACTATTCATGAAAGCGTGCCGTTCAGCTTATCTTCTAATTTAGTTCTTTTTTTTTTACTAAATTACAAAAATAAAATACATTAGACAAAAATAATTTTTAAACAAATAACTTGATAAGCAGGCTAACGTGAATAGCACATATATTTTATTTTCTCCCTGCGGACGGGGCCGCAGGCAAAGGCTAATATATTATAAATGGCAAAGTTTGGATGTTTCGATGTTTGGATGTTTGTCCAGACGTTTGTCTTTGTGACTCAATCACGCAAGAACGGCTGGACGGATTTGTATGAAATTTGGCATGCATATTGCCAATAGTCTAGAAGGATCTACTAGCTATATATTTTTAAAAATGGGCGTGGTCTCTGCCCCCTAGGAACAGTTATAATTTAATTATTATATTTTTTTGTCTTTGCGACTTCACGGATTTTGATGAAATTTGGGACAGAGATAATAGGCGAAATTTTTTTCGAACATGGAAAGGGGGACGACCCCTTCGAATAATTACTTTTTAACAATTTTTACACACTATAACTTTACGTATACTGACCTTCACCAATATTACAAACTCAATGGGTGAAATAAGTCGAGGGCTTACAAAGTGAGCAGTGATACACCCCCCCCCCCCCCCCCCCCCCCACCTCCTCCTGGAGCAAAATCTATAAATTGTTATAACTCAATGTAAATTTTGTCCTAAAATCAATAATTTTTGGTATCTGGCTCATACAGATCGAGATCTAAACAATTTTGGAAAAACGATCAGTGGTACTCTCCTCCTCCCGCCATCCGCCCTCCTTCAATTGTTTTTATTAGCACGCTTTTAGTAGCTTTACCTGTATGTTTCTTTGTAACTCTTCATTCGCTCCAACGCGCCTGTTGCCTTACTAACATGGTTTTATAATTATCTTCACTCTATTTGTAATCCCGTTTGGGTCATATCGAGACCCTTCCGGCATCATTTCTGGATGGTTTTCGGGATCCGTCCGCGATCCCGCCGGGGTCATTTCTGGACTTTTTCGGGACTGTTCCGGGATTATTTTGGAACCCTTCCGGGATCATTTGTGTATAGTTTTCGGGATCCGTCCGGGATTCCGTCGGGATTATTTTGGGACATTTTCGGGACTATTCCAAGATCATTTCGGGACTATTTCGCGATCATTTGGGGACCCTTCCGGCATCAATTCTGGACGGTTTTCGGGATCCGTCCGGATCCCGTCGGGGTCATTTCGGGGCCCTTTCTCGACTAATACGGGATCATTTGGGGACCCTTTCGGCATCATTTCTCGATTGTTTTCGGGATCCGTCCGGGATCCCGTCGGGGTCATTTCGGGACTTTTTCTCGACTAATACGGGATCATTTGGGGACCTTTTCAGCATCATTTCTGTATGGTTTTCGGGATCCGTTCGGGATCCCTTCAGGGTCATTTTGGGACTTTTTCTCGACTAATACGGGTTCATTTGAGGTACCTTCCGGCATCATTTCTAGATGGTTTTCGTGATCCATCAGGGATCCCGTCGGGGTCATTTCTGGACTTTTTCTCGACTAATACGGGATGATTTGGGGTAGCTTCCGGCATCATTGCTAGATGGTTTTCGGGATCCGTCCGGGATCCCGCCAGGGTCATTTCGGGACTATTTCGGGATCATTTGGGGTACCTTCCGGCTTCATTTCTAGACGGTTTGCTGGATCCGTCCGGGATCCCGTCGGGGTAATTTCGGGTCTTTTTCTCGACTTATACGGGATCATTTGGATGCTTTTCGGGATCCGTTCGGGAACCCGTCGGGTCATTTCGGGACTTTTTCTCGACTAATACGGGATTATTTGGGGACGCTTTCGGCATCATTTCTGGATGGTTTTCGGGATCCGTCCGGGATCCCGTCGGGGTCATTTCGGGACTATTTCGGTATCATTTTGGGTACCTTCCGGCTTCATTGCTAGATGGTTTTCTGGATCCGTCCGCGATCCCGTCGTGGTAATTTCGGTACTTTTTCTCGACTAATACAGGATCATTTAGGATAGCTTCCGTCATCATTGCTAGATGGTTTTCGGGATCCATCCGGGATCCCGTCTTGGTTATTTCGGGACTTTTTCTCTACTAATACGGGATCATTTGGGGACGCTTTCGGCATCATTTCTGGATGGCTTTCGAGATCCGTCTGGGATCCCGTCGGGGTCATTTTGGGACTTTTTCTCGACTAATACGGGTTCATTTGAGGTACCTTGCGGCATCATTTCTAGATGGTTTTCGGGATCCATCAGGGATCCCGTCGTGGTCATTTCTGGACTTTTTCTCGACTAATACGGGATGATTTGGGGTAGCTTCCGGCATCATTGCTAGATGGTTTTCGGGATCCGTCCGGGATCCAATCAGGGTCATTTCGGGACTATTTCGGGATCATTTGGGGTACCTTCCGGCTTCATTTCTAGACGGTTTGCTGGATCCGTCCGGGATCCCGTCGGGGTAATTTCGGGTCTTTTTCTCGACTTATACGGGATCATTTGGATGCTTTTCGGGATCCGTCCGGGAACCCGTCGGGTCATTTCGGGACTTTTTCTCGACTAATACGGGATTATTTGGGGACGCTTTCGGCATCATTTCTGGATGGTTTTCGGGATCCGTCCGGGATCCCGTCGGGGTCATTTCGGGACTATTTCGGGATCATTTGGGGTACCTTCCGGCATCATTTCTAGATGGTTTTCGGGATCCGTCCGGGATCCCGGTGGGGTCATTTCGGGACTTTTTCTCGACTAATACGGGATCATTTGGGAACGCTTTCGGCATCATTTCTGGATGGCTTTCGAGATCCGTCTGGGATCCCGTCGGGGTCATTTCGGGACTATTTCGGGATCATTTGGCGTACCTTCCGGCATCATTTCTAGATGGTTTTCGGGATCCGTCCGGGATCCCGTCAGGGTCATTTCGGGACTATTTCGGGATACCTTCCGGCATCATTTCTGGATAGTTTTCGGGATCCATCCGGGATCCCGACGTGGTTAATTCAGGACTTTTTCTCGACTAATACGGGATGATTTGGGGACCCTTTCGGCATTATTTCTGCATGCTTTTCGGGATCCGTCCGGGATCCCGTCGGGGTTATTTCGGGACTATTTCGGGATCATTTGGGGTACCTTGCGGCATCATTTCTAGATGGTTTTCGGGATCCGTCCGGGATCCCGTCGGGTTCATTTCGGGACTAATACGGGATAATTAGGGGAGCTTTTCGGCATCATTTCTGGATGGTTTTCGGGATCCGTACGGGAGCCTGCCAGGATCATTTCGGGATCATTTGGGGTACCTTCCGGCATCATTTCTATATGGTTTTGAGGATCCGTCCGTGATCCCGTCGGGGTTATTTCGGGACTTTTTATCGACTGGTATCGGATCATTTGGGGACCCTTCCGGCATAATTTCTGGATGGTTTTCGGGATCCGTCCGGGATCCCTTCGGGGTCATTTCGGAACTTTTTCGGGATCATTTGGGGTATTTTCCGGCATCATTTCTGTATGGTATTCGGGATCATTTGGGGTCCCTTCCGGCATAATTTCTGGATGGTTTTCGTTCATTTCGGGACTATTAGGGGATCATTTGAGGACCTTCCGGCATCATTTCTGGATAATTTTTGGGATCCGTGCAGGATCCCGTCAGGGTAATTTCTGGACTTTTCCGAGACTATTTCGGGATCTGTCCGGGATGCCGTCAGGGTCATTTTTGGACCATTAGGCGATCATTTGAGGACCTTTCCGGCATCACTTCTGCATGGTTTTCGGTATCCGTTCAGGATCCCGTCGGAATAATTGCGGGACTTTTTCGGGATCATTTGGGGTCCCTTCCGGCATCATTTCTGGATTATTTTGGGATTCGTCCGGTATCCCGTCGGGGTCATTTCGGGACTTTTTCTCGACTAATACGGGATCATTTGCGGGCCCTTTCGGCATCATTTTTAGATAGTTGTCGGGATCCGTTCGGGATCCCGTCACGGTCATTTCGGGACTATTACGGGATCATTTGAGGACCTTTCCGGCATCATTTCTGGATATTTTTCGGAATCCTTTCGGAATCCCATCAGGATCATTTCGGGCCTTTTTCGGGATCATTTAAGGATGGCTTTCAGGATTCGTCCGGGAACCCGTCAGGGTAATTTCTGGACTTTTCCGGGATCTTTTTGGGACCTTCCCAAGATCATTTCTGGATGGATTTCGGGATTTGTCCGGGATGCCGTCAGGGTCATTTTGGGACTATAAGGTGATCATTTGAGGACCTTTCCGGCATCACTTCTGGATGGTTTTCGGTATCCGTTCAGGACCCCGTCGGAATAATTGCGGGACTTTTTCGGGATCATTTGGGGTCCCTTCCGGCATCATTTCTGGATGGTTTTTGGGATTCGTCCGGCATCCCGTCGCGGTCATTTCGGGACTTTTTCTCGACTAATACGGGATCATTTGCGGGCCCTTTCGGTATCATTTCTGGATAGTTGTCGGGATCCGTTCGGGATCCCGTCAGGGTCTTTTCGGAACTATTAGGAGATCATTTGAGGGCCTTCCGGCATCATTTCTGGATAGTTTTCAGGATCCTTTCGGGGTCCCATCAGGGTAATTTCGGGGTCCCATCAGGGTAATTTCGGGACTTTTTCGGCATCATTTAAGATTGGTTTTCAGGATTCGTCCGGGATCCCGTCAGGGTAATTTCTGGACTTTTCCGAGATTATTTCGGGATCATGTTGGGACCCTCCCAAGATCATTTCTGCATGGATTTCGGGATCTGTCCGGGATGCCGTCGGTGTCATTTTGGGACTATTAGGTGATCATTTTAGGACCTTTCCGGCATCTCTTCTGGATCGTTTTCTGTATCCGTTCAGGATCCCGTCATAATAATTGCGGGACTTTTTCGGGATCATTTGGGGTCCCTTCCGGCATCATTTTTAGATGGTTTTTGGGATTCGTCCGGCATCCCGTCGGGGTCACTTCGGGACTTTTTCTCGACTAATACGGGATCATTTGCGGGCCCTTTCGGCATCATTTCTAGATAGTTGTCGGGATCCGTTCGGGATCCCGTCAGGGTCTTTTCGGAACTATTAGATCATTTGAGGACCTTTCCGGCATCATTTCTGGATAGTTTTCGGGATCCTTTCGGGGTCCCGTCAGGGTCATTTCGGGACTTTTTCGGGATCATTTAAGGATGGCTTTCAGGATTCGTCCGGGAACCCGTCAGGATAATTTCTGGACTTTTCCGAGACTATTTCGGGATCATTTTGGGACCTTCCCAAGATCATTTCTGGATGGATTTTGGGATCAGTCCGGGATGCCGTCAGGGTCATTTTGGTATTAGGTGATCATTTGAGGACCTTTCCGGCATCACTTCTGGATGGTTTTCGGTATCCGTTCAGGATCCAGTCGGAATCATTGCAGGACTTTTTCTGGATCATTTGGGGTCCCTCCTAAGATCATTTCTGGATGGATTTCGGGATCTGTCCGGGATCCCGTCAGGTTCATTTAAGGTTGCGTTCATTTAAGGTTGCGTTCGAGATCCCGTCAGGGTCATTTCGGGACTTCTTCGGGGCTATATCGGGATCATTTCTGGATGGTTTACGGAATCCGTCCAGGACCCCTTAAGGGTAATTTCGGGACTATTAGGTGATCATTTGAGGACCTTTCCGGCATCACTTCTGGATGATTTTCGGTATCCGTTCGGGATCCCGTCGGAATCAATGCGGGACTTTTTCGGAATCATTTGGGATCCCTTCCGGCATCATTTCTGGGTGGTTTTCGGGATTTGTCCGGGATCCCATCGGGGTTATTTCGGGACCTTTTCGGATCTAATACGGGATCATTTGGGGATCCTCTAGGGGTCGTTTCGTGACTTTTTCTGTATTATTTCGGGATCATTTGGGGACCCTTCCGGCATAATTTCTTGATGGTTTGCCGGATCCATCAGGGTCATTTTGGGACCATTATGGGATCATTTGGGGACCCTTCCGAGATCATTTCTGGATCCGTCCGGGATGCCGTAGGAGCCATTTCAGGATTTTTTGTTACTTTTCCGGGATAGTTTTGGACCCTTCCGGGATCATTTCTGGATCTGTGCGGGATCCCATCTGGGTCATTTCCGGACTATTTCGGGATCATTTTGGGATCCTTCCGGAATCGTTTCTGTATGGTTTTCGCGATCCGTCGTGGATCCCCTCGGAGCCATTTCGGAACTTTTTCTGGAGTATGTCGGGATAATTATGATCCTATTAGGTTATCAGCTCATTTAGTTTTTTTTTACTCAATCACAAAAATAAAATGCATTAGACAGAAACATTTTTTTAAACAGATAACTTGATAAGCAGGCTAACGTGAATAGCCCATATATTTAATTTTCTCCTTGCGGACTGGGCCGCGGGTAAAGGCTAGTTTATAATAATATTTATTATTTATTTGTAATAATATCTATTTTTTCTCTTAAGAAATTTATTTAGTCAGAACATATGTAAATGAAAAAATTAATTTAAGTGAGTTATAGAAAAGAAACTAAAAAAATTATTTTTGTTTTTATCGGCCTATTGATAAATCATTCAAGGTTCGAATCGAGCTCAAGGCCAGAACAATAATTTTTTTCTTATGATAATTATTGTTATTTTTAAATTTTTCTAAATTTGAAAAATTGAATTTTGTTTTTGGAATAGTAAGTAGAAAATTTTTCAGACAACCTGCCATAGCTGCGCAGATAGATCCATTTCGAAGGGTGCTAAGTCTTCATCATCAGTACGCTTTAGGCATGCTGCGCTAACCATTTAGCTATACAGCGGTGGTTTGTTTGACTGGCAAATTTGTTACTTCTATTCCTTTTTACCAACTATATTTATTCAGTGTTGCGCCATCTGGTGCAAAGCACTGATAATGCTGGATTTTTGTTTATTGTCAATTACTTTGTTTGACATTCCCAAGTGCTCATGGTTTATTAACAATTGTTTTTGTTTTTATCGGCCTATTGATAAATCATTCAAGGTTCGAATCGAGCTCAAGGCCAGAACAATAATTTTTTTCTAATGATAATTATTGTTATTTTTTAATTTTTCTAAATTTGAAAAATTGAATTTTGTTTTTGGAATAGTAAGTAGAAAATTTTTCAGACAACCTGCCATAGCTGCGCAGATAGATCCATTTCGAAGGGTGCTAAGTCTTCATCATCAGTACGCTTTAGGCATGCTGCGCTAACCATTTAGCTATACAGCGGTGGTTTGTTTGACTGGCAAATTTGCTACTTCTATTCCTTTTTACCAACTATTTTTATTCAGTGTTGCGCCATCTGGTGCAAAGCACTGATAATGCTGGATTTTTGTTTATTGTCAATTACTTTGTTTGACATTCCCAAGTGCTCATGGTTTATTAACAATTGTTTTTGTTTTTATCGGCCTATTGATAAACCAATCAAACAAAGTAATTGACAATAAACAAAAATCCAGCATTATTAGTGCTTCGCACCAGATGGCGCAACACTGAATAAATATAGTTGGTAAAAAGGAATAGAAGTAGCAAATTTGCCAGTCAAACAAACCACCGCTGTATAGCTAAATGGTTAGCGCAGCATGCCTAAAGCGTACTGATGATGAAGACTTAGCACCCTTCGAAATGGATATATCTGCGCAGCTATGGCAGGGTGTCTGACAAATTTTCTACTTACTATTCCAAAAACAAAATTCAATTTTTCAAATTTAGAAAAATTAAAAAATAACAATAATTATCATTAGAAAAAAATTATTGTTCTGGCTTTGAGCTCGATTCGAACCTTGAATGATTTATCAATAGGCCGATAAAAACAAAAACAATTGTTAATAAACCATGAGCACTTGGGAATGTCAAACAAAGTAATTGACAATAAACAAAAATCCAGCATTATCAGTGCTTTGCACCAGATGGCGCAACACTGAATAAATATAGTTGGTAAAAAGGAATAGAAGTAGCAAATTTGCCAGTCAAACAAACCACCGCTGTATAGCTAAATGGTTAGCGCAGCATGCCTAAAGCGTACTGATGATGAAGACTTAGCACCCTTCGAAATGGATCTATCTGCGCAGCTATGGCAGGTTGTCTGAAAAATTTTCTACTTACTATTCCAAAAACAAAATTCAATTTTTCAAATTTAGAAAAATTAAAAAATAACAATAATTATCATTAGAAAAAAATTATTGTTCTGGCCTTGAGCTCGATTCGAACCTTAAAAAAATTATTGTTTGAAGTCTTTTTTACTTTCAAGTCTGCGCAATTTCGCACGGCTCTCTAATGTCGTCGCCATAACAGCCTCTACATTTTCCGGTATAACCCGTTTGAAACGCTAGCTAGCAATTGAACATGTCGTTCCGTTCCTTGTATGTGTGATGGAATTTTTGGATCATTAAACGGTGGATCATCTTGATTTAAATATTCTTTCAATGTATCGTACGGAATGCTTCGCGTGAATGGTGGTCCAAATACGATATTTATATCATTCAAATTGATAATTTCCGTATAACTTGTGTAATTAAAGTTTATATTTGGTTTTTTATAAACTCTAAGTTCCATTGGCTCGTCAACATCGGTTCGATAGCGTAGAATTTTCTTGATGGCACAGTCGCGCTTTTCTTTGCTATCATCAAACAACATTGATAACAAGATATTTTCCGAATGCGCATAATATGAATTATCTTTAATTACTTCATTGACAATTTTGCGTAAACGAGGTTCTAGAAATCGTGAACAACCAATGAACTTGAAAAATAATGCACTGCTGTACACGACAGAGCTGTAATACTTGATATTGAAGTACATTGGCACATAACATTTAATTATAAATTCAACCAGAATTCTTAAATTTGCATCTGGATTTTCCGTTGACACATATAATCGCAATAATCTAGCGGCCTTGGTGAACCACCGAGAATGTACAATTTTCCCTGGTTTGATGTTAGCCAGATCCACCGGAACCACGCCGCTAGAAATTGCATGGGCCATGTCGTATAAGTACTTCGAATCGGTGGAAAATTCAATTTTTTCTGGAGCAGGGGGCATATTTTGCAACTCAATTTTCTGGAAGCCCTCCACCACCTGAAAATATATAATAATAAAATAATTAAAAATGGTTGACAATTATAATAAATGAGTGATAGCAATAACTTACCGGAAGAGTTTCACAAGTTTCGATTTGACGGCTCAGTTTTCCGGTTGCCGATCTTGGTCCAGTGCTGGTTGATTTATCCAAAGCTTCAAACAAATGCCGAAACGGAAGTTCGTTGGAGTGTAGAAGGCAAACGAACCAATGCAATGGTCTTTTTAACAGCAATTCGAATCGTCGTATAATTCCACCGTGTGGGCCAGTGTTTGTTGGCTCACCGTCAGTGCATATTCCAATTAATGCATCCAGTGATATATTTTTATCGTTGAAAAAACCTTACGTAACCAATCAATTCAGAATTGGGTTCTCTCAAAATAACAAGTTGAGGTTCTTTTACCATCCTAGTATGATACTTCTCATCAATTTTATCTATCGTTAAAGTATCATCTTTTCTGCCATCGAATGAAATCGCTAACAAATTGGTATCATCTAACCATTTGCGAAGCACTTTTTGTCTGCATTTCTCTTTTTCTCTGCGAACTTTCGATTTATCCATTATGAGAGGTTTCCCATGCTTATCTTTAATTTTAAAATCTTGCAAAAGAGCGGTTCCCAATGCTAATGCTACTCTGTCAGGCACACCAAATCTGTCACATACTAAGGCAAAGTTAAAACAATCGTATTTCTCTGTGTATTGTGAACTTGTGCTTCTATCCATATCTTCTTGAACCGGTGGCGGTGCGTATGTTGAATCATCGGGATCTTGGTATGTTGGCATTGATGACATAGACGTTGCTCCTTGCTCTTCTGTGATTATGTTGATCGTGCATGAACTCTTTGAGGCGTTCGGGAACCCAGCCGCATGCATGGAGCTGCCTTCAAATCGCATTTACATGTTCCAATGTAAAAAAAATGTTTCCAGAGATTTTACATACTCTGTAAATTGTTGGGTGTTGTTTCTTCTCTTGATTTGATCTTAATACTTGTCAAGCAATTTATTCAATTTATTAAATACACTTTTTTTTCAGCATTATTTCCATACCAAGTCTTTCCCAAATTCCAATCAACTTATCTTGTACTTGAATAGTGAATGATTTATGGGAAAACTTTTTTTGTTCTGTTTTAGCACGTTCGCTTAAGTAAAAATAAATCTCAAGATATCCAGATGGGTTGGTAAATTAAGATCAGTTAAATCAGTAGACACACCAAAAACAGTAACATCATGCTTGGGTATATGACTTATTGGGTTGTCGATAGTTGTTGATGTAGTTGCTTCATCTTGCGGTGTAGAGGATGGTGGATTCATTGTAAACTTTTTGATTTGGAATGGTCACTTCAATTATTATTTTTTTTGAAACATTTTTTTATCTGATATTAGCACTTCACACTTTGAGTTCTTCACAACGACTTAATGCATTCACAAAAACTGTTGTGTTATATATGGTCTACGAGACGAGGTAATAAGAATGAAATGGTAATTTTAATTCTACCTGCTGTGTGTTGTGGTGGCTTAAAAAAACAACACAAGCAATTTTACGATCTGCAATTGTGTCACAGTGATACCTTCATTTTTTAAAACGGTTGAATAAAAAACCCACGCAACTATGTTTACGACATGCAAATGCATCACAGTGATGCCTTGGTTTTAAAAGGGTTGTAAAAACGCTAATTTCTAATAATTTTTTTTAAATTCTTCTGTATTACTAAGTTAAATTCATTTTTTCATTTACATATGTTCTGACTAAATAAATTTCTAAAGAGAAAAATAAACTCCAAAAAGAAAAAAACATAGGCATTTCGCTGATTTTTTCATGTAAAGTGCAAAACCTGCGATTTTTTGAAATTTTTGTATGGTGAACCCCCAGGGGGGTTCCAGGGGGTGTGCCACTGGCATCGGTGTGTCGGGACTCCAAAGTTAGGGGGGTCGGTCATACATTTGGACTCGATTGGAGCACTCTAAATGGGTCAAAGTGGGATTTTTCAAAATTTGCCCCTACCCAAAAGTTCGACCCAAATTGGGGGACATCAGAATTCGTTTTAGAGGTGTAGTTCCTTCGGCAAAGTTTCTTATTTTGATCCCTAGAATATGATTTTCACAGAGCAATGGGCGATTTTTTTGCCTCCCCACAAATCGAACCGGCCTAATATATATATGTCGGGATAGGATCACAAACGCCGTTATAAATTTCGTCATATGTCGGGTCAGGATTTCAATTACCATTATAAACTTCACCAGCCGCAATCCCTTGGCCCGAATCACCATCTTTGGTAACGTTTTCCATAGCTTGAAAAGATTGAAGTTATTTTTTTCTTTTCTTGTGTTAAAATAAAGCGCAGCGAACAACTGTGCGTTTGAACAATTTAAAGCTTTTCACATTAATGAAAAATCACAATCACTCTTCTATTCGAGTATTTTTTCAGAGAAGTTTTCTTCACATACTTGTCTCTTTCTTACCTTTTCAGCACTTCTCGGCAATGCATAATGCTTTTACCTCGCTCTTACATTAAAAAAAAGAATGTGATAACAGTTTACTTCAATCACATACAAATTTATTCAACAAGTATTTTATGTGCACAGTAGATCCTGTAACACAATATGCATATACTTTTACAGGGTCATTGATAATTTCGAATGACATTTAAAACATTTAATAATAAAATTGTGTTTTGGACCATTAGGCGATCATTTGAGGACCTTTCCGGCATCACTTCTGCATGGTTTTCGGTATCCGTTCAGGATCCCGTCGGAATAATTGCGGGACTTTTTCGGGATCATTTGGGGTCCCTTCCGGCATCATTTCTGGATTATTTTGGGATTCGTCCGGTATCCCGTCGGGGTCATTTCGGGACTTTTTCTCGACTAATACGGGATCATTTGCGGGCCCTTTCGGCATCATTTTTAGATAGTTGTCGGGATCCGTTCGGGATCCCGTCACGGTCATTTCGGGACTATTACGGGATCATTTGAGGACCTTTCCGGCATCATTTCTGGATATTTTTCGGAATCCTTTCGGGATCCCGTCAGGATCATTTCGGGACTTTTTCGGGATCATTTAAGGATGGCTTTCAGGATTCGTCCGGGAACCCGTCAGGGTAATTTCTGGACTTTTCCGGGATCTTTTTGGGACCTTCCCAAGATCATTTCTGGATGGATTTCGGGATTTGTCCGGGATGCCGTCAGGGTCATTTTGGGACTATAAGGTGATCATTTGAGGACCTTTCCGGCATCACTTCTGGATGGTTTTCGGTATCCGTTCAGGACCCCGTCGGAATAATTGCGGGACTTTTTCGGGATCATTTAGGGTCCCTTCCGGCATCATTTCTGGATGGTTTTCAGGATCCTTTCGGGGTCCCATCAGGGTAATTTCGGGGTCCCATCAGGATAATTTCGGGACTTTTTCGGCATCATTTAAGATTGGTTTTCAGGATTCGTCCGGGATCCCGTCAGGGTAATTTCTGGACTTTTCCGAGATTATTTCGGGATCATGTTGGGACCCTCCCAAGATCATTTCTGCATGGATTTCGGGATCTGTCCGGGATGCCGTCAGTGTCATTTTGGGACTATTAGGTGATCATTTTAGGACCTTTCCGGCATCTCTTCTGGATCGTTTTCTGTATCCGTTCAGGATCCCGTCATAATAATTGCGGGACTTTTTCGGGATCATTTGGGGTCCCTTCCGGCATCATTTTTAGATGGTTTTTGGGATTCGTCCGGCATCCCGTCGGGGTCACTTCGGGACTTTTTCTCGACTAATACGGGATCATTTGCGGGCCCTTTCGGCATCATTTCTAGATAGTTGTCGGGATCCGTTCGGGATCCCGTCAGGGTCTTTTCGGAACTATTAGATCATTTGAGGACCTTTCCGGCATCATTTCTGAATAGTTTTCGGGATCCTTTCGGGGTCCCGTCAGGGTCATTTCGGGACTTTTTCGGGATCATTTAAGGATGGCTTTCAGGATTCGTCCGGGAACCCGTCAGGATAATTTCTGGACTTTTCCGAGACTATTTCGGGATCATTTTGGGACCTTCCCAAGATCATTTCTGGATGGATTTTGGGATCAGTCCGGGATGCCGTCAGGGTCATTTTGGTATTAGGTGATCATTTGAGGACCTTTCCGGCATCACTTCTGGATGGTTTTCGGTATCCGTTCAGGATCCAGTCGGAATCATTGCAGGACTTTTTCTGGATCATTTGGGGTCCCTCCTAAGATCATTTCTGGATGGATTTCGGGATCTGTCCGGGATCCCGTCAGGTTCATTTAAGGTTGCGTTCGAGATCCCGTCAGGGTCATTTCGGGACTTCTTAGGGGCTATATCGGGATCATTTCTGGATGGTTTACGGAATCCGTCCAGGACCCCTTAAGGGTAATTTCGGGACTATTAGGTGATCATTTGAGGACCTTTCCGGCATCACTTCTGGATGATTTTCGGTATCCGTTCGGGATCCCGTCGGAATCAATGCGGGACTTTTTCGGAATCATTTGGGATCCCTTCCGGCATCATTTCTGGGTGGTTTTCGGGATTTGTCCGGGATCCCATCGGGGTTATTTCGGGACCTTTTCGGATCTAATACGGGATCATTTGGGGATCCTCTAGGGGTCGTTTCTTGACTTTTTCTGTATTATTTCGGGATCATTTGGGGACCCTTCCGGCATAATTTCTTGATGGTTTGCCGGATCCATCAGGGTCATTTCGGGACCATTATGGGATCATTTGGGGACCCTTCCGAGATTATTTCTGGATCCGTCCGGGATGCCGTAGGAGCCATTTCAGGATTTTTTGTTACTTTTCCGGGATAGTTTTGGACCCTTCCGGGATCATTTCTGGATCTGTGCGGGATCCCATCTGGGTCATTTCCGGACTATTTCGGGATCATTTTGGGATCCTTCCGGAATCATTTCTGTATGGTTTTCGCGATCCGTCGTGGATCCCCTCGGAGCCATTTCGGAACTTTTTCTGGAGTATGTCGGGATAATTATGATCCTATCAGGTTATCAGCTCATTTAGTTTTTTTTTACTCAATCACAAAAATAAAATGCATTAGACAGAAACATTTTTTTAAACAGATAACTTGATAAGCAGGCTAACGTGAATAGCCCATATATTTAATTTTCTCCTTGCGGACTGGGCCGCGGGTAAAGGCTAGTTTATAATAATATTTATTATTTATTTGTAATAATATCTATTTTTTCTCTTAAGAAATTTATTTAGTCAGAACATATGTAAATGAAAAAATTAATTTAAGTGAGTTATAGAAAAGAAACTAAAAAAATTATTTTTGTTTTTATCGGCCTATTGATAAATCATTCAAGGTTCGAATCGAGCTCAAGGCCAGAACAATAATTTTTTTCTAATGATAATTATTGTTATTTTTTAATTTTTCTAAATTTGAAAAATTGAATTTTGTTTTTGGAATAGTAAGTAGAAAATTTTTCAGACAACCTGCCATAGCTGCGCAGATAGATCCATTTCGAAGGGTGCTAAGTCTTCATCGTCAGTACGCTTTAGGCATGCTGCGCTAACCATTTAGCTATACAGCGGTGGTTTGTTTGACTGGCAAATTTGCTACTTCTATTCCTTTTTACCAACTATTTTTATTCAGTGTTGCGCCATCTGGTGCAAAGCACTGATAATGCTGGATTTTTGTTTATTGTCAATTACTTTGTTTGACATTCCCAAGTGCTCATGGTTTATTAACAATTGTTTTTGTTTTTATCGGCCTATTGATAAATCAATCAAACAAAGTAATTGACAATAAACAAAAATCCAGCATTATCAGTGCTTCGCACCAGATGGCGCAACACTGAATAAATATAGTTGGTAAAAAGGAATAGAAGTAGCAAATTTGCCGGTCAAACAAACCACCGCTGTATAGCTAAATGGTTAGCGCAGCATGCCTAAAGCGTACTGATGATGAAGACTTAGCACCCTTCGAAATGGATCTATCTGCGCAGCTATGGCAGGTTGTCTGACAAATTTTCTACTTACTATTCCAAAAACAAAATTCAATTTTTCAAATTTAGAAAAATTTAAAAATAACAATAATTATCATTAGAAAAAAATTATTGTTCTGGCTTTGAGCTCGATTCGAACCTTAAATGATTTATCAATAGGCCGATAAAAACAAAAACAATTGTTAATAAACCATGAGCACTTGGGAATGTCAAACAAAGTAATTGACAATAAACAAAAATCCAGCATTATCAGTGCTTTGCACCAGATGGCGCAACACTGAATAAATATAGTTGGTAAAAAGGAATAGAAGTAGCAAATTTGCCAGTCAAACAAACCACCGCTGTATAGCTAAATGGTTAGCGCAGCATGCCTAAAGCGTACTGATGATGAAGACTTAGCACCCTTCGAAATGGATCTATCTGCGCAGCTATGGCAGGTTGTCTGAAAAATTTTCTACTTACTATTCCAAAAACAAAATTCAATTTTTCAAATTTAGAAAAATTAAAAAATAACAATAATTATCATTAGAAAAAAATTATTGTTCTGGCCTTGAGCTCGATTCGAACCTTGAATGATTTATCAATAGGCCGATAAAAACAAAAACAATTGTTAATAAACCATGAGCACTTGGGAATGTCAAACAAAGTTATTGACAATAAACAAAAATCCAGCATTATCAGTGCTTTGCACCAGATGGCGCAACACTGAATAAATATAGTTGGTAAAAAGGAATAGAAGTAGCGAATTTGCCAGTCAAACAAACCACCGCTGTATAGCTAAATGGTTAGCGCAGCATGCCTAAAGCGTACTGATGATGAAGACTTAGCACCCTTCGAAATGGATCTATCTGCGCAGCTATGGCAGGTTGTCTGAAAAATTTTCTACTTACTATTCCAAAAACAAAATTCAATTTTTCAAATTTAGAAAAATTAAAAAATAACAATAATTATCATTAGAAAAAAATTATTGTTCTGGCCTTGAGCTCGATTCGAACCTTAAAAAAATTATTGTTTGAAGTCTTTTTTACTTTCAAGTCTGCGCAATTTCGCACGGCTCTCTAATGTCGTCGCCATAACAGCCTCTACATTTTCCGGTATAACCCGTTTGAAACGCTAGCTAGCAATTGAACATGTCGTTCCGTTCCTTGTATGTGTGATGGAATTTTTGGATCATTAAACGGTGGATCATCTTGATTTAAATATTCTTTCAATGTATCGTACGGAATGCTTCGCGTGAATGGTGGTCCAAATACGATATTTATATCATTCAAATTGATCATTTCCATATAACTTGTGTAATTAAGGTTTATATTTGGTTTTTTATAAACTCTAAGTTCCATTGGCTCGTCAACATCGGTTCGATAGCGTAGAATTTTCTTGATGGCACAGTCGCGCTTTTCTTTGCTATCATCAAACAACATTGATAACAAGATATTTTCCGAATGCGCATAATATGAATTATCTTTAATTACTTCATTGACAATTTTGCGTAAACGAGGTTCTAGAAATCGTGATCAACCAATGAACTTGAAAAATAATGCACTGCTGTACACGACAGAGCTGTAATACTTGATATTGAAGTACATTGGCACATAACATTTAATTATAAATTCAACCAGAATTCTTAAATTTGCATCTGGATTTTCCGTTGACACATATAATCGCAATAATCTAGCGGCCTTGGTGAACCACCGAGAATGTACAATTTTCCCTGGTTTGATGTTAGCCAGATCCACCGGAACCACGCCGCTAGAAATTGCATGGGCCATGTCGTATAAGTACTTCGAATCGGTGGAAAATTCAATTTTTTCTGGAGCAGGGGGCATATTTTGCAACTCAATTTTCTGGAAGCCCTCCACCACCTGAAAATATATAATAATAAAATAATTAAAAATGGTTGACAATTATAATAAATGAGTGATAGCAATAACTTACCGGAAGAGTTTCACAAGTTTCGATTTGAATGCTCAGTTTTCCGGTTGCCGATCTTGGTCCAGTGCTGGTTGATTTATCCAAAGCTTCAAACAAATGCCGAAACGGAAGTTCGTTGGAGTGTAGAAGGCAAACGAACCAATGCAATGGTCTTTTTAACAGCAATTCGAATCGTCGTATAATTCCACCGTGTGGGCCAGTGTTTGTTGGCTCACCGTCAGTGCATATTCCAATTAATGCATCCAGTGATATATTTTTATCGTTGAAAAAACCTTACGTAACCAATCAATTCAGAATTGGGTTCTCTCAAAATAACAAGTTGAGGTTCTTTTACCATCCTAGTATGATACTTCTCATCAATTTTATCTATCGTTAAAGTATCATCTTTTCTGCCATCGAATGAAATCGCTAACAAATTGGTATCATCTAACCATTTGCGAAGCACTTTTTGTCTGCATTTCTCTTTTTCTCTGCGAACTTTCGATTTATCCATTATGAGAGGTTTCCCATGCTTATCTTTAATTTTAAAATCTTGCAAAAGAGCGGTTCCCAATGCTAATGCTACTCTGTCAGGCACACCAAATCTGTCACATACTAAGGCAAAGTTAAAACAATCGTATTTCTCTGTGTATTGTGAACTTGTGCTTCTATCCATATCTTCTTGAACCGGTGGCGGTGCGTATGTTGAATCATCGGGATCTTGGTATGTTGGCATTGATGACATAGACGTTGCTCCTTGCTCTTCTGTGATTATGTTGATCGGGCATGAACTCTTTGAGGCGTTCGGGAACCCAGCCGCATGCATGGAGCTGCCTTCAAATCGCATTTACATGTTCCAATGTAAAAAAATGTTTCCAGAGATTTTACATACTCTGTAAATTGTTGGGTGTTGTTTCTTCTCTTGATTTGATCTTAATACTTGTCAAGCAATTTATTCAATTTATTAAATACACTTTTTTTCAGCATTATTTCCATACCAAGTCTTTCCCAAATTCCAATCAACTTATCTTGTACTTGAATAGTGAATGATTTATGGGAAAACTTTTTTTGTTCTGTTTTAGCACGTTCGCTTAAGTAAAAATAAATCTCAAGATATCCAGATGGGTTGGTAAATTAAGATCAGTTAAATCAGTAGACACACCAAAAACAGTAACATCATGCTTGGGTATATGACTTATTGGGTTGTCGATAGTTGTTGATGTAGTTGCTTCATCTTGCGGTGTAGAGGATGGTGGATTCATTGTAAACTTTTTGATTTGGAATGGTCACTTCAATTATTATTTTTTTTGAAACATTTTTTTATCTGAAATTAGCACTTCACACTTTGAGTTCTTCACAACGACTTAATGCATTCACAAAAACTGTTGTGTTATATATGGTCTACGAGACGAGGTAATAAGAATGAAATGGTAATTTTAATTCTACCTGCTGTGTGTTGTGGTGGCTTAAAAAAACAACACAAGCAATTTTACGATCTGCAATTGTGTCACAGTGATACCTTCATTTTTTAAAACGGTTGAATAAAAATCCCACGCAACAATGTTTACGACATGCAAATGCATCACAGTGATGCCTTGGTTTTAAAAGGGTTGTAAAAACGCTAATTTCTAATAATTTTTTTTAATTTCTTCTGTATTACTAAGTTAAATTCATTTTTTCATTTACATATGTTCTGGCTTAATAAATTTCTAAAGAGAAAAATAAACTCCAAAAAGAAAAAAACATAGGCATTTCGCTGATTTTTTCATGTAAAGTGCAAAACCTGCGATTTTTTGAAATGTTTGTATGGTGAACCCCCAGGGGGGTTCCAGGGGGTGTGCCACTGGCATCGGTGGGTCGGGACTCCAAAGTTAGGGGGGTCGGGTATTGTAACGAATTTGCTGCAAATCCTCTTATTTGCAATCCTCTGCTAAGTTCGAATCACTAAACTGTTGAATAAATAACTCCAATATTGAATGATAGAAAAATTGCCTTTATTAAAGTACTTCACAATAACACTTATACTTTGCTACTCGCTGGCTTAATAACCAAACTGATTAATAACCCAAATGAAACTCTACTATTGGCCGCCAGATCGCGTGCTTAAGCAAACTGATTGATAGCTCAACTCAAACTGAATTACTTCTTATTCGCCTGCCCCGCTTTTATAGTTTACGCTGCATACTTCTAGGCTCTTCGATTTCCAGAAATTACTAGTTAGTTTCGGCTACAAAATCGCCAGCCACAACTACGTGCACAAATTATTGCTCTCCCTTGTGACAACTCAGATAAGATATATGCATGTATTTGTGCATTGCCGCTCCGCTGCTCGTATACGTACATATGTGTAGACGCAATTATTCATTCGTTTATGTAGATACATAATGATTGAATTATTGATGTGCATTCACGTCACTGCTTAGAGCTGGCAACACTCCTTAGTTTTGCTAATATTCGTAACAATATGTATATATATATTTCATTTGATTGTAAAAATTTCAGAAATTTTACAAAAATATTATTTTTTCAAAAAACTGTTATCGACAACGTTTTTAGCGGACATTTTTGGGTCGGACAGGGTATATATATGAAAATTTTTAGTAGGTAAGGAAAAGAACCTTAAAAATCAAAGTCGAAAAAATTTAAGACTACGGGACGCCCTTTGGCGTAAACAGTAAGGAGCCCCAAAAAATGTATAAAAGTTACGAGGACTTCGGGTTTTAGGCTCTAGCCCAGAACATCCTGTCCGATGCAACCATCTCTTACACGTGACACACTGACAAGAGTGTGGTCGTCCTAAAAAGATTGTTTTCCGGCAAACATAGCAACACCAATTCTATGGACCGGGGCCAGGTACAAGTCTTGGATTGGGTTCGATACCCTCCCTGAGCAGTAGAATATTGCGCAGTCACGCTGCAAATATCTGCTGCGAGGATGACAATTTGTGGGAGGGAAGCAACAAATTAAATTGGGTTACACTTTTTAAATATAAACGAGCTCTAGGCCAAATATTTGTATATTCTTAATAAAACACAATACGTGAATTTTTGATATACAATTATATTATTTAATTTGTCGATATTTCGACTTCAGTCTGAAGTCATCATCAGGACTAGGTACGAAAAGAACAAACATACATATTAAAATCATAAAAATACACATTTGCACAAGTACAGAACTTACATTGTTGAATGCAATGTGTCGACTAGTGTAACAAAAATATAAGTTTACGAACAGTGCAAAGCAAATAACAATAAAATGTAAATAACACAAAGCCGTTATCATAAACAAAAAATGAACACAAGCCTTTACCTACAATAATACGTTGCGACAAATTTTCAGTAATACCAAAGACTCTCTAAATATAAGATGGTACATTGTAGAGTTCTAAAGCTTTGTGGAAATTGTGGGCCGGCTGTACGAGGAATTCACCATACCTTTTGCTATGCTGTCCGCCTCATTATAGCTGACTTTTTAAGGCTGTATAACTCCGTAATTTATTTTGCCTTTGGAAAAATTACCTATTTGAAAATAAGCTGGCTGAAAAATATTGGCATAACAGCTTAAGGTAAATCAACAAATGAAAATCTCAGCCAAGCAATTTGTAAAAAAAAGCTAAGTTGTCTATTTGTTACTTTCTCGATATAGGGTGTGTTCGAGCTGCAGCAGTGTTACTTTTTATGACAGCGGATAAAGTTCTTCAGCAACATTTGAGCAGATGTGGCAATTTCGCGCGTTCGTTGAACGAAATGTTGACAATCTATTGATCATCTCTAGGAAATTAGCGACATTCCATCAACTAAGCAGCACTTTAGCAATACTACTGTTATTGTATGGCTGCTCAAACACACCCACATTAATTGTGCATTAAATCTAAAATATACAACTCAAAAATGACTCTGCTTGTTATGTCCGCAACATTTATTTAGTTCAAAGCCACAGCCAATAATAGCCAAAGCCATAATAATTTACAAGGGTCATCTATTCTTTCGCTGATTCAAAATCTGAACTACCAGCGCTACCGTCATCATCTCATTGTCATCATTGTCAGTAGTACCAAACTCGTGCCTGACACACAAAAATCGTTTCATTCAATAGCGCAAGTGAATGAACTACGCACTCACTACTAAGTAGCATAAAAAATTCGCTTGCAGTCATTGCGTGAATGAGCTACCATTGAGCTGACACCGCATTGGCGCTGGCGCCATGCATTTTACACCACTAAAATTGCGCCAATGACCAGGCTCATGACTTTTTTAATCCAGATGGTGAAAACGAAGCAGGAGCAAAACGTATGGTGTATTCCTGGTGCAGCCGTCCCACTCTGTGGAGAATGGACGACTCTACAATGCTCCCTCTTATTAATCTACTCTCTTTGGTAATACCAAGAGTAGAATAGATAAATATGAGAAATCGGACTTGATATATAAAATTCTATGTAATAGTGACGGGTCCCACATATGCGACAAAGTATATGTGGGGACTATTAAATCGAAACTAACAACGAGGATTTCCGGGCATAAAACGAATATTAAAAATCGCAATAACCCTAATGATGGCAAAACGGCGCTAACATAGCATTGCAGAGAAACAGGGCACTCTCCCAATTTAGAAAATGTAGAAATTCTACAGCAAGAGAGGAATTACAACAAACGCTACATATTAGAGATGCTACACATCATAAATACACCCAGCGACAAACGCATGAACTTCAAATCTGATACAATTGGTATTGCCTCTGCCTTTAGGCAGCTGATCAACAACAACAACAATAATAGATAAGAGCATCTCCCACTGTTTACCAAAGAGTTCACCTGCAGGCTGCAGCTGATATCACTTGAGCGGCGCTCACTACTCATTAGATAACTTTCTGCTTATGTTCATTTTTTGTTTAAGATAACGGTTTTGTGTTATTTACATTTTATCAAGAGAGTAGATTAATAAGAGGGAGCATTGTAGAGTCGTTCATTCTCCACAGAGTGGGACGGCTGCACCAGGAATACACCATACGTTTTGCTCCTGCTTCGTTTTCACCATCTGGATTAAAAAAGTCATGAGCCTGGTCATTCGCGCAATTTTAGTGGTGTAAAATGCATGGCGCCAGCGCCAATGCGGTGTCAGCTCAATGGTAGCTCATTCACGCAATGACTGCAAGCGAATTTTTTACGCTACTTAGTAGTGAGTGCGTAGTTCATTCACTTGCGCTATTGAATGAAACGATTTTTGTGTGTCAGGCACGAGTTTGGTACTACTGACAATGATGACAATGAGATGATGACGGTAGCGCTGGTAGTTCAGATTTTGAATCAGCGAAAGAATAGATGACCCTTGTAAATTATTATGACTTTGGCTATTATTGGCTGTGGCTTTGAACTAAATAAATGTTGCGGACATAACAAGCAGAGTCATTTTTGAGTTTTATATTTTAGATTTAATGCACAATTAATGTGGGTGTGTTTGAGCAGCCAAACAATAACAGTAGTATTGCTAAAGTGCTGCTTAGTTGATGGAATGTCGCTAATTTCCTAGAGATGATCAATAGATTGTCAACATTTCGTTCAACGAACGCGCGAAATTGCCACATCTGCTCAAATGTTGCTGAAGAACGTTATCCGCTGTCATAAAAAGTAACACTGCTGCAGCTCGAACACACCCTATATCGAGAAAGTAACAAATAGACAACTTAGCTTTTTTTTACAAATTGCTTGGCTGAGATTTTCATTTGTTGATTTACCTTAAGCTGTTATGCCAATATTTTTCAGCCAGCTTATTTTCAAATAGGTAATTTTTCCAAAGGCAAAATAAATTACGGAGTTATACAGCCTTAAAAAGTCAGCTATAGTGAGGCGGACAGCATAGCAAAAGGTATGGTGAATTCCTCGTACAGCCGGCCCACAATTTCCACAAAGCTTTAGAACTCTACAATGTACCATCTTATATTTAGAGAGTCTTTGATTTTATTGTTATTTGCTTTGCACTGTTCGTAAACTTATATTTTTGTTACACTAGTCGACATATTGCATTCAACAATGTAAGTTCTGTACTTGTGCAAATGTGTATTTTTATGATTTTAATATGTATGTTTGTTCTTTTCGTACCTAGTCCTGATGATGACTTCAGACTGAAGTCGAAATATCGACAAATTAAATAATATAATTGTATATCAAAAATTCACGTATTGTGATTTATTAAGAATATACAAATATTTGGCCTAGAGCTCGTTTATATTTAAAAAGTTATAATTCAAAGGCCGTAAACAACAAAAATAATTGCGTTACACTGTAATGACAGCCATTGGTCCGGAAAAATCCCGAGTCGCTCCGGTTCATAGAACCGGCTGCCTTGGGAAGCGAGATGGTTTGTAATTATTTTTTACATTGAAATCAAAGCACTTTCGCCAAAAAAAATTATAAGCTAGTTAGTAAGTAAATAACCATTTACTTCTAGTACTGTGAGCACATAGCTGTTTTCGATCCCTTCTAAACCAAAAGAGATACAAAAAAACTGCATATGCAGAAATGTGGGCTCTATATAGTGATAATAAAATATGCAATAAAAAAATGTGTAGAAAACACATAACTGTTTTCGTTAGCGCAGCGACGATATGAATATGTATGTGTTTAATTCGAAAATGTTAATTTTTTTTGTGACTTCATAAAAATTTAAACTGTGCCTGTGGTCCCACTCCATTGAAAAAATCATCAAATAAAACTATACCGGAGACCATACTTTAAAAAAGAAAGTAGTTGAACATGGAAGTTTTTGACTGTAATTGGGGATTTTTGAAGTTTCATACATAGTGTTGTCTTCTTCGAAACGTACCCAGATTTTCACTATCAAAAATAAAATGAAGTTATTTCGGTATGGAAATTTCTTTCACAGTAAATAAATGAATTATATAATAGTATACACCAGGGGCATGTAGTACATTTGTTTTTTATTTGAATTTTTTGTAACCTCAGAGAGCATCTTAGATATTAAGAACAAAGTTTCAGAAGTATGAATATCAAGTTTAAACTATTAACAATTTACAAGTTTGGTTATTATAGGTTCTTGTTATAGGATTTCTTCCATCTTATATATGCATATGGTGTTTTGTGAAAACACATCGCATGCAGGACGTACATTACGTATTTCGGGGTGGTCTCTGGACAAGTAAAAGTTTAAACTCTATCCAGAACGAAGTTCGGTCAGGGTGACTTGTGTCTCCCATGCTAGTCTGCTTTCTCCTTCTGCAGGGGTTGGATAGTGGATGTATATTGATAACATGGTTCACCGGGCGGGACCTAGCAAAGGTGTTCACCAATTCTGTGTGGATTAAACTTTGGGCCTCTCTATAACGCTTACGGATCTCATCTTAGGGCTTACGGAGGTGTTTCCTTATTTCTCTTAGAGGCGAGGCTAGATCAAGCAGCTATTTGTCAGGGTCTTTATCTTTTTTGCTCCACTATGTAGATGATATCCAGGCGTCTTAAGAAGACATCCCTCGGTAGTTCTGAGCGCAGCATTTTGACAGGCCTGCAGCCTTTTCCTGTGTGTGTTTTTTAGACCAGGTGACCAGACTGGTGACGCGTAGCACACGAGCGGCCGACCAATTTCTTTTCAAGTTGTTTTTCTTTATATTTTCCCCAAGTGCTGCCGGCAAGGGACTTGAGGATTTTGGTGCGGCTATGTACTATGGATACAATTTTGGGGGCATGCGCCTTAAAGGTGAGAGTGTTACCGAACGTTACCCCTAAGATAATTGGGTGACTGACAGTCGGTAGCGTAACACGATCGACGTGAAAATCCAATATTAACGTCGTATCTTCCTTTCACGTCGTAAACAGAGTGGCCGTGGATTTGGTCGGTGATAGTACGAAGCCACGCGGAGTGAAGAAATTAAAACGGCTAGCTACTTATTTAAGGAACTATCATGCAGTCGGCGGCGTATTAATGGCAGCTTTCATATGTACAAGTGTCCGGCATTTAGTTACTTTGTTGCTTTACAAATATGGGGCGATCCGGTTTTGAATTCCTGTATGGGGCGATTCGGTTTTTAACGGAGACTGTGTTTGGGTTTCGTTCACCACTAGAACCAATAGTGCTTTCTTTCTAACATGCTCAGGACGAAATTGAAGCGAGTCTATTTTAGACACAAAGTACTCTCAATATGTTTAAGTGTCCGGCTTTTATTTTTTCTACCGCACTCTTGGAGAACTGCTCGTGTAGCTTTTCTACCAAAGGCGGGGAAGATCGGGCACGTATATCCCAAAGACTATAGACCCATTAGCTTAACATCATTTCTGCTCAAAACCTTTGAGAAGCTGATATATGTGTACATAAAGTCCAACGTGGATGAAAAGCTGCTCTCCACAACACAGCATGCGTACACCAAAGGCAAGTCGGTAGACACCGCATTGCATACGGTGGTAATAGGCATATAGAAATCCCTGGAATATAAGGAATATGCTCTAGGGGTCTTCTTGGACATTGCCGGGGCTTTCAATAATGTTGCAAAATGGGCGATTATGGATGGTCTTAATTACATTAAAGTACATCCTGCCTTAATCAGATGGATCGGCTGCATGTTAAATTGCAGAAAGATTACATCACAATGGGGATTGTACGAGGCCACGAAATTAGTGGACAGGGGCACGCCGCAGGGAGGGGTGCTATCACCTCTGCTGTGGACGCTGGTCATCAACCAACTGCTCAGGCGATTCGATGAGGGACCCGTAAAACTTACGGCTTACGCAGATGACATTGCAACTGTCATAAGTGGAAAGTGTCTTCCAACGATTAGTTCTTTGAAGGATAGGACGCTACGGGATATTCATACTTGGGCATCTAATGTCGGGTTGAAAGTCATTACGGAGAAGACGTATATGGTATTGTTTACAAAGAGGTACAAGGTCCCAAATTGGACCAGGCTAAGTTAGGAGGGGTGACCTTACAGGAGAAACCTTGCACAAAATATATAGGAATCATCCTAGACAAAAAGCTGTCATAGAAGCTCAACGTGGAGGAGAGGGTCAAGAAGGCCTCAACGGCACTCTATGCATGTAAAAGAATGCTGGGGTGTACGTGGGGCCTATCGCCCTCTCTTTCTCATTGGGTTTTTACAGCGATTGTAAGCCCTATTCTATACTATGGAGTTCTTGTTTGGTGGAAAGCCACGCAAAAAACAACATACCTCAAAAAATTAGATGGGGTATGCAGACTATCGATGCTTAGCATTACGGGAGCCCTGAAAACAACCCCGATGGCTCCAATGTATGCCATTCTGCACATCCCACCTGTAGACCTGGTAGCAAAGAACAAAGCGTTAACGACCGCAACCAGGCTCGGTGCTTCGGGGCAGCTTGAGCGCCGACCATATGGCCATAGTAGTATAGCGTCATCAATCACAAGACGAACCGACTACATGATTCCCTATCTGCGCTTCGAGGGAGATTTTAAGGCCACAATAGAGGTGGACGGTTGGCGCAAATGTGCGCAAATGGCGGACGAGGCGATACATGTGTACACCGATGGTTCCATAGTAGTGGAAGGAGTAGGATCTGCGGTATACTGCGCTGATTCGGAAATAAGCAGATCCAACAGGCTGCCAGATTACTGTAGCGTTTTCCAAGCGGAAATATTAGCCGTAACCAAATCAGTAGAAACCCTGGAAGAGAATAGCTTAAGCTGCAACCGTGTTAACTTTTATATTGACAGTCAAGCAGCAATTAAGGCAATAATTTCGCATAGCACAGCATCTTAATGCGTGTTAGAGTGTAAGCAGTCTCTGGAGAGAATCGGGACAGGGAGAAGCATACATCTATATTGGTTCCCAGGGCATATGGGAATAGATGGGAATGAAAAAGCGGGCGAACTAGCTAAAAAGGGCGCATTCTTTGAAGCTCGCTCCGTAGATGTCCCAATTAGATTGGGCGAGATTAAGCGAATGCGAGAGGTGCACATGATCGACTAAGCGGGAAAGGCGTGGGTTCAAGCGCGGGGCTGTAAGGTGTCGAAGATTATGTGTAGGTCTTACAATCTTAGACTAACACAGTTGCTTCTGTCATTAAAAAGAGAGGACTGTAGACTCATGACGAGTATTCTGACTGGACACTGCCTTCTGGCATCACATGCCTTTAAATTAGGCTTGGTCAGTGATAGCAGATGTTGGAAGTGCGGGTTGGAGGAGGAAACGATCGAGCACGTTCTGTGCTCGTGCCCTGCATTTGCCAGGCTAAGACTCCAGCTATTAGGAGTGATACAGCTGTCAGATCTAGAAGCAGCAAGTGGCGTAAGTCCTAGGAATCTTCTAGTATTTGCCAAGAGGACGGAGTTATTTTATAACATAGGTCCTGGTTTTTGATAGGATTTCAGTTTGGTCGTTAAAACAAACTTCTGGTAACACTACGGACTCAATCAGTCTATGTGAGGTCCTCATGGACCGGCCAGTTCAACCTACCTACCTAGGCAAGCATGAGTGAGATAAAAGTTCTTCTGTCATGCAAAGCCTGAAGACCAAGCAATTTGTGCCTACTGCTATATGATGGGAGGCCGTCTGGCGAGTGAAGCATATGTAAAGCAATTTTTGTAAACATTTTTTGAACTTTCTCAATTTCATAGGAGTTAGATTCATAGAAATGATTCCATATTATTGAGCAATATTCAAGACCTCTTCTGACCAATGATATATAAAGTGCCTTCAACGTCATAGGGCCCTTAAAGTCACTTGTGTTACGTCTACTGAACCCAACCATTGCAACAAAGTTTGAAACAATGAAGCCAATGTGACTAGAAAAAGAGAGTTTGGAGTCAAAAATTACACCCAAGTCCTTACTCTATTGACAACGATTAAGAGATTTAGCTTGTAGATAAAGTATGTGGCAGTTGTCTTTTTGGAATAAGACACAACACGGCATTTGTTTGAATTTAAAAATAAATTATTGTCTGCGCACCATCCGGCAAAAGAGTCCAGATCAGAACCATTAGAAATAATTTGACAAATAAATAGTATTTTTTGTGAAATATATAGGTTTAGTTGTATCTTTCAATCATTAAAAGGGAGGAGTAATAGGCAAACATATTGAGTAAAAAGTGCTAAGTCGGGAGAAAAAATTTGTTTTGTGTGCGGAAATTGTGCTAAGTCATAAAATAGCTGCTGGGTTAGCATACATGATTTTTATTTATCTTTTTCAAAGCTTCTACACTCAAAAGTATTGCAACTAAGATATCCTCATTCACAGTTTTGAAAAAAAATGTTTTTTTCAAAAATTATTCATTTTTTTTCGTCTCCTGTAAAATTTGTAAAAACTGACTTAGCACAGTTTCACATTAAGCTAACGATATGTAATACTCCTATATTGCTAATAGAAAATGCTCGCAATGTGTTTTGAATTCGAAATCAAAACAGGACAGCCTATGACAAGAAAAAATTTAAATTTAGGTACATTCGATTATTGAATACAAAAACAAAAACGTTTAAACAGCAATATATCGGCACTCTGATGTTTGGGAATGTACCTAGCCTTTTGTAGCAATATAGGAGTATTACATACATATATGGTATAATATTATAGGCTTGAAGTTTAAATAGAACCAAATAACTAAAGAATCTAGATCTGATTGTATCAAATTTCTTTCTTCACACGACAAATATCATTTAAAAAGGTTTACGTCAAAAACAAAATTTGCTGCATGAAATCAGTGTTGGGTAACAAAAAAAAAAAACCGAAACAATCACGGGCAAGCGCCAAATAAACAAATATTTTTCAGGTTTTTCAGTTGTTTTACTCATTTAAATTCATAACTAGAGCGCTCAACCAAACACTTTAAGCACTTTTCTTTCTGTTTTGCACGGAGTCATAGGCACAGATACAAATTTATACTTCAAATATAAACAAATATTGTCATCGCAATCCCATATGCCCTTACATATAATTACGATTCAATTGAAAGTGCCTGAAATTCAATGAAAAGTGTAAAGAAAAAGCCCTGTCATATTGTAACGAATTTTGGAAAATCGTGGTTATTGTACACCTCCTGCTAACGAATCGAATCGCTGAACTGTTGAGTAAATAACTCCAATATTCAATAATGCAAAATGATCTTTATTAGACTACTTTGAGAGTACTTCACAATAACACTTATACTTCACAACCAAAAGCGTGCTTAAACCCAAACTGATTACTGATTCCTCAGCTTGCGCAGCTTTGATACTCTCAGTTTTCTCGTTCATCCATTTCTTCTAAGGTCTAGTCATTTCGCGAAACTTGTTTCCAGAACAATTGTATCCCTTGCTTGGTTATTAGCTATATACATTATGAGGTGGGTTTGGTCAAAGGCTGAGGTATGCTCAAGTCAATCCAGAGTCGGATGGAGGTCCCACTTCCCCCACCTAAATAAATACACAGTAAATTAGTGTTTTGATTTCGAACACACACACACACACGCTAAAATATCCATAACCTTGAATCCAGGAGAGAGAGAGAGAGAGAGAGAGATGCTCACTAGGTAGTGTCGCTGACAATATAGTGTAACCCAAGGACGACGGCTCTCCACAGAGAGAGGGAGATAAAGTGCTAGCTAAGCGGTGGCTGAGATGGTGAAGACGACGGTGGCTCTCGCTAAGGGGTGCTAACGGCGGTAGTAATGACGGCGGTAGTTAGGATCACGCCCGAAGAGAGAGTACTGAGTGACGGTGGCTCTCACCAAATAGCTACGACGACGGTGGTGGCTAGACTTCGGGATGGGATGTCAAAGGATCGGGATGGCGATGATGTTGTACCTACGGCGAAGTGTCTATTAGTATGAGGCTAACTAACTACAATATATTGGCTCGGGTATTCGGCTAGGGTAGTAGGGGAGTTTGTCCCGCCGCAGGCGTTGGGAAGTGTTCCCCTCTTACCTGAGCCATGCATCCGTGCATTACCCTTCCTCTGAGCAATAGGGGGGGTGAATCCCGTCTTACTCAGAGGAGATGATAACAAAATATTAGGGTTGCCCAATAGGCCGCGGGGGGGAAGTACCATCGGCAGAACCGACCTTGTAACTTTACCCCCCCTCGACACAAAGGGAGTCCCTGGAATATGGGTAAGGCTGCCCAATAGGCCTGGGGGGAAGTACCATCGGCAGAACCGACCTTGTAACTTTACCCCCCGTCGACCCAAAGGGAGCCCCTACAATGTATTTATATTGGCTCGGGCAGTCTGCCAGGGTAGTGGGGAAATCCGCCGGGTTTCCTTCCTACCCGAGAAGGCTGCTCGTGCATTACCTTTCCGATGAGTAATAAGGGGTGTAAATCCCGTCTTACTCACCGGAAATGTGGGTAAACCTGCGGGGTGTCCGATAAGCAGGGGGGGGCGTACCATCGGTGGAACCGACCTTGTAACGCACCCTCCTAACCCAAAGGGCACCCCTTGTCGACCGCCAGTGGCGGCCGACACGCACTTCACTTACCTACGGCGAAGTGTGCCTGGTGTATTCCGGCCAATCATTTTATTCATAGGTAACTATGAACACGTTGGGAATTATGCTCGCATTGTCGCGCACAGCGCGCCACGAATGAAAATTCCCAAGCATTGTGCGTTCACCATCTCTGGCTTGTTTGTGCTTGCGCGATGGTTGTTGGGCCGGTATGTATGTATATATGTATGTCGGTACATACACTACTAGGGGTGGGCAGTAAATGGAAAATATGATGTTAGGGGTGGGCGCTAAATAGGAAATAGATATTGTGGCGTAGCATTTGCTACGTTACAACATGTATACCTATTTGTAGTTTATGTTTCTCTTATAGCCATATGCGTGTGTATGGGTGAGTAACTACTTCTGCTGATGACTACATGTGTTTGCGTGAGTAATCTCTTCGTCGCCTTCTATATATGTGTGTAAATGATGATTAATGTGTTTGTGTAGCTTGATTTAATGTTTTTGTTTTTGTGCATTTATTTAATAACAGCTTAGTGATGTTTAACTTCGCCACACTGCCCTCCACATAAGTCGGATCGTCCCGATGAGACGCATTTCCTAATCTAAATGCTGCCCGCCTTTACAAATGAACCACTTTAATTTTGGTTCGTGATTTGCCAATGGTTTGTATGCGGTAAACTACAACGTTGATCCGTTTTACAACTTTGTATGGGCCTTCCCAGTTACACTGAAACTTCGGAGACAAACCTTTCTTTCGTTGTGGTTTGTATAACAGTACCAAATCTCCTCCCCGAAAACCTTCCGATTTAATTGCTTTATGGTATCTGGCTTTCATCTTGTCACTCATAATATTGGTTCGTTTTCTTACAAGATCGTGTATTTCCCTCATCTCCTCCACCAAGACACCAGTGGATTTCTTGGCATTTCTTTCCGCATCGGCTTCTATCACAAACTTCAAATTAGCTGGCATTCGAAAGTCATTGCTAAAAATTACCTTTGCGGAAGTTTTGCACGTTGTCTCATGCACTGCCGATCGGTAAGCCATCAAGAATAATGATATGTGTGTATCCCACTCTTTGTGGACCTTCTCGACTACTTTCCTTGAGTGCTCCTCCAAGGTTCTATTGAAACGTTCCACCAAACCATCGGACTGAGCATGTAATGCAGTTGTCCGCATTTTTCGAATGCCCAACTTCTTACACATTTCTTGGAACACAGCTGATTCAGAATGCCTTGGTAAGAATGTAACTCCATTGGTACACCATACCTTGCAACCCAATTCTTTATAAACACTTCTGCTACTGTTTCCGCTTCTTCATTTGGGATTGGGTATATCTCTGGCCATTTGCTAAAAGAATGCATAACCACCAGTACATATTTGTTTCCGCGGTTGTTAGTAGGAAATGGACCTGCGACATCCATGGCGATCCTTTCAAATGGCGCACCTGAGTTATATTGCTTCATCTGGCCATGACTTCGGGTTTGGGCCCTTTCGCTCTGCTGCAAACCTCGCAGTTGGCAATCCACTCAGTGACCGACTGACGCTAACCAACCCAATAGAATCTCTGCTTATTTTCGCGAGGGTCTTCGTGATTTCCAGATGACCTCCACTTGGACCATTATGTAGCTCGTTGAGAACGTCAGGAAAGCTTTTCCTGGGAACAACTATCAGTTTCCTTTTACACTAACCATCTTCACTCTCCCATACTCGATGCAAGTAACCGGATATCAACTCTAAACTGTTCCACTGTACCCAATATGACTTCGCAATAGGAGTCTCTGCTGACATCTCTATTTTTGGTATTTCGTTTCGTTCCAGCTCCTGTATAACATGTGACAGATCTGTATATTCTAGATTACACTTCCTTAGTTGTTCCTTGTCCCATTCATCCCTACACGTTATAGTCATTATCCGGACATCTATAATGTCTTCTTTAGCATCAGCCTTTGAACAGTGTTTGCATTCCAAACTATTGACACCAATTGTAACGAATTTTGGGAAATCCTGGTTATTGCAGACCTCCTGCTAACGTTGGAATCGCTAAACTGTTGAATAAATAACTCCAATATTCAGTAATGCAAAATGGTCTTTATTAGACTACTATGAGAGTATTTCATAATAACACTTATACTTCACAAGCGTGCTTAAATCAAAATTGATTACTGATTCCTCAGCTTGCTTTGCTTTTATACTCTCAGTTCTTCTCGTTCATCCATTTCTCCTAAGGTCTAGTCATTTCGCGAAACTGTTTCCAGAACAATTGTATCCCTTGCTTGGTTATTAGCTATATCTGTACATGTATACCACTGCTGTCCATCCCATAAATCAATTGATCACACGTATTCTTATGCGGCAGTTACCCACCGACGTGTGCCGTACGTACGGACGTTTGTCGTACGAAACACGTTCGACCGAACCCTCAAGCCCGTAGGAATCAATGTGTGCGTCTGTGTACATGTACATAATATATTTGTATGTGTATTGTTTACAGCAAAGCACTGTTGTCATTGACCAGTTTGCATGCATGCTTTTGCAAACATCAACTTTTGGAATTACCATTTTTCATTGTGCAAATGGCAGAAACAAATAATGAATAACAATTTCTAGTTCATTTATTTGTAACCTCCAATTTTATATAATAATTTTAGGATATTTCAACAATATTTTAAACAATCATTAGGCCTTTTTGTATAACAACTGCAATTGGTCCAAACATAGCACACAAAAGTTTACTAGGCAACTCTGTCTTGTGAGAGAGCGATCAGCTGACAAGTTCTACGGAAAAAATCAAAATTGTTTTGATTTCTACGTTCCGGGCTACGTACGTGCGTGCGTTATACGTTGGTGAGTTTTCGTTTACATTGCACACTCATAAGTTAGGTCGTGTCAGCTGACACGTTTTTTCTACGTACGTTCGTGTGTAACTGCCGCTTTATGCCTTGATACCCCTCCTAACTTAGGCCTGATCCAATTTGGGACCATGTACCTCTTTGTAAACAAGACCATATCCGTCTTCTCCGCATTGACTTTCAACCGACATTAGATGCACAGGTATGAATATCCCGAAGCGCCCGATCCATCAAACAACTAATCGTTGGAAGACACTTTCCACTTATGACAGTTGCAATGTCATCTGCGTAAGCCGTAAGTTTTACGGGTCCCTCATCGAATCGCCTGAGCAGTTGGTTGATGACCAACGTCCACAGCAGAGGTGATAGCACCCCTCCATGTGGCGTGCCCCTGTCTACTGCTTTCGTGGCATCGTACAATCTCCATTGTGATGTAACCTTTCTGCAATTTAACATGCAGCCGATCCATCTGATTAAGTCAGGATGTACTTTAATGTAATTAAGACCATCCATAATCGCCCATTTAGAAACATTATTGAAAGCCCCGGCAATGTCCAAGAAGACTCCTAGAGCATACTCCTTATATTCCAGGGATTTCTCTATGCTTATTACCACCCTATGCAATGCGGTGTCTACCGACTTGCCTTTGGTGTACGCATGATGTGTTGTGGAGAGCAGCTTTTCATCCACGACGGACTTTATGTACACATCTATCAGCCTTTCAAAGGTTTTGAGCATAAATGATGTTAAGCTAATGGGTCTATAGTCTTTGGGATATACGTGACCGATCTTCCCCACCTTTGGTTGGAAAGCTACACGAGCAGTTCTCCAAGAGTGCGGTACATGATTCAGCCTTATGCACACATCGAATATTATTTTAAGCCATTCCACGACCGCCATACTTGAAACTTGTATCATGGCCGGGAATATACCGTCTGGGCCCGGCGATTTAAACTTAGAAAACGTTTTCACTGCCCATTCTATCGTGGTATCGGTCACCAAGCCCGGCACTACTAGCTCCGTGATCGAAATGTGAGTGATGTCTGCTGGCTCTTCTAAACCGTCTGCCGATGGGAAATGTGTGTCGAGAAGCACCTCAAGGGATTCCTCACTATTACGTGACCATTCCCCGTTCTCTTCCTTTATTAGGCCCTGAACTATGTTTCCCCTTGCTAGGACTATTTCAACCGTGCTGTTTCGCTGGAGCATTCTATGTCCGCACAGAAGCTTTTCCATGAGTTTATCTTCGCCCTGGTAATTTCACACTTGCAGATAGTCAGGTATTATATGAAGAAAAGAAGTCAGAATTTTTGGAAAAATTCAAAGGGTGGTTGGCTAAAGTAGAAAATGAGCAAGTTGTCAAGCAATCAAATAGAAAAATGAAAACTGAATTATCTTCCATGATCAGCTTAAAAATAAAAATAAATGTAAGGCGCGATAACTTCCGAAGAGATCTAAGGCCGAGCTTCTCTTCCAATTTGCGTCGTGCTCCTCTTGATTTTCCCTACAAATTGGCCGGACGGGATCTACATGATTTTATGCCGACTCCGAACGGCATCTGCAAGGCAGATGAGTTTTCACTGAGAGCTTTTCATGGCAGAAATACACCCGGAGGGCTTGCCAAACACTGCCGAGGAGCGACCCCGCTTAGAAAAATTTCCTTCTAATTGAAAAACCTTATTTCTAAAATTTTTGATGTTGCTTTGCCCGGGGTTTGAACCCAGGGCACCCGGTGTGGTAGGCGGAGCACGCTACCATCACACCATGGTGGCCGCCGTGATCAGCTTAGACATTGCTTAATAAGGCCGGCCTTTTATAGATGGTGTTTTTGTTAAAATCATTTGCTTAAAAAAATTTTCAAAAAATGAATCTTGATACAGAACTAGTTAAAAATATACCCATATCTCGCCAAACAGTAGCCCGACGAATTGGTGAACTGGGAATACACATTCAATCTGCAATAAAGAAAAAAATTAATTATTGCCAATTTTTTTCTCTGTGCTTGGACGAAACCACCGATATTAATGATTTATGTCAACTGGCGATATGTGTTCGGACAGTTAACGTAAATTATGAAATAGCTGAAACAATGTTTTCTCTTGAAACATTCTGTGTTAATGTGACAGGAAAGATCTTGTTCGACGTAGTAAACGAAAAGGTTTTTTCAGTTTTCGATGGAAACCAATTTGCAGGAGTATGTACGGATGGGGCAAACGTTATGACCCGCAAGAATGAAGGCTTCATAGGCCAATTGAATAAAAATGGAATTTCTGGAAGACATTTTCATTGCATTATTCATCAAGTTGCACTCGCTTCAAAAATTTTGAGCGGTCATCCTGTCATGAAACATGCAGAACAGATTATTTATTATATTAGAACAATGAAATAGGGGGAGGGCACCATTCCCTCACCCACAGAATGTTTGTAAATTTTTTTAAAATCAACTTCTACTCGGCATGATGACCTAAAAATGTTTACAGGCATTCATTGGCTAAGTCGTGGTGATAGTCTCAACAGGTTATTTGGGTTGAGGGAAGAAGTTTCGCAATTTCTTGAAATTAATTGTAACGAAGACGCCCTTTTTCGATCTTTAAAAGATGACAATTTTATTTTGGGTTTAGCATTTTTGGCTGATGTCTCCTTTTTTTAACTAACTTAATATAAAACTTCAAGGAAAAGAAACAAGGAAAAGAAACAAAAATGTGCATCAATTCCAAACGGAACTTTTTTTGATTTTAAGGGAACTTCAATCTGGCGATTATACCCATTTTCCGAAAACTTCGGTTATTATTAAGAAACATGCGGGTGTTAAGCCGAGTAATCATATTGCAATTCTCGAAAAATTGTTTAACAATTTTGAAGACAAATTTCAGGATTTTGTTTATTTTCAGCCATTTCTGGACATCTTTGAAAACCCCTTCAAATGCGATATAAGTATGATTGTGAAATTCAGTCCAAGCTAATCATCTTACGAAGCGAAAACATTTCACCACACGGAGATAATATTGAATTCTGGAAAAATTTAGAAGAATCATCATATCCAATATTGAAAAGAATATCTTTTCAGTGCCTATCACTATTTCCCACAACATATTTTTGTGAGAAAATTTTTTCGGACTTAAATTCATTTACTTCAAGCAGCGCAACACTTTAACATCAAGTCATTTATCGAATGTATTGATATTGAAGATTTTATTAAAGATATAATATAGTTTTACAAAAAAAAATATATATAAGGAGTTATATAAATATATCATCACGAAAAAAAATCAAATTGAATTTTTTTATTTATTTTTATTTATTTAAAGTTTCGTAATAACAACCGAAATTTCTCTCTTTCTCGCTGTGATCTTTGAGTCAAACGCAAGTTGATGGTTGATGCAAAATGCCTATAAAATTTTATTTTTGTTCAGTTGACCCACAAAACATTTATTTTACCAGTTATAATATTTTCCCATCAGTCCACACACTTATAAAAATTAATTTGCATTAAATCATTAAATCATTAACCTCAGTAATACAAGAATTTTATCAAATACAAAACCCTTATTTAAAAATGTGCAGGCTTAACAAGTAACACACATGAATTTTTTATTTGAAAGTCTAACACGTTCCAAATTTTCTACTCCAATCCAATATGCTGTTATTTGGGTTTAAATTTCCTACTGGGCTGCTCCCATTCTCTCGTTCTCACTCACACGCTCACATTTTTCGTTTTGAACACCACTGATGTATACCTATTTATAGTTTATGTTTCTCTTATAGCCATATGCGTGTGTATAGGTGAGTATCTACTTCTGCTGATAACTACATGTGTGTGCGTGAGTAATCTCTTCGTCGCCTTCTATATATGTGTGTAAATGATGACTAATGTGTTTATGTAGCTTGCTATAATGTTTTTTTTGTTGTACATTTATTTAAGTGATGCTAAACTTCGCCACAATATGTAGCTCACGCACTTGGGTATGAAAAATATACTTACACTAACAAATTGACAACTAAAAGTTATTCAAAAATTGTATTTCACTGAAAAAAATTGGAAGTCAAAATTGATTCATAAAGAAAATTAAAAAGGAACCGAACAAATGAATCGCGGAACCCCATTATATCTGAGACCTGTTAAATAATGATTACTAATGGTAATGATTACCCGTTGAATTAATTATTTTATTTAAAAGCCATTTAGTGATTACTTGCCATTATTTCCTATTTAATGATTACTTTCCATTTAATTTAAAAAATAATCAAAAAAAACAATTATGATTTTTACGATTTTTTTTTTTTTTTTGATTACTTTTCCGCTTTGTGGAAAGAAAAATTCTCGTTTGTTGCATGCATGGGATAATTTCTGCAAACAAGTACATTTTAGGATGCAATAGTAATTCGTAAGCGCTTATCTAGGCGTATATATACTTGCAACATATAGGGCGAATAGTATATGAGCGTTGATTTAGACATATTCTGAGCTATGTATATACACATGTGCATAATTTACCACGCTCATTATATTAAATAACGTGGGATCGAAAACGGCGATTTGTCTAATTGTCCAGACAATATGTAAAAAAATGTTCGGCTTATAGGGTGGCGTCCAAAAGCTTTCATTTAGCAACGATCCTCTATGGTTTCATTCTTAAGTCCAGCCAATTTTGTTATATCCAAAATTAATATATCCGCAATTTTGGATTAAGTTATGGCTATGCACTGATTATTTTGTAATCAAAATTTATCATTTTGCTAGCTTTATTTTAGTAATATTGGTTTTATGTCATCGCCACCGTGTGAGTGTTCTTCGTCCCACACTTTTAGAGAGCTTTAGCATAAATAAGGATTTTTGTTTTTCGTGGCCATTATAAGTGACAAATAGAGTGAACGGATTTGCCTCTTGTTGTTGTTGTTGTAGCGATAAGGTTGCTCCCCGAAGGCTTTGGGGAGTGTTATCGATGTGATGGTCCTTTGCCGGATACAGATCCGGTACCACAGCACCATTAAGGTACTAGGTAATCTCGGGAACGATTTATGTGGCCACATTACCCCTTCATTCCATCACCTCCCTCCCCACCCCCAAGTTCCATGAGGAGCTTGGGGTCGCCAGAGCCACGTCTGTTAGTGAAACAGGATTCGCCGGGTTTGCCTCTTCCTCTAGCTCTATTCGAATGTACACCGACATGAGGTCTAGGGTTGTGAAAAACCTCTTTCTCGAGAGTTTTGCCAATACCGCTTCCACGGTGAGCATCAACCATCAGACCTATTCTGCATTTCGACTTGGATTGGAATTTTTTCGATTTGGCAATTTTAGTATTCTGTGTTCCAATCTCTTTTAATCCAACTTCGCATCGTTCGATTTTTTGTATTCTGCATTTCGATCGTAGTTCCGTTTTTCTAAGTTGCAAATTAGTTGGCGGAAAAATATTTTATTTTTATTTTTTTATTAATTTATAACAGAATTTTAACAAAAATGTAAGTAACACTTGTTAAGAAACGTAGAAGGCTTGATGATGATTGTTTTTTATATGTTTCCAGGTCAAAAACAACATGTCGATGTCGAAGTCCTTGGACTTATTTGCCCCGCAAAAGTATCTAACACATACTTGAAAGCATCCTTGTTAAGTCGATAGGTTTTGAACCTAAATAAGAAAATAAGTCATTAAACTTTACCACTTTTAAGTTCAATTTCTTACAACTCGTCACTCATCTCAAATGGATTACACAAATCTCGCAATATCTGCCTTTCCATTCTCGCCTGGCAATTTTCGTATGTGTTGCTTTCCAACTCCATAAATAATGCCGCGGCTATTGATTCCATTATCATAGACAGCTATAATTTGTGTCTGTTCGTTGGGTTCAGTTATATGCCAAAGCAAGCTGTCGGCATAGAGGAAGGTGAAGCGAAAACGTAAACAATCCTTGCGGAAAGAATAAATAAACCTTTATAAAGTATTTTAGGACAGTGCAATGAAATTAGCATCCTTAAAATTCAGAAAATGTCAACTATATTCGTGCAGGAATCCGTTTTAACAAAACTTCGTGGCCACGGCAGGGAATTGGCCAAAAGAACGATAAAAACACACTTACAATTATGAAAGCACTTCACGGAAAAAAAATATAACACTGCGGCAATATATTCTATTGCTTTCTTTTGTACAAAATGGCGTGGATAATAAAATATAAACGTTTTTCAGTGTTTTTTACAAATTTTCTTTAATTTATTTTGTTCCAATGTCCACACATTCCGTACCAACAGCTGATTTCGAAAAAATCATTTGCTCTTCCTCTTCTCTTTACGATTCCATCGTAATGCAGAATACCAAACTTCGATTAAAGGGAGCGTAGAACGGGAACGTAATCGAAATACAGAATAGGGGTGCATGGCTGCTTTTCTGTAATTGCTTTTAACTCGCGGAAGTCAACACACAACCGCTCTTCTCCATTCTGTTTCCGCACTAAAACATTTGGCGATGCATACAGGGAATTCGACTTACGTATGATATCTAATTCCAGTAATTCCGTAATGATTCCCTCTACAATGATTTGCTTTGGAATAGGGATATTATATGGCTTCTTATAAATTGGTTTTGGTGAAGTAACCTTTATTTCCATCTGAAAGCATTAAGACTTGCCCAACTCCTAAAGCTTCCCCCCAAAACAATCATTTACCAAGCCAACAAGATCCTCTTCCATACCGGCTTGTAGTTCACTGCCGATGCCCAAATCATTCTTATCAATCGTCATAGTACTACAACAACCGCCCTCGATAATCACCTTTCCTTTTGACAGCACATCGATTCCGACAATGGCCTCATATGCCATAAGCGGATCATCCACTAACATTTCAACAAATTTCGTCCCTTAGTCCATTTTAATTTTTGTTATTAATTTCTCTCAACAAATAGTTTCGCTCCCTGCAAACTCGACCAACCTCTCTTTACATGTAACAAAATTCAACTCGCATTGCATAGCAATGGATCGTTTTATCACTGATTTGCAAGTGCCTGAATCAATGAGTCCCTTGCACTTTTCTTCGTCATTTCCACTATGAAGATATGCACAGCTCTGTACATAAATTACTTTAAGTCACCTTGCTAATCGGCGCCATTGATTCTTCATCCTCAACTTGTATTTCTTCTGTCAACTGACTTATATATACAGTTGGTTTCATTTTACGCTTGTTTTGAAGCAAATATGGCCAATTGCCTTCTTGTCTACGTCATTCGAATTATTTAATGACACCAATGATTCATGTTCGTCGATAAGTTGGAAAACAATTGCAGTAATTCGGTACATTTCGAGAACAAAATTTAAGCTTACTGAGAGCTGCAAAAGTGTACAAGTTTCTTAACTGCTCTATTATTTAAACAAATTTCACTGATGAATATGAACTGTCACGCGGATCAAACTCTAGCATTATCGCTGCTACTTCGTTTGGTGTGTATCTCGCTCTTATGTATGTTCTATGTTTCATTAACGATGGATAACGAATGTCTGCTGTTAACACGTTCGGCTGCTGTACGAATGGTTTTATTTGTATTCGCTCTGTATTTTCATGTAATGATGAAGTGGTATTTATATGTATGCGTTGTATATTGGTGTAAGCGGCATCCTCGAGGGTGTTGACACAAACGATGCCAGCTGAGGCTGCGTTGACGGTACTGCATACATTTGTGTTGTGAACGACTGCGACGCAAATACTATGTTGTCGAATACAGGTATCGTCAGAAATGTAGGCGTTACTGGTGTGTATGTGTTTGGTGGCGCATGTACCCCATTTTGTTGTACAGGGAACGATGTGGTCGGTGGGTATGGCTACGAAATTTCTGGAAACGATTTCTGCACTACTGGCGGGTCTATCTACTTATATGCCGAGACTGATGGCTGCGGAATAAGTAATGAGGCAATTCCATTTTTATATGTACATACCGTGGTCCCTGGTGTGTTCAGCATCGATGAACGAAAGGTCTGTACTTGGGTGGTCAATATTTCCACAGCGCTGCACGAGCTACTCACCAGTGCCTCAAAATGCTTCCTGACTTCAACATCTTTACTCGTTGATGCATCACTCCTCTCATGACCTGCACTACCATTCTGCTATTACTGTCTGGACAACTCCATTCACCGCTTGCTGGTCTAACTCCTGCAGTCTGCCAATTAATTCCGTATTTTTTCCAATTGTATTCTGCTATAACTTCTGCAGCACATCTTTAAGCTGCACAATTGAAAGATCAATTAGACTCATGACCACTTCTGAGAATCTGTCTCCACAAGACAGATTTAAAATAAAACAAGTGTTTATTCTTCAACTTCAGAAATTCAATTGAATAAACGTGTTAGAAAAAGATGATGCAATATCAAAGAGGATAGATATAATAAGAGCCGTCACTCGTTATTTTTTGGGCATTTACTCGATGTAAACTCTGAGGTAGTCGCTACTTTTTTTTTGGGAGAGATGTTTATAAACGTCTTCTATACATTTTCATGGTGTATTTGTGTTTATTTTTCCGACCGTATTTAATTAATTATTTGATTCTCTTTCCAAAAATCACGTTTGCATAAAGTGTCAACACCGCATGGATAAATGGGAGGCAATTCAAAAATGTCCCTCATAAAATAAAAGCAGCGACTACCCAACAGTTTACATCGAGTAAATGCCTAAAAAATAACGAGTGACGGCTCTTATTATATCTATCCTCTTTGGCAATATATGATGAAATTAATATTCAGGTGTTCTCTTCCCGTTGATGTTTTCCCATATTCTGACAAATTCGGCATGCATAATTTACATTTAGAAATATAATAACTATGTAAGCCACTACCAGAAAATTGTAGACAAAAACATAAACATAACTTTGTATTCCCCAAAAGATTATAGACAAAATTTTTCAGAAAATTTAATTTTTTGAGGAAATTTGTAGGAAAAATGTAGCAATAAAAATTTAGTACTTATGTAGTACAAGTAAATACTGGCAAATAGAGCTGCCGAAAAAGTGAGGTTATGTTGTTGAAATCACCTTTATTATTTCATCATGATGCAATAGCTTTCAATATCGAAAATGAATTATGAACACATACATACATTTAAGGAGAGCACAAATTAGGAGGGATGAGAGGAAGAATGATAAATAATACGACAAATAGAATGGTAGCTATCTGGTGATGACAATTGCATGCAGATATTGGCGCCTTCGTTAGTGCGATTACCCTTCACTTCGTTGATTTCTTAAAAGAGATACATTTTTTCGAATTGGATGGCAAATTACTAAAGTTTGATATTTTTGATTGCTTTCGTTTCTTTGTGTGAACTTGCTGTGTTGGATAAAGTATGGCTAAAGCTTTCGGAAGAGATTTTAGGTCAAGCTTCTCTTTCAATTTACTCATAGTTCGCATAGACTTTACTTGACTTGGAAACTTAGCCTTTATTATACTCCACTTGTATATACGATCTGCATTGTACTTTATTTTTTCCAAAATAAAAGAAAAACGCAAATAAACATATATGCTTTAGAATGTATGCCAACATTATTAAAGAAAAATGAAAATAATGTTTAAAAGCATAAATGGCATAGAAAAATGCCGACGCTTCTTAACACTTACGTAGAAAATCAAAAGTCAATGGACTTCTAAGTCAACTCAAGTATTTCTAGGAGTTGGGTAATCAGTTATGTTTAAGGCTATGTAAGTTTGAGTAAGGGGCGCTTTTGTATATTTGTTTAGGATATTAATAGCTAAAGGTAAATGTTTGAGAACTAAGTTTAGTGGGCAGTTTGTAATTTGATACAAAAACCTTTTAGATATTTAAAATTTTAATTTGTATTATTTCAAATACAAAAAAAAAATGCAAGTGTACATACAATTTTTTACATGTATTGGATTAGGAATTCAATATTTACTGCGTTTGAAAAATATTTTATATTCTTAATAAAGTTTGACACACTGACAGTCACTACGTAGAGCTGCCAAGTAAATATAACTGCACGTATGTCTATAAAGCTATCAAGGAGCAGTTAAACTAGCAGCGCTGCAAGCAAAACTGCTGCACGTGTAATTTGGGCACACAATTGCTGCTAACATTTACGAGGTATAACCGTCCTCCCTTCTGGTCGACCAAGTAAAATATTCCCATATGTTTTTGTTTGAGAAAAAACATAAATATGTAGTATGCACTCATATATGTAATACTCCTATATTGTTAATAGAAAATGCTCGCAGTGAGTTTTGAATGCGAATTCAAAACAAGACAGCCTACAAAATTTTGTGATTGTAGTCGCATAAGTGTGACACGAAAAATTAAAATTTAGGTACATTCGATTATTGAATACAAAAACAAATGCATTTAAACAGCAATATATCGGCATTCTGATGTTTGTGAGTGTACATATGTATATGTTTTTTCATTGCTTAAAAACGTCAATGTCAAAGACGGTTATACCTTGTAGGTGTTTTGATCATGGCTGCTACCATTCTCGAAATAATTAAACATCTGCAAAAAAACTAACTTTCATGTTTACTAGTAGAAGAATTCAATGATCAAAAAAAGGATGTTAATTAAGAACAACATTAACCCACCAGGGCGAGCCGCCATCTGTTTCATTTATACTTTGTAAATCACTCCCGGGTGGCGGAGCACGCTAACAATACACCACGGCAGCCGTCCATAAAAAGAATTTACGCAAATAATAGCAGTGAAACGTAAATGACGCTGGATTTGGCGTGCAGTGATTTTTTCAATATGTACATGTTTAAGATAATAATTCTTATTTCCAATATTTTGTAAATTAATACTAGCAAATCTTTTTAAATCAGTTCATAACTAAAAATGGAGATTTGTGAACTTCCTTCGGACCTTGCGGAATTCGAATGAATTTCTTTAATATTAATTCCCAATTAACGCTAAATGTTGTTTATACAAAATATGAGGAAAACTGTCCTCTTACTATTTTTATACTCAGCTGAGCAGAGCTCACAGAGTATATTAACTTTGTTCGCATAACGGTAATCCGTAACGGCATAAACTAATCGAAATAGATATAGATTTCTATATATCAAGGTGATCTTGGCGAAAAAAAAAATTATTTACCCACGTCCGTCCGTCCGTAAACACGATTACTTGAGTAAATTTTAAGGTATCTTGATGAAATATGGTAAGTAGGTTCCTGAGCACTCATCTCAGATCGCTATTTAAAATGAAAAAATCGGACGCCCACTTTTTCGATATCGAAAATTTCAAAAAAACCGAAAAAGTGCGATAATTCATTACCAAAGATGGGTAAAGCGATGAAACTTGGTAGGTGGCTTGACCTTATAACGAAGAATAGAAAATTAGTAAAATTTTGGGCAATGGGCGTGGCATCGCCTACTTTTAAAAGAAGGCGCCCATGCGCCGACAGAGGAGAAAGACGATGAGGTGAAAGACACTTTTTATGAGCAATTAGAACGCACATACGAGCGCTGCCCCCGTCACGATATAAAAGTCGTGCTTGGTGACTTTAACGCCATGGTGGACAAAGAAGGTGTTTTTGGCCCTACATTCGGAAAGTTCAGCCTAACGGACTAAGGCTGATTGATTGATTGACTTTCATGCATAAAAAGATACATCAACCTACATGGCTGTCTCCTGATCGAAATACTCGCAATCAGATCGATCACGTTGTGATAGACGGACGGCATGCCTCCAGTGGTTTAGATGTGCGCACGATCCGAGGACCTAACATCGACTCGGACCATTATCTCGTTGCAGCCAAAATACGCACCCGCCTCAACGCGGCTAAAACCAAGGAACAAACAACACAAGGAAAGCTAGACGTCGAAAAGCTTCAATCACAACAGACTGCCAATGATTTCGCAACTCGACTCTCACACCTGCTCTCTGAGAGCACAACTCACCCTGAAGGAATACAGGAGCATATTTCCAAAGCACTTCGTACTGCCGCCGAGGAAAAATTGGTTACCGGCGACCACGAAAAAACAACTGGTACGATGAAGAATGCGCGTTGCAACTGAAAGAAAAGACGCTGCCTACAGGGCTACGTTAAAAGCGAGCGCTACAAGAGGAGTGTGCGAACGCTATCGTGAGTTGAAATAGGAAGCGAAACGCCTTTTCAGGAAGAAAAAAGCATAAGCAGAAAGGCGTGAGTGCGAGGAGCTTGAGCTGCTAGCCACCAGGAATAACGCCCGAAAATATTACCAAAAAATACGGCGACAGACGGAAAGTTTTAAGACCGGGGCAAACTCCTGTAGGAACGATAACGGCGACCTTATAACTGATGTCCAGAGAGTGCTTAGATTATGGAGGGAACACTTCTCTGTTCTCCTAAATGGAGGCAGCAATTCACCGCGCAGAGATGAAGAAGCCGATCCCGTTCAAGTACGGCGGCGAGGAGTTGGTAAGGCGCATGCAGCAGCTTCTTAGCAAAATATGGGCGGAAGAGTGCATGCCCGACGGTTGGAATCTAAGTGTTCTTTGCCCAGTCCACAAGAAGGGGGATACTGCAAAATACACCAACAATCGTGGAATCAGCCTTCTTAATATCGCATATAAGGTCCTTTCAAGTGTATTGTGCGAAAGATTGAAGCCCACCGTGAACCGGCTGATTGGACCTTATCAGTGCGGCTTCAGACCTGGTAAATCTACCATCGACCAGATTTGCACAATGCGCCAAATCTTGGACAAAATCCGTGAAAAAAGAACACACATCACCTTTTCGTCGACTTTAAAGCCGCCTTCGACAGCACGAAAAGGAGCTGCCTATATGCCGCTATGTCTGAATTTGGTTTCCCCGCAAAACTTATACGGCTGTGCAAAATGACTTTGAGCAACACCATCAGCTCAGTCAGAATTGGGAAGGACCTCTCCGAGCCGTTCGAAACTAAACGGGGTTTCAGACAGGGTGACCCCCTATCACCCGCGCTGTTAGTTCTGCTTACTCCAAACTGGAAAAAGAAGCGGTAAAGATGGGTTTTATGGTGAATGAGGACAAAACGAAGTGCCTGCTGTCATCGGGCAAAGAGTCAGCGCATATGGGCCTTGGCAACCACGCTACTGTTGGCAGCCATAATTTCGAAATAGTAAAATACTTCGTTTATTTGGGAACCAGCATCAACACTAGCAACAACATCAGCACTGAAATCCAGCGAAGAATCAATCTTGCCAATAAATGCTACTTTGGACTAGGTAGGCAATTGAAAAGTAAAGTCCTCTCTCGGCGAACGAAAATCATACTCTACAAGTCACTTATCGTACCCGTCCTGTTATATGGGGCAAAAGCATGGACCATGACATCAGCAGATGAAGCGGCTTTGGGAGTGTTCGAGAGAAAAGTTCTTCGAAAGATTTATGGACCTGTACGCGTTGGCGATGGCGAGTATCGAAGAAGATTTAATGATGAGCTGTACGAGCTATACGCAGACATCAACATAGTCCAGCGAATTAAAATGCAGAGGCTGCGCAGGCTAGGCCATGTAATGCGAATGAAAGATGATGCTCCGGCCAAGAAAGAGTTTCTATCGGAACCCGCCTATGGAAGCAGTGGTAGAGGGCGGCCCCACTCCGTTGGAAGGACCAGCTGGAAAACGTTTTAAACTCCCTTGGTGTGACCAATTGGCGCCGTTTGGCGGAGCGATGGAGCGACTGGCGCGCCTTGTGGGACGGCCATAACCGTTTAGACGGTTAAGCGCCAATTAAGTAAGTAAGTAAGTAATATTAAAAGTTTTGCAAGCTGTAATTTGGCAGTCGTTGAAGTTATCATGATGAAATTTGGCAGGTACGTTACTGCTGTTCCTATATGTGTGCTAGCTAAAAATTAGCAAAATTGGATGGCGAACACGCCACTTTAAAAAAAAATTTTTTTTAACTAAAATTTTAACAAAAAATTGAATATCTTTACAGTATATGAGTAAATTATGTCAACATTCAACTCCAGTAATGATATGGTGCAACAAAATACAAAAATAAAAGAAATTTTCAAAATGGGCGGGGCTCCGCCCTTTTTCATTTAATTTGCCTAGAATACTTTTATTGTCATAAGTCGAACAAAAATATAGATTCTATGACGATAACTGTTTTCTGTGAAAATGGGCGAAATCCGTTGAAGCCCCGCCCAGTTTTTATACACAGTCGACCGTCTGTCCTTCCGCTAGGCCGTTAACACGATACCATAAGCAAAACTCGATATATCCTTACTAAACTTGCTTAACATACTTATCTGAACTCCCTTTATCTTGGTATAAAAAATGGCCGAAATCCAACTATGACCACGCCCAATTTTTCGATATCGAAAATTACGAAAACTGAAAAAATGCCTTAATTCTATACCAAAATATGAAAAAAGTAATGAAACAGGGTAATTGGATTGGCTTATTGACGCAAAATATAACTTTAGAATAAACTTTGTAAAATGGGTGTGACACCTGCCATATTAATTAGAAGAAAATGAAAAAGTTCTGCAGGACGAAATCAAAGGCCCTTGGAATCGTGGTATTACATATATAAATAAATTAGCGGTACCCGACAGATAATGTTCTGGGTCACCCTGGTCCACATTTTATTCAATATCTCGAAAACGCCTTCACATATACAACTAAGGGCACTTCCTTTTAAAAGTCTCATTAATACCTTTAGTTTGATACCCATATCGTGCAAACGCATCCACCTATAGAACTAAGGCCCACTCCCTTTTAAAATACTCATTAACACCTTTCATTTGATACCCATATCCTACAAACACATTCTAGAATCACCCCTGGTCCACCTTTATTGCGATATCTCGAAAAGGCGTCCACCTATACAACTAAGGCCCACTCCCTTTTAAATAATCATTAACACCTTTTATTTGATACCCATATCGTACAAACGCATTCTAGAGTCGCCCCTGGTCCACATTTATGGCGATATCTTGAAAAGGCATCTACCTATAGAACTAAAGATCACTCCCTTTTAAAATACTCATTACCACCTTCCATTTGATACCCATGTCATAAAAACACATTCCAGGGTTACCCTAGGTTCATTTTTCTACATGGTTATTTTCCCTTATTTTGTCTCTAAAGCTCTCAGCTGAGTATGTAATGTTCGGTTACACCCGAACTTAGCCTTCCTTACTTGTTAATATATATTTCAGTCATCAATATACTTTATTGCTACCAGTGTGTAGTGTAGAGAAAAGCGCCTATTTTAGAGCTGAATATATCAAAAATCTTGATTATTTGTCAATTTGATCATTTACATCCATATATTACATATATGAAGTTAGGACCGCGAAAATGTCTAAACAAGATTTTCAAGTTTCTCCGAACTATAGTAAGTAAAAATCAGTAGAATTTGTCACATATAAGTTTTGAGAAGGAGTAAACTTTTAAAGACGCCATGGTGCAGGAAAACTATCAAAGATAGTTTCCTACGGGGCGGTTTACGTTCTGGGAAGTGGTAAAAAGAAAGAACATTCGTACAAGAATGTGTTCAAATGTATAATTTATATTTTTTTTTTTTTTACTTTATTACTTCACAGATCAAGAATCCGTCCCTCCCCATTGGTGTGCTATTTTTGAAAATATCCGATTATAGCAGAAGATATACTTTTTTACATATTGCATACGTTCGGATAGTCAAATAGGCGTTATATTTTCACTTTTCCAAATCTTATTAAAAGTGAAATTCGATCATGATTTTTATGTAAGCTTTGTATTAGCAGAAAAAAGAAAATTCGTATGAAAACTATAAAAAAAATAAATATGTTATAATGTAGTCGTTTCTTAATATTGTAACGAATCTGCCGCAAATCCTCTTATTTGCAATCCTCTGCTAAGTTCGAATCACTAAACTGATGAATAAATAACTCCAATATTGAACAATGGAAAAATGGCCTTTATTAAAGTACTTCACAATAACACTTATACTTTGCTACTCTCTGGCTTAATAACCAAACGGATTGATAGCTCAAATGAAACTCTACTATTCAAAATAATTCTGCTATAGCTCGCTAAATAGCGCTTAATTGAAATCTCAAATCAAACTGAATTACTTCTTACTCGCCTGCCCCGCTTTTATAGTTTACGCTGCATACTTCTATGCTCTTCGATTTCCAGAAGTTACTAGTTAGTTTCGGCTACAAAATCGCCAGCCACAACTACGTGCACAAATTGTTGCTCTCTCTTGTGACAACTCAGATAAGATATATGCATGTGTTTGTGCATTGCCGCTCCGCTGCTCGTATACGTACATATGTGTAGACGTAATTATTTATTCGTTTATTTAGATACATAATGATTGAATTATTGATGTGAATGTTTGTAGTTTACAGTCTCTCGCGCATACATAGGCGTATAAGTAAATGCATCTGTGTGTGACATCTTTCGGTTGCCTTATATATGTGTATACATGATTTGATTATTGACGTAAATACTGCTTATCGTGGCCTTGGCATCGCCTTAGTGATGGTATAACTTAGTGATGTTAATATCCGTGACACTGCCCTCCACCTAAGTCTGATCGTACCGGTCAGACAAATCTCTCGATCTAAACGCTGCTAATCTCTCCAAATGAACCACTTTCATTTTGGTTCGTGGTTTGGTAGTGGTTTGTATGCGGTACACTACATCGTTGATCCGTTTTACAACTTTGTATGGGCCTTCCCAGTTACACTGCAATTTCGGGGACACACCTTTTTTTCGTTGTGGGTTGTATAGCAGCACCAAATCTCCTTCCTGAAACCCTTCCGAATTAATTGCTTTATCGTACCTCGCTTTCATCTTGTCACTCATAATCTTTGCTCGTTGCCTTACCAGATCGTGTATCTCTCTCAGCTCTTCTTCCAAGACACCAGTGAATTTCTTGATATTCCTCTCCGCATCGGCATCTATCCCATACTTCAAATCAGCTGGCAGTCGAAGGTCATTCCCAAAAATTACCTTTGCGGGAGTTTGGCCCGTTGTGTCATGTACTGCCGATCGGTAGGCCATCAAGAATAATGATATGTGTGTATCCCAGTCCTTATGGTACTTGTCTACTACTTTCCTTAAATGCTCCTCCAATGTTCTATTGAAGCGTTCCACCATACCATCGGACTGAGGATGCAATGCAGTTGTCCGTGTTTTTCGAATGCCCAACTTCTTGCACATTTCTTGGAACACAGCTGATTCAAAATTCCTGCCTTGGTCAGAATGTAACTCCATTGGTACACCATACCTTGTAACCCATTCGTTTTTAACCACTTCTGCTACTGTTTCTGCTTCTTGGTTTGGGATTGGGTATACCTCTGGCCTTTACTGAAATAATCCATAACCACCAGTACGTATTTGTTTCCGCGGTTGCTAGTAGGAAATGGACCTGCGACATCCATGGCGATCCTTTCAAATGGTGCACCTGAAATATACTGCTTCATCTGGCCATGACTTCGGGTTTTGGGCCCTTTCGCTCTGTTGCATACCTCGCAATTGGCAATCCACTCGGTGACCGACTGACAGCAACCAACCCAATAGAATCTCTGCTTAATTTTTTCGAGTGTCTTCGTGATTCCAAGATGACCTCCACTTGGACCATTGTGCAGCTCGCTGAGCACGTCAGGAATCCTCTTCCTGGGAACAACTATCAGTTTCTTCTTGCATTGACCATCCTCACTCTCCCATACTCGATGCAAGCAACCGGATATCAATTCTAAACTGTTCCACTGTACCCAATATGACTTCGCAATGGGACTCTCTGCTGACATCTCCTCTCTACTTGGTCTTCCGTTTCGTTCGAGCCCTTGCATAACATGTATCTGTATCTTCTAGCTGACACTTTCTTAGTTGTTCCTTGTCCCATTCATCCGTACACGTTATAGTCATTAGCCGGACATCTATAATGTCTTCTTTAGCCTCGGCCTTTGAGCAGTGCTTGCATTCCAGACTACATGGTCTTCGTGACATTGCATCAGCATTTCCATGGGTACTACCTTTTCGATGCTCAATGGAAAAGTCATAGCTTTGTAGTCGCTCGATCCACCGTGCCAATTGTCCTTCCGGATTACGGAACTGCAGAAGCCATTTCAACGCTGCGTGATCTGTCCTGGCACGGAATCGCTGGCCGTAGAGGTATTTGTGAAAATGTTTAATGCACTCTACCAATGCCAACAGCTCTCTCCGTGTAACGCAATAGTTCCTCTCTGGTTTTCCAATTGAACGGCTGTAATATGCAACTACCTTCTCTTGTCCATCGACCAGTTGTGATAAAACGCCTCCTATAGCATATCCGCTCGCATCTGTATCTAGAATAAACGTTGCTCCTGGAATCGGGTATGCCAACATTGGGGCAGTGCACAACCGCTCTTTCAATGTTTGGAAAGCTACTTCTTGGTCCTTCTTCCATTCAAAAGCTTTATTTTTCCTTGTTAGCTCGTGGAGACTATGGGCTACGCTGGCAAAATTTGGTACAAATCGGCGGTAATATGTGCACAACCCAAGGAAACTTCTCAATTCATGCAGATTCTGTGGTCTTGGCCAATCCTTTACTGCCTCTATCTTTTCATTCGCTATACAGACACCTTCTGTCGTTACCTTGTGGCCCAAATAATTTACTTCCTTCTTAAACAGCGTACACTTTTTGGGACTTAACTTCAGACCAGCGCCAGCTATTCTCTGGAAAACTTCCTCCAAGTTTTTAAGATGTTCATCAAAACTCTTGCCCAATACGATGATGTCGTCCAGGTACACCAAGCATGTTTTCCAATGCAGTCCTTTCAGTACCTGGTCCATGAGTCTCTCAAAAGTAGCTGGTGCATTACAAAGTCCAAAAGGCATCACTGTAAATTGCCAAAGACCATCACCGACACTGAAGGCTGTTTTCTCTTTATCTTCCTCTTTCACCTCAACTTGCCAGTATCCGCTTTTCAAGTCCAGTGTGGAAAACCATTTCGTACCAGATAGCGAGTCCAGTGTGTCGTCAATTCTTGGTAACGGGTAGCTATCCTTTTTCGTAACGTCATTCAACTTTCGGTAGTCCACGCAAAACCTCATTTTTCCGTCCTTCTTCTTTACAAGTACTACCGGTGAGCTCCATGTACTAGCTGATGGTTCGATGACGCCGCTGTCACTCATTTCTTGTATGATTTGACTCACAACTTCCCGCTTCGCCAGTGGAACACTACGTGGAGCTTGACGGATCGGCCTCGCATCTCCAGTGTCAATTTGATGTTTCACAACATTGGTGCGGCCTGGTTTGGAACCATCCTGGTCAAATATGTTCGCGTATTTTATGAGCAGTTGTTTTGCCTTACTCTGATAGGCTTCCTCTAGCCCATGCGTCCATGCCGTGATATCATTTGAAAGATCAGTATTACTAGATGAAACGTATTCCTGGAGCTGTTCACAGTTAATAACTACTTCGGCCTCTTGACATCTTCCCAAAATAGCTCCTTTGGTCAAATTGAATGGTGACTTGAACTCATTGAGTACTCTTACCGGAATACGTCCATCTTGTTTTGTCATAGCCAGGGTTTTTCCTACAAATATGTTCAGTGCTGATTTATTTGCTGCTTCGACAACCCACAATTTGTTTGTCCCACAATCTCCATCTACCTTTGCCCAGATGACTGCTTCTGATTTTGGTGGTATTTGCTGACTCTCTTCCACCACCACTCGTTTACTGCTGTAGCCTCTCTCGTAGCCGAAATTAAGTGGCACATACATGTTCTTATATCGCATCGTCTTGCTTTACATATCGATCTTGATGCCTTGGTTGATTAAGAAGTCCACTCCAATTATGATTTCATCAACAATACCTGCCACTATAAAATTGTGAAGTACCGTGACGTTCCCAATTGCTACTTCACATTCTACTTCTCCAATTACCAGGACACCCAGGTGTACGCAATCTTGCTCCAAGCAATGGTCTTATCTTCTTGTTGACTAAATCTGATCGTATGATGGAATGGGATGCACCCGTATCTACAGTCAGTAAATGTTCCTTTCCATTCACATGTCCTCCGACAGTAAGATTGCTTGACCTTCTTCCAATTTGCGAGATATAGATTATGGGGCATTCAATTGAGTGAGCCAGCTGTCGCCCCTTGCGGCTGACACGCTTTAGTTTAACGATTGAGTGGATTTGGAGATTTGCTCGTCTCCTTCAGCTCTGCGTTTACGGCCACCCACATTGTTGGAACTATTGGAATTGCTACTGCAGTGACGTGCAATGTAACCTGGGTTACCGCACTTGAAACATTTCATAACTCCGGAATTTTTCTGTTGTGATCCCTTCAGAGCTTCCAAAATTGCATCTACCCACTCCGGCCTTTCTACTTCCACACGATGAGCTTTGTATGCTGGTTTACTCAATAATGACGCCGTTTCCTGAGTCAATGCATGGGATACCGTTTCAGAAAATGTTTGCTTTGGGTTCGCGTATGTGGCTCGCTTCGTTTCGACGTGCCTTATGCCATTTATAAAGCTCTGAATCTTCACTCTTTCCGTGTATTCCACGGGTGCATCCGCATTTGCAAGATGAGCCAATCTTTCAATGTCCGAAGCAAACTCCTGCAAAGTCTCGTTAGCTTTTTGGTAGCGGTTTTGCAGTTCTATTTGAAATATCTGTTTCCTGTGTTCGCTTCCGTATCGCCGTTCTACAGCAGCCATCAATGCGTCATAACTGTTCCGTTCGTACTCTGGAATAGTCTGTAAGATTTCGGCAGCTGGTCCTTTCAATGCTACGAAGAGTGCGGCAACTTTATCTTCCACATTCCAGTTGTTCACTGCTGCGGTCTTCTCAAACTGTAGCTTAAAGACCTGGAAAGGAACAGAACCGTCAAAGGATGGTGTTTTTACCTTTGAATTACTAGTTGAAACTACTGGGCGATTTAGTTGCAACTGCTCGATACGTCCTCTCAAAGCATCCACCTCGGCCTCGATTTTTTCTTCAAACTGTAAAATTTTTGTATCTTGCGCCTCCAACTTCAAGGAAATACGTCCTTCTTGCTCTTCCAGTTGAGCAGAGATCTACGATGATATCTGTGCTGAAATTTGAGCCGACATTTCGGATATCCGTGCCTCTTGTGCTTCAATCTTCGCTGTTATACGGTTCTCCTGCGATTCCAGCTGAGATGACATTTGCGACGATATTTCGGATATACGCGTTTCTTGTGCTTCCATCTTCGATGTAATCTGTGTCGACATTTCTAACATATGCGTTTCTTGTGCTTCCATCTTCGATGTAATCTGTGTCGACATTTCTGACATACGCGTTTCTTGTGCTGAAATCTTCGATGTTATTCGTGTCTCTTGGGATTCCATCTGTGATGACATATACGTTTTCTGTTCTTCTAGTTGAGATGACATATACGTTTTCTGTTCTTCTAGTTGTGATGACATATTGGTGGATATTTGTGATGACATTCTGTTATACGTGCCTCTTACGCTTCCATCTTGGATGTTACTGTCGATGTTTGAGCAGTTATTGCAGCCAATATCATGTTCAAGTCTGTGCTGGTAATTGTCTGCGATGTTTCGTTTTTCTCTTCAATTTTTGTTGTTGTCTCGTCCCCATCAGGATAAAAGACATACTCGTCCACATCAATTCCTTCTGCTTCCATTGCCTCTCGTAGCCGTGCCTGAAGTTCAAGTTTAACGCCGCTTGTATTCAATCCACGGCTCTCCAACTCCTTCTTTAGTTGCTGGATCTTCAATTCACTGAACTTTGCCATGTCCTTGTTGTCCTCTGGAATTTATTCAACAATTCCTCTTCTGACACCAATTGTAACGAATCTGCCGCAAATCCTCTTATTTGCAATCCTCTGCTAAGTTCGAATCACTAAACTGATGAATAAATAACTCCAATATTGAACAATGGAAAAATGGCCTTTATTAAAGTACTTCACAATAACACTTATACTTTGCTACTCTCTGGCTTAATAACCAAACGGATTGATAGCTCAAATGAAACTCTACTATTCAAAATAATTCTGCTATAGCTCGCTAGATAGCGCTTAATTGAAATCTCAAATCAAACTGAATTACTTCTTACTCGCCTGCCCCGCTTTTATAGTTTACGCTGCATACTTCTATGCTCTTCGATTTCCAGAAGTTACTAGTTAGTTTCGGCTACAAAATCGCCAGCCACAACTACGTGCACAAATTATTGCTCTCTCTTGTGACAACTCAGATAAGATATATGCATGTGTTTGTGCATTGCCGCTCCGCTGCTCGTATACGTACATATGTGTAGACGCAATTATTTATTCGTTTATGTAGATACATAATGATTGAATTATTGATGTGAATGTTTGTAGTTTACAGTCTCTCGCGCATACATAGGCGTATAAGTAAATGCATCTGTGTGTGACATCTTTCGGCTGCCTTATATATGTGTATACATGATTTGATTATTGACGTAAATACTGCTTATCGTGGCCTTGGCATCGCCTTAGTGATGGTATAACTTAGTGATGTTAATATCCGTGACAATATGTTCTCCTCGGCTTAGGAATAGCTACGACATTTCCTTGATTGACTTTGTTTTCTCAGAATTCGTTGAAGACCACATGTTCATATATCATAAATTTTTCATACTTAGCAAATTTAAAAAATCGCATATGTATATCTAAAAGTTTCGAATATTTATGTATGTATATAGAAAAACTCGTCGGTTCACTTTGCACCCAGAGCAGAAAAATATCTCAAGAAATTTAAGTTTCAGTTGTATATATGTATAGATATAGAATGGCGGTCATGTGTATACCTAAATGAGTATATTTTTGTTTTTGTAGTAATATTGCAGTTATATTTATATAGGCACACAAGGTGAAACATCTTCATCGTCGGAGACGACGCCAACAAGTTTATCAAGGAAATCGAAGCCACCGTTTACAGCACGAAAGGGTAATAAATCCGGTACAAGTAGTAACAGACATGTACGCAGCTCCAGTGGGTATTCGAGTCACAACGAAGAAACTACGTTTAGGTAAAATATGAAAAAATTAATACCAATATTCTAAAAATTTAAAACTATTATCTCGTTTAGCATATCTAATTATCAACCAAATTATCAGGATCATATAAATCCACCAGCGCGTTTTTCAGACTCCAACGACAAATCAAAACCTCAAATTTCTCCGCGAGTACGTGGTAGCCAAAAACTGCAAAGGGAGGCTTTCCAAATCAATGTTTAACTAGAACGAACGAACTGAAACACTTGTACGAATATTTTTTCATAGAGTACTAACAAATTATATAAGTTTAACATAGCGATGTAGTATGTTGAATATAAGATCTTTTGTTATGATGTTATTTCATTTACATGGTTAACAAGTATGAATTAAATTTAATATTTGAACGGTAAATGTATATATATATATATAGAACAAGGCAAAAACGTGGCAAATTTTAAATTTTGAAATGTTTCAAGTTTTTTAAATTTTTGGGGTTTAAAATTAAACCTAACCAACATATTTTTTTAATATCATTTGTATAGAATTCACACCATAAAAGTCTTTTTTACTCTTAGTACGTTGAAAAGTCTATTCTTTATTTGTTCATCCAAAGAAATTTTAGTTCAGTAAAAAGGTGCCGAAAAATCAACCATGCCGATGCAGGAATTTAATAATTTTCGGATTCGATAAAATATATCACCGTAAGCTCAAGTTTGAGTATTCGGGGCTGTATCTTATGTCCCGCGGCCAATATTTCGAGATCTTACAGCAACTTTGGTGTAATCAGCAAAAATAAAATTTTACTGGAGAAGATTTTCAAGTCGCCACCACATCTTTCCAAGAGGTAAAATTCCTAGGAAAAAAATGTGGGATTTTCTGACCTCAGTGAAAAAAGCAGAAAATCTGGTGCAAGCGTGCTTATGCTGCAGCCGCGTCAATATACAGTTGTGGTCAAAATCTTAATAGTGCTTATGGATCATTTCATTTCAGTGACCAAGTTTTTTTTTTTCACAACATGGTCGCGCCTAATCTGCACAGTATATATTGTGACGAATATTATTGACACTAATTGATACTCACATCACTAGTCTGATTCTAAATAAATGAAGCCACAACAACTATAAAGCAGGCAGTCACTTGTATCTACATAAACGAATCAATCATTATGGCTACACATATGTACGTACACGCAGAGGAGAGAGACGCACAAACACATGCATCTATCTTATCTGAGATGCTTCCAAAAGTAGGCAATTATCTGTGGAAGTATCACTCACACATACACGCGCATAAGAGAAGCTATAAACGTAGTTATAGCTGGTGACAAACTAGTAAATTCTAGAAATAGAAACGCCTACAAATATGCTAACAAGGAAACCAAACAGTATAAAATCAACAGCAGCTGAGGCACGATGGTTCAGTTTAATTTAAGCAAGCTATCAGTTGCGAAGTATAAGTGTTATTTTCAAGTAGTCTAATAAAGACCATTTTTGCATTATTCAATATTGGAGTTATTTATTCAACAGTTTAGTGATTCGAACGTTAGCAGAAGGTTTGGAATAAGCGGAATTTCAGTAAATTCGTTACAATTGGTGTCAGAAGAGAAATTGTTGAATAAATTCCAGGGTTGCAGAGCACAACAAGGACATGGCGAAGTTAAGTGAATTAAGGATCCAGCAACTGAAAAGGAGTTGGAGAACCGTGGATTGAATACAACCGGCAGTAAGATCGAACTTCAAGCACGGCTACGAGACGTATTAGAGTTGGAAAAATTGATGTAGACGAGTATGTCTTTTATCCTGATGTGGAAGAGCCAGCGACTAAAATGGAAGAAAAGATAGAGACTCCGAATCCATTGGCAAGTGTTGACACTAACGCGATACTAGCAGTGTTGAACCAAATGTCGTCACAAATGTCATCACAATTGGAATCCCAGGAGAACCGTATAACGTTCAAGATTGAAGCACAAGAAACGCGTATTTCAGAAATGTCGACACAGATTACATCCAAGATGGAAACTCAACTGGAAGAACAGAAAACATATATGGCATCCCAACTGGAATCATAGGAGGCACGTATATCCGAAATGTCGGCACAAATTTCAGCGCAGATATCATCTCAGATCCCTACACATCTTGAAGAGCAGGAATTCCGTATATCATCTAAGCTGGAAGCGCGCATGGAAGAGAAACCAACCCAGTTTCATGAAGGTTTCAGTGGCCGATAGGACAAAATCGAGGCTGAGGTAGATGCTTTAAAAGGTCGTATACAGGAGTTGCACCTAAATCGCCAAGTTGTTTCAGCAAGAAATACGAAGGTAAAAACTCCATCTTTTGACGCCACTGTTCCTTTTCAGGTGTTTATGATTCAGTTTGAGAAGACCGCAGCAGTGAACAACTGGAGTGCTGAAGATAAAGTTGCTGCACTATTCGTGGCATTGAAAGGATCTGCTGCTGAAATCCTACAGACTATTCCCGAGGGAGAGCGGAACAACTACGAAACATTTATGAGCGCTCTAGAGAGGCGATACGGAAGCGAACACAGGAAGAAGATATACCAAATAGAGTTGCAAAACCTTTACCAAAAAACTAATGAGACTTTGCAAGAGTTTCCGTCGGATGTTGAAATACTGGCTCATCTCGCAAATGCAGACGCACCCGTGGAATACACCGAGAGGGTTAAAATTCAGAGCTTTATAAAAGGCATATGGGACGTAGAAACAAAGCGAGCGACATATGCAAACCCAAAACCCACACTCGCAGAAACGGTATCCAATGCGCTGACTCAGGAAATAGCGTCGCTTCTGTGTAAGCCAGTTTTCAAAGCACGCCGTGTCGAAGTAGAAAGGTCAGATTGGGTGAACACAATATTGGAGGCGCTGAAGGAATCACAACAGAAAAATGACGGAGTTATGAAATGTTTCAAGTGCGGCAACCCAGGTCACATTGCTCGTCATTGTAGCACCGGTCCTGGTAGTTCCAACTTGGCTCGTTGCAAATGCAAAGCTGGAGGAGATAAACAAAAGCGAGTCAGATGTAAAGATCGAAAACTTGCCCCAGCTATTGAATGTCCTGCGATATCTATCTCGCCAATTGCAAGAAAATCGAGCAGTCTTACCGTCAGAGGAAATGTGGATGGCAAGGGGCGTTTACTGACTGTAGATACGGGCGCATCTCATTCCTTAGTCCGATCTGATTTGGTCAATAGGAGAGTAAAGCCATTACCTGAAGCAAGGTTGCGTACGGTCACTGGCGAGTATAACCAAGTCCAAGGAAAAGTGATCCGTGAAGTCTTAATTGGGAAGGTCATGGTTCTACACAAATTCATTGTGGCGGAGATTGTTGATGAAGCCAAATTGGGAGTGGACTTCTTAGTTGACAATGACATCAGGATCGACATGCAAAAAAGGAATATGCGCTATAAGAACCAGGATATACCACTTAACTTTAGTTTAGAGAAAGGGTTCAGCCGAGGAGACTCGGCAAAGACCACGAAAGTCAAAGATAAAGGTTGATGGCACGAATGGGCCAAACAAAGCAAATTCAAATATACCTGACAGAGAAACACTGGCATTGACAAAACCAAATGGACGCACTAAAACGAACGAAAGAATTTTCCAGACGAATGCAAGGGTGGTTTCAAGCCAGGGCGCACTACTGTTTGGAAACGTCGGAAAGATACTGATTATGTGAAGCCAATCCGTCAAGAGCAAGCTCTACAAAGTAGTTCATTGGCCAAACAACAGAGTGCGAGGCAACGATCCAGGATAATGAGTAGTAAGATGAAACCCAGGTACGATGAGAACAATAATTCGGAAGGTTTCTTGGAGGGGGATTTGGTACTGTTATACAACCCTGACCGGCGGAAAGGTGTTCCATCCGAATTTCGGTGCAGTTGGGAAGGCCCGTACAAAGTTGTGAAGAAGATCAGTGATACCATCTACCGCATATAAACCATTGGGCAACCACGAAATAGAAGAGTGGTTCATTTGAAGATGCTAGCGGCGTTTAGATCGGGAAATTTGTCTAACCGGGACGATCAGACTTAGGTGGAGGGCAGTGTGGCGAATATTAGTGACACTAATTGATACTCACATCACTAGTCTGATGCTAAGTAAATGAAGCCACAACAACAATAAAGCAGGCAGTCACTTGTATCTTCATAAATGAATCAATCATTATGTCTACACATATGTACGTACACGCAGAGGAGAGAGACGCACAAACACATGCATATATCTTATCTGAGATGCTCCCAAAAGTAGGCAATTATCTGTGGAAGTATCACTCACATATACACGCGCATATGAGAAGCTATAAACGTATTTATAGTTGGTAATTTTATAGCTGGGAACTAACTAGTAAATTCTAGAAATAGAAACGCCTAGAAATATGCCAACGAGGAAACCAAATAGTATAAAAGCAACAGCAGCTGAGACACGACGATTCAGTTTGATTTAAGCAAGCTATCAGTTGCGATGTATAAGTGTTATTTTCAAGTAGTCTAATTAAGACCATTTTTGCATTATTCAATATTGGAGTTATTTATTCAACAGTTTAGTGATTCGAATGTTAGCAGAAGATTTGGAATAAGCGGAACTTCAGTAAATTCGTTACAATATATTTAATTTCTAATTGTGTATTTCATACTTAAGTATTTAAGTGCGAACCCAACAAAGGGTTAATGCTTATGAACAGAACTACATGGTAACACTAGTTTCTATTTGACATTCATTATTATCATGCAATCCGCTTTGTCAATCGCATTCATACAGTCTACTATACCGCGAACAAGATCAATTGTTTTCTACCGCTTTAAATTATAGCAAATAAAGTTAAGAAATAATATAAATTTTTTTGGTCATTTATTTAATTAATTAGAACAAGCGTGTCATCAGAATACGGTGTACATCGCAACCCGCATACATAGTTCGCTCCACCATTTGCTGATCCTTCGCACCGGATTTCTCATATACATATGTAATACGTACTAATGGTCGCAATGTGTTTTGCATTCGAAATCAAAACAAGACAGCCTATAAAAATTGTGTAATTTTAGCAGCATAAGGGTGACAAGAAAAAAATTAAATTTAGGTACATTCGATTATTAGGGGGACTGATGTAACCGTATAAATGCCTTATAAAGTGTGTAAACGTATAAATTTATCTAGTTTACGCACGAGCTGTCAAATTTTGTATGAAAAATCATGTACACAATTTGTATAAATTTACGCGCACATTTCATTGTGTAAACGCGGTAAACTCAAAGGAATGCAACCTTGCAGACATTACAGACGGCATTTTCATCAAAAATATCCACCATCAGCAAGTAAAGGCGTTTTAGTTTTGATTTTTCACTTAATCTTGGTATTTTTTAATTTGTATAACAATCAAAAAATTTTTTTTTGGAAAAAATACAGCTGAAAAACAATCAAGTTTATCAAGAGTATTACTAGGTGCGTTCATATAACCGCGTGTGTAAATGGATATAATTTTACACCTTATAAGTTTATATGCTATCATGAGTCCCCATATTGAATACAAAAATAAAAACGTTTAAACAGCAATATATCGGCACTCTTATGTTTGGGAATGTACCTAGACTTTTGTAGCAATATAGGAGTATGTATTACATATATGGGATATGTAAACCCGCATATTCATCACAACTACATATTTATTTTTTTGTGCAGTATAGTTGGCACAACTATAACAACAACATCATCAATAGTTATAAAGTGGTCTGATTTTCAACATAAATTTTAGCAAAGGCAAATCGACCACGCCGTACTATATATTTTTATACTCAGTTGAGCAGAGCTCACAGAGTATATTAACTTTAATTGGATAACGGTTGGTTGTACAGGTATAAAGGAATCGAGATAGATATAGACTTCCATATATCAAAATCATCAGGATCGAAAAAAAATTTGATTGAGGCATGTCCGTCCGTCCGTCCGTCTGTCCGTTAACACGATAACTTGAGTAAATTTTGAAGTATCTTGATGAAATTTGGTGTGTAGGTTCCTGAGCACTCATATCAGATCCCTATTTAAAATGAACAATATCGGACTATAACCACGCCCACTTTTTCGATATCGAAAATTTCGAAAAACCGAAAAAGTGCGATAATTCATTACCAAAGACGGATAAAGCGATGAAACTTGGTAGGTGAGTTAAACTGATGACGCAGAATAGAACATTAGTAAAATTGTGGGCAATGGGCGTGGCACCGCCCACTTTTAAAAGAAGGTAATTTAAAATTTTGCAAGCTGTAATTTGGCAGTCGTTGAAGATATCATGATGAAATTTGGCAGGAACGTTACTCCTATTACTATATGTATGCTTAATAAAAATTAGCAAAATCGGAGAACGACCACGCCCACTTTTAAAAAAAAAATTTTTTTAAGTCAAATTTTAACAAAAAATTTAATATTTTTACAGCATATAAATAAATTATGTCAACATTCAACTCCAGTAATGATATGGTGCAACAAAATGCAAAAAAAAAAGAAAATTTCAAAATGGGCGTGGCTCCGCCCTTTTTCATTTAATTTGTCTAGGATACTTTTAATGCCATAAGTCGAACAAAAATTTACCAATCCTTGTGAAATTTGGTAGGAGCTTAGACTCTGGGACAATAACTTATTTCTGTGAAAAAGAACGAAATCGGTTGAAGCCACGCCCAGTTTTTATACACAGTCGACCGTCTGTCCTTCCGCTCGGCCGTTAACACGATAACTTGAGCAAAAATCGATATATCTTTACTAAACTCAGTTCACGTACTTATCTGAACTCACTTTGTATTGGTATAAAAAATGGCCGAAATCCGACTATGACCACGCCCACTTTTTCGACATCGAAAATTACCAAAAACGAAAAAAATGCCATAATTCTATACCAAATACGAAAAAAGGAATGAAACACGGTATTTAGAAAAAAACTTTAGAAAAAAACTTTGTAAAATGGGTGTGACACCTACCATATTAAGTAGAATGAAATGAAAAAGTTCTGCAGGGCGAAATAAAAAACCCCTGAAATCTTGGCAGGAATACTGTTCGTGGTATTATATATATAAATAAATTAGCGGTATCCAACAGATGATATTCTGGGTCACCCTGGTCCACATTTTGGTCGATATCTGGAAAACGCCTTCACATATACAACTACCACCACTCCCCTTTAAAAGCCTCATTAATACCTTTAATTTGATACCCATATCGTACAAACACATTCTAGAGTCACTCTTGGTCCACATTTATGGCGATATATCGAAAAGGCGTCCACCTATAGAGCTAAGCCCCACGCCCTTTTAAAATACTCATTAACACCTTTCATTTGATACCCATATCATACAAACATATTCTAGAGTCACCCCTGGTCCGCCTTTATGGCGATATCTCGAAAAGGCGACCACCTATAGAACTAAGGCCCACTCCCTTTTAAAAAGACTCATTAACACCTTTCATTTGTTACCCATATCGTACAAACAAAGTCTAGAGTCACCCCTGATCCACCTTTATGGCGATATCTCGAAAAGGCGACCACCTATACAACTACCACCACTCCCTTTTAAAACCCTCATTAATATCTTTAATTTGATACCGATATCGTACAAACACATTCTAGAGTCACCCCTGGTCCAATTTTATGGCGATATCTCGAAAAGGCGTCCACCTATAGAACTAAGCCCCACGCCCTTTTGAAATACTCATTAACACCTTTCGTTTGATACCCATATTGTACCAACGCATTCTAGAGTCACCCCTGGTCCACCTTTATGGCGATATCTCGAAAAGGCGTTCACCTATAGAACTAGGGATCACTCCCTTTTAAAATGCTCATTAACCCCTTTCATTTGATACCCATATCGTACAAACAAATTCTAGGGTCACCCCTGGTCCACCTTTATGGCGATATCTCGAAACGACGTCCACCTATGGAACTAAGGATCACTCCCTTTTAAAATACTCATTAACACCTTTCATTTGATACCCATATCGTACAAACAAATTCTAGAGTCATCCCTGGACCACCTTTATGGCGATATCTCGAAAAGGCGTCCACCTATAGAACTAAGCCCCACGCCCTTTTAAAATACTCATTAACACCTTTCGTTTGATACCCATATTGTACAAACGCATTCTAGAGTCACCCCTCGTCCACCTTTATGCCGATATCTCGAAAAGGCGACCACCTATACAACTACCACCACTCCCTTTTAAAACCCTTATTAATACCTTTAATTTGATACCCGCATCGTACAAACACATTCTAGAGTCACCCCTGGTCCACCTTTATGGCGATATCTCGAAAAGGCGTCCACCTATAGAACTAAGACCCACGCCCTTTTAAAATACTCATTAACACCTTTCGTTTGATACCCATATTGTAAAAACGCATTCTAGAGTCACCCCTAGTCCACCTTTATGCCGATATCTCGAAAAGGCGACCACCTATACAACTACCACCACTCCCTTTTAAAACCCTCATTAATATCTTTAATTTGATACCGATATCGTACAAACACATTCTAGAGTCACCCCTGGTCCAATTTTATGGCGATATCTCGAAAAGGCGTCCACCTATAGAACTAAGCCCCACGCCCTTTTAAAATACTCATTAACACCTTTCGTTTGATACCCATATTGTACAAACGCATTCTAGAGTCACCCCTCGTCCACCTTTATGCCGATATCTCGAAAAGGCGACCACCTATACAACTACCACCACTCCCTTTTAAAACCCTTATTAATACCTTTAATTTGATACCCGCATCGTACAAACACATTCTAGAGTCACCCCTGGTCCACCTTTATGGCGATATCTCGAAAAGGCGTCCACCTATAGAACTAAGACCCACGCCCTTTTAAAATACTCATTAACACCTTTCGTTTGATACCCATATTGTAAAAACGCATTCTAGAGTCACCCCTAGTCCACCTTTATGCCGATATCTCGAAAAGGCGACCACCTATACAACTACCACCACTCCCTTTTAAAACCCTTATTAATACCATTAATTTGATACCCGCATCGTACAAACACATTCTAGAGTCACCCCTGGTCCACCTTTATGGCGATATCTCGAAAAGGCGTCCACCTATAGAACTAAGGCCTACCCCTTTTAAAATGTTCATTAACCCCTTTCATTTTTATTTATTTATTTATTATTTAAAGTCGACGACAAATTATGGTCGACTGCATAATATAAAAGATATATAAATATACAACTCAAAAGATAAAATTTAAGATATATCGAGATTTCAACAATGTTTTATTACAAACAAAGAAATATTAATGAACATTACTCTTTAATTTCAGAATATAATAATAATAAGAAATATGAGCAGAAATAAAATCTTATGCCGAAATCTAATACTGGCAGAATTCATCAGATTCCGCTCAGCATGATTTCGGAATGCAGTGGATTCCAATCTTCCTGTTGGAATGCAACAAGATTCCAATCAGCATGTCATGGGAATCCGGCAGTGCTAAGAGTAGTGTAATGAGGATAGGCCATCACAAGGCATAAAAAAATAACATGACCTGTGTTGTTGGAATGCACCGGATTCCAATCAGCTCGATGCCTAACCCATAAGATTATACTGCCGGAATGCATACGATTCCGGTCAGTGACTCCTGAAAAAGCATGATTTTTACGTTGTTGGAATGCACCAGATTCCAATCAACACAGTACTGTCTTGTTCCTTCTTAATGGTACATGTTGATAAATGTTCCTCCATCCTTAAACGAGATAGTTCCTGTTTTTTATGGAAGGAATAAAATGCCGGCAAATTAAATTAGCTTGTATCACTTAAATTAGATAGGCAAGTATTGCATTACGTATAGTGGAAAAGTACATTCAAGACTGATACAGCTATACAAGTCATTGTAGTGCGCGCACCAGATAAGAAGAGGATTATTTTTAGCAAAGTTTCGTCTACAAAGGGGTAAATAGAAAGGAACGTAGTGTCTGAATACCCTAGGGGGAACCGCAAAAAACAAGCGGCTGAGGAGGTCCGCAGAATCAATTTCTCCAATAATGAGCTTATGGATGAACAATACCACCAGTAATATTCTCCGATTTTCCAGAGTGGGTAAGTTAATAAGAAGAAGTCTACTTCTGTATGGAGGAAGGTGGAGACTTGAGTCCCAATTAAGGCCGCGCAATGCAAATATAAAAAATTGCTTTTGAACTGACTCAAGACGCTTTATATGCTTTTGAGAAACAGGGGACCAAACGCATGAGCAATACTCGAGTATTGGACGAACCAGCGATGTGTAAAGAACCTTAGTGAGGTACGGATCATCGAACTCTTTAGCCCATCTTTTAACAAATCCAAGTAAACCCAACGCTTTGTTGGCTATAGATGAAATATGCATGTTAAAATTCAATTTCGGATCAAAAAGGACACCTAGATCATTTGCAATAGATATACGCTCCAAAGGATCTATTACATAAGATTTCAATGCTCGCTTCACTCGGTGAAATGTCTTATGCTTACATTTAGAGCAATTTAAAGCTAGTAAATTTGTTGTGCACCAACATTGGAACGAGTCCAAGTCGGCCTGAAGAAGATCCAAGGAACTCAAATCGGTAGGACAGTAAGTGTAGCAAAGTTTTACATCATCCGCATACATTATAGTATGGGAATATAATATTGTCTGTGGCAAGTCATTAATGAAAAGGGCAAAGAGCAAAGGGCCTAGATGACTTCGTACGCCGGAGGAAACTTCGAACGATTCCGACAGATTGCACTTGAACAGGACTTTTTGGGTCCGGTTAGAAAGATAGCTTTTCAGCCACATTAATAGGTGAAACGAAAAGCCCAGTAAATCAAGCTTATGAATAAGCAACTCATGGTTGACGGTATCAAATGCTTTGCTGAAGTCCGTGTAGATGACATCCGTTTGCTTGTTCGCTAAAAATCCTTCCATAACTATAGAGGTGAATACAAGCAAATTTGTAGTGGTTGACCTTTGACGAATAAAACCGTGTTGGCATGGAGACAAAAGACTAGAACACTGATATTGGAGTTGACTGGTAACAATCTGTTCAAAGACTTTAGAAATGACTGAAAGTTTAGCAATACCCCTGTAGTTTTCAACTTTTGACCTACTACCTTTTTTATGCAGGGGTATAATAAAAGACTGTTTCCAGAGTGCCAGGAATGACGCAGATCCCAGGGATAGCTCAAATAATTTTAAAATAGGCTCATACATGTTTTCGGCACAGTACCTAAGCACGCAACTAGGAACACCGTCCGGTCCCGGAGAAAAGGTGGGCTTCAAAGATTGAAGACTCTGAAGAACAATATTACCATCAATAGCAGGATTCCTAATGTAATTCGAGCTATCTAAGCGATAGGGATATTGACCGAGATGAAAACCACTGGATGAATACGTGGACTTAAAGAATTCAGAAAATAGTTCAGCAACGTCGTCATCTGTGCAACCTTTTTCACCTCCAAAGGTTAATGAGGAAGGATACCCAGAAGTTTTCCGCTTTGAATTTACGAAACGTTAAAACTTTTTTGGATTTCTAAAAAATTGGGCTTTACAACAACTCAAGTAATTTTTATAACAAAGCTGATGAAGACGGTGAGATTTAGAACGAGCTATCAGATATTTAGAGAGGTCTGCAGATGCTCCAAATTTCTTGAATCTCTTATAAAGCCTAGATTTAATGTTATTAAGTCTGATAAGTTGCCTTGAAAACCAAGGGGGCTTATTCGAACATAGGGTATAGCGAGTAGGAATGCAGGTATCAAAGAAGGCATCAAGTGTACTGTAAAATATAAAGATAGCCGAATCGACATCAGTGCAAGCATAGAGATCCGACCAATCATGGGAAGCCAACAGATCATTGAGCATAAGGAGATTCGCTTTGTAGAAGCATCTAGATCGGGACGAGACTGTACTTGAATCCTACGGGGTAGGCTGATATCAAGTGATATCTCTAGCGTAGGGTGAAGAGGGTCTTCTGGAAGGGATAAAGGTGGTATTTGCGTAAGGGCAGTAATCTGTAAAAGAGATGAGTCTAACAAGCAATTGAGAAACTCATGTTGAGCAGTGGGAGTTAAAAAGTTTGAATCACTTATATTAACCCAATTAACTGTTGGCAAGTTAAAGTCACCAACAACAACAAGTCGATCGTTATCTCCCAACTGCGAATGCAAATCGCAGATGGCCGAGCTATGACTAGCTTAAACAACCATATCCGAACGAGGTGGTATATACGAACAGCAAACAATTACGCTATAGCTACCGAATGAAAGCCTAACTGCTATGAATTCGATATGAGAGATATTGTCCAGCGAAATCAACTCCGATGATAGGTTAGATTCAACAGCAATAAGGACACCTCCCGCTCTAGAGATGCGATCACGCCGATAAACAGCATATTTATTTGAAAAAACCTCAGAATTGTAAAAATCAGGCTTTAGCCAGGTCTCCGTAAAAGCTACAACTTGTGCAGAAAAGTTGATAGAATTAAGGAAGAATGGAACAAGTTTTGATCGTAAACCACGAACATTTTGGTAATTAATGAGAAGACGGGACAGATCAGCAATTACATTTGTGTTGTTATTACTGTGCTCGTCATATCGTTTTTTGGCTGTAATAAAATTGGTTCGGCCCTCGCCTTTCTTGTGAACAAGTGAACCACAGTATACTTAGGCCAAAAAGAGGAATCAAGTACCGAAATATTCATCTGAAAGGGATATTTTAAATGAGGAGATGTTTCTCTCATATTTAAAGTTAAATTTATACACATTGATGTTACTAGTGGGTGCAACACCGAGTTTAGAGCAAACGTAATGAGCAATGTCATTTTCGGTAAGCGATGCGTGTAATAGGGACAAATACATCCCTACGAGGTGGTACGGCAGTCACCTGCAAAGGAGTAGCGGATAGCGCACCAGAGAGCTGGGAAGGTGCGGCCGTTATAGAACAGTTGACAGAAGACGCATTGCTTGACCTAGCGTTCGTTATCGAGCCCGTCAAAGAAGTACTATTTTTGTCAGGTACACTTGTATCGCCAGCAACAACCCCAGTATCGGTAACTGTTATTGTTGGAGCTAAAGATACCGGTGGAGGTGTAGGATGAATTGGGGAGTCCAGCGAAATCAACATTGGTGACGTAGATACCCCTATCGTACAAACAAATTCTAGGGCACCCCTGGTTCACCGTTATGGTGATATCTCGAAACGGCGTCCACCTATGGAACTAAGGATCACTCCCTTTTAAAATACTCATTAACACCTTTCATTTGATACCCATATCGTACAAACAAATTCTAGAGTCAACCCTGATCCACCTTTATGGCGATATCCCTCAATGGCGTCCACCTATAGAACTATGGCCCACTCCCTCATAAAATACTCTTTAATACCTTTCATTTGATACACATGTCATACAAACACATTCCAGGATTACCCACGGTTCATTTTCCTACATGGTTATTTTCCCTTATGTTGTCACCATAGCTCTCAACTAAGTATGTAATGTTCGGTTACACCCGAACTTAACCTTCCTTACTTGTTTTCAACTACATTTGGGGCGTTCCATAACAAACATCGTCATCAAATAAATTCAAAAGCATGGCTTCAGTGAAAATTCGCGACTCAGCATTAAATGCAATTAAAAGGTATGTAAAAACTAGTGAAGCAGATTCAACTGTAATCGATACCGATGTCAGTCAGCATATTCCCAATTACTTTAGGAGCAATGGACATGTTTTTGCAAAGCTCAAGAAGAAGTAGAGCTTTCATGTGGGGAAGATAACGCTACTATAGAGGAACAGCCACGCGTCCAAGCCGAACAATGGTATGCAATAACCAAAACAAATTTCAAACGCCTTTGCATGCCTGAAAAGCAACCGCAGCTCCAACAAAGCCCTGTACAAGTGGCATTCGGTAATGTGCCTTTACCAAAATTACAATTTCCGTCTTTTGGTGGTGATGCCACAGAATGGTTATCGTTTCATGATGCCTTCTACTCGTTACTTAATCAAATACGAGTCTGTCGGATGGACAAAAATTACATTATCTTGGAAATTGCTTAAAAGACGAAGCGCTCGATTTGGTAAAGGGCTTAGCCATATATAATAGCAATTACAGTGAAGCTTGGGATTTGCTTACGTCGAGATACAAAGTAATGCTCGTAATAGTAGAAAGCCATGTCAAAGCTTTGACTTCGATTGAGAAGGCAACCAAAGATTCAGCAAAGTCATTCAAGCTAGTTTTAGATGCTACTTTACAGCATGTCGGAGCCTTACGCGCCCTAAAGCGTTTGGGATGACTGGTTAATGAATTCGACATTTTCCAAGCTGGCGTACGAAACCTACAAGCAATGGGAGTTATCACTTGTTGAATACAATTTACCATTGTTCAACGATCTTCGAGACTTTCTCGAAACACGCGCTCGCTCATTGGAAATGGTCCCAGTAGTCAATGCAACACAACGTCAATCAACAACGAATGTTTTACACACCACATGTACTAAACCAAATTCCGCAACATCAAATTTTAACAAAATTTCGGCATGTCTCTTCTGCAAAGGTGACCATAAAATATATTCATGCTCACAATTTATTGAACTTGACCCTAAGTCTAAACTATTCCCTATAAAGAAAGAAGGTGCTTGCTTGAATTGCCTTAGCAAGGGGCATATTCCCGCAAAATGTCACAGCACGTCGTCATGTCGTATATGCCAACGACGTCATCATACTTCATTACATGCTAGTTTTATCGATCAACCCGTTGGGTCCGCAGCCAACACAACTGGCCAGCACGTAAATGTCGCATCTCACTATGCCGATACTGAGCGTGTGAGTGTATTAGCAACCGCTGAGGTTCTTCTGCAAGACAACGCTGATTGTTGGTAACCGGCTCTTGCGCTACTAAATAGTGGTTCACACGCTTCACGTATTACCGAATCCTGTGTTAAACGCCTTCGTCTACCCCGAAAGGCATCATCCGCTTACGTTACGAATTGGCTCATCTCAAGGAGGTCATACAAGAGAAGAATGCAAAATCACAATTTCACCGCGATCGTTGGGTACCAACTTCCTATTTAGCGCACTCGTCTTACCGAAAATCACTAAATCACTAAAAATTAAAAATAATTATCATTAGAAAAAATTATTGTTCTGGCCTTGAACTCGATTCGTACCTTGAATGATTTATCAATAGGCCGATAAAAACAAAAACAATTGAAAATCACTAACGATCTTCCCGCCACCGATGACTCGATATCGTCATGGGCACACCTTTGCGACTTGACTCTACCTGACCCCCATTTTTCTAAACTAGGACCCATAATATTTTAATTGGTATCGATGAGATAGATAAGTTTTTGCTAAATGGGTTGCGAAAGGCAAAGCTCGGTACACCAATGGTACAAAACACTGCTTTCGGACGGGTGTTGTTTGGCAACGCATCCAATTCAGAAACACATTCTGGTTCCATGCATTGTACTGCGACATACAGTTAACGCAACCCATCAGTAAGTTTTGGGAGCTCGAGGAACTAACTTCTAGAAAGCATTACGCACTGAAGAGGTCGTAGAGGTGGGTAAGAAGGATTTCTGTATGGATGATCTACTTACCGGGTCACATACTATTGATGAACTTACCATACTTCAGAAGGACGTCTCAAATGTACTCAGTCCAGGTGGGTTCAAGCTACGCAGATGAGCGACAAATTGTTCAACGCTAAGAGAGCGCATACCTCACGCGCACTTGTTGGCTGACAGCAACGAAATTAGAACCCTGGGTAGGTACAATTTGGTGCACGGATACCGACTCGCTTGCTATAGCCGTAAACTTGGATGTACTGCGTGGTGCACTAACAAAACGAGTTTTCCTGTCGGGTACTAGCAAGATATTCGATCCGTTAGGTCCAATCGCGCCATGCACGGCTCGTTCTAAGATTTGGCTGCAAGGGATTTGGATATCAAAGGTGGTTTGGGACGAACCAGTTCCCCCACACGTATCAAGGGAATGGTTGCATCACCGCAACGAGCTACAGAAGTTAGCATCACTAAAGTTAAACCACTGGTTGTGAACTCGCAATATTTACGATTCAGAATTTCACCTCTTCACCGACGCTTCCGAACTGGCTTATGCAGCTGCGCTTTACTGTGGTACTCAAAGCGCAAGTGGTGAGATACAAGTTGTCCTGGTTGCTGCTAAAACCAAGGTTGCTCCGCTCAAGACCACTACGCTACCACGCTTGGAGCTTTGTGCAACGCATCTAGGTGGGAAGCTAGTTCATCAAGTTCAGAGTAGTTTTGGCTGCGCATTCCAAAATTCCTACTCATGCACCGATTCAATGGTTACATTAGCGTGGTTGCAAAGTACTGCCAGCAGGTGGTCAGTGTTCGTTTCCAATTGCGTAGCGGCAGTGCTGGACACCATACCATCATATCGTTGGAGACACGTAGCGTCACGACACAATCCCGCAGATTGCGCATCACGGGGCATCACCCCATCGCAGCTTCTTAAGCACCACTTGTGGTGGTATTGTCCGAAACCACCAACGACTTTTCTTCGAAAACTATCACGCAACATACGACAGATCACGAGCTGAAATCCACAAAGGCAGCGGTACATTTATTTCAAACTACAAGGGAATGGGAGTTATTAAGCCAATATCAGTCCTATACTAGACTCAAGAGAATAACTGTCCTATTATTACGGTTCATCAAAAACGTACATTTTTCCGCGGGGAGCCCAAAAGGCGCATATCAGGTCCAATAACTTGCGCCGAAATTCGGGGGGCAGAGCTCGCTTTGGTAAAGTATACTCAACATAGCGCTTTCGAACAAGCAATTTCTCATTTCAGGTTCAACAAACCCATACCTTTGCGATGGAATTATTCGTGTGGGGGGCCGTCTCGAAAAGGCCTCGCAACCGACGTTAAGCATCCGATAATTTTACCTAAAACTTCATCACTCGCAAAATCTATTGCAGCTGAAATACATATTACGACTCTACATGCTGGACCACAAATTATGCAAAAAGTGTTGCAGCGACGCTTCTGGATTATTGGCATGCGAAATCTTATATAAGGAATATATTTTCGTTGCTTCCGTTGTCGACTATTAAACCACAAACCGTCACAACAAGTCAGAGGTGACTTACCAACCAGCCGTGTTACGAGCGCCCGTGTTTTCTCATCGTGCAGTCGATACCGCTGGTCCCTACATTTTAAAGTTTTCTCACGGAAGAGGAACTAGAATTATTAAAGCTTATATCTGCTCATTCATATGCATGAGCACTGGAGCAATGTACTTACAGCTGGTTAGTGATCTGTCTTCACCGACTTTTATAGCAGCATTTAAACGTTTTACTAATCGCAGAGGTCACTGCCAACATATTTATTCCGATAATGGCACTAATTCCTTTGGTGCTAATAAAAAGCAACGAGCTGCATGCGAGCGATGTGTCAAGGATGAAAAGACATCATCGTATTTTGCTGACATTCAAACAGCATGGCATTTTAATCCAGCAAGTGCACCACACATGGGTAGCTTCTGGGAAACCGGCGTTAAGCGCGTCAAATACCACCTCAAACGTGTGCTAGGCTCCACGCTATTAACTTACGATGAATTCTCAACTACACTAACTGAAGTTGAAGTCTGTGTAAGCTCGCGTTCTATTTGTTAGATCCCTACAGAAGTCGAAGACTTCGAAGTTTTAACACCGGGTCATTTCATTGTCGGCGAACCTTTGAAAGCCCTGACCGATTTTAACGTGGAAGCCTTTAAGGGAACTATTTTTCAACGCTGGAAAGCTATCACTACAATCCGACAACATTTTTGGAAGCGCTGGCGAGATGAATATTTAGTCAATCTTCAGAAACGTAGAAAGTGGTTCCGACCAAGGCAAAGTTTACAAGGCAACGACGTAGTGGTCATACACGACAGCACTGCGCTCCCTACGAAATGGAAACTTGGGCGCATACTTAATGTTCATCCAGGTATCGATGGCTGGGTTCGTGTGGCCAACGTTCGAGGCGGCCAGCATGGTCGCGCCTAATCTGCACCGTATATATATTTTATTTCTAGTTCCATAACGCAAGTGTATATTTCATACTTAGGTATTTATGAGCGAACCCAACAAAGGGTTAATGCTTACGAGCGGAACTGAAAGCGGAGTCATTGGTGCCGTTTGCCGTATCGCTGTAGTCGTATCCCTAACGTAATCAGCTGTTTATCGTTACGGCGGGAAACCAAAAACCAATTGATTGGCTACGATACGGTTACGACCTTAGCGGCACCAATAATCGATTGCATTGATTCTCATAAGGTTGGTCGAATCAGCTGTTATAAGTTTAACGATATAGCACCAATGTCTGCAGCTTAAAGTTGGCAATATCCGTGTAGCTGTGATTTTGTCACAGGTACTGAATGATCACAGCTGAACGCTGTGACTGCTTCTGAGGATCGCCGTGACTGACTGAATGTGATTGCATCTGCACTTCGTTCACAATCACGTTTACATATAATCTCAATTACATGAGTCAATGAATCTGTGATTCGTGCTGCGACTAATTACCCTGCAAAAACGTGTAACCAAAAACGCACACATTCACTTGAGTTTTTTGACAGCCACAAATACACCGAATGTATATGTGAAAATTCGGAGCAAGAAGTTCAGAAAATGAAATAGTAGGATGAAATATTTATTTTATATTTATTATCTCACTATTTTTCTCACATTATATGCATACGGATTGTGAATACAATTCGATTTTGCGATTATTCTTAAATATCAATTAATATTAATTTTGTATTCATATATATTGAAAGTTTGTGTCTACCTGGAATGATTCAAACAGATAATCTCATTGTTCAGGTGTAAAATCCCAACCTATTTTCGCTAAAAGGTCATGCACATCCTTAACAATTGCTTCATGTTTGCCAGCCTGTGCACGCCATACTGAATCCAAATGTTCAAGTGTTAACGCGTGTTCTTTTATAAGAAATCGTATTATTTTCTCTAGCTTTTCAACATATTGTAGCTGAGCAAGGCGTCTTTCGAGCACAAAACACCAGAAAGTTTAATATAATTCTAGTTTCAAATAAAATCACAATGAAGAAGCCAATGTTTTTATATTAAATTGTTTACGTGTACTTACGCTCTGCCGTCAACCAATCCATCTCATCATCGAGCAAACAATGTTGATGTTGTTGTGTACGATATGCCGCCTTTTGTTTGCTCTTGACTGCAGACCACAATGATACAGTTCGAAAAGATTATCAAAACCCCCCAACTGCCCAAAACCATCAATTCCCTGCAAAAATCGTGTGACCAAAAACGCACACAGCCACACGAATTTTTGACAGGGGTGACGATTTGGAATGAAAAATTGTGCAAATAAAATAGCATGCTGACAAATTTTGCTTTCCCACAATGTATCGTGCTCTCTCGCACCTATTATTTTCATAGGGATAGCAAAATACGTCATTTTTGCGTGCAACAAATCCGCCGTTTCTAATTCTGCAGAAAAGTGGAAAATTTTTTCAGTTTGTGTGATTTACATTTTGCAGAAATTAATATACGCATTCTTTAATATTTTTTGGTCTACTAAAGAGTGTTTTAGCAAAAAAAAAAAAAAAACTCATATCAATGTGTGCATGTTTATAAAGAAAGAAAGTGAAATATGTAATTGCATAGTATAAATAATCGTGAGCAATTCTAATGCAGAATAGTAAATTTTGATTTCCACATACATACAAGAAAAAAATTCTTGTTACCATTAAGATTTATTATCCAAAATTGAAAAAAAAAAGATTAGAAAATTCGGTGTAAAAAAACGGCTATGTGTGCAATAAAATAGCCTCTCTTGTTGAGATACCCCTCCATGGTTTCCATTAATTATTGTGACGGAGGTGTGTTTGCAGCAGCAAAGTGAACCCAAACAGTGTAGGCCGTGGTGGTTGTTGTTCGTGGTCCGCATCAACTGGACCAGGTGGGGCAATGACGCCACATCCAGTTATACCAAGGTATATACCACAACAGCAACCGGGTAATGCATGGCCACGATAGCAGCAGCAACAACCTCCCAAGGCTGGCTATCATCGTTGATTTATAAAAAAAACAGTGTTGTGCATCTTTAACGCTTAAATATTTCCTCTGTTGAAACAGTTTCCACGATTCACTGTTCAACGAAAGCAGCAGCCAGCGTATGCCACCACCGAACAGCTGATAACAAAAACTTGGATGCACAGCAGTTTAAAGCCAAAATGGAAGTTGAGGAAATATCTGAAAATAAGGTAAATATATGTTTTGCGTTATTAACAAAATCGCCATAAATTTTATGAATTAACAGATCGCTACGAACGACAAAGCACCCGAAAGAGGATTCCTTATAATTTTTCAACTAAGGCATCTTGTGACGAAACTATATTCGAATGCCAACAGCAACGTACGTCTGATGAAAGTTTTATGGCTTTGGAAAAAATGTGTGATAAAACAGCATCCGATCCTGACAGCACACTATTTAAGTACATACATAGCGAGAACAAGGATATGGTTAAAGAAGATGCTAAAAAGCGCAGCGCCGATGGAAACTATTTTAAAATCCCTTGTAAACAAGGTAAGTGAATATACAACATATTGAAAGTTGATAAGATTGCGTGGTATAAATTTAATAATATAATCTTAGAACTACAAGAAATAGATCAAGAAGCACAATCACTGCAACGTCTATTGCATGACTTAAATAAAAAAAGATATAAAAGCAACAAGTGGTATAAATCCTAGAAAGCTTCTAGTATTTGCCAAGAGGACGGAGTTGTTTTATAACATAGGTCCTGGTTTTTGATAGGATTTTTCAATTTGGTCGTAAAATAATGGTGAAGTCCGCCTGCAAAATCACAATTAAATCCATGCAAAAACTCTTTATACACAAAATGTTTTCCTTTGTACAACAACATTACAACAACCACAAAATTGTCTGTCTTCAGATCATTGTTTGTGGAGGTCATTACGCGTAGTTTGACACCACTCCCGATATTTTTCAGAATTTCAAAACGCCATATCTGAGCATAAATTCAATACATTTTTACGTGAGATAATAAATTATATACTTGTTTTACTTTATTATCTATATAATATACAGGCACCTTCGAATGCATCGTCTCAATAACTGTGAAGATAAGCCTTACGTATGTCCCTACTGTCCACTGAGATATACTAACAATCCTGCCCTGGTCAAACACAAAGAAACTCATGAAGGGATCAAGCGACAACCGTGCGATATTTGTGGTAAAAATATTGTGGTATTGCATTTAAAAACACACAAACTAATTCATAGTAATGAAAAGCCGCATAAATGTAAATTTTGTGAAAGGCGGAAGGTTATAATACAGACATCATCTTAACGTACTTTAATTTATTTCAACTTTTCATTTTGGTTCCGTTAAAAAGCTTTACCTACGCTCTAAATCTACGCCGTCATATACGTACTCATACCGGTGGAAAACCATACAAATGCGAATACTGTGAATGCACCTTTGCTGTAAGCGGTCCAGTGCTGTCGCATTTACGTACACATCTGGGCAAAAATATTCATAGATGTGAGTTTTGCCCATCAACTTTTCCTCACTTTACGGAGTTACGTACGCATTTAACTACGCACAAAGACGAAGATCCAGAAACGCGGGAGCGAAATATGACAGCCTTAAAGGAGGAGGAGGCTAAATTAAAGCAAAATTTGGCCATTAAATTTCAGCAGCCGCCAAAACCCAAACGAAAATATACGTGCAATTTCTGCAACAAGGGTAAAGGTTTATAAGACAGTGTGATTGTAAATGATATTCATTTTACTGATTGTTAATTCACAGATTTTACAACTTCATCTAAGCTAAAGCGCCATATACGTATGCATACCGGCGAGCGATCATACTCGTGCTCAGAGTGTGGGAAATCATTCTCATTGAAATCGTAAGAATATACAATAGGGTTCAGAGTTTGAACGGCAGTTAAAAATGGATTTATTTTAAAAGTTAATAAAAAAACCTTATATCTAAACATATCCGTAAAACGAAAGACACAAAAACAAAAGCTCAGTAAAAATGGGACAACTAAATGAAACCTTATATCCATATCGCCTGCTGATTGGAATATCACCCGGTTGTTGTTGTAGCAGTTAGGTGGGGCGAAGCACTGCTACAAAAATATCACCCGGTCTCGGGTGCCGTTTCGAAAAGCACCTTTCTCAGAAAACATTTGAATAACCCCGTATATTAGAAAAGCCCTATCACAGAATTCGGTTGAAGAATGCCCTAACTCAGATTTGGCTTCAAAAATGACCGATCTGAGCTCAAATACAACACATTTTGACAATAGCTGGAGTGTTTATGAAACAAATTCTAAGATAGGGCGTTCTTCAAACGAATTATTAGAAAGGAAGTTTTTGAAACGGCAGCCGAGATTTGGTGATATTCCACTCAGCAGCCGATATGAATATATGGTAAGTCTCATTTTTACCGACCTTTCCTTTCCTTTTTAAAAATGTGCTTAACAAAACTTTTTTTTCTTTTAATGCACTCTTAAAATGAATCCATAAGCACTGTAACGTTAACAACTTTTTCATACTTGTTTTTTGATTTGTATTGAGAGTGGCGATTTTAATATTAGAACGGCTAATTTACACAATTAAAATAACAAAAATTACTACAAAGCCAAATTTTAGTGAGGACCTCTAGTTTACCATAAAAATATTAAAATTAAAAGTCCCCATCTATCCTATTCGAGCTAAAAAAAATTACTCGAGGTCAAAGGTCATTGCCTTAATAGCACCGCAGAAAAATTCCTCCAATTCTTTTCTCCTAGAGAGAACAATAATTGGGTAATAGGAATTTCGAATCTTCGAAGTCAGCTGATTTGCCAATTGAAATTTTGTTGCGCATTTCTATTTTTGTTAACAAATTAAAAGTTTAGTTATTGTTGCGAATTTGTTTAAAATTGAGAAAACAAAATATAAGCAAAGCAACAGGGAGCAACAAACGAATGATGCAACCATCTTTGACACGTTGTTATTGTAGCAGTGCTTCGCCCCATCCAATAGGTGCCACCGATCAGAAATTATCATCAATATCCTCTAACGGGAGTCCAAGGAAACTTGCTGTTTCGACAAGGGGGACCATAATGAAAGGGGTGTTAGAGGCGTTGGTTCCACATTACAATTAAAGAGATGGTTGGTGTCATGTGGGGACACATTGCAAGCGGGGCATACATTTTGTATGTCGGGGTTGATTCTGGATAGGTAAGAGTTTAACCTGTTACAGTATCCAGAACGAAGTTGAGCTAGAGTGACTCGCTTTTCTCTGGGGAGTATGCGTTCCTCTTCCGCGAGGTTTGGATACTTTTCTTTCAGTACTGGATTCACCGGGCAATTCCTAGCATAAAGGTCCGACGCTTGTTTATGGAGTTCACCAAGGACCTGCTTGTGTTTTTTCGCTTCATACGGCTGGGTTCTCAGGAGCCGTATTTCCTCAAAATGCTTACGGAGATGACTCCTTAGGCCCCTAGGCGGTGCTGGTTGACCAATCAGATGTCTGTTGGGATGCTCAGGTTTCTGGGTATTCAACAGGAACTGTTTGGTCAGCATCTCATTTCTCTCCCTGATGGGGAGTATTCTCGCCTCATTATGCAGATGGTGTTCTGGGGACATAAGAAGACAGCCCGTGGCAATTCTGAGAGCAGTATTTTGGCAGGCCTGTAGCTTCCAGTGGGTAATTTTTAGGCTTGGCGACCATATGGGTGACGTATAGCACTTAATCGGCTGGCTAATTGCTTTGTGTGTAGTCATGAGCGTTTCTTTATCCTTTCCCCAGGTACTGCCAGCGAGGGATTTGAGAATTTTGGTACGGCTCTGATTTCTCGGAACAATTGCGGCTGCGTGCTCACCAAAATGTAGATCCTGATGAAAGTCACACCCAAAATTTTAAGGTGTAAGACAGTCGGTAGGGTAATGTCATATGGTCGACATTTGACGCGGCCATGTTTTAAATAAGATCACCGATGATTTGGTTGGTTACAATATCAGGTTTCGCGACGCGACAAAACTGGAGAGATTGGGGAGATAGCTGTTTATTTTATTACAAAACTCATCGGTGTAGGAAACAATAGCATAGGTGTAGAAGCAATAGTGACTCCTTCTGGTGGTAAAGGTACCTATTGATATGTAGAAGTTAAACAGAAATTTGATGAATATGAGTTTTTTTTAAGTTATTGCAAAAAAGCGTTGAGGATTTTTAATATCTTACGAGGTACCTTCGTACATGTTTCTAAGAATGAAGAATGAGACCTATTCAAACTTCGCTATACTTTAACATACGATACTTTACCCCATTTTAACACAACTATCATTTATTGATTTTATTAAATTTTATAAAATGTTTCTTCCTCCACAGTTCCATTTCCGTATTGGATGGTAAATATGGCTTTCGCATTTTCTCCATCAATAACTGACAAGGTGGAAAAAATCTATGCGCGTAAATCGCAACATATCTTGGTCGAGCGTTTCTTCAATAGCTCTCTAGTGGTGATGGTGACAGCAGAAAAACCCAACTGTTTACAAATGTTACAATATATCAATTGCGTCTACGGCTCAAATACCCACAGTATATGAATGAATCGAACGCACCTAATTGTGTGCCTAACGGATAGTATACATATTCATCAAATCGAAAATATTGCATCAAACGAACTGGGTCTGAATACTGAAACAGTACAAATATTCAAAATCGATGAGGAGGCTGTGATGATGGTATAGGGTGAGTTGTTGAATAACATACGAAAACCACTTTAACCCATCTATATATTTGCATTACAGCTAAAGCTTTACAAACAGCAAAAATTGCTGGCGCCAAGCAATTGGAAAAGGCAGTGAAGCATTCATCACACTGTACGGATGGTGTAAAGTTAGAAACTGCTGTTGTAACAGCTGCCACCGACACAACGTTCATCTCTACTTCGCCGAGTAACGGCTCGTCCGACTATCTATCGAAGACAGTATAATCATATCTTTTGCCAACACAGGTTAGCGATGTGCTTGCACAGGAAAAGATTTCAATTGGAAAACAAAAACCAATTAAGAGAGTTTATTTATTATTAAAGTATTTACTTTTCTTTATATCAACAGTATTAATTTAAGTTGCAATATCACGTACATATATAATCAGGGATGTGATACGATTGCTGTCGGAATTAGATTTGAAACCAATCAATACTCCTGCTATGGGTTGCAGAATTATTGCTTGAATGATTAGATTTAGAACAATAATAAGTCTGACTCAATTACTAGTCGTACATTATTAAGTTCATCAATTACGACAGCAATCGGATTCCACGACACGTTTGAATATTCTTGATCTGAAAAAAAAAGAGTAAATCTAATCTGAATTTCTAATTAGCTTTAAGTTGTAGATTTAAATTGATTCAAATAATTGGAGTTTTTTCTAAAGCTTAAAATTATTTTCTGTTCGCTTGGAAAAGATTTCAATTGGAAAACGAAAACCAATTAAGCGAGTTTATTTATTATTAAAATACTTACTTTTCTTTATATGAACTGTATTAATTTAAGTTAAAATTTCATGTTCATATATAATAAGGGATGTCGTGATACGATTGCTGTTGGAATTAGATTTGAAACCAATCAATACTTCTGCTAACGGTTGCAGAATTATTGCTGGAATGATTAGATTTAGAACAATAATAAGTCTGACTCAATTACTAGTCCTACATTTTTAAATTCATATTTTACTTTACTTTATTACTTTCAAATTCAAATACGACAGCAATCGGAATCCACGACACCTTTGAATATTCTTGACCTGAAAAAAAAAGAGTAAATCTAATCTGAATTTCTAATTAGCTTTTAGTTGTAGATTTAAATTCATTCAAATTATTGGAGTTTTTTCTAAAGCTTAAAATTATTTTCTGTTCGCTTGGAAAAGATTTCAATTGGAAAACGAAAACCAATCAAGCGAGTTTATTTATTATTAAAATACTTACTTTTCTTTATATGAACTGTATTAATTTAAGTTACAATTTCATGTGCATTATAATAAGGGATGTCGTGATATGATTGCTGTCGGAATTAGATTTGAAACCAATCAATACTCCTGCTAAGGGTTACAATAATAAGTCTGACTCAATTAATAGTCGTACATTTTTAAGTTCTTCAATTACGACAGCAATCGGATCCACGACACCTCTGAATATTCTTGATCTGAATTTCTACTAAGCTTTAAGTTGTAGATTATTCAAATAATTGGAGTTTTTTCTAAAGCTTAATATTATTGTTTTGCTCGCTTAGAAGAGATTGGAAAACAAAAACCAATTAAGCGAGTTTATTTATTATTAAAGTTCTTCTGTTTTATATGAACTGGATTAATATAAGTTCCAATTTCATGTACATATATAATAATATTGAAAATAATAAATATTGAAAATTCAATTTTTTTGGTTTATATTTTATTCATATGGCTGCTCCAGGTAAAGTAAATCTGCAGGTAAAATTCACGTTATATGGCGGTTATATAAATGGTAAAACCGCAGTAAAATTGATTGTTAAATGGCTCGAAAATGTAGAGTGAAATGACGGAAAAATGACCGCAATTTGACGAGCATTGTGACGTGTGTGAGCAGCACAGTGCTATGCTCACATCCTATAAGTGGGAGCGGAATGCACGATCACATTAATAGGAACGAAACGGAAATTTGGTCACAAAAGTTCATCACGCCCATGCAAACGTGACTATGAATATAACCGCTGCAGAAAGTCACAATGACAGTAAAATGACTAGTAAAATGACGTGGAGCGTTTTTGCAGGGTTAAATCAACAACCAATCCTTTTGGATTTTTTAGTCGACAAAGATTAATTTTTTCCAGCTGTCATTAAAGATGGCACTGTCATTTCGATGACAGTATCAAATGTTACATGTGTTAGTGGAGAGCAAAAAATAGCTTTGAATGTGTGCGTGAACTAGTCAACACCATCTTGAAGGGTATTTCCTCCCCTTCCTATATCACAGTCACGGTTAAAAGCCGCTGTGACTGAGAGGTCACAATCACAGATAACATCCCTGCAAAAACGCTCCACGTCATTTTCCTAGTCATTTTACGGTCATTGTGACTTTCTGCAGCGGTAATATTCATAGTCATTTTTGCATGGGTGGATTAGGTTTTGTGACCAAATTTTCCGTTTCGTTCCTATTAATGTGATCGTGCATTCCGCTCCCACCTATAGGCTGTGAGCATAATACTGTGCTGCTCACACACGTCACAATGCTCGTCAAATGGCGGTCATTTTTCCGTCATTTCACTCTACATTTTCGAGTGATTTGACAATCAATTTTACTGCGGTTTTACCATTTATATAACCGCCATATAACGTGAATTTTACCTGCAGATTTACTTTACCTGGAGCAGCCATATGAATAAAATATGAACCAAAAAAATTTAATTTTCAATATTTATTATTTTCAATATTATTATATATGTACATGAAATTGGAACTTATATTAATCCAGTTCATATAAAACAGAAGAACTTTAATAATAAGTAAACTCGCTTAATTGGTTTTTGTTTTCCAATTGAAATCTCTTCTAAGCGAGCAAAAAAATAATATTAAGCTTTAGAAAAAACTCCAATTATTTGAATAATCTACAACTTAAAGCTTAGTAGAAATTCAGATCAAGAATATTCAAAGGTGTCGTGGATCCGATTGCTGTCGTAATTGAAGAACTTAAAAATGTACGACTATTAATTGAGTCAGACTTATTATTGTTCTAAATCTAATCATTCAAGCAATAATTCTGCAACCCTTAGCAGGAGTATTGATTGGTTTCAAATCTATTTCCGACAGCAATCGTATCACGACATCCCTTATTATATATGCACATGAAATTGTAACTTAAATTAATACAGTTCATATAAAGAAAAGTAAGTATTTTAATAATAAATAAACTTGCTTAATTGGTTTTCGTTTTCCAATTGAAATCTTTTCCAAGCGAACAGAAAATAATTTTAAGCTTTAGAAAAAAATCCAATTATTTGAATCAATTTAAATCTACAACCTAAAGCTAATTAGAAATTCAGGTTAGATTTACTCTTTTTTTTTTCAGATCAAGAATATTCAAAGGTGTCGTGGAATCCCATTGCTGTCGTAATTGATGAACTTAAAAATGTACGACTAGTAATTGAGTCAGACTTATTATTGTTCTAAATCTAATCATTCAAGCAATAATTCTGCAACCCATAGCAGGAGTATTGATTGGTTTCAAATATAATTCCAACAGCAATCGTATCACGACATCCCTTATTATATATGCACATGAAATTGTAACTTAAATTAATACAGTTCATATAAAGAAAAGTAAGTATTTTAATAATAAATAAACTCGCTTAATTGGTTTTCGTTTTCCAATTGAAATCTTTTCCAAGCGAACAGAAAATAATTTTAAGCTTTAGAAAAAACTCCAATTATTTGAATCAATTTAAATCTACAACCTAAAGCTAATTAGAAATTCAGGTTAGATTTACTCTTTTTTTTTCAGATCAAGAATATTCAAAGGTGTCGTGGAATCCCATTGCTGTCGTAATTGATGAACTTAAAAATGTACGACTAGTAATTGAGTCAGACTTATTATTGTTCTAAATCTAATCATTCAAGCAATAATTCTGCAACCCATAGCAGGAGTATTGATTGGTTTCAAATATAATTCCAACAGCAATCGTATCACGACATCCCTTATTATATATGCACATGAAATTGTAACTTAAATTAATACAGTTCATATAAAGAAAAGTAAGTATTTTAATAATAAATAAACTCGCTTAATTGGTTTTCGTTTTCCAATTGAAATCTTTTCTAAGCGAGCAGAAAACAATTTAAGCTTTAGAAAAAACTCCAATTATTTGAATAATCTACAACTTAAAGCTTAGTAGAAATTCAGATTAGGTTTACTCTTTTTTCAGATCAAGAATATTCAAAGGTGTCGTGGAATCCGATTGCTGTCGTAATTGATGAACTTAAAAATGTACGACTTGTAATTAAGCCAGACTTATTATTGTTCTAAATCTAATTATTCAAGCAATAATTCTACAACCCTTAGCAGGAGTATTGATTGGTTTCAAATCTAATTCCGACAGCAATCGTATCACATCCCTTATTATATATGTACGTGATATTGCAACTTAAATTAATACTGTCGATATAAAGAAAAGTAGATACTTTAATAATAAATAAACTCTCTTAATTGGTTTTTGTTTTCCAATTGAAATCTTTTCCTGTGCAAGCACATCGCTAACCTGTGTTGGCAAAAGATATGATTATACTGTGTTCGATAGATAGTCGGACGAGCCGCTACTCGGCGAAGTAGAGATGACCGTTGTGCCGGTGGCAGCTGTTCAACAGCAGTTTCTAACTTTACACCATCCGTACATTGTGATGAATACTTCACTGCCTTTTCCAATTGCTTGGCGCCAGCAATTTTTGCTGTTTGTAAAGCTTTAGCTGTAATGCAAATATATAGATGGGTTAAAGTGGTTTTCGTATGTTATTCAACAACTCACCCTATACCATCATCACAGCCTCCTCATCGATTTTTAATATGTGTACTATTTCAGTATTCAGACCCAGTTCGTTTGGTGCAATATTTTCGATTTGAAGAATATGTATACTATCCGTTAGGCAGACAATTAGGTTCAATCGATTCATTCATATACTGTAGGTATTTGAGCCGTAGACGCAATGGCAGATATTTTGATTCTTTTTGAAGTGTAACATTTGTAAACAGTTGGGTTTCTCTGCTGTCACCATCACCACTAGAGAGCTATTGAAGAAACGCTCGACCAAGATAATATGTCAGATTTACACGCATAGATTTCTTCCACCTTTTCACAGTTATTGATGGAGAAAATGCGAAAGCTATATTTACCATCCCATACCGAAATAGAACTGTAGAGGAAGAAACATTTTATAAAATTTAATAAAATCAAAAATGATAGTTGTGCTAAAATGGGGTAACGTATTGTATGTTAAAGTATAGCGAAGTCTCAGCGGCTTTGTACTGGTGAAAATTGAGTTTGAATAGGTTTTATTCTTCATTCTTAGAAACATGTACGAAGGTACCTGGTAAGATATTAAAAATCCTCAACGCTTTTTTTGCTATAACTTAAAAAACTCATATTCAAACTTCTGCTTAACTTCTACATATCAATAGCTACCTTTACCACCAGGAGTCACTATTGCTTCTACGCCTATGCTATTGTTTCCTACATCGATGAGCTTTGTAATAAAATAAACAGCTATCTCCCCAATCTCTCCAGTTTTGTCGCCTCGCGAAACCTGATATTGTCACCAACCAAATCATCGGTGAGCTTATTTAAAACATGAATGCGCCAAATGTCGACCATATGGCATTACCCTACCGACTGTCTTACACCCTAAAATTTTGGGTGTGACTTTCGATCAGGATCTACATCTTGGAGAGCATGCACTAGCAATTGTAACGAAAATCGTCGTTGGTGTGAGGTCTTAGCCGATCTCCAGATCTGTAGAAAAGGAGCTTATTAGCTTAATGCTTAAGATGATGCGGGAATAACCAAGTAAGCTCCTTCCAACCTTTGATTCGGGGGATGGTATAATGGTATGAAGATGATAGCGTGCGACAACATCGCGAGCTTGCGGTGGCTGGAGGAAGTGGTTCCAAACCTCTAAAGGCAGGGCACGAACGCGTGTTTTGAGATGGTGGATAAAGCGCAAATCCCCAAGCTACCAAAAGTTAAGGTATGGATACCATGCGTGATAAAGTCGGAGGATACACTGCGATTTTTGCAGAATCAGAATCCGAACATACCGACACAGGATTGGAAGGTACTTACTGTATCTCGGCCTACGGAGGAAGGTCAGTTATACATCTTCCAAATAAACAAGCAGGCGGAGGATATATTGTACGCGCAGCTTGGAAAAATGTCCTTAGGTACAGGCAAAATTTATATGCGACTCAGGAAAAGAAGTCGCGGGTATTAAAGTCCTAACACGCTGGACGTGGGCGAAGTCGAAAAGGACCTCAAAAGCCTAAGGGAAAAAAGACAGGTGGAGGTAGCCCACGTCACCCCGAATGTGTTAGAAGGGGACCAACAGCCAGATGGTGCTGTGAGTCGCACAGAGGAACACCCGGCACAACAGGTACAAGAGGCTGAAGGGGGCTTCGAACACTCTAAACCAAAAGGGCTAGGGGAGGACGACGACGTCACGATGAAGGTGCTGGAGGGGGACAAGCAGCCCATTGGTGCTGCGAGTCCTACAGATAAACCTCCTACACAGTAAAGTGGCGTCGAGCGAACTCCTCCTCCTAACGCGCTGATCCAGGAGCCGTGGCTTCCATCGGGAGGAAAGGTTTCTGGATCAGTAGACACCGCATTGCATAGGGTGGTAATAAGCATAGAAAAAGCCCTGGAATATAAGGAATATGCTCTAGAAGTCTTCTTAAGCATTGCCGGGGCTTTCTAAATGGGCGATTATTGATGGTCTTAATTACGTTAAAGTACATCCAGCCTTACCCAGATGGATCGACTGCATGTTAAACTGCAGTAAGATTACATCGCAATGGGGATTGTAAGCGGCCACGAAATTAGTGGACAGGGGCACTCCGCAGGGAGGGGTGCTATCACCTCTGCTGTGGACGCTGGTCATTATCCAACTGCTTAGGTGATTCTACGAGGGACTAGAAAAACTTACGGTTTACGCAGATGACGTTGCATATGGTCTTGTTTACAAAGAGGTACAAGGTCCCTAATTGGACCAGGCCTAAGTTAGGAGGGGCGACTCTACGGGAGAAACCTTGCACAAAATATCTAGGAATGATCCTAGACAGTAAGCTGTCATGGCAGCTCAAAGTGGAGGAGAGGGTGAGGAAGGCTTCAACGGCACTTTATGCATGTAAAAGAATGCAAAAGAACCGGCATATACGATCAGAAGGAACTCGATGACGATGCCTCAAAACTAACAACCAAAAGCAATAAATATCATTTCACTGACACAAATTTTATAGTTTTTTTTCGGGATTTGGACACAATGTTGTTGTTGTTTTTGTAGCGATAAGGTTGCTCCCCGAAGGCTTTGGGGAGTGTTATCGATGTGATGGTCCTTTAGCCGGATACAGATCCGGTACGCTCCGGTAACACAGCACCATTAAAGTGCCAGCCCGACCATCTCGGGAACGATTTATGTGGCCACATTAAACCTTCAGGCCATCCCTCCCTATAGCATCATGTAACGAAGCTCAGTTTCTTCCAAAAATTGTTCAACACTGCCACGTAAAATCAATGTACTTGTTCTAATGCAACCTTTAAATAATTATAAACTATAAAAAAATTAATGCCAAACCTTGGAAAATGTTGAAACGTTCACCACCAACAAAATGCAAAAACTTTTCATCCTCCTCCCGAGACCATTCTGTCTTCTTTATGCTAGGATCAAGCCATTCGTACCAGCGTGCCTTACATTGCTTGCCAGATTTGCGGTGCAGCAGTGATGCAATACGTGACCACTGGTTTTTGCAATATTTCATTACAGCTGCTTTAAGGATTTCATCCTGAAAGTTATCAATTTAGTTAATAAACGGCCAAGAGTAACCAGTCGCGTCAAATGCTTACCTCAGTGTTTCTCCACACACCACCTTTTATCATAATTCGCGGCATGGTGCTATATAATTGTGAATTCTTTCGATGAGAACAAAAATCAAATCAAAAATTTTTGTCGAAATAAACAGCAAAAATCATTGTATATTAAAGACTTTGGGAAAATTTTAGAATAGCACCCCCCAAGTTCGGGGTAAAACTTGGTATCAAATGAAAGAGGGAGTTCTCCCGATCACAAATATATATATTTTAAAGTGCGTAAACTTATAATTTAAAAGTTATTTGTTGTTAAAGTTTGCAAATTTAGCAAATTTCTATAGCACTTTAAATTACAATTTACACATCTTTCAAAACCTTAATCCACATACATTTCTATATAAATTGGCAACGATAAACTTAAATTGCATTTTTGTATATTTCACATTTCATTTTTGCATTGTTTTCACTTATTATAAATGTTTTTATTAAATCAATCGCGCTTTTGTAGCAACATGCACATATATATATATATATACATATATTTTATTGATGACATTACAAAGCTGTGCTGCCACATATATATACGTATACACATATGTATAAAATTTGTATAGAAATTTGCAAACTTTAACACCAAATAACTTTTAAATTATAAGTTTACGCACTTTAAAATATATATATATATGTGATCTGGAGAACTCCCTCTTAATTTTAAATCTTTCCGGAGATATTCCATTTAAAACTCTCAAAATTGAAAAATTTTTCGACCACCAAATTTTTTGTTGTCTCTGCTGAATTAGAAATGGCGGATTTTTTTGCACGCAAAAATGACGTATTTTGCTATCCCTATAAAAATAATAGGTGCGAGAGAGCACGATACATTGTGGGAAAGCTAAATTTGTCAACATGCTATTTCATTTGGAGAATTTTTCATTCCAAATCGTCACCCCTGTCAAAAATTCGTGTGTCTGTGTGCGTTTTTGGTCACACGATTTTTGCAGGGATTGTTCTCAAAAATCACGGGATCTGCCAAATTTAAGCAGGACTAGTTGGTAACACTAGTAGCTATCTGACATTCATTCCTCGTGTTCCAATGAAACATGAACCAGAATCATATGGATCACATTGTTGTTGCATTTGCATGTTAAATCTCTATCCGTATCTGGTTCACGTTTCATTGGAAAACAAGGATTATTATCAAGCATTCCGCTTTGTCATTTGCATTCATACAGTCCACTATACCGCGAACAAGATCAATTGTTTTCTACCGCTTTAAATTATAGTAAATAAAGTTAAGTGAATAATATAAATATTTTTCGGTCATTTATTTAATTAATTAGAACAAGCGTATCATCATACATACATAATTCGCTCCACCACCACAGTTAAAAAATGCATTAGACTAAGAAGTTGGCTTCAAAACATGTAAACACTCGCTAGATTAAAATTGTATGAAATTTTAGTTGCAATGGCATTCTAGTCAGTCAAGATCTTAGTAGTGCTTGAAAAAGTGTACAAAAAGTTAATATTATAGAGAGAAAGAGAACAGGGAATAACCACGTAATAGTGGGGAGTCCCTTGAGGTGCTTTTCGATACACATTTTCCATCGGGAGATGATTTAGAAGAGCCAGCAGACAGCACTCACACTTCGATCACGGGGGTAGTTCCGGGCTTGGTGACCGATACCAAGATCGAAAGGGCGGTGAAGACGTTTTCTAAGTTTAAATCGCCGGGCCCAGATGGTATATTCGCGGCCATGCTACAAGCTTCAAGTAGAGCGGTCGTGGAATGGATTAAAATACTACTCGATGGGTGCAAAAGACTGAATAATGTACCGCACTCTTGCATAATTTCTCGTTTAGCTTTCCTACCAATGGCGGGGAAGATCGGTCACGTGTATCCCAAAGACTATAGACCCATTAGCTTAACATCATTTCTGCGCAAAACCTTTGAGAGGCTGATAGATGTGTACATAAATTCCAGCGTGGATGAAAAGTTGCTCTCTGCAGCAGAACATGCGTATACCAAAGGGAAGTCGGTAGAAACCGCACCAAATAGGGTGGTAATAAGCATAGAGAAAGCCCTGGAATATAAGGAATATATTCTATGAGCCTTCTTAGACATTGCCGGGCTTTCAACAATGTCTGTAAATGGGCGGTTATGGATGGGCTTAATTCCATTAAAATACTTCCAGCCTTCACTATAATCAACCAACTGCTCAGGCGGTTCGATGAGGGACGGTAAAACTTACGGCTTACGCAGATTAAGTTGCAATTGTCCTAAGTGGAAAGTGCCTTCCAACGATTATTACGATATTTATACCTGGGCATCTAATGTCGGGTTTACAGCCAATACAGAGAAGACTCACATGGTCTAGTTTACTAAGAGGTAGAAGGTCTAAAATTGGAGCAGGCCTTGGTTAGGATGGGTGACCTTCCAGGAGAACTCTTGCACAAAATATCTGGGAATCATCCTAGTCAGTAAGTTGTCGTGGGAGCTCAACGTTGAGGAGAGAGTGAAAACGGCCTCGACGGCAATTTATGCATGTTAAAGAATGCTGAGGTGTACGTGGGGTGTATCTCCCTCTCTCTCATTGGGTATTTACGACGATTTTAAACCCTATCCTATACTATGGAATCCTATTTTGGTGGACAGCCACACAAAAAAGAACCCAACTCAAAAAATTAGAGGGGGTATGCAGGCTTTCAATGCTTAGAATTACGGGAGCCCTGAAAACAACGACGGGTGCACTGTATGCCATTCTGCACATTCCACCTGTAAATCTGGTAGCAAGCAACATGGCGCTAGCAACTGCAACGAGGCTCAGTGTCTCGGAGCAGCTTGAGCGCCGACCATACGGACATAGTAGTATAGCGTCATCAATTACAGGACGAACAGACTACCTGATTCCGCATCTGCGCTTCGAGGGAGATATGAAAGCCACAATTGAGGTGGATGGTTGGCGCAAGTGTGCTCAAATGGCGAAGGAGGTGATACATGTGTAAACAGATGGTTCCAAAGTAGTGGAGAAATTAGGGTCTGTGATACACTGTGCTGATCCGCAAATAAACAGATCCTACAAGCTGCCAGATCACTGTAGCGTTTTCCGAATGGAAGTATTCGCCGTAACCAAATCAGTAAAAACACTGGAAGAGAATAGCTTAAACTGCAACCGTGTTAACCTTTATATTGACATCCAAGCAGCAATTAAGGCAATAATCTCGCATAGCACAGCATCTAAAAGTGTGTTAGAGTTTAAGCAGTCTCTGAAAAGAATTGGGACAGCATACATCTATGTTGGGCCCCAGGGCATATGGGAATATGCAAAAACAGATGAACTAATTAAAAATTGCGCATCCCTTGAAGCTTGCTGCTTAGACGACCCAATTAGATTGGGCGAAATTAAAAGAAGGCGATAGGTGCACATGATCAACCAAGCGGGAAAGGCGTGGGTTCAAGCACGGGGCTGTAAATATCGAAGATTATGTGTAGGTCTTACAACCTTAGACTAACAAAGTTGTTTCTATCATTAAAAAGAGAGGACTGTAGACACATAACGGGTATTCTGACAGGACACTGCCTTCTGGCGTCGCATGCCTTTAAACTTGGCTTGATCAGTGATAGCATATGTAGGACGTGCGGGTTGGAGGAGGAAACGATCGAGCACGTTTTGTGCTCGTGCCGTGCGCTTGCCAGGCTGGCTAAGACTCCAGCTATTAGGAGTGATACAGCTGTCAGATCTAGAAGTGACTTAAATCCTAGAAAACTTCCAAGAGGACGGAGTTATTTTATAACATAGGTCCTGGTTTTTGATAGTTTCAGTTTGGTCGTTAAAATAAACTTCTGGTAACACGGACTCATTCATTCTATGTGAGGTCCTCATGGACCGGCCAGTTCAACCTAACCTAACCGAATATTATCGCGACTATCTTTGTGGAAATTTAAAAGAAATGGTGAGGTTAGTTTATTTAATTGATATTCTATAACTAATAGCCAAATTGTAATTATTTTTTATTCAGTAATGTCAAGAAAGATGAATTGCACACCTGAGCAGCGCACCCTCATAAAAAATTGGTTGCTGATGGCAAAACTTATGTGGAAGTGCAAAATATCCATGGTTGCTCACCAACAATGGTACGAAATGACATCAAGCACCAACCAAGTAAGAAAAGGCGGGCAGAAGGCCAGCAATGTCGGTAAGAGAAGTCAAGTCCGTCGTCGGGTTAAATATGCCCTAAAAGTGTTTTCAAGCGTTGATACTCTTCGTCCGCATTTGCGTGAGCACGACCTGAGTGCCCACAGTTCAAGAAAAGTACCGTTGTTGACTAAAACGCATGCACAAAAGGGATTTCGAACATTTGAATTGCCCTTCGGCCAAATGGCGCAACATTTTATGGTCGGACGAGTCGAAGATAATCATGTATGAACATATATTTTGTATGTCGGGGTTGATTCTGGATAGAGTTAGAGAGATAAGAGTTGAACCTGTTACAGTATCCAGATCGAAGTATAGCTAGAGTGACGCGCGTTTCCCTAAGGAGAGTGCGTTACTCCTCTGCTAGTTTTGGGTACTGTTCTTTAAGTTCTGGGTTCACCGGACAATTCCTGGCATAGAGGTCCGACGCCTGCTTGTGGATTTCACTGAGGACCTGCTTGTGCTTTTTAGCTTCATATGGCTGTGTTCTCAGTTGCCGTGTTTCATAATTCTTACAGAGATGACCCTTTAAGACCCTGGGCGGTGTAGCCTCATCAATCAGATGTCTGTTGGGAGTATTATCACCTCATTATGTAGATGGCGTTCTGTGGACGTAAAGGAAGAAAGCCCGTAGCGGTTCTGAGGGCGGTATTTTGGCAGGTCTGTAACTTCTTACAGTGAGTAGCTTTTAGGCTTGGTGACCATATCGGGGACGCGTAGCATTCAATCGGCTGGTCAGTTGCTTTGTAAGTGGTAATGAGCGTTTCTTTATCCTTTCCCTAAGTACTGCCCGCAAGAGATTTGAGGATTTTATTTCAGCTCTGGATTTTCGGTAGAATTGCGACTGCATGCTCTCCAAAATGCAGATCCTGATCGAACGTCACACCCAAGATTTTGGGGTGTAAGACAGTCGGTAGCGTGGTGCCATCGACGTGGATGTTCAATATGGTCGACATTTGGAGCGTCCATGTTGTAAATAAGGTCACCAATGATTTATTTCGTGACAATGTCAGATTTCGGGAGGCGAAGAAACTGGAGAGATCAGGGAGATAGCTGTTTATTTTGTTACAAAGCTCATCGATCTGTGGCCATTATTGTGCAGTCATCGGCGTAGGAAACGATAGTGACTCATTCTGGTGGTGAAGGTAGCTTTGATATGTAGAAGTTAAACAAAAGTGGGGATAAAACACCACCCTCTGGCACCCCTTGTTTAACTCTTCTTGATTTAGATGTTAAATTCCTGAATTTCACCGATGGAGGTTCCAGTATTATGTTCTGGGCAAGGTTTTCTCAGCTAGGGGTGGAACTCATTCATTGCGTTAGGGAAATCATGACTGACGCTTCATACGTAGATAAACTCAAGCACGTCATGCTGCCATGCGCCAGAGACGAAATGCCATGTTCCGGCAAGACAGCGAACCGAAATTACTAGCGAAGTAGCAGAAAGATGATTTGAGAAAAGGCAGATCAACTTCATGGAATGGCCACCACAGTCAAGGAGGCACTAGCCCAACGCAAACCGATATCGAATTCGCACTTATGGGAAGGTGAAACAGCGCTAGTGTGTCGAATTCAGTTGATGGATGCTAAAAACTTGTTGACTCAATTGAAGGAAGAAGGATCATAAATACTGTGGCGAATTAGCAATTTCGACACATATTTTGATGTACAATAATAACATCAAAGCTAGCAATCACACATATATAACCAGCAGCTAAGAGCGAAGAAGAAAGAGTAAACAGACACACATACATATACACAGCAATAAACAGCTCATATTACTCGTACTATTATATTATTCATATACATATCGCTCATTTACTTCAATAGTGTCATAACTCAAAAAACACAATTTTCCAGGAGAGCCATCCAAAGATTTTAACTGCCATATGTTGTGCATATAAAGGCATATTTTCATTTTTATAGCACATGAAATAAGAGCTTAGACATTATTACACATGTACGTAAACATCAGCTAAAAGCGCAGAAGTTAACCCGCACATATACACGTATATCACTAGAACAGTGATATCCATTTAGTTGAATAATTATTGGCGCCTCTTCACACGTATTTTTATTCTCTTTCGTCTTTAGTTGTCGCTGAACAACATAGATGAATGGATTTGCAACTCTTTGTTTCGAGAGAGCGCTGTCAAAATGCACATTTTTTATAACATTTGTCAATGATGCCACTCCAAACAAAAATGCTTATATCTGAAAATGGGGATTTTTGACATACATTTCGGCGATTATAGTTTCAATCATTTAATAAAATGATAGTCGTAAAATATTTATTTCCTTAAAGTTATTTTACAATGATACGACTAGTTAGAGTTAAATATAAACAAATCTAAGTAAAATTTGCATTTCGATTAAATTAATTAGTCAAATATTGTAACGCATTTAACTCGCAGTGAAAACCATATATTCTTTTGAAATTTCAGTAAATCGGACCTACGATATAATAGCTAACATTATTTAATGGATAAGGCTTATCCTACATGCCTGGCGTTCCAGGTTCTGTGATCAAAATGGACTGGTTGCATCGGGAGTTCATATTTACAAAACCTATTTTTAGTGATAACTTTTGAATGGGAAATAATATTTACAATTCGCCTTCGAACTAATAATACTTACTCTAAAACAAGTATTTTTATCCTTTTTCCCATAATTTTTGAACGCTATTCTACAGTTGTAGGTCAAACTAAAGTTTACCAAAATTTTTGGCACGTTTTTCGTTTTGGCGGGCACATTTTTTGTTCTGGCACCCGCTTCAGCTGGCGCGAGGGATTTATCTGTGATTGTTGCCAGCAACAACTAGAAAATAAATCCCTCGTGAGAGCGAAAATATGAGAGCGTAAGCAAAAGATTCGTATCAATCTAATCTATGCTGAACAAGCAGAGTAGCAACGTCGGGTGAAGCTTTTGTTTATTTGCGCATTTGCGAAAAGATATTTTGCGAACAAACGCTCATGCGCAGAATGTTTTCATGGTTTAATGATAGCGATTTATTTTTTTTAAATTTTTCCTTAGACTCAAGCAATAAAGTAGTATTTATATGGCATATTTCCGAATTACTTTTTGTGTGTTAACAAACATGCGTGCATACGTCCTATCTCATTGATTTTTCATCAACAACTAAACCACCACCAATAAGATTATTTTAGTTTTACTCACAAAGCCACAGTTTGAAGTTTGTTTATCCTTGCACTAGAAGCCAAATAACATACGATGGATCACGAGCTGAAATCCACAAAGGCAGCGGTACATTTATCTCAAACTACAAGAGAATGGGAGTTATTAAGCCGATATCAGTCCTATACTAGACTCAAGAGAATAACTGCCTTTTATTATTACGGTTCATCAAAAACGTACTTTTTTCCGCGGGGGAGCCCAAAAGGCGCATATCAGGTCCAATAACTTGTGCCGAAATTCGGGAGGCAGAGCTCGCTTTGGTAAAGTATACTCAACATAACGCTTTCGAAAAAGAAATTTCTCATTTCAGGTTCAACAAACCCATACCTTTGCGATGGAATTATTCGTGTTTGGGGCCGTCTCGAAAAGGCCTCGCTCGCAACTGACGTTAAGCATCCGATAATTTTACCTAAAACTTCATCACTCGCAAAATCTACTGCAGCTGAAATACATATTACGGCTCTACATGCTGGACCACAAATTATGCGAAGTGTGTTACAGCGACGCTTCTGGATTCTTGGCATGCGAAATCTTATATAAGGAATGTATTTTCGTTGCTTCCGTTGTCGAAGATTAAACCACAAACCGTCACAACAAGTCAGCGGTGACTTACCAACCAGCCGTGTTACGAGCGCCCGTGTTTTCTCATCGTGCAGTCGATTTCGCTGGTCCCTACATTTTAAAGTTTCCTCACGGAAGAGGAGCTAATATTATTAAGTTCATTCATATGCATGAGCACTGGAGCAATGCACTTACAGCTGGCTAGTGATCTGTCTTCACCGACTTTTATAGCAGTATTTAAACGTTTTACTAATCGCAGAGGTCACTGCCAACATGTTTATTCCGATTATGGCACTAATTCCTTTGGTGCTAATAAAGAGCAACGAGCTGCATGCGAGCGATGTGTCAAGGACGAAAAGACATCATCGTATTTTGCTGACATTCAAACAGCATGGCATCTTAATCCGGCAAGTGCACCACTCAAGGGTAGCTTCCGGGAAACCGGTGTTAAGCGCGTCAAATACCACCTCAAACGTGCGCTAGGCCCCACGCTATTAATTTACGAAGAATTCTCAACTATACTAACTGAAGTTGAAGGCTGTGTAAACTCGCGTCCTATTTGTTAGATCCCTACAGAAGTCGAAGACTTCGAGTTTTAACTCCGGGTCACTTCATTGTCGGCGAACCTTTGAAAGCCCTGCCCGATTTTAACGTGGAAGCCTTTAAGGGAACTATTTTTCAACGCTGGCAAGCTATCACTACAATACGACAACATTTTTGGAAGCGTTGGCGAGATGAATATTTGGTCAATCTTCAGAAATGTATAAAGTGGTTCCGACCAAGGCAAAGTTTACAAGCCAATGACGTAGTGGTCATACACAACAGCACTGCGCTCCTTACGAAATGGAATCTTGGGCGCATACTTAATGTTCATCCAGGTATCGATGGCTGGGTTCGTGTGGCCAACGTTCGAGGCGGCCGGCATGGTCGCTGCACAGTATATATATATTTCATTTCTAATTCCATAACGCAAATTGTATATATCATACTTAAGTATTCAGGTTCGAACCCAACAAAGGGTTAATGCTTACGAGCAGAACTAGATGGTAACACTAGTTGGTATTTGACATTCATTCCTCATGTTCCAATGAAATATAAACCAGAACCATATGGATCACATTGTTGTTGCCATGGCGCAACGATACAAGGTGGCAGCATGGAACAGCTGATTATAAACTTTTTTATTTGATTTGATACATCAACTTCCGGTGCAGTACGATTTTGACATTTGTCCATCGAATTTACAAAAACAAAGTACACGGAATTTTTATTTATGTTTGTAGGTATGTCACCATGCTGCCACCGTGTATCATTCCGCTATGGTTGTTGCATTTGCATGTTAAATCTCTATCCGTATCTGGTTCACGTTTCATTGGAACATTATCATGTATTCCGCTTTGTCATTCGCATTCAAAAAGTCCACTATACCGTGAACAAGATCAATTGATTTCTACCGCTTTAAATTACAGTAAATAAAGTTAAGTGAATAATACAAATCATTGTGAATGATGAGTAAGTGTGATATCTTCTGCATTAACGTCAAAATCCCAAAGTGATTGGATCACCTGATTCGTATTTGACTATCGCTGTCTCATTCTGTATATCTTTCTATCACCCGCTGAAGATAGGCGCCGCCATATTGAACAGCCTGTCAAAACGCTGAAAAGTAGCCATATTGAACAGCCTGTCAGGCAGTTGACAGATAAGATAACACACTTTGTCATCATTCACAATGATACAAATATTTTTCGGTCATTTATTTAATTAATTAGAACAAGCGTATCATCAGAATACGCTGTACACCGCAACCCGCATACATAATTCGCTCCACCACAACAGTTTTTAGGCGTTCACTGTAAAATGCATTAGACTAAGAAGTTAGCTTCAAAACATGTAAACACTTGCTAGGGTTAAACTGTTGGTTTTATTAAAATTGTCTGAAATTTTAGTTGCAACGGCATTTTAGTCAGTCAAGATCTTAGTAGTGCTTGAAAAAGTGTACAAAAGTTAATATTATAGAGAGAAAGAGAACGGGGAATGGTCAGGTAATAGTGTGGAGACCCTTGAGGTGATTTTCGTTACACATTTCCCATCGGGAGATGATTTAGAAGAGCCAGCAGACAGCACTCACACTTCGATCACGGAGCGGGTAGTGCCGGGCTTGGTGACCGATACCAAGATCGAAAGAGCGGTGAAGGCGTTTTCTAAGTTTAAATCGCCGGGCCCAGATGGTATATTCGCGGCCATGCTACAAGTTTCAAGTAGAGCGGTCGTGGAATGACTGACTGAATAATGTACCACACTCTTGGAGAATTGCTCGTGTAGCTTTCTTACCAAAGGCGTGGAAGATCGGTCACGTGTATCCCAAAGACTATAGACCCATTAGCTTAACATCATTTATGCGCAAAACCTTTGAGAGGCTGATAGATATGTACATAAAGTCCAGCGTGGATGAAAAGCTGCTCTCTGCAGCAGAACAAGCGTATACCAAAGGCAAGTCGGTAGACACCGCACCACATAGGGTGGTAATAATCTTGGTATACAATAATTTAACTCAATTCGATGAAATTATTTACCTTGGTGACTTTAATTTAGGTAATATAGATATCCACTGATAATTTAACTTCACCATCCAATTTGAGATCAGATATCGATATACTGTTTGTGAGCAATATATTATCTTATAACTTAAATCAAATTAACTCTATTGTTAATTATTTAAATCGCTTTTTAGACCTAGTTTTTATTTCTGCTGGTTTGAATTCTTCTGGTGGGGAATGCATTGCACCATTATTAAATAATAGTATTCATCACAGAGCACTAACCATAGAATTTCAATTCTACCAATACGATAGGAATGTCGTTGATGATACCAAATCATATAACTATAATAAAGCAGATGTTACTGGAATTAATAATTATGTTAATAATGTTGACTGGTCATTTCTAGACTCCCTAGATGATCCACAGTTATTATACAGCAATATCACCCAGATATTTACTCTTATGATTTCAAATTTTGTTCCTCAACATAAATTAAGGTCTAACAATAAGCCTCCTTGGTTCAATCACAGATTATGTTACCTCAAAAATTTTAAAAATAAAGCCTACAAAAAGTATAAAACAACGGCTTCAGAGGCCGATCATTTAGTCTTCATCCGTCTAAGAAAGGACTTTATTTGTTTGAATAATTTTCTCTACAAGCAATATATGTTTAGAATTGAATCCAACTTGAGACAATACATCAACACGAAACGGAAAAGTTGTGGGTTTCCAACTACCCTGTCTTACGATGCTACTGTATCCGACAACATAGTTTATTCTTGTAATCTCTTCGCAAATTTTTTTCAAAAAGTGTATGAAGTTCATGCACCTAGTGAATATACAACGTCCAATGCCTTGACATTGGATCAAGGTGATGGCTTTAGCGTCTCCACAGGATGTTGCGAACGCAATATCTATTCTAAAAAATAGCTCAAAAGCTGATCACGAGGGGTTTCCTCCAATATTTTTCAGGCTCTCAACTCAATCATATCTACTCCCATCGCTAAATTATTCAATAAGTGCTTAAGTAAAGGTATCTTTTTAGACTCTTGGAAGCTTTGCACAATATTGCCAGTCTACAAATCGGGTAACCGAAATGATGTGTCTAACTATAGACCCATTGTGAAACAAAGTAATTTTGCAAAAATCTTCGATCACGTGGTCAAAGCTAAACTATACGATCACGTTCAATCATATATCTCTATAGATGAACACGGATTTGTACCCTTGAGATCAGTTTGCTCAAATCTGGTCTTAATTACAAACAAAATAGTTAACGCCTTTGAAAGCCAAGCACAGTCAGATGTAGTTTACACTGACTTTTCTAAGGCATTCGACAAGGTAGACCACTCCATTCTCTTGGAAAAACTCAAAGCATTCGGTATTAACGGAAACCTTCTAGATTTTTTCTCAAGTTTTCTTTTGGGACGAAAACTTTTCGTCCAAATAGAATCCGCTAGATCTCAAACTTACATACATGCTTGGTCAGGTATCCCGCAAGGTACACATCTTGGGCCTCTCCTCTTTTTACTATTTATTAATGACCTTCCTGATCAACTTTCAACTGCGGATTGTCTTATGTTTGCGGATGATGTTAAATTATTCCTAAAATTTCAAAATACAATTGACTGTTCTAGTCTTCAGTCTGGTCTAAATAATCTCTCTAATTGGTGTATATTAAATCATTAAATGTTAGTAAATGTTGCGTCATCACGTTTGCTAAAAAGTCTAAGACAGTGACTTGCGACTGGACAAAAATTGTGCCGTGAAGATACTATTAAGGATCTAGGGGTTATTTTCGACTCTAAGTTGACCTTTTCCAACCATGTAGACTATGTGGTGTCGAAGTCTTTTTCTATGATTGGTTTTATACGCAGAAACACCGTGGATTTTGTTGACCCACTTACTCTCAAAGCGCTGCATATATTGTAACGAATCTGCCGCAAATCCTCTTATTTGCAATCCTCTGCTAAGTCCGAATCACTAAACTGTTGAATAAATAACTCCAATATTGAATGATGGAAAAATGGCCTTTATTAAGTACTTCACAATAACACTTATACTTTGCTACTCGCTGGCTTAATAACCAAACTGATTGATAACTCAAATGAAACTTTACTATTGGCCGCCAGATCGCGTGCTTAATCAAACTGAATAGCTCAACTCAAACTGAATTACTTCTTACTCGCCTGCCCCGCTTTTATAGTTTACGCTGCATACTTCTAGGCTCTTCCATTTCCAGAACTTACCAACTATATTCGTGTGTGTATAGTTCTCATATAGTTTCTACTTGTTTACAATTGTCTACTTTTTAGCGCTTCTCAGATGTACATATGTGAGTTTGTAGTTTACAGTCTCCCGCACACACATAAGCGTATAAGTAAATTCATCTGTGTGTGACATCTCATCTCTCGCTGCCTTGTATGTAAATGTTGCTCGTCGGAATGTGTACATATGTGTAGACGCAATTATTGATTCGTTTATGTAGATACATAATGATTGAATTATTGATGTGAATTAACGTCACTGCTTAGCATCGGCCTGGAGATGGCAGCACTCCTCAGTTTTGCTAATATTCGTAACACTGCCCTCCATCTAAGTCTGATCGTCCCGATCAGACAAATCTCCCAATCTAAACGCCGCTAGCATCTCCAAATGTACCACCCTTCTAATCCGTGGTTTCCCAGTGGTTTGTATGCGGTAGATGGTATCACTGATCTTCTTCACAACTTTGTACGGGCCTTCCCAACTGCACCGAAATTGGGCTGGAACACCTTTCCGCCGGTGAGGGTTGTTTAACAGTACCAAATCTCCATTCCGGAAACCTTCCGAATTATTTTCCCTGTCGTACCTGTGTTCCATCTTACTACTCATTATTCTGGATCGTTCTCTCGCACTCTGTTGCTTGGCCAATGAAGAACTACTTTGTAGAGCTTGTTCTTGACGGATTGGCTTCACATACTCGGTATCGTTCCGACGTTTCCCAACAAAAGTGCGCGCTGGCTTGAAACCATCCTTGCATTCTTTCTGAAAAATTCTTTCAGTCATTTTAGTGCGTCCATTAGGGTTTGTTGGTGCCGGTCTTTTCCTCGCAGGTACTTTTAATTTCGCTTTATTTGGCACATTCGATCCATCAACCTTTGCTCGATCTACTTTCCTTGACTTTCGTGGTCTCTGTCGAATCTCCTCCACCAGCACTCGCTTACTGCTGAACCCTTTTTCTAAACTGAAGTTAAGTGGCACATCTTGGTTCTCATAATGCATCACCCTTCTCTGCATATCGATCTTGATGTCATGGTCAACCAAGAAATCCACTCCCAATATAACTTCATCAACAATCTCCGCCACAACAAATTTGTGTAAAACCATGACCTTCCCAATCAATACTTCACATATCACTTCTCCCTGAACTTGGTTATACTCGCCAGTGACCGTACGCAACTTTGCTCCAGGTAACGGTTTTACTCTCCTGTTGACCAAGTCAGATCGGATCAAGGAATGAGATGCGCCCGTATCTACAGTCAGTATTCGTTCGTTGCCATCCACATTCCCTCTGACGGTAAGACTGCTCGATTTTCTACCAATTTGCGACACAGATATCACAGGGCATTCAATAGCTGGATCTATCTCTCTACCTCTTACTCGCTCTTGCTCATCTCCTCCAGCTTTGCGTTTACGCCCACCCACATTGTTGGAACTATTAAGGCCAAGATCGCAATGACGTGCAATGTGACCGGACTTCCCGCATTTGAAGCATTTCATAACTCTGGCATTTTTCTGTTGTGATCCCTTCAGAGCTTCCGAAATTACGTCTACCCACTCTGGCCTTTCTACTTCCACACGGCGTGCTTTGAAAACTGGCTTACACAGAAGCGACGCTGTTTCCTGAATCAGGGCTTGTGACACCGTTTCTGCGAATGTTGGCTTTGGGTTTGCGTATGTAGCCCGCTTCGTTTCCACATCTCGTATTCCATTTATGAAACTCTGGATTTTTACCCTTTCAGTGTATTCCACGGATGCGTCCGCATTTGCGAGATGAGCCAACCTTTCAACATCTGAAGCAAACTCCTGCAAAGTCTCGTTAGCTTTTTGGTAGCGGTTTTGCAATTCTATTTGAAATATCTGTTTCCTGTGTTCGCTTCCGTATCGCCGTTCTACAGCAGCCATCAATGCGTCATAACTGTTCCGTTCGTACTCTGGAATAGTCTGTAAGATTTCGGCAGCTGGTCCTTTCAATGCTACGAAGAGTGCGGCAACTTTATCTTCCACATTCCAGTTGTTCACTGCTGCGGTCTTCTCAAACTGTAGCTTAAAGACCTGGAAAGGAACAGAACCTTCAAAGGATGGTGTTTTTACCTTTGAATTACTAGTTGAAACTGCTGGGCGATTCAGTTGCAACTGCTCGATACGTCCTCTCAAAGCATCCACCTCGGCCTCGATTTTTTCTTCAAACTGTAACATTTTTGTATCTTGTGCCTCCAACTTCGAGGAAATACGTCCTTCTTGCTCTTCCAGTTGAGCAGAGATCTGCGATGATATCTGTGCTGAAATTTGAGCCGACATTTCGGATATCCGTGCCTCTTGTGCTTCAATCTTCGCTGTTATACGGTTCTGCTGCGATTCCAGCTGAGATGACATTTGCGACGACATTTCGGATATACGCGTTTCTTGTGCTTCCATCTTCGATGTAATCTGTGTCGACATTTCTGACATACGCGTTTCTTGTGCTTCAATCTTTGATGTTATACGCGTTTCTTGTGCTTCCATCTGTGATGACATTGTCGATGTTTGAGCAGATATTGCAGCCAATATCATGTTCAGGTCTGTGTTCGCCATTGTCTGCGGTGTTTCTTCCATTTTTGTTATTTCCTCGCCATCAAGATGAAAGTCATACTCTTCCACATCGATTCCTTCTGCTTCCATTGCCTCTCGTAGCCGTGCCTGAAGTTCAAGTTTAACGCCGCTTGTATTCAATCCACGGCTCTCCAACTCCTTCTTTAGTTGCTGGATCTTCAATTCACTGAACTTTGCCATGTCCTTGTTGTCCTCTGGAATTTATTCAACAATTCCTCTTCTGACACCAATTGTAACGAATCTGCCGCAAATCCTCTTATTTGCAATCCTCTGCTAAGTTCGAATCACTAAACTGTTGAATAAATGACTCCAATATTGAATGATGGAAAAATGGCCTTTATTAAGTACTTCACAATAACACTTGTACTTTGCTACTCGCTGGCTTAATAACCAAACTGATTGATAACTCAAATGAAACTTTACTATTGGCCGCCAGATCGCGTGCTTAATCAAACTGATTGATAGCTCAACTCAAACTGAATTACTTCTTACTCGCCTGCCCCGCTTTTATAGTTTACGCTGCATACTTCTAGGCTCTTCCATTTCCAGAACTTACCAAATATATTCGTGTGTGTATAATTCTCATATAGTTTCTACTGGTTTACAATTGTCTACTTTTTAGCGCTTCTCAGATGTACATATGTGAGTTTGTAGTTTACAGTATCCCGCACACACATAAGCGTATAAGTAAATTCATCTGTGTGTGACATCTCATCTCTCGCTGCCTTGTATGTAAATGGTGCTCGTCGGAATGTGTACATATGTGTAGACGCAATTATTGATTCGTTTATGTAGATACATAATGGTTGAATTATTGATGTGAATTCACGTCACTGCTTAGCATCGGCCTGGAGATGGCAGCACTCCTCAGTTTTGCTAATATTCGTAACAATATCTTTAGTGCGTAGTCATTTGGACTATTGCTGTATAATTTGGAACCCTTCACTAGAATAGCTTTGCGTCCTCTGTCATGGCCTGATGGGCTTCCAAACTATATTGGCAGACGCAAGTTGCTAAGTCTACAAAGTTTGGAAGAGATAAGGGCTTATTTTTCTATTATTTTTGTGTATAATGTAATGAATTCTAGAATCAACTGTGAACTCATTTCTAATTTAATACATGTTCACTAATCAAGTCTTAATTTAAGGACAACTCGTTTATTCGATGTAATTTTTCATGCAACCAATTATGGTTTCAATGAGCCACTCACAAGATGCGTTCGAATATGCAATACATATGCTAAAGATTTGAATTTCAGTTTAGAGATAAGTAGCTTTAAGACCAGTCTCTTTATACTTTTCAACTAATGAGTCTGTTAGAACTATTCGGTAGACAATAATAAATAAATAAATAAATAAATAAGCATAGAGAAAGCCCTGGAATATAAGGAATATGCTCTAGGAGTCTTCTTAGACATTGCCGGGGCTTTCAACAATGTTTGTAAATGGGCGATTATGGACGGACTTAATTCCATTAAAGAACATCCAGCCTTAGACATCATCAATCAACTTCTCAAGCGGTTCGATGAGGGACGGTAAAACTTACGGCTTACGCAGATGACGTTGCAATTGTCATAAGTGGATAGTTCCTTCAAACGATTATTACGATATTTATAACTCGGCATCTAATGTCGGGTTTACAGCCAATACAGAGAAGACTCATATGGTCTAGTTTACTAAGAGGTAAAAGGTCTAAAATTGGATCAGGCCTTAGTTAGGATGGGTGACCCTGCAGGAGAAACCTTGCACAAAATATTTGGGAATCATCCTAGTCAGTAAGTTGTCGTGGAAGCCCTACGTTGAGGAGAGAGTGAAAAAGGCCTCGACGGCACTTTATGCATGTTAAAGAATGTTCGGGTGTTCGTGGGGTTTATCGCCCTCTCTCTCATTGGGTATTTCCAACGATTGTAAACCCTATCCTATAATACGGAATTAGGGTCTGTGGTATACTGTGCTGATCCGAAAATAAACAGATCCTACAAGCTGCCAGATCACTGTAGCGTTTTCCGAACGGAAGTATTCGCCGTAACCAAAGCAGTAGAAACACTGAAAGAGAATAGCTTAAACTGCAACCGTGTTAACTTTTATATTGACATCCAAGCAGCAATTAAGGCAATAATGTCGCATAGCACAGCATCTAAAAGTGTGTTAGAGTGTAAGCAGTCTCTGAAAAGAATTGGGCCAGCATACATCTATGTTGGGCCCCAGGGCATATGGGAATATGCAAAAAACAGATGAACTAACTAAAAATGGCGCATCCCTTGAAGCTTGCTCCTTAGACGTCCCAATTAGATTGGGCGAAATTAAAAGAAAGCACCTCGCACATGATCAACCAAGCGGGAAAGGCGTGGGTTCAAGCTCGGGGCTGTAAAGTGTCGAAGATTATGTGTAGGTCTTACAACCTTAGATTAACAAAGTTGTTTCTATCATTAAAAAGAAAGGACTGGAGACTCATGACGGGTATTCTGACAGGACACTGCCTTCTGGCGTCGCATGATTTTAAACTTGGATTGATCAGTGATAGCATATATAGGAAGTGCGGGTTGGAGGAGGAAACGATCGAGCACGTTTTGTGCTCGTGCCGTTCGCTTGCCAGGCTGGCTAAGACTCCAGCTATTAGGAGTGATACAGCTGTCAGATCTAGAAGCAGCAAGTGGCTTAAGTCCTAGAAAACTTCCAGTATTTGTTAAGAGGGCGGAGTTATTTTATAACATAGGTCCTGGTTTTTGATAGTTTCAGTTTGGTCGTTAAAATAAACCTCTGGTAACACAACGGACTCATTCAGTCTATGTGAGGTCCTCATGGACCGGCCAGTTCAACCTAACCTAACCTATTATCGCAAATATCTTAGTAAATAATTTAAAAGGAACGGTGAGGTTTTTTTATTTAATTGATATTCTATAACTAATAGCCAAATTTTAATTACTCCTTATTCAGTAATGTCGAGAAGGATGAATTGCACACCTGAGCAGTGCGCCCCCATAAAAAATTGGTTGCTGATGGCAAAACTTATGTGGAAGTGCAAAATATCCATGGTTGCTCACCAACAATGGTACGTAATGACATCAAGCATCAACCAAGTAAGAAAAGGCGAGAAGAAAGCCAGCAATGTCGGTAAGAGAAGACAAGTCCTTCGTCGGGTTAAATATGCCCTAAAAGTGTATTCAAGCGTTGATACTCTTCGTCCGCATTTGCTCACAGTGCCCACAGTTCAAAAAAAGCACCGTTGTTGACTAAAACGCATGCACAAAAGGAACTTCGATTTGCCGAAGAACATTTGAATTGCCCTTCAGCCAAATGGCGCAACATTTTATGGTCGGACGAGTCGAAGATAGTCATGTATGAACATATATTTTGTATGTCGGGGTTGATTCTGGATAGAGTTAGAGAGATAAGAGTTGAACCTGTTACAGTATCCAGATCGAAGTATAGCTAGAGTGCGCGCGTTTCCCTAAGGAGAGTGCGTTACTCCTCTGCTAGTTTTGGGTACTGTTCTTTAAGTACTGGGTTTACCGGACAATTACTGGCATTGAGGTCCGACGCCTGTTTCTGGATTTCACTGAGGATCTGCTTGTGCTTTTTAGCTTCATACGGCTGTGTTCTCAGGTGCGGTGTTTCCTCATAATGCTTACGGAGATGACCCCTTAAGCCCCTGGGCGGTGTAGCCTCATTAATCAGATATATGTAGATGGTGTTCTGTGGACATAAGAAGATAGCCAGTAGTGGGTCTTAGGGCCGTATTTTGGCAGGCCTATAACTTCTTCCAGTGAGTAGCCTTTGGGCTTGGCGACCATATCGGGGACGCGTAGCATGCAATCGACAGGCCAATTGCTTTGTAAGTGCTAATGAGCGTATCTTTATCTTTTCCCCAAGTACTGCCGGCAAGAGATTTGAGGATTTTTTTCGGCTCTGGATTTTCGGTAGAATTGCGACTGAATGCTCTCCAAAATGCAGATCCTGATCGAACGTCACACCCAAGATTTTGGGGTGTAAGACAGTTGGTAGCGTGGTGCCATCGACGTGAATGTTCAATGTGGTCGACATTTGGAGCGTCCATGTTGTAAATAAGGTCGCCGATGATTTAGTTCGTGACAATGTCAGGTTTTGGGAGGTGAAGTAACTTGAGAGATCAGGGAGATAGCTGTTTATTTTGTTACAAAGCTCATCGATCTGTGGGCCTAGGGCTGTAGCCATTAATGTGCAGTCATCGGGGTAGGAAACGATAGTGAATCATTCTGGTGGTGAAGGTAGCTTTGATATGTAGAAGTTAAACAAAAGTGGGGATAGAACACCACCCTGTGGCACCCCTTGTTTAATTCTTCTTGATTTGGATGTTACATTCCTGAATTGCACCGATTGGGGTTCCAGTATTATGTTCTGGGCATATTTTTCTTAGCTAGGGGTGGAACTCATTCATTGCGTTAGGGAAATCATGACTGAAGCTTCATGCGTAGATAAACTCAAGCACGTCATGCTGCCATGTGCCAGAGACGAAATGTCACGTTCCGGCAAGACTGCGAAGTAGCAGAAAGATGGTTTGAGAAAAGCCAGATCAACGTCATGGAATGGCCACCACAGTCAGAAGAAATTTGTGGTTCAATGTCAAGGAGGCACCAGCCCAACGCAAATCGATATCGAATTCGCACTTATGGGAAGGTGAAAAAGCGCAAGTGTGTCGATTTCAGTTGATTGATCCTAAAAACTTGTTGACTCAATTGAAGGAAGAAGGATCATAAATACTGTGGCGAATTAGCAATTTCGACACATATTTTGATGTACAATAATAACATCAAAGCTAGCAATCACACATATATAACCAGCAGCTAAGAGCGAAGAAGAAAGAGTAAACAGACACACATACATATACACAGCAATAAACAGCTCATATTACTCGTACTATTATATTATTCATATACATATCGCCCGATAGCCCTGGCCATAGTACAGGTTTACAAGTATGATATGTATGAGAAGGAAACAATTCCTTTCTCTTTCTAACACACTGCCGTTTGACACTTCGGTCAGTGTCAAACTATTGTGGAACTCTGTGGAACCTGCGTGGAACATGTGTTTGAAACTGAAAGAAGTGTTAAAATTACCGGGGTTGCTGTCGTGGAAAGCGACGCAGGGAAACAAAAAAGTAGCGGAATATCAGATATGGGTTGCCGAGATGGTTAATTTGTTTTACGACTTTAGTATGAAAATGTATTGCACCTATATGCGTCCTACAGAAAATTATACAAAAGTCTTGAATTGGGGTATCTGAGGACGCGTAGTTATAGCAGCATTAAGAATAGAAACACGAGTGAAAAGTTTTTCTACCCGTTCAAAAGTTCTCCGCGAAATACAGTTCGAAACCGAGGTCGACTGCAATAACCCGTCCAAAAATGTGGAAAGAGAAATAAAAGGACGCGTTTTGTCCTGTTATGTATTGTTCAAATGCGAAAAAGTATTCGAATTATTGGAAGCGAGGCAAAAACGCGTCTACTAATAGCCCCTCGACGGTTTTGGTCGTGTCTTAGCAATCGTCTCCGGTAATAAAGTATCACAAGTTGTTAATTAAAATCGTCCAAAACATATGGATTTTAAAGAGAGATGTAATTAGGAGCTCATTTGGAAGTAAATAAGGATATTTCTTTGTAATTTTGCAATAAAAATATTACACAGTTTTCGTTAGCAACTACTACACTTTTCTTAGACCTAAGAAGTACAACAGTGCCAAATAGCATCCACAACGAACAAGAATTTCATCAGGTGAGCGTGGCTGTGTATGTGCGCGCTGCTACATATCCTACTTGTAGACCTGTACTATGGCCCTGTCAGCTGGTTGTCACTAATTAAGTTAACTAATTAATTGATTTAATTAAGTTAATAAATCATAATAATAATAATAAATACATATCGCCCATTTACTCAATAGTGTCAACTCAAAAAACACAATTTTCCAGAAGAGCCATCCAAAGATTTTAACTGACATATGTTGCGCATATAAAGGCATATTTTCATTTTTATAGCACATGGTAAGTTTTTAACTGATCACAAAGATTTTTTTATACAACATAGATCATGATATTGGGTACGTTTATATGTTATTAACTAAAAAGTCGTGTTTTTTAGTTACGGCACTATTGAAGTAAATGAGCGATATGTGGATATGCAAAGAAGGCAGCAGTAGGAGCGAATAAGAGTTTAGATGTTATTACACATGTACGTAAACATCAGCTAAAAGCGCAGAAGTTAACCCGCACATATACACGCATATCACTAGAACAGGGATAACCATTTAGTTGAATAATTATTGGCGCCTCTTCACACGTATATTTATTCTCTTTCGTCTTTAGTTGTCGCTGAACAAGCAGAGTAGCAACGTCGGGTAAAGCTTTTGTTTATTTGCGCATTTGCGAAAAGATATTTTGCGAACAAACGCTCATGCGCAGAATTTTTTCATGGTTTAATGTTAGCAATTTATTTTGTTTAAATTTTTCTTAGACTCAAGCAATAAAGTAGTATTTATATGGCATATTTACGAATTACTTTTTGTGTGTTAACAAACATTCGTGCATACGTCCTATCTCATTGATTTTTCATCAACAACTAAACCACCACCAATATGATGATTTTAGTTTTACTCACACAGCCACAGTTTGAAGTTTGTTTATCCCTGCACTAGAACCCAAACGTGAATATGAGGACAGAAATGAGAAATAAATAAGCGACTGCTAGAGAGGGCTGTTCATGGAAAGTCTAGACCCTAGGAAAAATAGGCGAACGGGCAGCTGAGAGCATAAAAGCAGCACAAGCTGAACCATAATCAATCAGTTTAAATTTAACACGCCATTAGTGAAGTACGCGAGTAAACTAAGTGTAAAGATAACTAGCATAGTAGGCTTGTAAATAAAGAACACTTAACAGCTGGAGGGTTGCTGCACTATTTGTAGCATTGAAGGGACAGGCAACCGAAGACGATTCCCGAATATGAGCGGAGCAACTACGAGACGTTGATGGAATAGAATTGCAAAACCGCTAAGAAAAAGCTAAGTATACTATGCAGGAGTTTGCGAATACACCCGTGAAAAACACAGAAAGAGTCAAAATTCAGAGCTTTATAAATGGAATCCGAGATGCCGAAACAAAAACAGCTAAGTACGCAAACTGTACGCCAAAATTTGTTGGAACGGTATCCCATGCACTGACTCATGAAAACACACTTTTGAGAACACCAGCATACAAAGGTCAGCACTTGGAATTCGAAAGGCAAGACTGGGTAGGCGCAATTTGGGAAGCGTTAAAAGGAACGTAGCAGAAAAATGGTGCTGTCAAATGCTTGGGGTGTGGAACGCCAGGTTACATTGTACGTTATTGCAGTACCAACTCTACTAGTTCCAACAATATGGATGGTCGTAAACGCAGAGCTGAAGGACATGAGCATGTTTCCAAGTCAATTCAATCGTTAAACTAAAGCGAGTCAGCCACAAGGGGCGACAGCTGACTCCCGAAACTGAATGCCCCATAATCTCTGTCTCACAAATCGGAAAAAGGTCGAGCAATCTTACCATCGGAGGGCATGTGGATGGAAAGGACCGATTACTGACTGTAGATATTAGCACATCTCATTCCATCATATAATCAGATTAGTCCACAAGAAGGTAAAACCATTGCATGGATCAAGATTGCGTACGGCGGAGGACACTCAAGTTCTGTGATAAGTAACATGTGGAGTCGAAATTTTTAACGTCATGATACTACACAATTTTATAGTGGCAGAAGTAGTTGATGAAATCATAATTGGAGTGGACTTCTTAGTCGGATAATGCGTTATAATAATATGGATATGCCCCAAAATCTTGGCTACGACTGATGTACCCCTTACATCAGTAGACGAGTTCTGGCGGAGGAGAGTCAGTCAGTCAGAGTTTGGGCAAAAGTTAATTTAGATTATGGGCGAACGAATTGTGGGTTGTCGATGTAAAAAAAAAATTAACATCGTATATTCTTGTAGGAAAATCCCTGGCTATGATAAAACAAGATGGACGTTTCCCTGTAAGAGTACTTGTTAAGCTCAAATCACTAATCAAACTTACCGAAGGAGCCAAGGAGGAAGATGCCAAGAGGCTGAGGTAGTTATCAATTGCGAGCAACTTCAAGACAATGCTCCCGATAGCAAGATGGATCTTTCAGATGACATCACTGCGTAGACGGAAGACTACCAAAGTAAGGCAAAACAACTTCTCCTGAAGTACGCAAGCATGTTCGACCAGGATGGTTCCAAACCAGGCCGCACCAACGTTTTGAAACATCAAATTGACACTGGTAATGTGAGGCCAATCCGTCAAGCTCCTCGTAGTGTTCCATCGAAAAATAAAGAATGGAGTAATGAGGTTTTGCGTGGACCACAGGAAGTAAAATGACGTGACGAAAAAGTATACCTATACATTGCCAAGAATTGACGATACTCTGGACTCGCTATCTGGTACGAAATAAGTGGCTCCTGGCAAGTGGGGGTGAAGGAGGAAGACAAGGAAAAACGGCCTACAATGTTGAAGATTGTCTTTGCCAGTTTACAGTATGGCCCTTTGGACTATGTAATGCACCAGCTACTTTTGAAAAAGCTATGGAACTGGTACTGAAAGGACTACATTGGAAAACTTGCTTGGTGTACCTAGACGTCATTATCGTATTGGGAAGGAAGTTTTCCAGGGAATAGTTGCACGTGGTATGAAACTATGTCCCAAAAAGTTTGAGCTGTTTAAACAGGAATCAAATTGTTTGGGCCATAAAGTAACGACGCGAAGGAATCTGCACTGCGAACGAAAAGTTAGAAGCAGTACATTGAAAGAGCGTTTATGCACTGCCTCAATGTTGGCACTCCGATTCCAGGAGCAATTTTTATTCTAGGTACATATGCGAGTGGTTCTATAGGAAAGGTCTTGTCACAACTGGTCCATTGACAAGAGAAGGCAGTTGCCTACTACAGCCGATCAATTGGAAAACCAGAGAGAAACTATTAAGCTGCACGGAGGCAGCTGTTGGCATTCGGTAGAATGCATTGAACATTTTCACAAGTACCTCTACGGGCAGCGATTTTGCGTTAGACTATTACTTTTCCATTGAGCATCGGCCGGCTAACAACAATAACGTCTACGTATAGATGGAACAACTAAGGAACTGCCAGCTAGAAGATACAGATATGTCACATGTTGTGCAAAGACTCGGACGAAACACACGAACGAATAGAGAGGAGATGACAGCAGAGACTTCTACTGCAAGTTATACTGGGCTCAGAGGAATAGTTTACAATTGATATTCGGCTGCTGCGTCGAATTTGGGAGAGTGTATGGTCAATGTAAGACGAAACGATAGTTTTAGATTGTGACACAGGAAGGAATTTTAAGTCAGCTGTGTTCCAAGATATATGTCAGACATTGCATCCTCAGTCCGATTTAATGGTGGAACGATTCAATAGAATATTGGAAGAGCAATTGAAGAAAGTAATGGACAAGTTCCATAAAGATTTGGACACACAAATATGGCTTACTGATAGGCAGTGTATGAGCCAAACTCCCGCAAAGGGAAGTGTTGAAGTTTTGCAAAGATGCCGATGCGGAAAGAAATGTAAGAAAATCCACTGGTGTCTTGAAGGAAGAAATGAGAGAAATACATGATCTTGCAAGACAACCAACCACAATTATGAGCGGGAAATTTGTCTGATCGCGACGATTAAACTTAGACGGAGGGCAGTGTGGCGAATATTAGTAGTTTTGATACATCACTTTGTCGCTAATAAATAAATGCTACACAACAACAGCATTGCGGTACTATACAAGGTGGCAGCACGGTGGCAGCTGATTTGTACTTTTTTAATATGATTTCATCAGGCATGCTTAACGAACGAAACGATATCATTTCGTTACGATAATCAACGTTAATAAACGAAACGAAGTCATTTCGTTAACTTTAACCTTAACTTTAACTTTAACTTTAACTTTATTTTTAACTTTAACTTTCGCTTTAAATTTAACATTCAGTTTAACTTTAACTTTGACTTTAACTTTAACTTTAACCTTAACTTTAACTTTAACTTTAACTTTACTTTTACTTTAACTTTAACTTTAACTTTAACTTTCACTTTAACTTTAACTTTATTTTTAACTTTCGCTTTAACTTTAACTTTATTTTTAACTTTAACTTTCGCTTTAACTTTAACATTCAGTTTAACTTTAACTTTAACTTTGACTTTAACTTTAACTTTAACTTTAACTTTAACTTTAACTTTAACCTTAACTTTAACTTTAACTTTAACTGTAACTTTCACTTTAACTTTAACTTTATTTTTAACTTTAATTTTAATTTTCGCTTTAACTTTAACATTCACTTTAACTTTAATTTTAACTTTAACTTTAACTTTAGCTTTAGCTTTAACTTTAACTTTATTTTTAACTTTAACTTTCGCTTTAACTTTAACATTCAGTTTAACTCTAACTTTAACTTCAACTTTAACTTTAACCTTAACTTTACCTTTCACTTTAACTTTAACTTTAACTTTAACTTTAACTTTAACTTTTTGTTTAACTTTAACTTTCGCTTAAACTTTAACATTCACTTTAACTTTAACTTTATGATCCGGGGTGGGCGTGAGCTTAGCACCTGCTAACAATCCAACCTAATATAAACGCACGCAAGTCATTTTCTGTCAAAAATGTCTCATGCACATACAACTTGTATGAGAGCAACTCAAATTGAATGTGCTGCGTGAAAACCTAAAGCTGCAGACAATGGTGCTTTATCGGTAACCGTATCGGTAACCTTATAACATCTGATTCGACCAACCTTATGGGAATCAATGCAATCGATTATTGCTGCCGCTAAGGTCGTAACCGTATCGTAGCCAACCAATTGGTTTTTGGTTTACCGTCGTAACGATAAACAGCTGATTACGTTAGGGATACGACTACAGCGATACGACAAACGGCACCAATGACTCCGGCTTAACTCGATTTCCAATTTTTGTTTTGGTTTTATTAGGTTGGCTTGCAAGCGACCATATATGTATACGATAAGCTATAGCACAATGGCTACTTCGTGAAAATCAACGACAGCTCTTTTAGTTTGATTTCGATGGTCGTACGGTGAGGAAGTGTCGCACGCGCGCTTAAAACAGAGTACCAAAGAGTGTATGTGGCACGTGTTTATCGTATAAGCATTGAAATCATTGTAAATTTTACCAAGTAGCGCAACTAACAGCTGATCGGTGAAAATTTGCACATTCACACGCACAGTTCTCGACTCAGTTTCAAACAAAAACTTTAGATTATTTAACTCAAATTTTAAAGTGAGATAATCCTTACCAATTTATGTACATGGAATATATAAGGCGTTTTTGTTGTTATTAAAACAGTAGTTTTATTTTTATTAAAGCTTTTATCATTTTTTTTTTTTTAACTTTGAAAAAACTCCGAGCACCATTCCTTCATTATATGACATTCGGCTGCCTAGTCCACTGCCTTCCACTCTATTCGCAACATAACCTCTACTTAAGCTGCCAAACTATATAGTAAACAATGATTGAAATCAAACTAAATAAATAATTGATTTTGCTTTCGTGCTCGCTACGCGTTCGTGTTTACTAACATATTCTCAATTTGGTAACCGTGTAAATATAGTGGTGCCCACCGCTGTTTATGATAGAGATCCAATTTTATTTATTAGGCCTGTTGCTAACACCGAACCTTTACGAACCTTTTCGAGCCTTTTCGGATCTTTTTTGATAAATATCCTTTACGTTTTTTTTTTGATTTAGTCGCCAAGCCCGCGATAAATTCTATGCAATAGCTTAATAAGTTTAAATAATTTTACCAAAAGCATATATGTAATACTCCTATATTCGCAATGTGTTTTGAATTCGAAATCAAAACAGGACAGCCTATAAAATTTTTGTGATTGTAGCAGCATAAGTGTGACAAGAAAAATGTTTAATTTAGGTACTTTAGGTACGGTTATTGAATACAAAAACTAAAACGTTTAAACAGCAATATATCGGCACTCTGATGTTTGGGAATATACATAGCCTTTTGTAGCAATATAGGGGTATTACATATATGACCAAAAGTATGAACATTTTTGAAAAATTTTAATAAAACGGAAAGTGCTAGAAAGACGGCAAACAAAAATTGAAAGAAAAAAGACTGTAAGAACAATGCTTAGAAATTGAGAAAAACTTACTTAACTCTCGGAACCCAAAATAACTCCCAACAAACCAAAGGAGTTGAACTGTTCGTGAATTTGTGAAAAAAAGAGGAGAAAAGAAAAAAAAATAACTCCCAAAAATACTTACATATATTGTGATTTAACAAAGTTGGGATATATATTTTGTGCAACCGAACATATGTATGCCAGGTGTTAGGCGAAAGCGTGGTTGGAGGCCAATTACACCGGCAAACATTCCTAAGCTACAACCACTCTCAGAAATTTCCGTTCCAACCGCATTTCCGAATTTTGCGTGATGGTCTATATATCGGCGGATTTAGCGACCAAACCCAGGATTGAGGAGGCGAGGTAGCAGTTCAGGGGGTGATTCGGTGCAGAACCAGGTTTCCGAAAGCTAATTAATTTGTTTTGATTCACTTAATTTTTTTCTAATTCATTTATATTACTTTTAATTTCGATATAAATAATAAGGTCAAGTAGGCGGCCTTCGGCCGCGCTTATAAAAAATAATTCTGGGCTACGCCATGCCAAGTCCGGGTGTGTGGTATAACCGTGGCTACCGCCACGGTGATGTCCTTCTGCGTAGTACACCCTTCTGCGCAGCGCCCCAAATAATATTAGACTACAAATTATTAAAAGTGTTTTACAAAAACAAAATACATTGATAATGTATGTTTGTTTGCATTTATGTGGACGTGCCACCACCTTATAATGTTCTACCAAGATAAAAAGATATTGTTGCGGAGCTGGCAACACTATTCACCACCTTCATTTGTTTTCGTTTGTTTAATTGCAACAACGAAAAAAGGGACAATAGTGCCGACGTGTTTTCCGCGAATAACTTTTAAACGAGATAAAAAATATAGTTTCTGCTTTCGGATTCTAAATTTTGACGCAAATACGCGTCTTTTCATACCGCTATCGACATGTGCGACCCGAATTTTAAGTGCAGGACTTAAGTTGAAATTTTACTAAATTTGGAAATTAAAAAGCTTACATTTCATAAACTAAGAGCTTCCTAGAGCTGCGGATGATAATTGTGTGATTTTTAGGACCCCCTCTACCCTTAAAAATCAACAAAAGTTTGAAAATCGTGGCACCTTATATAAAATCCAACCCGTTGATTCAAATGAAGGTTTACTTACAAGGAAGATGGATTTGTTAATTTGAATGTCACATAAACTAAATTCTGGTCGTCAAAGAGTTCATATATTTGAAACAAAAGGTTTTCAATAAAGTACTTGGCTCCATCTGAGAGGCGTTGCCGTGTGATGTTACATGCTGTCATTGCTATTGCGTGAGGAAGTATATTTTTTTTTGTAATTTTGAATTTTAGGATGTTAGATTACTTACTTGGATACTCCGTGGTGTATTGTTTTAGTTCGGAAGCTTGTCGTTGTTGTATTTAAGGACGCTTTGGAAGTAGGTGCAATATAACTTTATTTTTTCCGGTTTTGGGAATTGAATATTCCAATTCCAATAGATGGCAAGAGGACTCTTAGATTGCCTCTTAAATCGCAAGATTAACAAACGTATAAGGGTAATATACTTGCAACATTCAGACGTGCCTAAGCAGCTAACACGTCGCAAAGTAAATACCTGTAGCACAATATTTTTTTATTATTATAGTCAAGGGATGATTGTAAATCCCTTATAATACCAGTTTGAGCAACAGTTCACAATTTACATAATGAATCTTGAACTTCTTCTCTTGTGATTAAAAAGAATTTGTGTTTGTTATTATTCTTTTTCGCTATTGGTGACAGATCCTATCTTCCATTTCGATTGTTCCATCGATATGATAAAAACTCACCACTATTATATCGCAAGGTGAATTGAGTGCGTTACGGAAACACTTTTCATATCGAAAGTGATACGAGCCTTGCGATAGCAAATCGTTCGTTATTATAACGGAAGGTTACAGAAACGGGCTACAATACGGGAACACACCATTATTAGGTCATATTCATATTCACACATACATTTTGTAATCTCTATATTCACGTGCACATGTTATCGATGAGTCAATAAAAACTTCTTCATACTTTTTTGTCACCACTGATTAAAGAATTCTCCTTGTATATTGACCGGCAAGATTTTCTATACTTACTAATAAACCTTGTACAACTATTTGATACAACTAAATAAAATCAAGTGTATTAATATATTAAAATCCGCACTACTACCGAGTATTTATTTTGCTGCTGAGTATTTATTTCGAAACCAAAACCATCGACTTTAAATTGTAAAAGTCTACAACCATACAACAACGCGAAGAGGGTTGGTTCATCACGCCAGATATACAGAACAACAACTGCTGAAGGGTAAGGTGAGTCGTTCGTTGGCTTCGCGGAATTAACCGGCATTTCATATAGAATTTATTTGGATTCTGCTCCCGCCACTGGTCCTTCGAGCCGGATCAGTTTTCGAGAAATACCACTAACCTTGATGTCAAGAAATCGCTTGTGTCCACCTAACATCAAAAGGCATCGCCAAACACGTTTAGTCAATTCTTCGTAACGTGAACAAAGCTGACTGTTTGGAATCGCCAAGAGCGAACGTTCAACACTACAAAGCTCATCATCATTTCTATCAGCATACACCATCAAAGCCATCCGAATCCGTAAACCCAATTGTGACGAAAGGCAACAGGATTTCGAGGTAAGTGACTGTATCATTTCGTTGGCAATTTTTTTTCTACACCGATATGCCGGAAACCGAATCTCCGGCTGAGAAATCAGCGGATCTCACTGAACAAGAGCAACTGGTGGCGGAATAACTCGATCTGCTCGAACGCTTAAGTAAAGAGCGACCAAATTTCGATAAAGATGGACCGAATCGACGTTCTAAAGGGCGATTTGCAACACGCCTCAATTGAATCTCCCAAACACTTTTAACTTTCAATGCGAACCATCGCAGATTATCTCGAGATGACGAATATTTCAAACGGGATATCTTTGGGTCTTTTCAATCTGAGCATGCAGATGCAATCGATCATATCGAAAATGTATTCAACCAACTGTATCCAAATGAAAACCATGAAACTCAAACCACCTTTCCTAATTCTGCTGCATCGGCTGCTGCAACAACGGAAACGATTAATACGATCATTTGCGAAGTTCAAGCCGGTAGCACGTTTAGACCTCCTGAATTGAAAATAGAAAAATTTGACGGCGAACCAACTAAATGGCCAACTCTTTTGCATCATTTCAAGCTATTCATAATAATCCAAAGTTATCAAAGCATCAAAAATTTGTGTATCTAAAATCATTTCTTACCACGGACGTAACGTCATCCATCGCTCATTTGGAGGTTATGGATAACACGCATGACGAAGCCCCCCATGATTTAAAGGATGGTTATAGTAATGATCAAGTTCTGTTTACAGCATTCATGAGAAATTTTATGAATTTGCCGACATATAGTCAACGTGAATCGGCAGCTGAGCTTAAATCGTTGCATGACTCTGCACGTGCCTGCGTTGTTCAATTGAAAAACCTTAAAATCAATACCGAGGCGAATTCTGAGTTTTTTACCGTTCATTTACTCGAGAAGCTCTCACCAGCTACACGTCTTGATTTTGAAAGATACCGCAAGCAACCCAAGACAGTTGCAAAACTTCAACAATTACTAGACTTTGTGAAATCGACATTTCTCATTGCTGATGCTGCCGCTCATGCAAGTCACCACAACAATTCCAAAGCATCACTTAATGCAAGGTCTAACAATATCTCTACCAAGCCTGTTAACAGAAGGGAAATAAGAAATCTTCACGTCGCGGGAAAATCCATCATTTGTCCGATCAAAGAGTGTAAGGGATCACATGTCCCTCGCAAGTGCAAACAATTTTTGCAATGGACCCCCATTGAGCGCAAATCGTTCGTAAGTAACCATAAACTGTGCTTTAATTGTCTCTGTCATTCAACCTCGACATCATGTTCTAGCAAACATACTTGTTTCACATGTGGTGGTAGGCATCACACTTTATTGCATTTCAACCATTCAAAGTTATCATCAAATACAATATCTCTCCGAGATCCATAACCGTCATCGAACTCACCTCACGTTAACCATGCGCCTTTGGTTAATCTGCAAATGGTTTCCAACAAGTTTCCAACAATTTGGTACATACAAATTCCACAATTCTACTTGCAACAGCAATTGTCAATGTCATTGATGCATCTGGCTAGCCTGTCCGGCTTCGTACATTAATCGACAATGGATCGCAGCAATCCGTATTTCCACGGACGTGGTTCAACGACTGAAATTACCCTTCATTCCTTTCTGTATAGGTTACCGGCCCATAGGGGAATCTCAATACAAGATTGCAGATAAGGGAGTTATTTTCAGTATTCAATCACCTGTCAATCCTAACTTTAATTTTAAATCGAAATTTGCAGTTCTTTCATCAATCACATCGGAGTTGCCTTTTGCATCCAGTCAAAGTGAAGTCTTGGCCTCATCTTAAAAATGTAGCACTGGTTGATCCTCACTATGCAACTCCGGGCCAAATTGATTTGTTATTGGCCGGCGATGTATAAGGCCGCATACTTGAAAATGGGGTATGTAAGGGTGAGATCGGTGTTCACGTTGCTCAATGCACGGCTTTGGGGTGGATCCTGTTTGGGGAATTATTTCAACAAAATCATGTTCTTACCTTTCCATTAACTCAGTGTAACCATATTTCCACAACAGAAATACGAGATTTGCTTACAAGGTTTTATGAACTAAACGAAGTAACTACTGTCAGATCATTATCCAAGGAAGATGAATGGAGAGAAAGGTTTTACCATGAGACTACCCTTCGTCAACCAAACCGAAAGTTTATGGTGCGTCTACCATTCAAATCCTATTTAGATCCGTTCATTGCATTAGGTTCCTCTTAGGAAGTGGAACTTCAACGTTTTCAATCGCTACAAGGTTCAGTCGGGCTGTTTGCAACATGCCTCAATCAAATCTCGCAAATTCATTTAACTGTCAATGCGAACCATCGCACATTGGTGCGTTTCAGATTATCCCGAGATGACGAATATTTCAAACCGGACATCTTTGGGTCTTTTCAATCTATTCAACCAACTGTATCCAAATGAAAACCATGAAAACCAAACCACCTTTCCTAATTCTGCTGCAACAACGGAAACTCGTAATACGATCAAACGCGAAGTTCACGCCGGTAGCACGGTTAGACCTCCTGAATTGAAAATAGAAGAATTTGACGGCGAACCAACTAAATGGCCAACTTTTTTGCATCATTTCAAGCTATTCATAAAAATCCAAAGTTATCAAAGCATCAAAAATTTGTGTATCTAAAATCATTTCTTACCACGGACGTAACGTCATCCATCGCTCATTTTGAGGTTATGGATGACACGCATGGCGAAGCCCCCAATGATTTAAAGGATCGTTATAGTAATGATAAAGTTTTGTTTACAGCATTCATGAGAAATTTTATGAATTTGCCGACATATAGTCAACGCGAATCGGCAGCTGAGCTTAAATCGTTGCATGACTCTGCACGTGTCTGCGTTCTTCAATTGAAGAACCTTAAGTTCAATACCGAGGCGAATTCTGAGTTTTTTACGTTTCATTTACTCGAGAAGCTCTCACCAGCTACACGTCTTGATTTTGAAAGATACCGCAAGGAACAGAAGATAGTTGCAAAACTTCAACAATTACTAGACTTTTTGAAATCGACATTTCTCATTGCTGATGCTGCCGCTTAATGCACTAATGCAAGGTCTAACAATATCTCCACCAAGCCTGTTAACAGAAGGGAAATAAGAAATCTTCATTTGTCCAATCGAAGGGTGTAAGGGATCACATGTCCTTCGCAGGTGCCAAAAATTTTGGCAATGGACCCCCTTTGAGCGCAAATCGTTCGCAAGTAACCATAAAATGTGCTTTAGTTGTATCGGTCATTCAAGCCCAACACCATGTTCTAGCAAACATACTTGTTTCACATGTGGTGGTAGGCATCACACTTTATTGCATTTCAACCATTCAAAGTTATCATCAAATACAACATCTCTCCGAGATCCAGAACCGTCATCGAACTCACCTCACGTTAACCATGAGCCTTTGGTTAATCAGCAAATGGTTTCCAACAATTTGGTACATACAAATTCCACAATTCTACTTGCAACAGCAATTGCCAATGTCATTGATGCATCTGGCCAGCCTGTCCGGCTTCGTGCATTAATCGACAATGGATCGCAGCAATCCGTCATTACCACGCGCGTGGTTCAACGACTGAAATTACCCTTCATTCCATTCTGTATAGGTTACCGGCCCATAGGGGAATCTCAATACAAAATTGCTGATAAGGGAGTTATTCTCAGTATTCAATCACCTGTCAATCCTAACTATAATTTTAAATCGAAATTTGCAGTTCTACCATCAATCACATCGGAGTTGCCTTTGCATCCAGTCAAAGTGAAGTCTTGGCCTCATCTTAAAAATTTAGCACTGGCTGATCCTCACTATGCAACTTCGGGCCAAATTGATTTGTTATTGGCCGGCGATGTATACGTCCTCATTCTTGAAAACGGGGTGTGTAAGGGTGAGATCGGTGATCCCGTTGCTCAATGCACGGCTTTTGGGTGGATCCTGTTTGGGGAATTATTTCAACAAAACCATGTTCTTACCTTTCCATTAACTCAGTGTAACCATATTTCCACAACAGAAGTACGAGATTTGCTTACAAGTTTTTATGAACTAGACGAAGTACCTACTGTCAGATCGTTATCCAAGGAAGATGAATGGACAGAAAGGTTTTACCATGAGACTACCGTTCGTCAACCAAATGGAAAGTTTATGGTGCGTCTACCATTCAAATCCTATTTAGATCCATCAATTGCATTAGGTTCCGCCTACGAAGTGGCACTTCAACGTTTTCAATCGCTACAACGTCGCTTCATCCGTGACGACAAATTCAAGGAAGCATATTTTAAGGTCGCTAACGAGTATCAAAAATTGAATCAGGTTGAGTTAATGCACGAGATCCAAGAAAAGCATTACTATTTGCCCACCATGCAGTGTTTAAAAAAACCAGCCTCACCACGAAACTTCGACAGGTTTTTGACGGCTCGTCCAAGTTCACTAACGGAAAATCATTAAACGATAATTATTCTAAACTGGACAACGCACAAATACGCCTTCATCGCAGATATTGAAAAAATGTATCGCTGCATCGACATGCATCCAGATGACACCCACTATCAATACATTTTATGGCAAGACGATGACAATTCGGGCATTCAAACATACGTGCTTCAAACTGTCACGTTTGGCCTCGCACTATCACCGTATCAGACTATTAAAACCCTTCACGTGTTGGCCGATGAAGCCAAACTCACTTCGACAGCGGTCTACAGCGCTCTTAAGTTTGAAACATACGTGGATGACGTTACGGCCGGAAGCGAAACAATCGAGGACGCCATAAAAATGATTCAAGACCTCATTAAATTGCTACGCAGTGCTGGTTTTGAAATTCGCAAATGGGCGAGCAATTCACCCGAAATTCTTAAGCAAATTACCGTTGAATATCGCGATGAAACAACGATGTGTTTACTCAATCCTGAAGACTCTATTAAAGCACTTGGGTTGGGATGGTCAAGACTCAGCGATTTTTTTACCTTTTCGATGCATTTTCCAACGGCGACGCGACTGAAAAAACGCAATGTCTCCTCGATAGTGGCACGTCTGTTCGACCCACTCGGTTGGCTGAATCCCTTCGTCACCAAGGAAAAAATTTTTCTAAACAAGCTATGGGAACAGAAATTGGATTGGGATGAACCCATAACGTATATCAATCTACAGTCTGAATTTAACCAAGCTATGGATGACCTTCAGTTAATCAAGCACATTGAAATCCCTCGCTGGATTCGTACATCCTCAACGAACAAACAGAACCAACTTCACGTTTCAGCGACAGTTCAACCAAGGCATACGCCACCGCGATTTATCTCCGAACGGTCGACGTAAACGGATAAGTCTATGTCAACCTATTAGCAGCAAAGAGTAAACGGGCTGCCATTCGAAAACCTTTAACTATACCTAGAGCAGAACTATGTGGTGCGACGCTGGCGATCACATTACTTGATGCTGTCAAACAATCATTGAGACTTCAAATCGACAAGGTTTTTATGTGGACTGATTCCACCGTCTTATTATCCTGCATTCGAGGAGATCCCAATCGCTGGGCTGTCTTCGTATGCAATCGCTTTCATAAAATTCTTGCGTCGACTGAAGTTGAACAATGGAATCATGTCTCTTCCTCAGCTAATCCAGGCGATCTCAACAGTCGGGGTTTAACAATTGCCGAATTGCGCGATTCTTCACTATGGTGGCACGGACCTCCATTTCTATGTTTGTCACAAGCGGAATGGCCAAACTCATCATACGAACTTCATGACGATGATGATTCCGAACTTCGTGTTCGATTCAAAACCATAAATCTTACTACGAAGGAAGAGTGTGGATTGGAGACACTCCTTAAACGATTTTCGAACTTCAATCGCCTTCGTCGAGCTGTCGCATACGCCACCCGTTTTGTGAAAATTATGAGATCTTCAATCAAACTCAAACGGCAACGTTCCTCAATTGCAATGCTTTCGAACCCAATAAGCCACCTCATTCAACATATCCTACAGTTATCGAAATTCAACATAGCGAACTGTCACTCATTCGCTGGATCCAATCCACGGAATTCTCATCTGAGCTCAAAACAGTTCACACTAACAACCAATTCCAAAATTTACGAAACTATTTCGTCTTAGTCCATTTATTGACGATAATAATATTCTTCGTGCCAATGGCCGTTTGCAAAATGCCTTTATGTCATTTGAAGAGAAATTTCCAATAATACTACCATCAAAGAGCCACCTCGCGACGTTAATCGTATACCATTATCATCGCCTCGCGTTACATGGAGGGCCCCAAGTCACCGTCAATCAAATTCGACAAATTTACTGGATTTTAGATGTGCGCAATCTCGCTCGTCGTCTCATCCGAAGTTTTGTTATTTGTTTCAAGGCGCGTCCAGTTTTATCTCAACAACAAATAGTCGCCTTACCCACTGTGCGTGTGAACCACAACACTCGACCATTCGCTTCGACCATCATCGATTGCGCAGGTCCATATGATATTCGTTCCTCAAGAGGTCGCGGTCAAAGGTCATACAAGGGCTACGTCGCTGTGTTCACTTGCATGACCACCAAAGCAGGTCACTTGGAAGCAGCAGGCGATCTCTCGACCCAAAATTTCCTACACGCATTCGACCGTTTTGTGGCCAGGCGAGGATTTTGTCACGACGTATTCAGTGACTGCGGAACGAATTTTGTTGGTGCTGATAATGAGAATCAAAGAAGTCAATCGCAATTACTCCCATCAATAGCAAAGGAAATTATCCCAGCTCTCACGAATCGACATATTCAATGGCATTTCAGCCCACCCGGTGCTCCTCATTTTAATGGCTTAGCTGAAGCGGCGGTGAAATCTATGAAATTTCACTTCGCTAGAGTAATCGGAAAGGCCAAATTGACTTTCGAGGAGTTCTCAACTGTCCTGACCCGCATCGAGGCGGTGCTAAATTCCAGACCAATTTCACCAATTACGGATAATCCCAACGACTTTACTGCATTAACGCCAGGACACTTCCTCACGGGCAACGCTCTTCTATCTCGACCGCAAACACCATGTGAATCGAATCCAATTAAACGTCATCAGCTAATGGACCAAATGGTTCAACACTTTTGGCAGCGATTCAAAAAGTATATTTTGTCTACTATTCAGATCCGTACTAAATGGCCAGAAAGGAAACCCAACATTAAGGAAAACGATTTGGTTATCATCAAGGATGATCGCTTTCCAGTTGGTCATTGGCCCATGGGTCGCGTGGTCTCGTTGCATCCCGGAAGCGATGAGCTCATTCGCGTGGTAACCGTCAAGACAGCCACGGGCACGTCCAAAAGACCGATCGCAAATCTCGCCTTGGTACCCATCGTTGCTCATTAACCTGTTAACTATTGCCACGAATTTGGTCAGTCACTTATTCTCCTATTAGAGTAAAGCCATGTGGATTTCATATATATACAACCTGATAACTTATTGCCATACGAATTTGGTTCAGTCATTTATTCTCTTCTCCGAATAACGCCATGTTGATTCATATACAACCAGTTTAACGCAGGACTAATGCCAACAATGTTGCCATGGCAGGGAGAATGTTGAATGTCACAACGATGAGTATCCACATAACATAACTCAGTTGATATTAGGGACCAGTACGGGAACACACCATTCTTTGGTCATCTTCATATTCACACATACATTTTTTTTTCCTGTTTTGGGAATTGAATCTTTCAATTCCAATAAATGGCAAGAGGACCCTTAAATTGCCTCTTAAATCGTCAGGTTAACAAACGTATAAGGGTAATATACTTGCAACATATAGACGTGCATAAGCAGCTAACATATGTCGCAAAGTAAAAACCCGTCGCACAAATTTTCTCCTTGTAATTGCTAAATATATGGCTTGTTGCCATGTGCTTTTTCAAGATTTTCCATTTATCATGAATTATATTTTTATGTATCATAATTTCACTCCCATCCAGCAAGTGGTACCCCCATCATGCCCAAGCCAGTGGCTTCAGACATCCTCCCATTGTAATAGAAATATTAATATAGTCATCATGTGTCATGTTAATTTGTTAAATAATTCAGCTTTTTGGGTAATTCCCAGTGGTGACTTGTTTTCTTAATGTAGATTATTAATCCTTCAATTGTAAAGTTGTAATTCCAATCGTAGAAATTTGTTTAATTGTAACGTTGAGACCGGGTTAGACAAGGTATTGTAATGCGCTTGTTATAGTTGTTATGCTATGCTTATTTGCTAATATTTACACTGCAATGCGCTTGTAATAGTTATTATTTTATGCTTTTTTGCCAATATTTACTTAAACATATTTTTGTAAATGTAATCGTAGAAATTTGTTTAATTGTTTTACAGTTCTGTAACTCCGTTATATCATGAACTTATGATAATTTTACCGCTTTGTCACTCCATTTTATCATACGATTATGATCGTAGAAATTATGTTTATTTGTATTTTTGTCCAATTTAATTTGTTTATATTTTTCATAGATATAAAGTGTTTTAATTAACCATTTAGCTTCATGCAAAGACTGGGAAGTTAAAATAAGTTTTGTATTCATAAGTCATGTTGCTATGTATATATTTTTGTTTCGCTTTCCATTATTCTCAATGTCTCCGAAATTTTTTTTATTAATAAACGAAAGTTTATTTAAATATCTGAAACATAATTCCTTTATTTAACACAAAACATATTTTCTTAACACAACGATAATACATACAACGAATATGTACTTATTACGCGGACATTTTTAAAAAACGATGTTGCTTCTTCGGCTGAATACTTTGCAGGTTGACACATACATTTTGTAATCTCTTTATTCACATGCACATGTTATCGATAAGTCAATAAAAACTTCTTCATACATTTTTGCAGGGATGCACCTTAACGTTAAGCTAATCGTTTATCAAAAAATTTCCACCGTTTCCGTTGAAACACTTCGAAATATTATCGATAAAGAAATTATCAAGATAAATTGTATCTCGTTTTTAACCGAAACGAAAAGTTTTCGTTAACGTTAAAAACGTTAACAAAAACGTGATAATTTATGTTTGAATTGTGCTGGCAATGCTATAGCCATGGTGAAGCCGTAAGGTGGTAACAACGAGCGCACATACACACACAAACTCCATGTAATTTGTTTGTGTAGTTCGTTGGTGGTAATGTCAAAAATACTCTGAGAAATGTTCGCATTGTCAAAAGTCATGAAAAAAGTTGCAATCAGCTTGGCTAATGCTTTCACCTTTAATGACTCCGCCATCAATCAGCCTTACCAGCATAGTTTGAAATTAATAATCAACATAAACGATTTGATTTCGTTTTGATATGGCAGAAAACGAAACGAAATCATTTCGTTAATTTGATGTTCTTAACGTTAATAAACGAAACGAAATGACTTTGTTTCGTTTATTAACGTTAATTATCGTAACGAAATTATATCGGTTCGTTGGTTAAGCATGCCTGCATTTTTGTCACCACTTATTAAAGAATTCTCCCTTTACATTGACCGGCAAAATTTTCTATACTTACTAATAAACTTTGTACAACTATTTGATACAACTATATAAAATCAAGTGCATTAATATATTAAAATCTGGGGTAATAGTCTAGTTGAGGGGTCGACTGCTAATACGCTACCAAAAATATCGAGAGAGGTGTCAAAAGATGCGTATTAATCTCGAGAACAATAATCCGATGGCGGAAAAGAAAAATTTGATCTATGTCCGGAGATATTTGCAGTTGAAGTTGGCGATTTACATGTGGTTGTTGTTGTGTTAGTACCCCCAAAAAAATTTGTGCATCACCGTGACGGTAGCCACGGTTATACCACACACCCAGACTTGGCATGGCGTAGCCCAGGGTTATTTTTTATAAGCGCGGCCGAAGGCCGCCAACTCAGAAAGGTGTTCTGCGCAAAAATACTATGGATACCACCCCGGGTTTCGGAGGTACCCGCGGGTCTTTTTTCGGTTTTTCGTTAATATCTTTTGAACGAGTTAATATTTTTATTTTCCGCCATCGGATTATTAATACTGATGTTAAGACGCGTCGTTTGACACCTCTCTCGATATATTTGGTAGCGTATTAGCAGTCGACCCCTCAACTAGACTATTACCAAATCTGGTAGTAGTGCAGATTATGGTGAGTATTTATTTCGAAACCAAATAAAATTCCTTTCTCCTAGGGAGAAGAATAATTGGGAAATAGGAATTTCAAATTTTCGAACTCAGCTGTTTTGTGACTTGAAATTTCGTTGCGCATTTCTTATTTCGTTTAAAAAATTGAAAAGTTTAATTATTGTTGCAAATTTGTTTGAAATTAAGAAATAAAATATAAACAATGCACAGTATTGCATTTCATGTGTTATTCACTGAAATGAGTAATGAATTTGTGCCACAGCAACATCAACAGAGGAGCATAAGAATAAGAAGACGGCGGGATAACACAAATCCGCTGGAGTTGCCTGCTTTCATTCAGCAAAGCAATTTTCTGGCGGCCAAGTCGAGTTGAGTTCGCCTTTCGCCATATGCCAAAATCTATTTAAGCCTTCTTAAAAATCCTTGCGCAATTTCTGGATGGCTGCATCAAATATACCAAAAGCTCTTCGTTTGCTTATGATATACTTTTCTACTTAAAATAAAGACTATTGTGGTTGTTTTTGTTGTTCTATTAACAGTGTGAATATTTTGGTAGAATGTACATTCATATTTTAGCACAAATTTGTACAAATAAGTGTTCTTTCTTAAAGGAACCAATTTCCTTTAACTATTTTGATGCATTCCCTTTAATTTAACAAGTGAAAAAACTCCTATGAAATGACAGAGAAATCTCCCTCTCCCTCACATTCATAATACCTACTTTTCTCCCATAACCGATTTCCGCTTTTTCGAACATTGTTCAGAATAGGAGGAAAGGGAGAAGTGAAAAAACTCACAAAGAATTTTTATTTAGAATACGAGGAATGGGAGAAGGGAAAAAACTCGCACGGAATTTTTGTTTAGAATCGGGCCGATAGAATCTATTTGGATTCTGCTCCCGCCCTAATTGAATCGAGGAATATAAATACAATGAAATATATATAATTGGATATATTTGAATTAGTTTTCTAAGTTCGGGGATTAAATTACCCAATGCTTGCCCCTTATATATAATTTTCACTACGTTGAAAAGGTTTAAACGTAAAAGAAAAACACGCTGATGAATAGCGTTAGAATAATATTGACTTGGCGGCCACCGTGGTGTGATGGTAGCGTGCTCCGCCTATCACACCGTATGCCCTGGGTTCAACTCCCGGGCAAAGCAACATCAAAATTTTAGAAATAAGATTTTTCAATTAGAAGAAAATTTTTCTAAGCGGGGTCGCCCCTCGGCAGTGTCTGGCAAGCGCTCCGATTGTATTTCTGCCATGAAAAGCTCTCAGTGAAAACTCATCTGCCTTGCAGATGCCGTTCGGAGTCGGCATAAAACATGTAGGTCCCGTCCGGCCAATTTGTAGGGAAAAATCAAGAGGAGCACGACGCAAATTGGAAGAGAAGCTCGGCCTTAGATCTCTTCGGAGGTTATCGCGCCTTACATTTATTTTTTTTTTTTAATATTGACTTTATTATAGAAATGCCTTTCTTTTTATACGAAATTTCTTATTCTACATATACATAGTTACATTAATATTTTCAAACCAAAAGTATCTACATTCCTAATACATTCAAAATACATTCATGCCAAGTCAGCATATTGTTACTTTGACCTAATTATAGATATTGGTTACTGCGTACTAATAATATTTTGCAGTCGCATTACCAAACTGTTAACGACCAGGCTTTGTCAACGTAACCTGATAAGGGTCTTGCTGTCGGTATTTACATATGATGTTGAACTCCCGCTGGGTCCAAAATAATTAATGTAGGTCGCTATATTTATATGTGCATTTGTATATGCATGAAAATGCATACCGGGAATTCTACATTCCGGTAATGCTACATTTGTATATGTATGACAATACATTGCATGTAAAGCGTATTCTGGTAATGCTACACCATCCGCCTTAGTAATGGTCATATATAATTGAAGACAATTGTATATGACCATTAAAGTAACTTAATGACCCACTTAATATTTGCTTGAGCTTACAAAATGTTTAATTGTTTTTCACATTCTATTGTTATTTATTGCTCAATTGTACTATCGTACATGCATTAATAAGAATATGCACTAAATTTCCCATATAATTTAATGTCTTGCTTTCGGGTATATTTTTCCTTCAATCATACTGAAGCGTAACTCACCCTACCTCTGTCAGAACACTTCCTTTTATACCATTTAGGAAACAGCTGATTCACCGGCTGTCAAAATGAAGGAAAGAAAACCTCAGCTAAGTTTCCGGTGTAAATCGATCTTTCCTTTTAGAACGAGCTTCGAACGTGGTAAGACCAGCAGAAATTTCTTTACGTGAAAATTCGTCAACCAACCTTTTTAATCGTGCGAATATTTCAGTATATGTACGCGGTTATTTCCGTAAATTTAAAAGTAATTAAAAGTAATTTGCAACAAAGTAGTGTACAGCAAAACAAAAAAAAAACTTTATATACCTATTTCTTGTTCGCGCTTATTATCTCTGCTGGCTCACAAATAAAATTACCCTAAGCATCAATCAAGTCCACATCGAAACGAGACGCATGCATCCTGACCAGCGGAATACCCAGCCCATCGGATATGATGATTATTTCCTCCCATCCAGCCGGCCATCAGTTTGGTGAAGTTTTTGTTTGCAAAATTTTTATATTTGTCTGTTTTATAAAAAGTTTTATTGAGCTAAGAGGAAAATATAACCTCAAATTTAACCTTTTATTGAGACCACAAAAGAAATTCAAAATTCGCATGTATGCATTGCATTATTTTAATACAGAAAACCATTTTGCTTCCATATATTTTTCATTAGTATGCATAAAAATAATAATTCGTGCATTTAAATTTTTAAGAGAAAAATATCTTAAATAGGTATAATACTTAATTCAGGTATATACATTCTTATATGTAAAAACCAACATATAAGAAATAACATTCAAATATTTTCCCTAAATAAAAAGAAAAAAGAATAATTCAATTCGAATTCGTATCGAAGTACCCTTTGATAATGTATTTTTGAAGAAAACCTAATTAGGTTAATCATCAAAAATGAAAACAAATTCTAATTAGAATAATATTTTTGTATTTCATAATAAGAGTACGTGTTAACTAGCCTCCCTCAACATACGGTCTCTTCATTTTGATTTCTCTTAAATTAATTTGAAGTTTTATTTTTGACCGATTGCATTTCCAATATGCAGGTCTCCATATAGTTATTTACATACATACATACATACATAATTGCGGGAGCATGCGAGATCAAAGCATTTATCTTTTCCATTTAATTAACTAGTTTTTTGCTGCTTTGGTTTCTCGCATAAGTTTAATTTTTATTTCTTTTCGCGCCTACTTAAAAAAGTGCATACAGCGCCGGATACCAGTATAGCCCGAGAAAATTAATGTTTATAAAGCTATAAACTTGTTTTTTTTTTGTGTGCTTATTACTTTCGAAATGGTATAGAAACTAAAGAGAAAGTGGAAAATATCTGAAATATTAATGTTAGTAGGAAAATAGGCGGTATTAATAAATTCTTTACAGCATAACTACACGGCGAGGAGGCCTCAACGCTACGTGGGATTATGATATGAAACTGTAAGTGAAGATGTTTTATTTTCCTCTATGATATTGATATTTCCTAATTTGTAGTATCAAAATTTAAATACCTTTTTGTTTGTCATCCATATGCACATATCGCCTGATATATGTGTGCTTAGATTCTTTCGTTTGAATGATCAGCGTTTGCATATACATATATATGTACATATGGATGTGCTAGACACCTTCTATTTTGTTTGAAGATTTTTTGTTGTCTCTTTAAATTCGATTGGGGCTTGGTTCTCTCACGCCCTTTCCTTACTTTTTTTCTTCTTGTGCTTGTCATTACTAATGTATATATGAAGGTATGTAACTTGCATGTGGTACAATTTATATACACACATTAAAATACATGCCAATGACCCTCTCTACAAATCAGCTGTTGAGGTAGGTCGGGAATTTAATATTTAAATACCTACAAGAAAATATTGTTAGCACTTAAATACATGAGACTATAATTTGAATTGTCATAAGTATTACTATCAATCATTACACTTATACTAAGATTATGCTTTGAATTATATACCTTTTGTAATGTTCCTCTAAATTAAATTTGTTTGATCTGATCGAAGGCAGTGAGGGAGGTTTCTTGGGGCCTTTTTACCACCTTAAGGCCATGGTAGGGTGGATGAAGAGCAGCCAAAATACTTGCGTGCGCTGCCAGGTGATCAGGGTTGGATTTCGGAACAGTAAGTACATTCAGCTTTGGGTAAGTTGTTAGGTGTTTTATGTAGTGTGAAAGTGTAAAGATTTCTTGTTAGGACTATGGATTAGGGAGAGGGAATCTTGGTCCTGCAGTTGCTTAATAACCCCGCCCCAGGATGAAGCTCCGGGAACAATCTAGTGCACACGCAGCAGCTGTGGGACACCTCTCACAAGACCTTCTGAACGACTCTTAATCGTTTCATACGACCCTTTCCATAGAGCCCATAACACAATGGTAACTTGATATTACAGTAATGCCGTTTTTTATTTGTTTACATTAGTTTACACCTACCACGCCGTATGCCCTGGGTTCGCACCCCGGGCAAAGCAACATCAAAATTTTAGAAATAAGGTTTTTAAATTAGAAGAAAATTTTTCTAAGCGGGGTCGCCCCTCGGCAGTCTTTGGCAAGCGCTCCGAGTGTATTTCTGCCATGAAAATCTCTCAGTGAAAACCCATCTGCCTTTCAGATGCCATTCGGAGTCGGCTTAAAACATGTAGGTCCCGTCCCGCCAATTTGTAGGGAAAATCAAGAGGAGCACGACGCAAATTGGAAGAGAAGCTCGACCTTAGATCTCTTCGGAGGTTATCGAGCCTTACATTTATTTATTTATTAGTTTACATTTGTTTCTTTATGCTGACTTTATCTTTTTGTTTTCTTCTTGGCTTGTTTGTATATTTATTATTATGAGTAAAGTGGAGTGCTTACTGTGGGGTTTTTTGTTTTTATTACTACAAAAAAAATTATATTGTTTTAAGCCGATTCTTATGAATTACTATTTCCTTATTTTTATTGGTCCAATCACTATTTTCTATTCTATGTGGTATTAGCGTATGGTTATTATTCTTATCAATACTTCTTACCTTATAATTTCCTTTATATCTATTATCCAACTTATGAGAGTAAAGATTCCTATTATCTAAACTTATGACTCCCCTAAAAGGCGAGGTTTTCCTAACTGAGGCCTCTTAAATTTTATTTCTTTAATGTGTAGATAAGTTAAGATAAAAATATTTTCCTATTAATATTTTCTATTCTGCCGGAGGTTGAAGTAAAAATATTTTCCTATTATATAAAATTGTGACCTCTCTAATCGCGAGGTTTTCCTAGATGAAGCCCGGGCAAACTTATATTTATCTCTTTAATATAGTGTTTATAACAACTAAAAAATGGATCAAATTTATTTATTTTTTCTTCACTATTTCTATTAAACGAATATTTTCATTGCTATTTCATTTCATTTGGGTCATATTAAACTTAGAACCTAAAAAAATGTGTAGCTAATTATTCGGAAAATTTAGTATCTAGCTGTAGTTGGTGGAAGAGCAAGGTAATTTATAATATTAGTAGTTCAGCTAATGGGTAGACGGAAGGTACAGTGGATGCAAAAATTTTTCGTATCTTTAAATGTTCTTTTCATATTTTCGACATTTTCCAGCAATATTTTTATTAGATCTTATATGTCATGCGATTTTTGCGGCGGCCACCAAGACAGGATCGTCATGATATTAATGAAGAACTATTTAATTTTTACCGGGATTCGTCACTTTCACTACCTCTAGGGTTAGTGCAATTATTAGATATTACAGAACTTCTTTTTAAATTTGCCTACTGCAGTAGATATTTCATTATTTTTCACCAATTTGTCCCTCAGGACAACTGTTTTTTTTTTTTTTTTTCTTATTTTCAAGTCCTAGATTGCCGGCTTATTTCAGCCTGGTCGAATATTGTCATAACTCAATAACTTCCTCAACAATCAGGTTGCTCGAAAATTTTTCTACGCTACAATTTTTCTATTCTTTTGGGATGAAAACGGACGCGACTAGTCTTCTTGTTACAAATTTATATAGCGCTTTATTTATATATGTTCCCTTGTGACTTTTCTTCATATTTGTTGTTGGTAATATTGTTATCTTGTTTCTAAATTTTGCATATTTCCACCAACATGGGGCTTCTTTCTCAAATACAATTAGAAATAATTATTAATTTTGGATGGTATTTCCATATGAACTACTGTGCCTTTTTTTATTGCTTCCTGACTATCTTTGTCTTAAAGACGTCAGGAGCATTCAAATAAATTATGCAAATTCTTGATTTGCTATTAGCATGCACAATGAGTCTGCCTTTATTGTCGATTGAGACATTTTGGGGTTTACTATTTGAAGGTATATTTTTAATCATTTGCTGCTCTTCCTCAGCTTTTGTGTTTGGGTATTTGAGAAAGAGAAAAAAATGTTTAGACGCGCTGTTGCCTATATATGAATTTCATATAGTTTCTGAGTATAGCGGCTATTGCAATGATTATTAGCCCAATCGTGCATATTAAGGCGCCTAGCCAAACGTCTTAAATGTTTGGTGTGGTTTTTGTGTCCACTTGGTCTGGAGGCTCATATTTAATTATTCTATTTTCTGATGTTTCAGAGTTTCCTTTTCCTACTTCATACCCGGCTGTTGTTATCAATATATATAAATTTTGTTTAAACTAGCTAACTTTTTTATTTAAAAATTAGATCGAAAACGAGTGAAGTGATAGCGAACCGATGTGTTAACAAACGCTCTGAAAATATTATTTAAAAACAAAAGTTTTACAGATCATAAATTAACAAAAATACTACACCAGCATATGAAAAGTGCAGGTTTGCCTATCAAATACATAAAATCCTAGCTAAAACGTCACGCGGAATAAGAAATAAGAATCTACATATCTCTTGCGAAAATTTACTATCTTGAGTATGTCGGTGTAATCCTTAAACACAACAACAATTTATTGCAACAAGTGCAAAAAACCCTTGCCGTGCAACGGCGAATATGCTCTCTGCACAATATGCAGCGGCAAATACCATTTTTCAACCTGCACGACAATATCTGACTGCACATACAACAACATGAACTCGGACAGCCGTGAAAATTGGAAGTGCCAGAAGTGCCGCCGGCGAAATAAATCTGCATCATCTTCCCAAACAGATAGCAAACCAAAGCAGTCAAGTCAACGTTCGAGAGCACCTCAACCTGAAGTGTTACCAACAGCAACAACTCCACAAGAATCGACGCAACAACAAAAACAAGCCGATGAACACAAAGCCTCCGGCGGGAAAAACGACGACGCCGACTCCCTGAATAACATCAATACTGACGTAGGTGAGCTCAAAACTGACACTAAAGATATTAGGCGACATATAGAAGAATTATCGTCAAAATTCTTGCAAGCACAACAAAATTTAAAAGAGGAATTCTCAAACACAACAGCTAAACTAAATGAAACAATTGCTTTGCTTGCTAACCAAGTTGCTGAACTCCGCGAAAAATGTAATGAGAAAGAGCGAGAAATGTCAGTGATGGAGCATAGGCTAAATTATCTTGAGCAACGCGCGCTTGAAAAACATCTCGTCATAAGTCATAGAAAACGAAAACTTGAACAGCATAGCTCAGAGTGTTGTTGTTGTTGTTGTAGCAATGCTCGCCCCACCTAATAGCCGCGACCGATCACAGATTGTCATCAATATCCTCTAACGGGAGTCCAAGGAAACTTGCCGTTTCAACAGAGGTGGACCATAAGGAAAGGAGTGTTAGAGGCGTTGGTTCCACATTACAATTAAAGAGATGGTTGGTGTCATTGCAAGCGGGGCATACATTTTGTATGTCGGGGTTGATTCTGGATAAGTAAGAGTTTAACCTGTTACAGTATCCAGAACGAAGTTGAGCAAGAGTGACACGCGTTTCCCTGGGGAGTATGCGTTCCTCTTCCGCGAGTTCTGGATATTTTTCTTCAAGTACTGGATTCACCGGGCAATTCCCGACATAAAGGTCCGACGCCTGTCTATGGAGTTCACCGAGGACCTGCTTGTGTTTTTTCGCTTCATACGGCTGGGTTCTCAGGTGCCGTATTTCCTCAAAATGCTTACGGAGATGACTCCTTAGGCCACTAGGCGGTGCTGGTTCGTCAATCAGATGTCTGTTGGGATGCCCAGGTTTCTGGGTATTCAGCAGAAACTGTTTGGCCAGCATCTCATTTCTCTCCCTGATGGGGAGTATTCTCGCCTCATTATGCAGATGGTGTTCTGGGGACATAAGAAGACAGCCCGTGGCGATTCTGAGAGCAGTATTTTGGCAGGCCTGTAGTTTATTCCTGTGGGTAGTTTTTAGGCTTGGCGACCATATGGGTGACGCGTAGCACGTAATCGGCTGGCTAATTGCTTTGTATGTGGTCATGGGCGTTTCTTTATCTTTTCCCCAGGTACTGCCAGCAAGGGATTTGAGGATTTTATTACGGCTCTGAATTCTCGGAACAATTGCGGTTGCGTGCGCACCAAAATGTAGATCCTGATCAAACGTCACACCCAAGATTTTGGGGTGTAGGACAGTCGGTAGCGTAGTGCCATCGACGTGGATGTTCAATATGGTCGACATTTGGGGCGTCCATGTTGTAAATAAGGTCGCGGAAGATTTAGTCGGTGACAATGCCAGGTTTCGCGAGGCGAAAAAACTGGAGAGATCAGGGAGATAGCCGTTTATTTTATTGCATAGCTCATCGATCTCTGGGCCTGGGCCTGTGGCCATTATTGTGCAGTCATCGGCGTAGGAAACGATTGTGACTCCTTCCGGTGGTGAAGGTAGCTTAGATATGTAGAAATTAAACAAAAGTGGGGATAGGACACCACCCTGTGGCACCCCTTGTTTAATTCTCCTTGGTTTTGATGTTTCGTTTCTGAATTGCACCGATGCCTGCCGACCACCCAGATAATTTGCGGTTCACCTTTTAAGACATGGGGGAAGGGTAGACCCTTCCAGGTCTTGCAGAAACGAGCCATGGTTGACCGTATCAAAGGCTTTTGATAGGTCTAGCGCTACGAGTACTGTTCTATGGTGGGGGTATTGATTCAAACCGCAATTTATCTGGGTGCTAATGACATTTAGCGCGGAGGTAGTGCTATGGAGTTTTCTGAAGCCATGCTGATGAGGGGCTAGCTGCAAATGTGCTTGGAAATAAGGGAGCAAAATGGCTTCAAGCGTCTTTGCCACTGGCGATAGGAAAGATATCGGACGATATGACTCACCTACGTTAGCTGGTTTCCCAGGCTTTAGTAGCGGGACCCCCTTGGCCATTTTCCATTTCTCGGGTATGACAAAGGTGGAAAGAGACAGGTTGAAGACATGCGCTAAATATTTGAAACCCTCTTTCCCTAGGTTTGTAAGCATCGGCATGGCTATGCCGTCTGAGCCCACTGCTTTGGATGGTTTAGCGCGATCAATAGCGTCCTCAACCTCTCTAGCGGTGATGGTGATTGGTGACGCGCTGAATTTATGTTTATGTGCGTGTCTATTGGCTCTCCGTCTATCTTTGTCGACCGTAGGATGCATTATATATGGTCGGCAGAAAGCGCTAGCTCAGAGTGTCATTAACTTCGCTAATATCGACGTAAGTACGAATGAAGTCGATGACGTTTATAGGATAAAATCCAAAGGCAACACTATTGTACTCAAACTCTCTTCTGTCCGTATCAAGAGGGTGATAATGAGGAGACTGCGCGGCAAAAAACTTTATGCTAGCGACATAGATAGTAGATATAAAAAGAACTCTGTCATCATTGATAAGAGAATATACATAAGCGACCACCTAACAGCATCAAACCGTCGCTTACTGGTTGAAGCCAAGAAAAAGGCGAGAGTATGCAATTGGAAATTTGTTTGGGTTAATGAGGGGCGTATTTTAGCGAAGAAAATCGAAAACTCTAACTTTGTCGTAATTAAAAATATATCAGATATTCACACCAATTCTAAATATTCTCGCGGAATTTTGTTCTCGCAGATTTTTTTATTCCCGCGGAAAATTTCCTCCAATTCTTTTCTCCTAGGAAGAAGAATAATTGGGGAATAGGAATTTCGAATTTTCGAAGTCAGCTGTTTTGTCAATTGAAATTTCGTTGCGGATTTCTTATTTTGTTTAAAAAATTGAAAAGTTTAATTATTGTAGCAAATTTGTTTGAAATTAAGAAATAAAATATAAACTATCCATAGTATTGCATTTCATGTGGTATTTACTGAAATGAGTATATGAATTGGTGCCACAGCAACATCAACAGAGGAGCATAAATAAAAGAAGACGGCGGGATAACACAAATTCGCAGGAGTTGCCTGCTTCAATTCAGCAAAACTATTTTCTGACGGCCAAGTCGAGCTGAATTAGTCTTTCATCATATGACAAAATCTATTTAAGCCTTGTTAAAAATCCTTGCGCAATTTCTGGATGGCTGCATCAAATATACGAAGAGCTCTTCCGTTGCTTATGATATACTTTTCGACTTAAAATAAAGAATATTGTGGTTGTTGTTGTATTAACAGTGAGAATATTGTGGTAGAATGTACATACATATTTTAGCACAAATTTGTACAAATAAGTGTTCTTTCTTAAAAGAACCAATTTCCTTTAACTATTTTTATACATTCCCTTTAATTTAACTAGTGAAAAAACTCCTATGAAATGGCAGAGAAATATCCCTCTCCATCACATTCATAATACCTACCTTTCTCCCATAACCGGTTTCCGCTTTTTCGAACATTGTTCAGAATACGGAGAAAGGGAGAAGTGAAAAAACTCACAAGGAATTTTTATTTAGAATACGAGGAATGGGAGAAGGGAAAAAACTCGCACGGAATTTTCGTTTAGAATTGGGCTGATTGATTTGATAAATTAGGTCTTACTCTTAAATTCATACCATATACTTATATCTTTTTCCTTCTTTTTTTATTCTTATACATATTTTTATAATATGAATTCAGTTACTAATTGAAAAATTTTAATGATATTAATACAATAAGCTTTTGCGAATACAACTTCACATGCGTCCATCTTAACATAAGATCTTTGAAGAAAGATTTTACTGCATTTTTGGCAGAAGTTGATAAAATAATAAACAGCGTAGATGTGGTTGTGCTAGTGGGAACAAATATAAAAACAGATGAGCAATGTTTGTACATTAGGGGGTTTAATGCTGAGTATGTTAATAGAGAGAACATGAGAGGGGGAGGAATAGCAGTGTATGTAAGAGAAAACTTAATATATCAACTCATTAATACCAACACGAGTTCGTGCGAATCTCTTGCAATCAGAGTTCCTGACAACAACATATCAGGTACACTGTACGCAATCTACAGACCCCCACAGAACAACATTAGCAGGTTCGTAACCGAACTTGATGGTATTCTTAAAAATATCAATAAAGAAGAATTCGTTATGGTAATTGGAGATATGAATATTAACACTTTAAATGTTTATCAGATTTCTTCTAATTCCTATTTAAATATGATTTCAGCAAATGGCATGCTTGTGATTGTTAACGAATTTACACGACTGGAAATAGCGAGAGGTACAAAAACTTGTATAGACCATGCTTTTATACGAATTAGTGACGCCAACATAGTATCCTCTATAATCGAAACCAACATATCCGACCATTATTCTATTTTATGCAGTATTGCCCCTAGGAAAAAAAAACAAAAGTAAAGGCAAAAGTAGCCTAGTTTCAAGTTCAGTAAGTAGTAGAAAAGTATATGAGCAATTGCAGAGTAGAAACTGGATCTGTGTCCTAAATTCTAGCAACGTAGATGAAATGTATTCAAATATGCAAGCCACTTTCGAAGAAATCTATAAAAAGTAAACTGTCACAATACAAAGAAAAAGGCAAAGAAAAACAAATGAATGGATGACCCGCGAAACCGTAGATCTATGCAATGCTAGGGATAAAAAGTATCGAAATTGGAAATCCAAACCCAGAGATAAGAGCTTAGAATTAGACTATAAACAGTTTAGAAACTACTTTAACAAAGAGATTCAACGTACTAGAAACAATTTTTACAAAAATAAATTTTTTGAATGTAAAAACGATCTTAAAAAAACCTGACAACTTGTAAACGAGATAATTGGTAGGAAAAGTCAAAGCATAGATGAAGTCATTATTAAAAACTTCAAGGATTATGAACTTAGGGATATATGTGATAAGTTTGCAAGCGCATTTGACGAAGGTGTCAAAAGCACAGTGCATACATGCAACATTAGGACAACAGATATTATTGACAGCAAAATAAGTAATTCCATTTATGTCGAAGAGGCAAGCGAAGAGGAGGTGCTGTCAATAATCTCCAAACTCGATGAAAAAGGACCAGGTTATGATGGAATCAGGCCCAAAGACTTGAAAAGAAATACATCCGTGATAGCACCACTGATAACAAGACTTATTAATCTTAGCCTTAGTCAATCAATAGTCCCAAAACTCTTAAAAACTTCCGTGATTCGACCTGTATATAAAGCAGAAGCAAAGACGGACCTGAAAAATTATCGCCCAATAGCGATTTTACCTGCAATTGAAAAAGTAATGGAAGACGTCGTATATAGAAGACTGTCTGCTTTTGTTAACAAATATAAAATAGCCGATAGTAGACAATATGGCTTTCAAAAAGGGAAAAAACATCAACCAACTCCTCGGTAACTTCGCTAACGTAGTTAATACTAACTTTCGTAAAAATTTTCATAATCTCGTCCTTTTTATAGATTTTAGCAAAGATTTTGACAATTTGTCACAATCGAAAATGATTGAAGCACTTGAAAATGCGGGAATAAGAGGGAACCTGCAGAACTGGTTCGAAAGCTATCTTGAACTAAGTCAATATAGCACAGAGAAATATGTATCCAACGGAGTCCCGCAAGGATCAAAACTAGGCCCGCTCTTGTACATAATATATGCCAATAGTATGATAAAGTGTTTGAAAAACTGCGAAGTATACGCATATGCGGATGATACGGTGGTCATATTTCCACACAGAACACTCGATACTGCCATTGAGATAATGCAAAGGAAGCTCAATCAAATAGCTAAATGGTCACATGACAACGGTTTGTCAATCAATGCCCTGAAGACAAAATTAATGCATATTAGACCCCCACACATCAAGACTGCTACAATCAACCTCAAGTTTCATAGCTATGAATGAATGATTGGATACAATGAATTAAGCTATCACTTTAAACAAGAATATATGTAATAATTAATCGATCTACCCGTAGACAAGCTCATCAGCTTCTCGGGTTATGAACTTATGATACTTGTCAACCTCTAAGTCTTTGAATAATAAATGAATGAATGGATGAATAATGCCGTGCGCAATCTTTGTTCACCAAGACATTTTGAAATTTCTTTTATTTGTTTTCTATGGCATTAAATGAATTCAGAATTTAAAAAATTTTCTTTTTGAGTATTATTTATTTATTTATTAAAAGGAAAAAATTCGTATTAGAGCTATTATAATATTGCTTAGTCTCTATTGGGTAATACCATTCTAATCAACCTACATATTTCTTTTTCTGTAGTTGTAGGATTTGTTACATCCTCTAGGGTTGGTTCCCTATTCACTCTTATCTCTTTCGAGAAAGTTTTCAATGATTCTAATTCTTTTATAAATCCCTAATTTCTAATTCTAATAGAGTGTTTTCCTCGGCATTCCAATCTACTTAATTATTTTAGTATTTAATCAATTACAATAAAAAAAATTTCCTTTATTCATTTCTTATTACTTAATTCTTTAATTTTTTCTTTTAATTTTTTTCCATCTAGAGTATTGGTAGTTAAATTTAGTATTTTAAAAGTTTCAGCTATTTCCTTTTCTTTTGGAATTGTTTACCTCCCCTCTCCCTTTTTCTCTGTAGTGGCGTAAGAATCTTCGGAATTTCTTCCTATTTACTATGCTTAATCCGTCGCCGATACTCTTCTAACGTAATCGGTGTCGGACCTTGCTTAACTGCTTTACGATTTTTAAAATTTCTTCGGAGATTTTTATAAATTCTCTAATTGTGTTTTCACACTTTTTAAAAACTTTATGAAAATCTTGCATGTTAGGGAAATAGTTGCAACTTTTAAAACAAAATTTTTTTTTTATTCTGCTTAATACACAAGTCCTAACTTTTCAATAGCAAAAAAAATTCCTAAGCAAAAACTTTTGTTTTTGCTCTTAGTTTAGCGTCCATGAGGCCGCCTAATTTTTACTAATACTTAAATTAATCAGGATTTGGATTTTTCTGGTACCGCCTATTCCACTTGATTATGCTTACGCTGCCATGCACACCTTTTGGATCCGGTTTATTCCAGTCTATTGCGAGACTTTTTGTTGTATACTTCTTGTAAGGTTTCTTAAAAATTGGTCATTTAAAACTTTGTAAACCGATTAAATATTTTGCTTCCGATAAATCCTTTTTAGGATTTGATAATTACTGTAACCTTTCAGATCTGCAAGGTCTGATTGATTTTAACTTCGCGAGGAAAGAAAAACATGGCAGTATCTCTGAACAACTAAATCCTTTTTAAAATCCCGCGGTTAGCAATTTTGTGCCTTACAGGTTAAGCTGGCAGGATCGCACTGAAAAGGTTAAAACGTAAAAGAAATGAAACGCTGATGAGTAGCGTTAGAATAATATTGACTTTATTAAAGAAATGCCTTTCATTTTATACGAAACTAGCAGACCCGGCAGACGTTGTTCTGCCCTAAATTTGGTATATCGGCATACATTTTAACAAGCCTTTTCCGTCTAACTCTGCCCTCGCCCCTCTACACTTTTTCCTAATCTTTGTATTCACTCCTTCCTCCGTATTTTTCGATTAATCTATCTCCATATTCGTCTCATTCCATTTCTTTCTCAGTCTCCTTCTCTATTTTCTCTTCTCTCAAGTTTGTCTCATTCTTCTTCATATCTTATTGCCAGTCCCAGAGGGTATGTATTTTGTTCCAGTCCCATTCCGAGTATCAGTCTCAATCCCAGTCCTAATCCCAGTCCCACTCGGGCTCTGGTCTACTTCCCGGAAAAAAGCATCGTACTTAAATACTAATATAGGCAAATTTATATACCAAATTTCAGGCAAATCGAATAGGACGTATGTAAATAGGTATGTGGGTATTATTAATTCATGTCTTTGTTTCGGTATACAAAATTATCTGTAGTAAAGCACACATCAACAGCTTCAATTTGATACCCATAATATAAAAACGCATCCTAGTGTTACCTTGATCCACGTTTTGGCCTATATCTGGAGACCCTAGTCACCAATACGTATGAAAACTACCCTGTATTAAAGCACTCATCAACAGCTTTCATTTGATATCCATATTGTATAAACACATTCTAGGAGTGCCCGGGTCCACGTTTTGGCATATATTTCGAGACCCTAGTCACCAATAGGTACTAAAGCACTCATCAACAGCTTTCATTTCATATCCATATTGTATAAACACATTCTATGGGTACCCGGGTCTACGTTTTGGTCTATATCTCGAGGCCCTAGTCACCAATAGGTATGAAAACTACCCTGTAGTAAACCACTCATCAACAGCTTTCATTTGATATCCATGTTGTATAAACACATTCTATGGGTACCCGGGTCTACGTGTTGGCCTATATCTCGAGGCCCTAGTCACCAATAGGTATGAAAACTACCCTGTAGTAAAGCACTTATCAACAGCTTCCATTTGATACCCATATTGTACAAACACTTCCTGGAGTTACCCGGGTCCATGTTTTGGCCTATATCTCGAGACCCTAGTCACCCGGTATCAAGGTACTTATTATACAAACCTTCCCCATGGAAAAATACATATGTACACCAATTTTCATAATAATCGGTCCAGTAATTTTTGAGTTCATGGATGACATACATACAAACATTCATTTTTATATATGTATGGCTAAACCGATTTGGGATTTCAAAATCAACTAACCATCATCTCTCCTTCCTGTATCTTTCCTAAAAATTTCATGGCAATCTTTCTATCCGTTCTCGAGTTATGGAGTGACAATCAAAATGTACACTTCTTTTTATATATATATATAGATATAGATTTCTTATTCTACATCATAGGTTTTCAAACTATGGGTCGCGGCACCCTTCCTGGTGGATCGCGGGGTTGATTGAATAACTTGAACCAAATTTTTTTAAACAGAAAAATAATTTACTCATTCTTTAAAAAATCCAAAAATGACATATGTATGTACATATCGCGCACCTAAATCTAAGGGGAGCTAAAAATCTGAAATTTTGAAGTTGAAAATTGTGATTTTCTTAGTTTATCGCTGCTTAGATCTACCTGCACGATATATTTTATATTATACGTATTACATTAATTTTACAGACATAAGTTAATGCGAAGGATGGGCTTGCTTATTTTGAAGTAATTTGGAATAACACGGATCCATACGTGACATGCAAACAATCAAATCATTTTCTATATTAAGTTTATTTCGTTTCTTTGTTTTTATGTTCACCATTTGTGAAAAAGTCATTTCGCATAGATATGCTGTTGAAAACTGAGTGAGTATTTTAAGCGCTATTTTCGCTAGGCCAGGATACTAAGGCTTTCGCTTTATCCAAAATGTTGAAATATTTTCGGACAAAAATTCCATTTTGAGCATACTGTCAGCTGCTAGCTCACATAAATTTTCGTTCAAAATGTTGCCGAGATCTGCGACCTGAGGAATGGATTTAATATCCAGCACTTGCTGTTATCTTCCTGTAGCTCTCTTGGAAAATAACGGTGCAATTAGTTTTTTAAATTTTGCAGCGCTTCAGTCATGAAAGGAATACATTTCCTTACCAGTTCGTCTGATGAAATCTCTGCAGCAATACTTTCAAAGCAAGTGAATGAACCAAATTGTAAGTGCTGCAGAGATGATACCACATTTCAATTTTTGAAACAAAGGCTTTTATATTATCTTTGGCTGATATAATAATCTCTTCGTCTCTTCATTGCATACTAGTATTCAAGATGTTTAAGTGACGAAAAATATCTGATATATATGCTACTTTTAAAAGCCATGTAGGATCAGTAAACAATTTCGCATTGTCGGGATCTTTTTCTTTCAAAAACATGTTCAATTCCGATCTCAATTCTATTACTCTTGTCAACACATTTCCTTTGGATAACCACCTCACCTCTGTATGAAAAAGAAGATTTTGAGTAATTGTTTTAGTGGGACGATATTTATTTTTCAACAGCTTAAGAGAGGTTAAGCTCTCTCTTCGTCACCGACGCAACTCATCAGGCGCCTGCTGACATCGCTCGGAAAATTGTAAATTCTCTTTAATTTATTTCTCTTTATTCCATATATTGATGTATGAGGAAAGCAATGCAATCTCGTCAAAGCTGCAAAGCCTTGTAGTTACGTACATACATATATCTGTATATACTTTGTTTAATGAAGAGATCGCATTGGTTTCCTTTATAATTTGGGTATCTCTTTACATGTAATTATGTTTGTATACAGACTAAACTAAATAATTACTTGTTTATAATGGAAAATGTTGTGCAGGTTAAGAAAAGAATCATTAGGGTGGTTCTGAACTTCGTGAAATAGATTAGTTAGAGTCAAAACCAGGGATGCACCTTAACGTTAAGCTAATCGTTTATCAAAAAATTTCCACCGTTTCCGTTGAAACACTTCGAAATATTATCGATAAAGAAATTATCAAGATAAATTGTATCTCGTTTTTAACCGAAACGAAAAGCTTTCGTTAACGTTAAAAACGTTAACAAAAACGTGATACTTTATGTTTGAATTGTGCTGGCAATGCTATAGCCATGGTGAAGCCGTAAGGTGGCAACAACGAGCGCACATACACACACAAACTCCATGTAATTTGTTTGTGTAATTCGTTGGTAGTAATGTCAAAAATACTCTGAGAAATGTTCGTACTGTCAAAATTCATGAGAAAAGTTGCGATCAGCCTGGCTAATGCTTTCACCTTTAATGACTCCGCCATCAATCAGCTTTGCCAGCATAGTTTGAAATTAATAATCAACATAAACGATTTGATTTCGTTTTGATATGGCAGAAAACGAAACGAAATCACTTCGTTAATTTGACGATCTTAACGTTAATAAACGAAACGAAATGACTTCGTTTCGTTTATTAACGTTGATTATCGTAACGAAATGATATCGTTTCGTTGGTTAAGCATGCCTGGTCAAAACAGAGCAGGTTAGTTAAGAATTAAAAAATATGTATATAAACTGGAATCCATTTAATAAATGAAATATTGCATGTAAAGATTTGAGATGAGAAGATAGATTTATTTATTTTATGGGAATGTTTGAGCCTTAGATCGGTTGTTTGGTTGGGTTTGGCGATGCGAAAAAAACGTATCTCTCTGTGGTTGTGTAGGGGAGAGGCGAGGAGCAACTCCCAGGGGTTGAACGATTGTATCTCCACTCCACTTAGTGTCGGTGCGAATTAAAATAGATGGGTATTTTAAGCCACTTCGGTAGGTTGCTTTTGGTTAATCTACAGTTTCATTTTCCTTAGAATTTTTATGTATGTGCATGATCCTTTTGTGTAGTCATTAGCGTGCAAGAAGGGTAGCGGGCAAGAACCACTCCCAATCCGACGAGCTAAGATCCCGGCTAACGCTAGCATTCACAAAGCCCCTGCCAGCACGCTTCAAGTTAATGACTTTATCACCACAAAATGGCGCCCAACGTGGGGCCCCTGACGAGTATTCCCAGAGAGAGGCATCCGGTCAAATATTATTTTAAAGACGTATTTAGGTGTCTGAAATAGGCAAAATAGAAATTTGTGCTTTATTCTGCCTACCGACTCATATTGCGTCTAGAAGCGTTTTTTTTTTAATTTGGAATTTGTGCATGGAAAAATTTCCTTTTGCAAACCAGATTTGAAGTCTACGAGGTTTTAAGGAATCTAAATATATATTTTTTTATTGAAGGATTTTACATCGGAATTTTAATAAATGGTTATAAAGTTATTAATTACCAGTATATTCTTTGAGATATTCTTTTTTTTCGATAAAGGCTTACGGAAAATCAAATGCCCCATTATCTGCGTTTTCATCTGCTGTTTGTAGATGGCGCAGGTTTTGCAGTGGAAGATGAGCTTTTTGACCTTTTGCTTCAAACGTGGAATATAGTACTGTTGCTGTACCATTCGGATCATCAGCTGTTTGTCGGCGTGCAGCAGGTTGGAATGGAAGAAGTCCAACAGAAGATATCAAAATCGAAAGTTTTCGGGTATGATAATTAGGTGCCGCTCATTAAAACTACATGTGGCATGGGATAATCTTCCGGAAACTCGCATGACTCCTGAGTCATCTAACATAGGGTTTAATGTCAGAAGGGTGTTCTTTTTGGGTAAGGGCCCTGACGTTTGAAGCAGCTCTATCGTGCCTCCGTAATAATTCCGTTAAGTTTGAATGATGATTTTGATTTTGGCGTCATTCGCTTCGGCGTGGCTGGAGCTTTCAGTTTCCTTGCCTCCTTGATAAACCGCAACATATAGGCCACGACTCTAAGTGCTCGAGAAAACGACGAAACCCGGTCGATTATTTCTATATTTTCTTCCTACAGGGTGTGGAATACTTCCACATGTCATTGTTCGGGGAGAGTTGGGTGGTGAGATATATCCTTTGGCCACGAAGTTGATGGATTGATAAGCCAATTAGGTCCTTCCCACTATAATGGACATTGGACTAAATCCTGTGGCTTGGAGCCTCGAGTGCCCAAATCCGCTGGGTTATCCTTACTGGAAACGTGCCTCCAAATGGCGTTGATCAGGGTCGGGAACGGGTTTTAAAATTTCAGGGTGATTTGCCGATATCTTTCTCAAAGGCAACCCTGCCGATTTTAAAGCTTCGATAACTTGAGTCATGGAGTTCAAAGTGGACTGTAAATATGACCGCCTGACAAAATATCGTCAACATATGTTTCGTTTAATAAAATGTTTTTAGCGAGCGGATATTCGTCTTGAAAGTCGTTTAGCAAATGCAGCGCTCGTTTTAATGGCGGTAGAAATGTTACCAAAATTTAAGATTTCATAGCAGCAATTCTGGTCTACAAACAAGCAGAAAACGTTTCGGATGAAATGGCATTATTAAGTTTACCCTTATTGCTAGAAGGCTATGCTTCCTCCTGGTGGCAAGGAGTGAAAAGCGAAGTAGCATCCTTCAATGGTGCCATTGATCTTCTGCGGAGTGCGTTTTCTCTACCAAAACCGGATTGGCGAATATTGGCTGAAATAAATACCGATAAACAAAAAACTCTTGAGAAAACTGATGATTTTATATGCAGAAAAAGACAACTTTTCTCGCAATTGTCCGAAAGACTCTCAGAAAAAACCATGATCGATATGATCTTCACGGAATTACTATTAAAAATTACGGAAAAAATATTTCGTGATTCGGTGAAAACATTTCATGATTTGCTAGAAAAGGCAAGGGAAGCTGAAATGATGCTGAAAGAAAGCAACGAAGTTACAAGGATAGTTCATCCGGTTGATAAGATTTCTGGTCGCTGTTCATACTGCCGAAAGGAAAATCATACGGCTGAAACATGCTTTAAGAAAATTGAGTCAGAAAAGAAAGGTTCATGCAAGGTCAAGGAACCTACCTACAGTTGCTACGGGTGTGGAACGCCTGGGTACTATAATGCTAATTGCCCAAAATGCAATAAATCTAATCCGATAGACAGCCCCCGATTTTAATTTAGTGAAATCAACCATAATCGGAAGGAATGTACCTACAGTCAGAATTAATATTAATGGCCTAGAAGACGAAGCGTACCTCGATACCGGCGCCCGAACAAGCGTTGCCAGTCAGAAACTGTATGAACAACTAAGACAAAAACAAGTAAAATTTCAAAAAGTGTATACAGAAATAAGATTAGCAGATGGCATACCTCGTAAGGGGATGGTTTACTCTACTATTGTCGATATTTTTATAGGAAAACGCTTAAAGAGAATACGCTTCATTTGTTTGTCCAATGCAAGAAATAATCGCACATTACTCGGTATTGACTTTCTTGAACAAGCCGAAATAGTAATGGACTTGGCTCAAAGAACATGGCACTTTAAGGATGACCCTGGTACAATTTTTTAATTTAAGTCACAGGAAGCAAACATTGAAAATTATATTTCATTTAATGAAGCCAACGTTAAAAGTCATACCATCACCCAGGACAAATTGTCAGATTTTTTAAATTGGTTCGAAAAATCGAATAGTGAGGGCACTGAAACATCAAGCATGGCCGAAGATTCGTACGTATATTCGCCAACGGGTATAGAAAAGATTTTCGCGGACAGTTTACCGGCAAATTATAAATCGCCAGAAAAAAGTAACCTATTTCAGCCTATGAAAAAAGTTAAAAGATGCAAGCAGTCTGAAGGGAGAGTAAGCTGCTCCATCAATATAAATTCACTTGATCTACATCTAAGATCCCAAGAGGGTACTCAGTTAGACGAGAGTCAAAAGAACGCCTCACAAAGTCTGATTATAAAGCATAAAGCAGCTTTTGAACCAACTGCGAAATCGATACCGCATGTTGAACATTTCATTGACACCGGTTCACATGCCCCAATATCATCACCATATCGTATTTCACCGGCGATGAAGGCAAAGTTGAAAATAGAGCTCGATGATATGTTGGCAAACGGTATCATCCAAGAGTGCGAGTCTCCGTGGGCATCTCCAGTAGTGCCTGTTCCTAAGAAGGATAACAAAGTAAGATTTTGTGTGGACTATCGTCGCTTGGATGCCGTTACCACCACTGACTCGTACCCTATGCCAAGAATGGATGATTTGTTGCACGCTGCTAAAGCTACACCATTTATGTCAACGATGGACTTAAAATCAGGTTATTGGCAGATTAAAATGGCTGAAAGGGATAAAGTTAAACCGGCGTTTATAACGCCGTTCGGCATATTCATCTTCAATAGAATGCCATTTGGCTTAAAAAACGCGCCTGCTACTTTTCAGCGGCTAATCGACAAACTTAAAACGGGACTCCCACAAATTTTAATTTTGGCGTATCTCGACGATATAATTATTTGTTCCAAAGATTTTCGATCTCACCTTAATGACTTGACGGAAGTATTTGAAAGGCTGGAATCTTTTGGTTTGACACTTAACAGGATATAATGTGTTTTCTGTTGCGCTGAAGTTAAATATCTGGGTCATATTCTGACAGCAAAAGGAAAAAAGATAGACAACGAAAAAACGAAAATCATTTTCGGATCGTGTGAATCCAAAGAACTTGAAATAACTAATTTTCTTTCTACAGAGTTGCTCGTGGTATAGAAGATTCATACCGAATTTTGCAGAAATTTCAAAGCCATTATCACAGTTAACAAAGAAAAACGTACAGTGGCAATGGGCAGGAGAGCAGCAGAAAGCTTTCGATTCGTTGAAAAATAGTTTGGCTTCTCCTCCAGTACTGCAACAGGTGGACGAAAACAAACCTTTCATCTTCAAAACAGATGCAAGTAACTATGCGTTGGGAGCTGTTGTGCTCCAGGGGGAGAAGGAAAGAGAACATTCTGTTGAATACGCAAGTCTTCTACTACTTCCGGCGGAAATTAATTACTCAACAACGGAAATAGAAGCACTTGCAGTTGTTTGGGCTATCCAAAAACTTCGGGGTTACATAGAGAGAGTGCTCACTGATCAGCAGCCCTTAAAATGGTTGTTTAGTCTCAAAACATCCACAGGTCGACTTGCCAGATGGGCTTTACAATTACAAACGTACAACTTGCACTTTGCGTACACGCCTGGAAAACTAAACATTGTAGCAGACATGCTGTCTCGCCCTCCCTGTTCGTCAACCACCCATTCGATGGAGAATTGCGAAATTTGTGCATTTGAGGCTGATTTTCTAAGAAAAGGAGCCGAAGAGTTTAGGAAACTGCAACTTCAAGATGAAGACATAACAACCATTATTAATTCATTTGAAAACGACGATGAAAATGTATCGAGACACGTAAACAGAGGATATATAATGGTGAATGAAGTTTTACATCGTTTTTGTGCAGTGGAAGACTCTGAAAACGGCCAGTTAGTTGTAACAAAAAATATGAGAAAAGACATATTAAAGAAAATGCATGACGATCCAACAGCAGGTCACTACGGTATCGAACAAAAAATTAATCGAATAACACCGAATTATTATTGGTCTGGCATGCGAACCGAAATCGCCGAATATGTTAAGTCATGCATCGAATGTAAAAAATACAAGGCAACAAATTTAAAACCAGCTGGCCTTATGCAAACAGTCACTAGTAAAAAAGGTTTGAAATAGTTGCCATGGACCTTTTTGATCCGTTGCCATGCACCTTGAACGGAAATCAATGGATATTCGTGGTCGAAGATATTTGCAGTCGTTGGGTTGAGCTTTTCGCCTTGAAAACTGCATCGGCAGGATGATGTGCAAAAATACTTTTAAACGAAGTTGCTTTGCGATATGACGTTCCCATACGGCTCCATGCAGATAACGGTAGTTTGTTTCATGTGTCATGCAAAAGCTTGCATATTGTTTGGGTATTCAACAAACTTTCACTCCAGTCTATCACGCAGAGTCGAATCCTGTGGAGCGAAAGAATAGAAGAAGAATAGGGGAGGGGGGGATGTAACGCGATGACTAATATATCTACCATTAGTGCGACTTGACTATTATTTATTGTTATTTATGTACGGCTTAATATGCTTAGCCACCACTGTTTTAGTACAATGTAGAATTAACGGTTATTGTTATTTGATACTTTAAAAATGTACCTTAAGCTAAGCAAAGCAAGAAGAATAAAATGCATTCGGTTACTATCGCTCAAGCGATCGTTACCCGGTAAATGATTATTTCACTTTGGAAAATGTTCAAATTCTACCCATTGAGCAGAGCTGTAAAAGTGTGCAATCATTTGAAATTTTAAATCATTGATTTAAGAATGCTTGCTCTTCATTCATTCATTCCTTGTTAAGGAATGTGGCTTAAAAGTCAACTCATTCATCATTTAGTAGTGGAAGAATAGACTGCATTCCTGAACTCATTCGAAGAAAGAATGAAGAAATTGAATGAAACACAAACATTTTTCAACACAGAATTAGCACTCAAATGAATGCAGACTTTGCTGACAGTGTTGCCAGTGTGCCACATAAAAGGTACTTGCATGAAAAAATACTAACATACACTTGAACGTCCTCAATTGGTGATTAAACATTGAAAAAAGGCAATTCAATGAAAAAAAATGCTCTTAAGTTCCTTCATATATTATTCTTAGCGGTACGTGGTCAAATACTGTATCTATTCTGGTTTTTGGGTTTGCAAATTGTAATAGCATTGCCGCTGTAACATCTAGTGAACCGACATGGTACCTTACAAATTACAATCACCTAACCTAGGCTCTATTGGTAGTTGTAGCTTTTTTGATAGCAAAGAAAATTTACTTTGAATACAAATCTACTCAAGTAAGATGGAATTCAACCATCCAAAGCAATTTAAATCTTTTACCAATGCGGTGCAAATAGGCATATAGACTAATGGTCCTCAATCACTCGGGTCCTATATTTATATCCCGTAAAACACTGTCAAAACCTCAGCTTTAACACAAACTGTAGTCCGGTGGAGCCAATCTCTTTGTGGAAAGAACGTGTATTACGGGAGTCCCTATCGTGAAGACTTACCTCCGGTGTAAAACACAGATCAATGTCCGTTGATCTTCGGCCCAACAAGTTGGTACCAATTCGGTGAGCTGGGGTGTTCAAGTCAACCAGCCTTGGTTTGGCCGAGGAGGACTATCCATCCTCCTCTTCCATTTTCGGGTAATGGCACCCGGTTGCACGGCAACTCCACCGCGAGTTCCGTGCTTGCCTCAGAATCCCTCTTTCATTGATTTTGATATCTCGATATCTGATTAACAAGTTAACCAGATTGAGATATTGTGTTTTTGTCGCAATTTAGGAATGTGACCAACCTTTTCTGTCCTGCAGCGTTACAACAATGTATAAATACATTGTTAACGACGGAGCTTGGTTTTGCTTAGATATTGCTTAAAGGGCCGCACTACGTTGACAAACAAAGTGAGCTTGGCATCCAATTATGCTCCGTCTTCAAACACCATCACAATTTAAATCAAGGGATGTGACCAACCTTTTCCGCACACAGACCTGTGAGTGCCGAGTGCCCGCCTCAACAATGCCCCTCGACATCGCTTGAGGCCACACTACGTTGACAAACATTGTGTGCCATATTGTCTACTATTGGCTTCCATTTTCGCTACTAATTTCGCTCCAATTTCCACTCAATTACACAACAATTATGCACCGATTTGCCTCCAAATACACTCCTACCACAATTAAGGGATGTGGCCAACCTTTCCCGCTCACAGACCTGTAAGTACCGAGTACCTGCCCCAGCAACATCCTTGCATTGCAGTCCGCCACACTGCAGTGATTTGACAACGTCAAATCTGCCACATATAGGATGTGGCCATCCACACAGCGAACGCCTCCTATTCGCTTACGCAGTCTAAAGCAGCCTCAAACATCTCAAAAGACGAGATGAGCACCGGCCCACTCGTACAATTATCGATTGTTTTCGGCTGACGATAGACATGCGTTCCTTCACCATCTTTCGTCAACTTTTTTTTCAGCATTTTGTCACAAATTAAGTGATGTGACCAACCTATCATCTGCCCCTCAGGGTCAGCTTCTCAATGAAATTGGGACTGCCGTGGCAAGCATGAGACCGAATTCCCCTGGGTCTGGGGTCCCCAAGGGAAAACAAGTCTACTCAGAGCGTGTGTCATAAGTGAACTCTATTTGAAACCACAGCCACCGCGATGCTCCCACAAGGGGGCCATCCCAGGACAGGAGGTGAGACCTGAGTACAAAGCATCGTTCGATGCAGTGCACCAGATCAGACTGGCTTCTCCTGCTCCCGCGGTAGTAGTTTTTATAAAGACCTTGCCTAGGGTCCCACAGGGTGATACACCGCGTCCACCCTGCTACCTTTCGAGTAAAACACCTTACTCATGGATTGGGTACCCATGGTATTATGGTCGCCCCCACAACCGATTGTTCAGATAAGGAACTTTTCGTAATTACTGCCCTATTTTAAGAGCTAGAGGCTTCAAATTTCAACGAATGCTTACGTATATAGCATATATTGTTGTCTGAAAAAATCATAAAGATCGGTGGTATATATAGTATATATATGGTGGTATATATAGTATATATATATATATTTTCGCAAATTTTAGCCCCGTTTTAACAGCAAGAAGCTTCAAATTTCACCGAATACTTACGTATACCACCGTGGTGTGATGGTAGCGTGCTCCACCTATCACACCGTATGCCCTGGGTTCAACTCCCGGGCAAAGCAACATCAAAATTTTAGAAATAATGTTTTTCAATTATAAGAAAATTTTTCTAAGCGGGGTCGCCCCTCGGCAGTGTTTGGCAAGCGCTCCGGGTGTATTTCTGCCATGAAAAGCTCTCAGTGAAAACTCATCTGCCTTGCAGATGCCGTTCGGAGTCGGCATAAAACATGTAGGTCCCGTCCGGCCAATTTGTAGGGAAAATCAAGAGGAGCACGACGCAAATTGGAAGAGAAGCTCGGCCTTAGATCTCTTCGGAGGTTATTGCGCCTTACATTTATTTTTTTTTACGTATATAGCATATATTGTTGTCTGAAAAAATCATAGAGATCGGTTGTATATATAGTATATATCTCATACAACCGATTGTTCAGATAAGAATCTTTTCGCAATTTCTACCCCATTTTAACAGCTATAAGCTTCAAATTTCACCTATTGCTTACGTATATAGCATATATTGTTGTCTGAAAAAATCATAGAGATCGGTTGTATATATAGTATATATCTCATACAACCGATTGTTCAGATAAGAAACTTTTCGCAATTTCTACCCCATTTTAACAGCTATAAGCTTCAAATTTCACCGATTGCTTACGTATATAGTATATATTGTTGTGTCAAAAAATCATAGAGATCGGTGATATATATAATATATATATGATGGTATATATAGTATATATATATTTTGTTTGCGATTTCGGCCCCATTTTAACAGCTAGAAGCTTCAAATTTCACCAAATTCTTACGTATATAGCATATATTGTTGTCTGAAAAAATCATAGAGATCGGTAGTATATATATTATATACTTCGTAGAAACTGTCATTTTTGTCCCTTTTTTATGGCTAGAAGCTTCAAAATTCATCAAATTTCATCAAATAGTTACATTTACGTCATTTATTTTTGAAATACGTGATTCGTAGTCATATGTTTTACATGCAGACCACAAAAAACGTGAAGCTTTGCATCCTCACGCAAAGAACCTACCTATTTTTTATTTTATATTTATCTTAAAAATCGTTTAGATATGTTCAAATTTCACCAAATGTTTACGTGTATAGCATATATTGTTGTCTGAAAAATCATAGAGACTGGTGGTATATATAGTATATATCTCATACAACCGATTGTTCAGATAAGAAACTTTGCCCAATTTCTTCCCCATTTTAACAGCTAGAAGCTTCAAATTTCACCAAATGCTTACGTGTATAGCATATATTGTTGTCTGAAAAAATCATAGAGATCGGTTGTATATATAGTATATATCTCATACAACCGGTTGTTCAGATAAGAAACTTTGCGCAATTTCTTCCCCATTTTAACAGCTAGAAGCTTCAAATTTCACCAAATGCTTACGTGTATAGCATATATTGTTGTCTGAAAAAAACATTGAGATCGGTGGTATATATAGTATATATCTCAAATAACCAATTGTTCAGATAAGAAACTTTGCGCAATTTCTTCCCCATTTTAACAGCTAGAAGCTTCAAATTTCACCATATGCTTACGTATATAGCATATATTGTTGTCTGAAAAAAACATAGAGATCGGTGATATATATATTATATACCCCATATAAACTGTCATTTTTGCCCCTTTTTTACGGCTAGAAGCTCCAAAATTCATCAAATTTCATCAAATAGTTACGTTTACGTCATATATTTTTGAAATACGTGATTCGTAGTCATAGTTTTTACATGCAGGTCACAAAAAACGTGAAGCTTTGCATCCTCTCACAAAGTACCTACCTATTTTTATACCTTTCATGAAAATGAAATTGTATATTAATTTCGTCACGAATCCCAAAATTGTAAGTCCGTAAAGGAAAATAGATAGCGTCAGCAATAAGTGTACCGAAATGATCAGGATGAAGAGCTGAGTTATTAAGCCATGTCCGTCTGTCCGTTTGTCTATTTGTAAGCAATCTAGTCCCTAAATTTTTGAGATATCTTGATAAAATTTGATGAGCGGGTATATGTATATAGGCGTCCGATTAGACATTTGTTCCATTGTTCAAATAAGAGGATTGTACTCCTCATTTTAGCTCTTCAAATTTCACCGGATACGGACATATATTACGTGCAAAGGTGTATGAAAAAATCGCCAAGCTCGGTCGAATATATAATATTTTTAGAATACAAACCATTGTTCAGATAATAATGTTTTCGTCATTTCTTCATTTTAGTAGCTACAATTTTGAAGAGATGTTAACGTATATATTTACGCAGTTGTTGATCTATTTTAAGAATTGGGCTACATACAACCGATTCTTCAAAGCAAAATAATTTGTGTTATACATGCAATTTTGAATACAAAAGAATTTGCTTATAGTATAATTATCAGCACTAAAGGAGAACATATTTTTAACGCCTACAAAATGTTTGTGTTCTCTATTTAATCTTTCTAATGGCCTTGAGTAAAATACGTTGAAACATATTTTTATCAATTTAAAACGCTTTTCTTCGAAGCTAAATGAATTTTCCTACCTGCTTTTAAAGGGGTAAAATGTTCAACTAAATCTAACGCTGCTTGCGACATTTATTTGCTGCTACGTCTGCGGTTATGTAGCAACGTACCTGTTTTTGGTGATGTTATTGTGCACTGTAACCATACATTTACGTATATACACGCTTCCTTCAAAACTACTACGTTTTTTATTGTCAGTAAATATCTAGAGTGCATATTATTTCCAACTAACTCCTTCATTCTTAGATATCTACTTAAAACATTTCTTCAGTAATTATTGCGGCTTCAAATACATCGTACGTGTTCTCAAAATATACAATATTTAGATAAATTACAATTATTTTACTTGCAAAGGAAATACGCGTGTTTTTTTCAAAACAATATTTTAAATTTGTAAAGTATTAATATCAAATTCGATGTGCTTTTTAACGAGTTAAAACAATCAATTACTTAATTTTTGTGTTATTTAAAAAAATTATCAGTTTTATTTTGTTCATTAAATTATTAAAGTGTGTGTAAACTTTTGTTACTAAATTCTTGATGTGTTTTTCCTAAACAATCATATAATTCTGAGTGTCGTTTTTTAAACTTTCACTCGTGAAAATCACCCAAAAAATATTTAAAGTGCATATATAAACTTTCGCCCGTGAAATATTTAATATATGTATATATAATAGTCTTCTACTATACAAATTATTTTTGAAAATCACCCGTAAAATATTTAAAGTGTGTTTTTAAATAATTCTGAGTGTTTATATAAACTTTCGCCCGTGAAATATAAAATATATATATAATAGTCTTCTACTATACAAATTATTTTTGAAAATCGCTCATAAAATATTTAAAGTGTGTTTTTAAATAATTCTGAGTGTATATATAAACTTTCGCCCCTGAAATATATAATATATATATAATAGTTTTCTATTATACAAATTATTTTTAAAAAGCACCCATAAAATATTTAAAGTGTATTTTTATATTATTCTGAGTGCTTATATAAACTTTCGCCCCTGAAATATATAATATATATGTATAATAGTCGTCTATTATACAAATTATTTTTGAAAATCACCAATAAAATATTTAAAGTACGTTTCTATATAATTCTCAGTGTTTATATAAACTTTCGCCCCTGAAATATATAATATATATATTGTCACGGATATTAGCATCACTAAGCTATACCATCACTAAAGCGATATTTACGTCAATAATCAAATCATGTATACACATATATAAGGCAGCCGAGAGATGTCACACACAGATGCATTTACTTATACGCCTATGTGTGCGCGAGAGACTGTAAACTACAAACATTCACATCAATAATTCAATCATTATGTATCTACATAAACGAATAAATAATTTCGTCTACATATATGTACCATGTACGTATACGAGCAGCGGAGAGTCAATGCACTAACACATGCATATATCTGAGAAGTTTGAGAGCTACTGGACTAGTAGATTCTGGAAGCGCCTAAAAGATGTATAAAATTGTGCAATTTTAGTTATAGCTGAGAAGTTTGAGAGCTTATGGACAATGCTAGTAGATTCTAGAAAAATGCGAACGAGGAAACCAAAGAGTATAAAAGGCGACAGATGTAGAGGCGCTGTAATTCAGTTTGATTTGAGTTGTCAAGCAGTTACGACTAAGACGATATCTAGCGAGCAATAGCAGTATTATTTCGAATAGTGGAGTTTCATTTGAGCTATCAGTTTCGTTATTAAGCTATTCGTTGCACAGTTTGAGTGTTATTGTGAAGTACTTTAACAAAGGCCATTTTTCCATTATTTAATATTGGAGTTATTTATTCAACAGTTTAGCGATACGAACCTAGCAAAAGGGCAAATAAGAGGATTTGCAGCAAATTCGTTACAATTGGTGTCAGAAGAGGAATTGTTGAATAAATTCCAGAGGACAACAAGGACGTGGCAAAGTTCAGTGAATTGAAGATCCAGCAACTGAAGAAGGAGTTGGAGAGCCCTGGATTGAATACAAGCGGCGTTAAACTTGAACTTCAGGCACGGCTACGAGAGGCAACGGAAGAAGAAGGAATTGATGTGGAAGAGTATGTCTTTCAGCTTGATGGCGAGGAGACAACAAAAATTGAAGAGAAAAACGAAACATCGCAGACGGTTACCAGCACAGACTTGAACATGATATTGGCTGCAATATCTGCACAAACATCGACAGTAGCATCAATGTCGTCGCAATTGGAATCCCAACTGGAAGCGCAAGAGGCACGTATAACAGAAATGTCATCACAAATTTCTACACAGCTCGAAGAACAGAAGACATATATGGCATCCCAACCGGAGTCGCAAGAGACACGTATAACATCTAAGATGGAAGTACAAGAGGAGCACTTATCATTGCAGGTGGCGCAAATGTCTTCGCAGTTGGAAGCACAGGAAGGAAGGGTAACATCAAAGCTGGAAGCACAGGATACAAAAATTGTGCAGCTCGAGGACAAAATTGATGCTGAGATAGAAGCTTTGAGAGGTCGTATACAGGAGTTGCAATTAAATCGCCCAACAGTATCAGCGAGTAATCCAAAGGTAAAGACTCCATCTTTTGACGGCTCTGTTCCTTTCCAGGTCTTTAAGCTACAGTTTGAGAAGACCGCAGCAGTGAACAACTGGAATGTGGAAGATAAAGTTGCCGCACTCTTCGTAGCATTGAAAGGACCAGCTGCCGAAATCTTACAGACTATTCCAGAGTACGAACGGGACAGTTATGACGCATTGATGGCTGCTGTAGAACGGAGGTACGGAAGCGAACACAGGAAACAGATATTCCAAATAGAATTGCAAAACCGATACCAAAAAGCTAACGAGACTTTGCAGGAGTTTGCTTCGGACATTGAGAGATTGGCTCATCTTGCAAATGCGGATGCACCCGTGGAATACACGGAAAGAGTGAAGATTCAGAGCTTTATAAATGGCATACGGGACGTCGAAACGGAGCGAGCCACATACGCGAACCCAAAGTCAACATTTGCTGAAACGGTATCCCATGCACTGACTCAGGAAACAGCGTCACTTTTGAGTAAGCCCGCATACAAAGCTCATCGCGTGGAAGTGGAAAGGCCCGATTGGGTAGACACAATTTTGGAAGCACTGAAGGGATTACAACAAAATAATGCTGGAGTTATGAAGTGTTTCAAGTGCGGTAACCCAAGTCACATTGCACGTCATTGCAGAACCGGTCATGATAGTTCCAACTTGGCTGGTCGTAAACGCAAAGCTGGAGGAGATAAACAAGAGCGAGTCAAATGTAAAAATCGAGGACTTGCCCCAGCTATGGAATGTCGTGTGATACCTATCTCGCAAACTGGAAGGAAATCGAGCAGTCTTACCGTCAAAGGAAATGTGGATGGCAAGGAGCGTGTACTGACTGTAGATACGGGCGCATCTCATTCATTGATCCGATCTGATTTGGTCAACAGGAAAGTAAAGCCATTACCTGGAGCAAGATTGCGTACGATTACTGGCGAGTATAACCAAGTCCAGGGAGAAGTGGTATGTGAGGTCTTAATTGGGGAGGTCATGGTTCTACACAAATTCGTTGTGGCAGAAATCGTTGATGAAGTCATATTGGGAGTGGATTTCCTAGTTGACTATAACATCAGGATCGACATGCAGAAAAGGATTATGCATTATAAGAACCAGGATGTGCCAATTAACTTCAGTTTGGAAAAAGGTTTCAGCAGTAATCGAGTATTGGTGGTGAAAAGTCGACAAAGGCCACGAAAGTCAAAGGTAAAGGTTGATGAAACGAATAGGCCAAACAGCGAAATCAAAAGTACCTGCGAGAAAAACACCGGCATTGACAAACCCTAATGGATGCACTAAAACGACTGCAAAAATTTTGCAGGAAGCATGCAAGGGTGGTTTCAATCCATCGCGCACTTCTGTTTGGAAACGGCGGAACGATACTGTCAAGCCAATCTGTCAAGCGCAAGCTCTGCGAAGTAATTCATTGGTCAAACAACAGAGTGCGAGGAAACGACTAAGGATAATGAGTAGTTAGATCAAACGCAGGTACTATGAGAACAATAACTCGAAAGGGTTCTTGGAGGGAGATTTGGTACTGTTAAACAACCCTCACCGGCGGAAAGGTGTTCCAGCCCGTACAAGGTTGTGAAGAAGATCAGTAATTCCATCTACCGCATACAAACCATTGGGAAACCACGAAATAGAAAGGTGGTTCATTTGGAGATGCTAGCGGCGTTTAAATCGAGAGATTTGTCTGATCGGGACGATCAGACTTAGGTGGAGGGCAGTGTCACGGATATTAGCATCACTAAGCTATACCATCACTAAAGCGATGCTAAGGCATGCTAAGCGATATTTACGTCAATAATCAATTCATGTATATACATATATAAGGCAGCCGAGAGATGTCACACACAGATGCATTTACTTATAAGCCTATGTGTGCGTGAGAGACTGTAAACTACAAACATTCAGATCAATAATTCAATCATTATGTATCTACATAAACGAATAAATAATTGCGTCTACATATATGTACCATGTACGTATACGAGCAGCGGAGAGTCAATGCACTAACACATGCATATATCTGAGAAGTTTGAGAGCTACTGGACTAGTAGATTCTGGAAGCGCCTAAAAGATGTATAAAATTGTGCAATTTTAGTTATAGCTGAGAAGTTTGAGAGCTCATGGACAATGCTAGTAGATTCTAGAAAAATGCGAACGAGGAAACGAAAGAGTATAAAAGGCGACAGATGTAGAGGCGCTGTAATTCAGTTTGATTTGAGTTGTCAAGCAGTTACGACTAAGACGATATCTAGCGAGCAATAGCAGTATTATTTTGAATAGTGGAGTTTCATTTGAGCTATCAGTTTGGTTATTAAGCTATTCGTTGCACAGTTTGAGTGTTATTGTGAAGTACTTTAATAAAGGCCATTTTTCCATTATTCAATATTGGAGTTATTTATTCAACAGTTTAGCGATACGAACCTAGCAAAAGGGCAAATAAGAGGATTTGCAGCAAATTCGTTACAATATATAATAGTCTTCTATAATACAAATTGTTTTTGAAAATCACCCATAAAATATTTAAAGTGTGTTTTTATATAATTCTGAGTGTTTATATAAACTTTCGCCCCTGAAATATATAATATATATATATATAATAGTCTTCTATTATACAAATTATTTTTGGAAAGCACCCATAAAATATTTAAAGTGCATTTTTATATTATTCTGAGTGCTTATATAAACTTTCGCCCCTGAAATATATAATATATATATATAATAGTCCTCTACTATACAAATTATTTTTGAAAATCATCCATAAAATATTTAAAGTGTGTTTTTATATAATTCTGAGTGCATATATAAACTTTCGCCCCTGAAATATATAATATATATATAATAGTCTTCTATTATACAAATTATTTTTGAAAATCACCCATAAAATATTTAAAGTGTGTTTTTATATAATTCTGAGGGCATATATAAACTTTCGCCCGTGAAATATATAATATATATATATATAAGAGTCTTCTATTATACAAATTATTTTTTGAAAGGCACCCATAAAGTATTTAAAGTGTGTTTTTATATAATTCTGAGTGTTTAGATAAACTTTATATAATATATATATATATAATAGTCTTATATAATACAAATAATTTTTGAAAATCACCCATAAAATATTTAAAGTGTGTTTTTATATAATTCTGAGTGTTTGTATATACTTTCGCCCCTGAAATATATAATATATATATAATAGTCTTCTATTATACAAATTATCTTTGAAAATCATCCATAAAATATTTAAAGTGTGTTTTTATATAATTCTGAGTGCATATATAAACTTTCGCCCGTGAAATATATAATATATATATATATATAATAGTCTTCTATTATACAAATTATTTTTGGAAAGCACCCATAAAATATTTAAGTGCATTTTTATATAATTCTGATTGTTTATATATACTTTCGCCCCTGAAATATATAATATATATATAATAGTCTTCTATTATACAAATTATTTTTGAAAATCATCCATAAAATATTTAAAGTGTGTTTTTATATAATTCTGAGTGCATATATAAACTTTCGCCCGTGAAATATATAATATATATATATAATAATATTCTATTATACAAATTATTTTTGGAAAGCACCCATAAAATATTTAAAGTGCATTTTTATATTATTCTGAGTGCTTATATAAACTTTCGCCCCTGAAATATATAATATATATATATAATAGTCTTCTATTATACAAATTATTTTTGGAAAGCACCCATAAAATATTTAAAGTGCATTTTTATATTATTCTGAGTGCTTATATAAACTTTCGCCCCTGAAATATATAATATATATATATATATATATATATAATAGTCTTCTATTACACAAATTAATTTTTGGAAAGCACCCACAAAATATTTAAAGTGTGTTTTTATATAATTCTGAGTATTTATATAAACTTTCGCCCCTGAAATATATAATATATATATATAATAGTCTTCTATAATACAAATTATTTTTGAAAATCTCCCATAAAATATTTAAAGTGTGTTTTTATATAATTCTGATTGTTTATATATACTTTCGCCCCTGAAATATATAATATATATATAATAGTCTTCTATTATACAAATTATTTTTGAAAATCATCCATAAAATATTTAAAGTGTGTTTTTATATAATTCTGAGTGCATATATAAACTTTCGCCCGTGAAATATATAATATATATATATAATAGTATTCTATTATACAAATTATTTTTGGAAAGCACCCATAAAATATTTAAAGTGCATTTTTATATTATTCTGAGTGCTTATATAAACTTTCGCCCCTGAAATATATAATATATATATATAATAGTCTTCTATTATACAAATTATTTTTGAAAATCACCCATAAAATATTTAAAGTGTGTTTTTATATAATTCTGAGTGCATATATAAACTTTCGCCCGTGAAATATATAATATATATACATATATAATAGTCTTCTATTATACAAATTATTTTTGGAAAGCACCCATAAAATATTTAAGTGCATTTTTATATTATTCTGAGTTCTTATATAAACTTTCGCCCCTGAAATATATAATATATATATATAATAGTCTTCTATTACACAAATTATTTTTGAAAATCACCCATAAAATATTTAAAGTGTGTTTTTATATAATTCTGAGTGCTTGTATAAACTTTCGCCCCTGAAATATATAATATATTATAAAATAGTCTTCTATTATATTATTTTTGAAAATCAACCATAAATTATTAAAAACCTGTTTTGCTTAACCTTTTTTTAATTGGCGGGTTATGGAATGTGTGTTATTTAGTTTATTATTAAAATTTGCTTAACTTTTCGAGTGCTTTTTCAAAAGTAATAGGTATGTAGCTTTCGTTAATTCAATATTTTTCGTTTCGAACAATTATTATTTCAAGTGTTTCTTACGACTTTTTACTATTGTTTATAAACTATTTTAAGAGGTTTTGAAAACTTACTTTATTAAACACTTCCAATATTTTTCAACTTTTTTTAAATTTATTCGTTCAAAATATTTGAGTCTTTATACCAAGCCCATAAAACATTTTAACGTGGTTACGAACGACGAAATAACAATGCCGCGCTTGTGAGCCCCATCTCAGAGCAGCGCAGAGTTGCTAGAAATCGTAGTCGCAGACATTACGAAAGCAACTTAGCACAAAACCGAGCAATTAGCGCTAATTTAATGTCATGCTTAAGGTCATCAAATTCCCAGTTTCGTGAGAGAGAAAGGGAAAATGACGCAAGCTTACATAATGTAAGACGACGATCGCGGAGACGTGACTTTAGAGACGCGGAACGGATTCGTGACCGAGAGGCCCGAGCCGCACGAAGGGAAAGCTCGTTACTAAGAGAGCAAGAGCAAGCCCGAAACACTTTAAATCATAGGGCTAGACGAAATATTCCTGTATTGAGGGAGCCGGAACGCGTTCGTGACTCAGTGGCACGAGCAGCACGAAGGGAAACCTCAATTGTAAGAGAGGAAGAACAAGCCCGAAATACTTTGGATCATAGGGTTAGACGAAATATACCTGAATTGAGGGAGCCGGAGCGCGTTCGTGACTCAGTGGCACGAGCAGCGCGAAGGGAAACTTCATTTGTAAGAGAGGAAGAACAAGCCCGAAATACTTTGGATCATAGGGTTAGACGAAATATACCTGAATTGAGGGAGCCGGAGCGCGTTCGTAACTCAGTGGCACGAGCAGCGCGAAGGGAAACTTCATTTGTAAGAGAGGAAGAACAAGCCCGAAATACTTTGGATCATAGGGTTAGACGAAATATACCTGAATTGAGGGAGCCGGAGCGCGTTCGTAACTCAGTGGCACGAGCAGCACGAAGGGAAACCTCAATTGTAAGAGAGGAAGAACAAGCCCGAAATACTTTGGATCATAGGGTTAGACGAAATATACCTGAATTGAGGGAGCCGGAGCGCGTTCGTGACTCAGTGGCACGAGCAGCGCGAAGGGAAACTTCATTTGTAAGAGAGGAAGAACAAGCCCGAAATACTTTGGATCATAGGGTTAGACGAAATATTCCTGAATTGAGGGAACAGGAACGTGTTCGTGACTTAGTGGCACGAGCCGTACGAAGGGAAAGCTCAATTGTAAGAGAGGAAGAACAAGCCCGAAATACTTTGCATCATAGGGTTAGACGAAATATACCTGAATTGAGGGAGCCGGAGCGCGTTCGTAACTCAGTGGCACGAGCAGCACGAAGGGAAACCTCAGTTGTAAGAGAGGAAGAACAAGCCCGAAATACTTTGGATCATAGGGTTAGACGAAATATACCTGAATTGAGGGAGCCGGAGCGCGTTCGTGACTCAGTGGCACGAGCAGCGCGAAGGGAAACTTCATTTGTAAGAGAGGAAGAACAAGCCCGAAATACTTTGGATCATAGGGTTAGACGAAATATACCTGAATTGAGGGAGCCGGAGCGCGTTCGTAACTCAGTGGCACGAGCAGCGCGAAGGGAAACTTCATTTGTAAGAGAGGAAGAACAAGCCCGAAATACTTTGGATCATAGGGTTAGACGAAATATACCTGAATTGAGGGAGCCGGAGCGCGTTCGTAATTCAGTGGCACGAGCAGCGCGAAGGGAAACTTCATTTGTAAGAGAGGAAGAACAAGCCCGAAATACTTTGGATCATAGGGTTAGACGAAATATTCCTGAATTGAGGGAACAGGAACGTGTTCGTGACTTAGTGGCACGACCCGTACGAAGGGAAAGCTCAATTGTAAGAGAGGAAGAACAAGCCCGAAATACTTTGCAGCATAGGGTTAGACGAAATATTCCTGAATTCAGGGAGCCTGAACGTGTTCGTGACTCATTGTCACGAGCAGCACGAAGGGAAACCTCAATTGTAAGAGAGGAAGAACAAGCCCGATACACTTTGGAGCATAGGGTTAGACGAAATATTCCTGAATTGAGGGAGCCGGAACACGTTCGTGACTCAGTGGCACGAGCAGCACGAAGGGAAATCTCAATTGTAAGAGAGGAAGAACAATCCCGTAATACCGAAAATCATAGATTAAGACGAAATGTTCCAGAACTCAGGGGGAGGAACGGGTTCGTGATTCAGTCGCCCGAGCAACACGACGACGAAATCCTATAGTAAGAGAAGAAGAGCAAGCGAGAAACACCAATGCCCATAGGTGTAGAAGGAGTGTTCACGAATTGAGGCAGGGTGAACAAATTCGTGATAGGCTCTCGAGAACTCAACGAAGATCAAATCCAATCACAAGACGTCGTGAGCAACTGATAAATACATCGCAAAGGCGAATATCTCGACAACAAACTCGAATGTCCCTGGAAAGTAACAAAAACAGCGCACGCGAACATGTCCAGCTTCATAGGTCTAATGAAGAAAACCGAAGAAGAGGAAACGAGAGACAGCGTTCAAGAATATCAGCATATCGAGATAACCTCTTGCCTGATGCAACAGAAGAAGGGCATAACAATCAAACTCGGTCACGGCACTTAACACACTATGAGCAATATGAGTTAAATATAAAAGAAGGACCGACTATTGTATGTGTATGCTGTGGGGGGACATGGTTTTCGCACCAAATCAAGAAACTGAACAAATCTTCTCTTTCAAATAAATATCCACAACTCCAGCTCAACAAAATATTTTTTTTAGAAAATGATTGTCCAAGCATAGCGGGAAAATTCACATTTTGTTCAACGTGCTATCGTCAGGTTATGACAGGCAAAATTCCAAACATTTGTTTGGCTAATGGCCTCCAATTTCCAGACATACCTGATGTTTTGAAGAATCTGACATGCCTAGAAGAGCGACTTATATCTCCAAGAATTCCTTTAATGAGAATAGTATCTCTCGGGTACGAGCGTCAATGTGCTGTTAGAGGAGCGGTTGTAAATGTTCCTATTTCCGTAGTTCAGACAGTTACCACCCTTCCTCGAAGATTTGAGGATGCACAAGTGATCCAAGTACACTTAAAACGTCGTTTGGAGTATAACCATAGCTTTATAGTTGAAACTATAAGGCCAGCAAGAGTAATAGCAGCACTTCAGTGGCTCATGGATACAGATCTGTATCGTTTCCATAATATTCAATTGTCCGAAAGATGGTTAGCAGATTATAGGAACAACGAAACCGTTCAATTTCTAGCAGATCCAAACGATGAGAATATCGTAAGAGCATTACAGAGTTCTCTACACAATATTGAAATTGAGGCTAGTGTAGAAGATGAAATAAATCCCGGAGGACAAGAAACTCTTTTGGACAACGAGCCCATTGAAAACCTTCCACTGGAACGAGTGGAAATAGCTCCTGGTGAAGGGCGAACTCCCATCGACATTACACGAGACGATGATGCGGAGGAGTTATCTTTTCCAACAATATTTTGTGGCAAGAAAAGAACAACTGATCTAACATATAGCAAAATAGCGCGATCAGAAGTACGAAGATATGATCGACGCTGTGCGCGTGTTGATAACTTGCTATGGAAGTATAAATATTACGAATTACATCGCATTAAAGAAGCGATTTCTATTTGTTTAAGAAAAAAGTCCGGAGCCTGCCTTATTACGGCAGCAAACATGGTAGACTCAAATTTTGTAACCAACTTAGCCCAACATGATGAAGGATATCATATTTCAAAAGGACTTAGATCATCACCTGCTCACTGGGAATCAGAGAAAAAAAAAGGTGTTAGCAATGATTTGTCAGTTTGGTTTGCCTACATTATTTATTACTTTATCGGCTGCAGAGACCAAATGGCCAGAACTTTTGGTTATTCTATCCAAACTTGTGGACAAGAAAGATCTTTCAGAAGATGAAGCTGCACAACTTTCTAATTCGGAAAAAGCTCGCCTGATAAGAACAGATCCTGTCACATGTTCTAGATATTTTGATTACCGATTCAGACAGATGGTAAAGTTGTTGAAATCTAAAATTTTCCAGCCACATGTGCTCACTCATTTTTACTGGAGAATTGAGTTCCAACACAGAGGCTCACCTCACTGTCATGGAATGTATTGGTTGAGCGATGCACATACATTAGAGATAGATGGAACTATAAATGTTGGACCCATTATTGAATTTGTGGATCGCTTTATTTCAACGGATGGATAAAATCCAGACGTGCAACAATATGTCGAATATCAAAAACACAGACAGCACAGCACAAATCAGACACCAAACAATGCCAAAATTCTTTTTCACATAAAACTGCGCTAATGGCACACTGTGTATCGAGCGGACACTCTCCCAATTTCGCTAAAGCATCCATCTTACAGCAAGAAGCAAATTATTCCAAGCGTTTCTCACTTGAAATGTTACACATTATAAACACTCCGCCAAATATACGACTGAACTACAAGACTGACACGGACAACGTCGCGCATATTTACATACATTTAATTACAAATAAAGTAGTAACAAACTCCACGCCTAAGCAAGAGGACGTGTAAATTAATGTATGTCATTTGTTGTTACTGTTTCATCAATATTTTGTTTATATAATGTTATTTGTTTGTATAGATTTTGCAGTTTATATCCCTGAGGACGGTTACCGCGGAGCAACCGAAATATATCGGATTTTTAAAGAAAACTTGTGTTTATTTTTTAATTGAACTCGAGCCGGCAAAAATATATATTAAATATGAAAGGTCGCCAAACAATTTACATTACACAGACATGATCGCGCTTGCTTAAGAGACATAAGAGGTCAGCAAGTCTGTCGCTTCAACATGCCTTATCCACCTATGCCTAGGACTGAAATTTTATTTCCCCTAGATGAAAATGAACTAAATGAAGGGGATGTGGCTTTGTTTAAAAAAAATAAAAATTTTTTAAACCTACATAATGAAGCCGACACCTTAAACAATTTTGAGGAGTTTTTAATACATCCCGAAATTTCGACAACCTACGAGAACTACAAATTGGCTCTTCGGTCAAACTTGAAAAAGCCTCAAATATTTCTCCGAAGGAAATTTTCTGATCGACTGCTGAATGCATATAACAGTGATATTTTACGTTTGCATAGAGCAAATATGGACATTCAGTTTATACTTGATGCTTTTGCCTGCTGCAGCTATATCATAAATTATATAAATAAATCGAATAGGGGGGTTTCTCAGCTATTACGGCAAGCCATGGAAGAAATAAATGAGGGAAATTATGCAGTTAAGCAGAAATTACAACACATTGGTAATAAGTTCGTGAATGGCTCTGAAGTGTCCGCCCAAGGCTGCTTATAACATTTTAGGTCTCCATCTTTCAGAAGCCAGTGAAGTTGATATATTCATTAACACGTCTCATCCTGAGAAGAGAGTCCGAATGGTAAGACCGAAAGCAGATTTAGAGAGACTACCAGGCGATTCAACGGATCTCAACGAAGACAACCACCGCGCTATCGCAGAGCGACATCACACCCATCATCAACCACGAGATCGCAGTCACGGATCCAAATCGCTGCAGCTCACCACCGTGTCCGCCTTCCGGGCAGGGCTCCTAGCCCCGCATTCAGCTGCCACCGCCACCATGATACCGACGGTAGCGATCACCCCCACCGCGGTCGTGAAAATAGAAGCAGGGGGGCGGCTACACCTCGTTCGCGCCTTAATCGTCGGATGCTCCCCCACCACAGTGATTGCGGATGAGCTCGCCCAGGAGCTCCAACTTCCTACCAGCAGCATTGGCGGGCAAGCAGGATGTCTGCTGCGTATCCGCGGAAGACACGGACAGAACAAAAGGATTGCGACCCATGCTGCGGTCGTATCCAATTTTCGGCACATGACACCCCCGACCAGCATCGACAGCGCTATCGCAGCCCCGTACGCACATCTCCGTCTTGCGGATCCGCAGTTCCATGCATCCGCGCCGATCCGCCTCATCCTAGGAACAGATGTATACGCGGAGATAATATTACCAGGGATTCTGCCCACCACGTTTGGCCCTTTGCTGGCTCAGAGTACCATCTTCGGTTGGGTACTCTCGGGCACAACCAAGGCCTAACATGAAAATGTTCGGTAACGACCGAAATACAGGAATTTTTACACTTTTTATTCTTTTTTTTATTTATTTTTGATTGAATTTCTGTTGTACACATTCGCAAGAGGGGTGCATTGTGACTTCGTACAAGTGAAAAATCTTTCTATCCCTCCATTGCCATACCTACGTGTCAAATCATAGCTGACAGGGAGGACGGCTGTCGCGAAGGGCCAGAGAATGGAAGAAAGGTTTCTTTTTCTTGTGTTCGCCGTTATTAAATTGAAGTGCCATGAATTGCGCATTTGTTTCAAATCAGCTTTTCCTTTAAATTTGTATACAGAAAATCAGACTACAGATTAATACTCACTCGCTGTTCACTATTGTGAACGCTTTATCAAAAATTCGCCACTTGTATGAATTCACAATGGAGGTGTGTGTTTTAAAAGCTTGTATCATTACAATAAGTTATTTTTCATTGAATTTTCTTCATACAAAATTCACAAGCATAGAATTTCCAATGAATTTGTAATAAACGGCAAGAAATATGAACACGTATATCTTCTTACTTCTTTTCGCAATCCCTAGCTCTAGGCAAACCTGGCTCACGCCTTACACCATAACGGGAAAATTGGTGAATGACCGAGGCAGCAGCAACCAAGCTCCCACACTGCGCAAACCATTTTGCGTGCCGCCAAGCCGGCGGACTGGCCGGCATTATGTTAAGTTAGATATAATTAATTATAAGTTTTTTATTTTTTTTCTCTTCTTCACGGTCGGTGATCCTTGGCGGACTGTGATGTTGCGTACCGCAAGGGGGCGGCATGTTTAGGCCCAATGCCTAACTTTTATCTGATTGACGGCGCCCCTCCCTAACGTTTTAATAATATTTCCAGCCACCCACACTCACGCCGCATTTGTGTGCATGCATGCACATGCATGCGTTTCATACGCATGCACGTGTGTGTGCGGGTTGTCAGCACCCATGCACGTATATGTGGGGGTTGTTGTGTGTGTGGCTTTTTTCCCCTCCTTAATACCAGAGGACTTTTTCGCGGCTTAGCGGTTGTCCTCAACGGGATAACCGGCCTTTTTTTCTCGATCGACCGCCAACCAGCACACATCGCAAGGATCACCATCGTCACTTAAAGCGCCAAGGTAATATTGTATCAACACTGTATATATTCCCATCACTCTAAATTAAAATATTATTTTATAACGAGGAATTCCTCTTGTGTTTTTATTTATTTCTTTTGAGCGAACCATCCACTCCAAGATCGACCCGTGTGCGCCTACCCACTGCCGGTTCCAGACGCACCCAGGCCGAACAGTTGGTATACCAAAATCCGTCATTCTCATTGCCGACATTTAAAAGAATGCTGGAAGATGATACTAAGGAGCTCTTCAATGAAAATTTAGAAAAAATTGTTCTTGTAGGAGACTTTAACATTTGTCGAAATTCGTCAAACGATATACTTGGAGGAAATTGGAGCAGCTGGGACTGCATTCACTTTTGGAAAATCTTGCCACTACGAAGCAACAAACTGCTATTGATTGGTTACTGACCAGTTTATCTCCGGACAGTGTAAAGGCGATAACTTATGAAACGCCTTACAGTGACCATGATGGAATATTTTTATGTGCTTCTGGCTGTTATTAATACAATTTTAATCATTATTACAGAATGACAGACCCATCGAAATTATCAGAACAATGAGGGTAGTCATTTAAGCCATGGCTGTCTCACAGCCAGGTTTAACGCAATTTAGTTTTTCTCCCTTTCAACTAATTGTTCAAATAAAATATTTTTCCTTAAGTTTTTTTAGCTTTGTCAATATAGTTTAGTTTATATTTATCTTAAAAATTGCTTAGGTATGTACACCTGTTTACTATATATTTCATATCTTATTAAGCCGATTATTTGGATATTACGAATGGGATAAAATTATTGTTCAGCCCCATTCATGAAAGATATGAAGTCTTCGGCACAGCCCCGTCCCGTCCCGCCCCGTCCTTACTTGTTTTATATTGAAGTTGGCTATGCGCTCATTGCATTTTTTCCAATTATGCATATTTACACGCACATTTAAATATAATGGATAAGTATCTCCATCCACCATAAAGTTTTAATTGTTTAACACCTTATGTATGCACATATTGCAATTTTTCTTTTTTTAATTGGCTTTGTCCACTAGTTGTCGAATTGGCGTGGAAATTCGAAACTTCGCGATCTCCACTACACAATTGCTGTAGCTATTAATGTTCACTTTGCCGGAGGTAACTTGCTTTACAATTTGCACTCAATGCGCGTAACTCAGCATTTCCGCATTTTATTAAGTAAACCCGTTTGTTTTTTAAAGGGGTTTTTTCTTTTTCAATAGAACATATATAGATTTTACACTTCAACACCTCCAACTTTAATCAAACTGTTCAGCAAGGTGGGAAATGCGAACGACCAACTCGCGACCACCCCGGCAATGCCGCGTGCTCTTTACTTTTGGCTCTTCAAAATGGCCTACCACGCCGTCCAGCCGTTAAAGAAAAAAATTCCATTCCAATATTGCGACTGCGCAGTGGAATGGCGCCGTTAAATCGCATAATTTAACTGTGGTTGCCATGGTGGAACCATACAAGTTGACATTCCTGCAGCCATCATTAAAAGTTCCATATACTTTTTTTTGTGAACCGATGGACTAATGTCAAAATAATACTGCGCTGAAAGTTGATGTGTCAAATCGTATAAAAACTACAAGTCAGCTGTCACCTTGTATAGTTACGCCATGGTGGTTGCCGTTATTGGGAATTTTCCCACACCATTGGATTCTTTGGCAATGCCACCCGCGTGAAATTAAGAACAATTTTTTTTAACCACCCCAGGCAGACATGAGTGAGAGTGAATCCTAACCTTTTCCCTATTAACTAAACTCCTACCACCAGTCAGTAGAACGTTCAGAATGTGAATCTCCCAAGCGGACCATAACACACCCAATTAGCTTGCCATCTTTCCTGCTCAAAACCCAAGAGATATTAATAGATGTGTATATAAAATCAAATATGAACGAGGAATTATTCTCTTCAGTACAACATGCTTACCCTCTTCAATGTCCTACAGCGTCGATGGCGTGTTCAGAAAAACGCATCGCTTGTCGCTGCATGTGAGGATTACCGCACCAACAACACCCAAGGCATGGTGTTGAGGTACCCTTGCCGATGGCTGTGTGGTCAGCGGGTGTATATTGAAAGGCTGATCGCGAATGGTCCCCTCCCATGCCCGGGCAAGGTCGGTTGTATAAATGACTTACCACCGGTATGCTGGCTCTGCCGGGGCTGACTAACCATTCCATACAAACTCGTGGGAACTGTATGCCCAAAGTGAATAAAAATAATAAAAAGGAGGGGGAAAAAGGGAGCGTTCTGCGAACGCTCTCTGAAGACGATCTTCTGGTGACGCCAACAAACTCCTGGGGGAGCTCAACCTGGCGGAGCTGGGTGAGGATGGGTCGTCAATCCTTGGAAGGCGAGCAGGCGAGTCTCAACCCAATGATCAGGGTGGCTCAAATTAACCTGCAGCACTCAAAAGTCGCCTCGGATAATATGCTGGTCCTCCTCAGGGAGGAGGACATTGATGTCTGCCTAGTGCATGAACCATGGGTCTTGCGATCACAGGTGATGGGCCTAAAAACCCGAAACTATAACCTTTTTTCACACATGGAAAAGGTGAACCGAGGGCTTGTATCCTCGTTAAGAATGCTATTAATGCTTTCTTTTTACCTAATTTCAGTAGTTGAGACGTTTCTGTGGTCAAGGTCGACTCAAGAAGCGGCCGAAGCATTACGGTCGTCTCGGCTTATATGGCCCACGATCGGACCGCTCCTCCAGAGGAGGTAGCGCAAATGGTAGCACAAACAGCCAAGAAGGAGACGGTCGTGATGGGTTGCCACGCCAACGCAAGGCACGCGGTTTGGGGGAGCAGCGACATAAACGAACGGGGTGAGTCTCTGTTTGAATTTATATTAGCTAACAACTTTTACGTATGTAACAAAGGCAGCTCTTCCACTTTAGTTTTCCGAGTACGGCGAGCTACCCGGGGTGGGAGGAAGTCCTTGATATAACACTAACATCTGTCTCCCGGCAGCTTACGGTTAGAAACTGGGAGGAGTCGAAAAAACTTTCCCTGTCGGATCACCGGTTGATCCTTTTCAACATAGACTGGAAGAAAGAAATAATTCAGCCGCACAGAAACCCTAAAGGGACGTCCTGGAGCCTATTTGACAAGATAGTGATAGGCTCCATAGAAATAGGAGGCCTATTCAATCTACAGACAGTTTTGACGACCGAGTCCGGTCTCTGGAGAAAACTTTTCAGGTGGCCTTTAAAGTCACCTGTCAAATTTCGAGGAGCAAAAAGACCTTACCACCGTGGTGGGACAAAAATCTCAGCGACCTCAGTTCAAAGCTGAGCAGGGTCTTCAACGACTGTTACTTCAGGAACAATTTCCAGAAGGGACTAACAATTGACTGCAAGAGCCACCATCTCACCAGCCTGCAAAAAGTTCAGCGCACTGCGTGCGTTGGTGCCATAGAGGCCGGACTCACTTGCCCCACAGCTAATTTAGACCCCATTTTGCACCTGCTTCCGATCGACTTGCATTACTACCCTCGCAAACTGAAGTTTGGGTACGGTTGTAATACCGCCATTCCAAGCATGAACGAGTGGAAGAGAAACCCGGGTATAAGGGTCGGCGACATCTAAATCTACACTGACGGCTCCAAGATGAAATCGGGAGTAGTGGCCGGAGTCTTCTCTGAGTCCCTAGATTTGTCTTCATTATTCAGATTCCCATCGCACTGCAGCGTGTTTCAAGCAGAAATCCTCGCGATTTGGCAAGCCTGCAAATCACTGGAGGGCTTGAATGTAGCTGGTAAAGTATGCATCCTGTCGGATAGCCAAGCAGCGATAAAATCTCTTTCCTCGCCACACGTTAACTCAAAATTAGTGTGGGTTTGTAAGCTACTCATATCCCAGTTATCCACCAATCTAGAACTACGCGTTATCTGTGTCCCGGGTCATAGGGGGATAGAGGGTAACGAGAAAGGCGATGAGCTAGCACGCAGGGGCTCATCGGAGATGAAGGAGGAAATAACCAGTGTCGAAGTAAGCATACCCTTGGCAGTAGCCAAGGGGAATTTCCAAAGCTTCTACTTGAAGAAAGCACAAACAAAGTGGAATAACATCACCACCTGTGCAATATCAAAATCCATATGGCCAAACTATGATGGAAAGAGGACGAGAAGTTTTCTCAACAAATCCAGGGCTAACACGTGCAAACTCATAGCAGTCATTTGGCAGTAGGTACGCATGCGGAAAAGATGGGCATTCCGTATAACGACTACTGCAGAAGCTGCAAAGATCCAAATGCCAGGGAGACAGTAGAACACTTTATGTGTAAATTCCCGGCGCTAGCTAGAGCCCGGCTAAGGTTCCTTGGAACCCCGTTTCTAGAAGACCTCAGAGAGTTATCTGTGATAGCAATCCCGAATATTCTTAATTTTGTCAACAACTCTGGCTGGTTGTAGTACATTGACCGTAACATTCCGTAGGTTTTTAGACGAGATACATGGCATCAAAACGGCTTTAAATAGCTATTTGGGCGACCAGGGTCGCAGCCATTTCACCTACCTACCTACAACATGCTTACACCAAAGGTAAGTCAGTCGATACTGCATTGCATAGGGTGGTCGTGAATGGAGAGAAAGCCCTGGAACACCACACACCAGGTGTTTTCCTGTACATAGCCGGAGCTTTCAACAATGCCCCAAAAAAAGTAATCATGGACAGTCTCAACTTGATTTAAGTTCACGCAGCTTTAACAAATTTTATCGGCTCCATGGTAAGCTGCAGAATTATCACATCGCAATGGGGTCTGTGCGAGGCAACAAAATCTATAAACAGTGGAACGCCGCAGGGTGGGGTTTTATCACCAATGCTGTGGAGGCTGGTTATCAACTAATTGCTTAGGCGGTTCGACGGAGGACCTGTCAAAATTATGGCATATGCAGATGATCATCATAAGCGGCAGATGCTTAACAACAATCAGCTCTCTGATGGAGCAGGGACTTCGGGATGTACATGCCTGGACATCTGGAGTCGGGTTAACTGCGGAAGAGCGAAAAAAACGATCTTGTATTATTTACCAGGAAATTAAAGGTCCCTAATTGGAATGAGGCTAAGCTCGGAGGGGTAGCCCTACAAGAAAAATATAGCACAAAGTATTGTGGCGAATATTAGTATTACTATGCTGTTAGTAAATAATCACAACACAAAAACATTCAAGCAAGCCAAACTTGTGTACATGAACACAACAATCACCATTTACGCATATAAATGGAAGGTGACGAGAAGTACATGCACACACATAACCAGCAGCTCAAATTGAAGAGATATCTCAGACACACACATGTAGTTGTTGTAGCAGTTCTTCGCCCCATCCAACAGGTGCGACCGATCACAAATTGTCATCAATATCCTCTAACGGAAGTCCTAGAAACTTGCAGTTTCAACAAGGGTGGACCATAATGAGAGGGGTGTTAGAGGCGTTGGTTCCACATTACAATTAAAGAGATGGTTGGTGTCATGTGGGGACACATTGCAAGCGGGGCAAACATTTTCGTTGTCGGGGTTGATTCTGGATAGGTAAGAGTTTAACCTGGTACAGTATCCAGATCGAAGTTGAACTAGAGTGATTCGCGTTTCCTTGGGGAGGGTGCGTTCCTCTTCCGCAAGTTTTGGGTACTGTTCTTTGAGTACTGGATTCACCGGGCAATTCCTAATATAAAGGTCCGACGCCTAATTGTGGAGTTCACTGAGGACCTGCTTGTATTTCCGCATAATGCTTACGGAGATGACTCCTTAAGCCTTTTAAGCATCGGCATGGTTATGCCGTCTGGGCCCACTGCTTTGGATGGTTTAGCATAACCGATGTCCTCAACCTCTTTGGCGGTGATGGTAATTGGAGACGCGCTGAATTTATGTTTATGTGCATGCCTGTTGGCCCTCCGTCTATCTTTGTCGACCGTAGAATGCGTTACATATTGTCGGCAGAAAGCGCTCGCGCATTTTTTGCATCCGACAGCCATGCCAAAGGCGATGGAAATTTTGTCATTGTGATTTATATGGGAACGACTTTCCGTCATCCCTTGTCAAATTTGGTTTTGAGACAAACCGGTTTCGGCGTCGTGCCATTATAAGTGTCGATTTACACTTTCCTATCCAGAATCAACCCCGACATATAAAATCTATGCCCCGCTTGCAATGTGTCCCACATGACACCTACCATCTCTTTAATTTTAATGTGGAACCAACGCCTCTAACACCCCTTTCCTTATGGTCCACCCCTGTTGAAACAGCAAGTTTCCTTGGACTCCCGTTAGAGGATATTGATGACAATTTGTGATCGGTCGCGGCTATTAGGTGGGGCGAAGCACTGCTACAACAACAACAACAACAACCAGAGCAGTGAACAACTGGAATACTGAAGATAAAGTGGCTGCACTGTTCGTGGCATTGAAAGGGCCTGCAGCTGAATCTTACAGACAATTCCAGAATACGAACGGAACAGTTATGAAAAATTGATGAGCGCTGTAGAGAGGCGATAGGGAAGCGAACACAGGAAACCCATATACCAAATAGAGTTGCAAAACCGCTACCAAAAAGCTAATGAAACTTTGCAGGAGTTTGCTCCGGATGTTGAAAGATTGGCTCATCTCGCAAATGTGGACGCACCCGTGGAATACACCGAGAGCTGACTCAGGAAACAGCCTCACTTTTGAGTAAGCCAGCGTACAAAGCTCATCGCGTGGAAATGGAAAGGCCAGACTCGGTAGACACAATTTTTGGAAACATTAAAAGGAACGCAGCAGAAAAACAATGGTGGCTTCAAATGCTTTAAGAGTGGTAAGCCAAGACACATTGCGCCTTTTTGCAGTACCAACCATCCTAGTTTCAACAATGTGGGTGCCCGTAAACGCAGAGCTGAAGATGTGCAAATCTCCAAGACCACTCAAATCGCAGATTGGAAGAAGGACGAGCAATCTTACTGTCGTAGGATTTAGTCAACAAAAATTAGACCATTGCATGACCAAGATTGCATACAGCCACTGGAGAGGACACCCACGTAATGGGGGAAGTAGCATGTGAAGCCGCAATTGGGAACGTCGAGGTACTACACAATTTTATAGTGGCAGAGATAGTTGATGAAATCATAATTGGAGTAGACTTCTTGATCGACCAAGGCATCAAGATCAATATGCAAAGCAATACGATGCGATATAAGAACACGGATGTGCCACTTAATTTTGGCTACGAGAAATACTGCAGCAGTAAACGAATGATGATGGTGGAGAATCAACAAATACCCCCAAAATTGGTGGCAGTCATCTGGGCAAATGTTGATGGAGATTTTGGGACAAACAAATTGTGGTTGTCGAAGCAGCAAACAAATCAACACCGAACGTACTTATAGGAAAAACCCTGGCTATGACAAAGCAGGATAGACGTATTCCGGTTGGAGTACTCAATAAGTTCAAGGCACCACTCAAACTGACCAATGGAGCTATTTGGGAAGATGCCAAGGCTTAAGTAGTTATTAACTGTGAACAGCTCCAGCAACATGTTTCATCTAGTTATACTGATCTTTCAAATGACATCACGGCATGGACGGAGGGACTAGAGGAAGCCTATCAGAGTATGGCAAAACAACTGCTCCTAAAGTACGCCAACATATTTGACCAGGATGGCTCCAACCAGGCCGCACCAACGTTGTGAAACATCAAATTGACACTGGAGATGCGAGGCCGTCCGTCAACCTCCTCGTAATGTTCCAATGGCGAAGTGGGAAGTTGTGAGCCAAATCGTACAAGAAATGAGCGACAGCGGTCTCATCGAACCATCAGCTAGTCCATGGAGCTCACCGGTGGTACTTGTGAAGAAGAAGGATGGAAAAATGAGGTTTTTAGTGGACTACCGCAAGTTGAACGGCGTTACGAAAAAGAATAGCTACCCATTGCCAAGAACTGACGACACTCTGGACTCGCTATCTGGTACGAAATGGTTTTCCACACTGGGCGTGAAAAGCGGCTACTGGCAAGTGGAGGTGAAGGAGGAAGACAAAGAGAAAACAACCTTCAGTGTAGGTGATGGTCTTTGGCAATTTACAGTGATGCCTTTTGGACTTTGTAATGGACCAGCAACTTTTGAGAGACTCATGGACCAGGTACTGAAAGGACTACATTGGAAAACATGCTTGGTATACCTGGACGACATCATCGTATTGGGCAATAACTTTGATGAAAATCTTAAGAACTTGGAGGAAGTTTTCCAGAGAATAGCTGGCGCTGGTCTGAAACTAAGTAAAGGAAGTAAATTATTTGGGTCACAAGGTAACGACAGAGGGCATCTGCACTGCGAAAGAAAATATAGAAGCTGTAAAGGATTGGCCAAGACCACAGAACCTGCATGAATTGAGAAGTTTCCTTGGGCTGAGAACATATTACCGCGATTTGTACCAAACTTTGTCAGCGTAGCCCATAGCCTCCACGAGTTTACAAGAAAAAATAAAGGAAGGAACAAAAAGTGGTGGAACAAGAAGTGGTTTTCCAACATTGAAAGAGCGTTTGTGCACTGCCCCAATTTTGGCATATCCGATTCCAGGAGCAACGTTCATTCTAGATACATATGCGAGCGGATATGCTATAGGAGGCGTTTTGTCCCAACTGGTCGATGGACGGGAGAAGATAGTTGCATATTACAGCCGATCAATTGAAAAACCAGAGAGGACCTATTGAGTTACACGGAGAGAGCTGTTGGCATTGGTAGAGTGCCTTAAACATTTTCACAAGTACCTCTACGGCCAGCTATTCCGCGTCAGGACAGATCACGCAGCGTTAAAATGGCTCCTGCAGTTGCGTAATCCAGAAGGAAAATTTGGCACGGTGGATAGAGCGATTCCAAAGCTATGACTTTTCCATTGAGCATCGAAAAAGTAGCACCCATGGGAATGCCGATGCAATGTCACGAAGACCATGTAATTTGGAATGTAAACCCAGTTCGAAAAGTGAGGCTAAGGAAGACGTCATTGATGTCCGGCTTATGACTATAACGTATTCGGATGAATGAGACATGGAAAAACTAAGGAAGTGTCAGCTAGAAGATACAGATCTGCCACATGTTATGCAAGGGCTCGAACGAAGCGAAAGACCAAATACAGAAATATCAGCAGGGTCCTATTGCGAAGTCATATTGGACCCAGTGGAACAGTTTACAATTGATATCCGGTTGCCCGCATCGAATATGGGAGCGTGAGGATGGCCAGTGCAAGAAGAAACTGATAGTTGTTCCCAGGAAAAGGATTCCTGACGTTCTCAGCGAGCTACATCAGGCATGCTTAACTAACGAAACGATATCATTTCGTTACGATAATTAACGTTAATAAACGAAACAAAGTCATTTCGTTTCGTTTATTAACGTTAAGAACGTCAAATTAACGAAATGATTTCGTTTCGTTTTCCGCCATATCAAAACGAAATCAAATCGTTTATGTTGATTATTAATTTCAAGCTATGCTGGCAAAGCTGATTGATGGCGAAGTCATTAAAGGTGAAAGCATTAGCCAAGCTGATTGCAACTTTTCTCATGAATTTTGACAGTACGAACATTTCTCAGAGTATTTTTGACATTAGCACCAACGAATTACACAAACAAATTACATGACATTTGTGTGTATGTCCGCTCGCTGTTACCAACTTACGGCTTCACCATGGCTATAGTATTGCCAGCACAATTCAAACATAAAGTATCACGTTTTTGTTAACGTTTTTAACTTTAACGAAAGCTTTTCGTTTCGGTTAAAAACGAGATACAATTTATCTTGATAATTTCTTTATCGATAATATTTCGAAGTGTTTCAACGGAAACGGTGGAAATTTTTTGATAAACGATTAGCTTAACGTTAAAGTGCATCCCTGAGCTACATAATGGTCCAAGTTGAGGTCATCTTGGAATCACGAAGACGATCGAGAAAATTAAGCAGAAATTCTATTGGGTTGGTTGCCGTCGGCCGGTCGCTGAGTGGATTGCCAACTGCGAGGTTTGCAGCAGAGCGAAAGGGCCCAAAACCCGAAGTAATGGCAGATGAAGCAATATAACTGAGGTGCGCTATTTGAAAGGATCGCTATGGATCTCCTACTAGCAACCGCGGAAACAAATATGTATTGGTGGTTATGGATTATTTCAGCTATAGGCCAGAGGTATACCCAATCCCAAATCAAGAAGCGGAAACAGTAGCAGAAGTGTTTACAAATAATTGGGTTGCAAGGTATGGTGTACCAATGGAGTTACATTCTGACCAAGGCAGGAATTTTGAATCAGCTGTGTTTCAAGAAATGTGTAAAACTTTGGGCATTTGAAAAACACGGACAACTGCATTGCATCCTCGGTCCGATGGTATGGTGGAACGATTCAATAGAACCTTGGAGGAGCATTTAAGGAAATTAGTAAACAAGTTACATAAAGAGTGGGATACACACATATTGTTCGGACGGGGTGCGTCTGCTCCTGGAGGTAGGTGGTCGCACCGGGGTCGATCTCAATGGGAATATGCGTATGGAATCGAGAAATAAGCAAATATACGAGATTTCTCGTTATAATATATGTTTTATTGGGTAAATGTAGAAATATCAAAAGTTACAATATTACCTGACTGTATTTTAGAAAAACGGCAGAGATCGCTGGCGGCAGATGTGAGCTGGTTGGCGGCTAAAATCCAAGAGGCCGGTTGTATAGAAAGCGGCAACCGTTGACCCGCAAAATCCTCCGTTTTGGAGGGGAAAGGCGCCCACACATCAACCCCGACATGCATATGCATGAGTGCTGACAAAAAGCGCACATACACGTGCACGTACATGCATGCACATGCATGTGGTGGTGATGGTGTGGGTGGTTATAAATTAAGTCGATTTGCAGAGTTGCATTGGGGGGATCGCAATCAGATGCGGAAAAGTTAGGTATCCTGCCTAAACATGCCGGCCCCCCTTGCGATACGCAACATCGTTTTCCGCCAATGATCTCTGCTGAAACGAGAAAAATGAATATAAGACTTACACACTAAACTTAATCTAGATGAGGAGTTCGTCTGCGACGCAAATGGCCGGGAATCTTTTCCGACTTGCTCAGCATGCCACCTGAGCTAGGATGAAAAATTAGCGGTTATGAACAGATGGAAGTGAATATTTCTTGCCTTTGGTTTATACGTACCTCTTAAATATAGAAATTCATAAAGTAATATGAAGTAGAAGGTCAGTATTGCTGGGTGAAGAGGCCGAGGTCTCCGTTCCAGAGTGGCAAAATTTTGTTTTCTGCTTTTGTTGGACGAAGAGGCCGAGGTCTCCGCTCCAGATTCGTAGTTTTTTGGTTGGACGAAGAGGCCGAGGTCTCCGTTCCAGAATCGCAGGTTTTTTTTTGTTTAGGTTTTCCTGGGCTGGACGAAGAGGCCGAGGTATCCGTTCCAGCGTCTAACGTATCGTGTCGCTCTCGGGGCGACTGCATTCTGTTCGCCGAAGTGTGGCATCTTGTGATGTGCCGGGGCGAGTGGCCGTGAGGTTGGTTGGGTGAAGCGGAGGTGATTTATTACAAAACGTATGTTAGGATATATAAATTAAGTGCATATGCGAAGCTCCGCCAACTGCATGTGCTTATATGATGTGGATGGTTCAACCCGGGTTATTACATACAATTTTTACCAAGCAGAAATGCGTTATTTACGTTCACCTGATATAAATTTGCAGATTGGCGATACGTTCTCCGCGACGCGTTCTATCTGCACGTACCATTATGCTAAAGGTTACATGCTACTCTGTCTTGTATTTATTGGTCAGCTGATATGTGGTATGGTGAGTTTGTGGCGTGCGAATATATATATACATATATGTATTTGCTTGCCCTTGAAAAACAAAACTAGGTCACTGGGGCAGTATCACACTAAGCCAATTTCGAAATTTTGTCATGTCGGGATTCTTTCATTTCGGGACTCCTTCCTTTTGAGGCTCGGACGCTTGATTACGAGGTGTTCATGATGTTTGGTGTTGAAATCAACAAGTCCCGCCCCCAGCCAAAAAAAAAAAACAGGCAGTACCGACGGCAATCCAAAAAACAAACAAAAAAAATTGTTTGTTTTTTCTTTTTGTAAATGAGAATATAATTATTTTTAAATGAGGTGTTGGGCCTTTATTTTTTTTTTGTGCGTTAGTATTTTTTGGGACTGCCCGAGGCGTCAGTATGGGTCAAAGAAGCCGATCCCGATTTTGTTTTCTCTTGCGGGTTTTCGGTACCCGCTTGCACATTTTGTGCAGCATTAGGTACGTCGTGCGTGGAACACAAATATACAGACATACATACATATATAATAATGCCAACAGCAAAATACGAAAAAAAAATGAACATTCATTTCATGTAGAGAATGGAATTTTCAACAGAATTGAAGTAAACGGTAAATAACTTTGCCGTTTCTTCATTCATTTCATTTTTAAGTGTGGCTGGAGTAAAACGGGTAAGTACATTGCAAGTTGTTAAACTAATTTTATTACTAATACATATATTTCCTTTATTTCATATTCAGCCCAATTCTAAACGAAAATTCCGTGCGAGTTTTTCCCTTCTCCCATTCCTCGTATTCTAAATAAAAATTCCTTGTGATTTTTTTCACTTCTCCCTTTCCTCCTATTCTGAACAATGTTCGAAAAAGCGGAAACCGGTTATGGAGAAAAGTAGGTATTATGAATGTGAGGGAGAGGGAGATTTCTCTGCCATTTCATAGGAGTTTTTTCACTAGTTAAATTAAAGGGAATGCATCAAAATAGCTAAAGCAAAATGGTTATTTTAAGAAAGAACACTTATTTGTACAAATTTTTTCTAAAATATGTAATTACATTCAGTATTCTCACTGTTAATACAACAACAACAATATTCTTTATTTTAAGTCGAAAAATATATGATAAGCAACGGAAGAGCTCTTCGCATATTTGCTGCAGCCATCCAGAAATTGCGCAGGGATTTTTTAAGAAGGCTTAAATAGATTTTGGCATATGGCGAAAGGCGAACTCAACTCGACTTGGCCGCCAGAAAATTCCTTTGCAGAATGAATGCAGGCAACTCCGGCGGATTTGTGTTATCCTGCCGGTCTTCTTCTTATGCTCCTCTGTTGATGTTGCTGTGGCACCCATTCATTACTCATTTCAGTGAATACCACACGAAATGCAGTAATGTGCATTGTTTATACCTTTTTTTTTTAATTTCAAACAAATTGGCAACAATAATTAAACTCTACAATTTTTTAAACAAAATAAGAAATGCGCAACGAAATTTCAATTGAAAAAACAGCTGACTTCGAAAATTCGACATTCCTATTCCCCAATTATTCTTCTCCCTAGGAGAAAAGCATTGGAGGAATTTTTCCGAGGGAATAAAAAAGTCCGCGAGAATATTTAGAATTGGTGTGATTATTGATTAACTTTCTTTTATTTTCAGGTGCAGATGGGACAGGACATCGGGGTTATTGTTTTTTTTTTTCTTTTGGTTACCGGCATCGCAAAAGAGGTGCTCCAACTGCGGCGTCGGCCGCGCTGTCAGTTGTCACACTTTTGCGACGCCCGTTTATGCACTGTATTAATGAATTTTTTCTTTGCAGGTTTTATCATATTGCTTGGGTCAAAGCAATTTTTGGCGGCTTCCCCTTTCTTTCAAAATAAGCGAAAAAAAAAACGCAAATCTCGTCGGTCAAGACGAACAACCTGGACCAATTTTGATATACATAAAAACAGAGAATGTAGCAAGTCAAGAACATGCTCGCATTTTATTGCGCCAGCGCACTGGTACTTTGCATGAGCCTTTACCAATGTCATGTATTACTCCAAATCCGACACCAGCAAAGATGGCACGACATTTAAATGATCAAATCACAGTTGAGAGCTTTCTACCGATATTGTGTCCCAAAAGCATCACAGCTAATTGGCACCTATGATGAGCATGTTTTAGTGTCAAATTTTAAGTTCGGTGTATTATACCAAAGATATGGCCAGACCACAGAAGAAGAGCTATTCAGCAACAACAACTTCTCGCCTGCCTTTGAAGAACTCTTAGATATACTGGGCCAACGTATAAAGTTGAACGATCACAAGGGTTACCGCGGTGGTCTTGATATACAAAAGGGGCATACAGGCGATACGGCTGTTTATGAGGTCTCCAAGGAACGTGAAATCATGTTCCATGTTTCGACGATGCTGCCTTTTACAGAGGCTGCTCCACTGCAACGACATATTGGTTGTGATATCGTCGCAGAGAACGCTTGTTATAAAACGTACAATAACTTGCACCACGTCTCAGGGTAATGGTCTGGAGATTGATTATTTTGAGAGCGTACTTCAATACTCCGTACTTTTTCCATATGTTGAGCAGTTGTCCCATTGTGAAGCTAAAAGGAAAATTTTTGCTACGGGGAGCCTCAAGTAATGGAATTAGCAGCATTTTGCAAACATTTCTCTTATCATTCAGCTTTATTATAAAGCACACATATCAGGAACAATGTTATTGGGTGTTACCATGGATAGCATGCTACCATACTCGGGGAAGGGACAGACATGCAATTGTAGGATGAAGCATGTATGCTTGTGGGTACGCCACTTGATGAGCTCAGTGCCGAGACACGTGTTAAGCTCTCTGAACTGTTGACCGGTAGAAAAATATTGCGAGGTGCCGGCCATGATCGTGATTGGCGTGGCTTGGCAGAGTTGACCAAGGTTCGTAATTTTTGTAACAACAACTCAGATGATCCAATGCAAACAGTGCTTTGTCAGTGGTGTCCGCGGAATGTAAAGAAGGCAACATGTTTTCATTTGCTGCACTAATTATCCAAAATCGATCGTTGGGATGTTAGCGATGATATTTTTGGGGTTTTGGTTAAAGATGCACAGACCTTTGTATGTAAAAGGTGGCATGTTAATTCAACAGACAACGCTACTGATGGAGGAGCATCCTCTTACACTTCCAACGAATATGTAGTCGAAGCTGTCGATGGTAACAACGACGGGCAAATTCAATTAGAATAAACCAATGACACTCAAAATAATGATATTGACAATGATGAGGTTGATGATGACGGTTCTGATTTCTCATCAAGCTCACCGCCCAAGCCGCCACCAAGCCTGACACCCAATGTAGAATCCTTAATAGGGCGTGTTGAGTTATTGACTAAAACCAGGACTGGAACTCATGCAATTTTAACTGTACCAATGCTCCTATAACTGTGGCCATGGACCCTACAGAATCGGAACCTGAGGTGTATGATGACATAAAACCGCTAACACGCCAAGATGCTGTACGTTTACGTAGAGGCGTACCGCTTACAAAGTATGGTGCTTTCGTTTTATACACTGATCCTGACCAACATCATGCCAATGAGATGCAACTAAAGTTGGAAAAGTATACAGAATTTAACTTTGAACACATTTTCAAGAATCGTGATTTGCTCGGTGGCTAATCGTTACAAAAATTTTTAGCAATGATTTTTAAAACTGCTTGTTGTTGTTGTTGTTCTGCTTCTTTTACAATAATGCACAAAACGTGGCAATTAAAAGAGAATCGTCGCAAAATAATACCTTTGTTATATGATGTATATTTGCCGCGCGTCTTGCGTGGTTCGCATACATTAAAATACCCAAAGTGAAAATTTTTTGGGATCTCTCAGTGGATTCGTTGAGTGTTAAATTACCACCGTTACTCACAAAAGTACCAGAGTCTAAAAACAATGAACTGCGCGCGAAGGGTCATCAATACCCGAACGTAAACCTAAGCGAACAGCAACTGTTTGAAGAATTTTGGTCGCCCCCGGTTTATGTAGAGGTCTACCATTAAAAGACCAATTTGACACGCAAGACCGTGCAGACTTTGATGGCGGGTTAGTGAGTCTCGATGAAATCGAACCAGGACCTTACTTAGGTAAGCTTGCCCAGTACTTAGTATAGGTGTATAATAGTAAATGGTCTCCGCTTTCATTTATGTAATCTCGCTGCAGCGACACATTTGAAACAGTATTACATCACGCATAGTAACGTTGGACTCAGCGCCGTTGTCACAACATACAACACGTGCAAGATTCCTTACAACCAAAGATGGGCACGGTAAGTTGGAAACATTTATAAGTTTTATAATTCAAAAGTATCAATGTTGTTACCCAATCCAAGTTTTTTAATGCTCATCTGTTTGATAAGACAGTGGTAGTTCGGTAGTTTGTACAAACCTTAACGAGGCAGTTACTACTGACTAAAAAGGTGACGTTTATATGCGTCCTCTGGCATGTATTCATTCAGAAGTACGCGCATTATCGCATTATGGCCAAACGTGAATTTTATTTTTATGACACGCACTTTCATTCGCAAGTGTGTTGGTTGTTATGGAGGTTCGGATCCATGTACGGAACTCTGTTGTCCATCCATTTAGTACTGCGCATACCACACGTTACACTCTGCAACGACCCGGTGTTCTAACTTTGCCGAAGAACGTGATGCTCCTTACTTAGAAGTAACACTGCTGCAACAACTGCAGCGCAAACACAACCCAGGGAGCCATCTTTACAATTGTCATAAGGAACCACCCCTCTAACCCCCTGATTTCTCTCCAACCATGTTGAAATAGCAAGTTTCCTCAGATTGCGGTTACATTTTTGTTGTCACAATCTGCGTACTTGGTGGTTGATATTCGAACTGTTAGTTAATGTCGAATGATATCAAATATGAATAAAATGCGTTTCAAAGTATGAATCATAATGATTATTCAAGAATTATCACATTTAAGAATAATCGATTCTTAAAGTTGATGGTTTTTTAATCCTCTTGGGGTAAGGTATGTAGATATTTTTGATGCTGGCTGGGAATTCTGACAACTTCTGTTGGCCTCGTGCATTTGGCCGAGTGCATGTGTGTTCTGTGGCATTAGGGTTCTGGTGGTTCTCTCGGGGGAGCGAGGGAATTTGGGTTGATTTGTTGGAAGTTTGAAAATATAAAAGGCCGAAGGCCCTTAGATTCTGTGGCAGATCGGTTCGCCCTTCTGCGGTAGGCTGTTCGGGTGTCCTCGTTCTGGGATAACGAGTGAATTGTGGGATTGTTTCTGGTGTCCTCGCTCGGGGTGAGCGAGTGAATTTTGGTTTGATCTTGTAAAAATTTAAAAATAAGTGTTTTGTGGCAGATGGGGGATCTGCCTTAGGGTTGTTGGTTGGCCTCGTTCTGGGTGAACGAGCGCTGGGTTTGTGCAGAATTCCCGATAGGAAGATGGAATTTGGAATGGAGGGAGAGGAACGGAGGGATTGTTAGGAGGAGCTCTTGGTCTTCTCACAATCCATATCCTCCGTTGGGGGAAGGATCAGTTTGACCAAATGTCGTCTGAATTGACCCTTCTCGGTTATGAGGTCGACTACGCGAACTCGGTTATCTTCGCCGGGGTGTACGTTGACGACTCGACCTAACCACCATTCGTTGGGAGATAAATTGTCTTCTTTGAGGACAGCGAGATCTCCCGCCTTTATATTTTGTTTGGGATGTTTCCACTTCACACACTTTTGAAGTTCGAATAGATATTCGGTTTTCCATCGCTTGCAGAAAGTGTGATGAAGGGCTTTGAGTTTCTGCCACCGATTGATCATCGAGGCAGAGCTCTCACTAGCATCCGGTTCTGGCGGAGCCAGTAGGTGACTTCCCGTGAGGAAATGGCCTGGGGTAAGCGGCTCTAGGTCCGTTGGGTCATTGGACGACGGGCTGAGCAGCCGCAAGTTCAGGCATGCCTCGATCCGGCACAAGAGTGTCTGGAATTCCTCGAAGGTGAATTTGTGTGGCGAGGCTATCTTTTTTAACTGGCTTTTGAAACCTTTCACTCCAGCCTCCCACAGCCCTCCCATGTGGGGCGCGCCCGCAGGGATGAAATGCCACGTGAGTGACTGGTGGCTGTACTTCGAGACAGCATTGTCTCGGGCTTGTGAAATGAAAGTTTTAAATTCCGATCGTAGGTATCGTGAAGCTCTGACAAAGTTTATACCGTTGTCGGAGTACACGTTTTTGGGACATCCGCATCTAGATATAAAACGGGCAAAGGCCGCTAAAAATGATGGGGTACTGAGGTCACTCGTGGCCTCCAGATGAATTGCTCGTGTGGAAAAACACACGAAAAGGCAAACATAGAATACCCATAAGTTGGGTCTGAGCAGGCTTTCGGTGTATAGTGCAATTGTTGCCCTATCATGGTTTTGATGCTAGGTGTCCAGTATTGGGTGCGTATCAGACGTAACATGAGTTGGTTTTCCCCATGCAGACTTTGTTGATGAAACATTAGCACTGTCAGACGGCATAACCTGCAGTTGTATGGGAGGAGGATTGGGTGGCGTTCATTAAAAGCTAAGTCCTTTGACGCCCCGAGTCGCCCTCTTACCCGAATGATGCCATGTTGGTCTAGGTAGGGATTAAGTGAGAGTATTGCACTTTTCCCTTCAATTGGTTTTCCGGCCTTCAAATCTTTATATTCTGAACTGTAATGTTGTTTCTGATAGATTTTAATTAAAAGTCGTGTAGTGGCCTTAACTTCATCAGGGGAGCTTAAGTGCGACATGACATGGAATGAGTTTTTTGTTTCGGGGTGAGTTCTTCGTTAGAACCTCATAACATATGATAGCACCCGTAAAGCCCAGGTAGGTCAGAAAAGCGTTGGAGAACATCGGTAGTATTTATGGTTGTTGTTGCGCAGGTCTTCGGCCTCTTTTCCTCTATGGAGGTTATGTAGTCATTTTATTGTGCTGGCCATTGGGAAGTGTCTTCTTGCAGCAAAGAAGGTCCCTGCCACCACAACAAATTGTTGATTGCTGGGTTTGATTCTGAATTTACGTGCAATCAGTCCTTATTTCCGACCATGTCGATGATCTTGGTGATCCGATGTGCGACGAAAGTGGACCAAGAACAGGGCGGTTTCCTTATCCATGAAAGGACGATGGTTGAATCCGTCCAAAGGTGGACTTTCACTGGTCCCAATTTGAGATTTCTGAAAATTGATTCGGCGATTTCCGCTAACAGCACGGCTCCGCAAAGTTCCAAACGTGGAAGAGAAAAAGTTTTCACTGGGGCTACTCGGGTTTTGGCTAGAAGCAGGTTTGTGCAGACATTATCATCCGTTTTGACGCGCATGTAAACTGCTGCTGCATAAGCCTTCTCGGATGCGTCACAAAATCCATGGATCTCGATGTCGGTTCCTGGTGAAAAGTTGACCCGTCTAGGTATCCTGATTTTATCGATTTCATGGTATTGATCGGTGAAGGTTTTCCATCGTTCTAGCGTACTGGTCGATACTGGTTCGTCCCAAGCGGTGCCTTCTAACCAAATACCTTGCATGAGTATTTTTGCCACAATGACCTTTGGTGCCAGCCACCCTAATGGATCGAAACGTTTGGCGATTGCCGATAATATCGCTCTCTTCGTAATGCTTTCGGGATTTTCCAGCGTCCCTGCCTTAAAATAGAAGAGATCTGAGTGGGCATTCCATCGAATGCCTAATGATTTGACTGAACTGGTATCTTCGAATGCCAGGAAGTCCTCACTGAGCAGATCTGCTTTGGGGATGCCCCTTGGAATGTCCTCTGAATTGGATGTTCGTTTGCGAAGTGGAAAGCCCGCTGTGTGTAGGACTTGACGAATTTCATCTCTGGCTTTAATGGTCGATGTGATCGTATGTCCACCCGCTAACACGTCATCTACATACATGTATTCTCGCAGTATGCTAGCCGCTGTAGGGTGTGAATTTGATACGTCGTCTGCCAGTTGTAGGAGCGTTCTTATCGCGAGATATGGAGCGCAATTCACTCCGAAGGTAACCGTTTTTAATTCGTAAAGACTAATAGGATCATTCGGGGAGGTGCGATACACAATGCGTTGGAATTTGGTGTGATTTTCGTTCACCCAAATTTGACGATATATCTTTTCGATGTCGCTATTGAAGACAAAACGGTATATCCTCCATCGTAAGATTAATATGGGTAAATTGGCTTGTACAGCTGGGCCTGGGAGTAAAATATCGTTAAAGCTAGTGCCATTCGCCGTAGGGCTCGAGGCATTAAATACTACGCTTACCTTGGTGCTTGTACTCTCTGCTTTTACAACGGCGTGCTGGGGCAGGAAGTAATGATCCGAATCGTCGGATGGGATATTCTTTTTTAATTTTCTCATATGTCCGAGCGTTTCATATTCTGATAACACTCGAACATACTCGTTACCTAAATCTGGGTTTTTTATTAGCCGCCCCTCATTCCGGAAGAATTGAGAGCATGCACGCTTCATGGACGGTCCTAAGTTAATATTGTTAGGGTAATCCTGTCGGAAAGGTAGTTACACGGTGTATCTTCCATCTTCATCACGTTTCTTTGTTTCTTTAAATAGTTGTTCGTAGCACCTTTCATCTTCATTTAATATTTCGTTTTTGGGCACATTTTCTACCTCCCAGAAAGATTTCTGGTGCTTCGATTCTACCGGTTAGTATCCAACCGAACACTGTCTCTTGGGCCGAAAGTGTATTAATTACAATCTTTTTCAAACCGCTCAGTATAATTTGGGGATATATGTCTCCGCCAAGTATGAGGTCTACGTCTTCATTGACGTAGAACCTCTTGTCTGCCAAAATCAAGTCTGGAAATGCCTGTATAGTCATTGTGTGGATATGGCAGGATGGAAGATTCCCAGTGAGTTTAGCTAGAACGAGAACGGGTGTAGTCAGGCTAAAGCAGGGATCTACTGGTGAACGTAATTCGATTTTGGATGCTTCTTTCACCTGAGCTGACACCGCATTTGTGATGCCTGAAACCTGGGCATGCATTTTATTCGCTGGCAAATTGATTCTGCGTTTCAGTCTTTCAGTTATAAAGGAACTTACAGACCCAGAATCAATTAATGCCCGCGCGGAGAAGTCGGTACCATTATGGTGAATGTGTACGCGAGCATGGCAGGATTTGACATTCTGGTTCGTAGAGGAAGGTGGTTGTCCCGACTCCTGTCGTTTCCGTGCCTGTGCCGAAGTTGATGGGGTATTATCTGCATCTTTGAAAGGGTTGCGCACCGCCGGTTGCTGAGGTGTGTCCGCATGCAGGAGCGTGTGGTGACGAGAGTGGCATTTGGAACAGTTGTACGAACTGGTGAACCTCGTCACTGTGTGTCCTGGGGATAAACAGTTCACGCAGCCATTTGTGGATTTAACGAATTTAATTCTTTCGGCCGGGGTTAAATCGCAAAAGCGTGAACAGTTGCGTAATCTGTGCTCCGTAGATTTGCACATTTTACACATTGATTTTGTTTGAAAAGCACCAAGTCTTTTCGTAGGGGCTTCTGTCGATTTTCGCGACGTGTTTGATTTTTGCACTTTAGAAGTGGCACTCCCTGTAAAACCAGACACGGTTTCAAGTGTCTGAAAACGATTTGCCAAGAATTTGTCCATATGCTCCCACTTGGATATGCCCGTTTTGTGGTCAATGCTCTGCTCCCATAGAGCCAACATATTTTCAGGTAATTTTGTCGAGCATAAATATGTGATGATCGCATTCCAATTTGAAACATCGTTCTGATGGGTTTTTAAGGATGCCACCGTGGTGTGATGGTTCACACCCCGGGCAAAGCAACATCAAAATTTTAGAAATAAGGTTTTTCAATTAGAAGAAAATTTTTCTAAGCGGGATCGCCCCTCGGCAGTGTTTGGCAAGCGCTCCGGGTGTATTTCTGCCATGAAAAGCTCTCAGTGAAAACTCATCTGCCTTGCAGTTGCCGTTCGGAGTCGGCATAAAACATGTAGGTCCCGTCCGGCCAATTTGTAGGGAAACTCAAGAGGAGCACGACGCAAATTGAAGAGAAGCTCGGCCTTAGATCTCTTCGGAGGTTATCGCGCCTTACATTTATTTATTTATTTAAACAATTATTTATGTCGCGCTGTAAGGTTTTGATTGAGCTGCCGCACTCGCTATCTACCTTTTTTAGTTTAAATAAAATTTGTAGTTGTGAGTTGACGAGAATCCGTTTATTCTCGTAACTCTCACATTGGTTTATTCAGGCTGTTTCGAAGCCTTCATTTGTCAAGGGAAATTTCTTTACGATGTCCTTTGCCTCACCTTGAGTTTTTTGATTGAGGTGGAACAACTTTTCTACTGAGCTTAGGCGACTGTTGTTTTATAGATGGCCGTGAAAAGGTCACGAAACGTTGGCCAAGATAGGTAGTCGCCCTTGAATACCTCAGTATCGCAAGCTGGCAGGCGGTTACTACATTCGCGCGCGCGTTCTCCTTCAGGTCGAACTTCCCTATCTTTTTCCTCCTTCAATTTAGTTTGAATTTCAGCCATGTTCGACATGCATCTCAGGAATACGGCATATGCCGCTTTATGCTTGATCTTGACCGCTGCAATTTTCTTTGCGTCAAGCGTGTCAGAGTCGAGTAACTCATCGAGGGCGGTCTCTGCTTTTTCCCACTTAGCTTGCAACTCTTTCTGCTGTATTGCAAGAGTGTGTATTGTGTGCAGAGCCGCATTCATGTCATTAAAGTCGGCCTCGAACTCGATTATTCGATCGGCCAACCTGATATAAGTTTCCGTGTTCATGGATGAAAATGTGTGAACAAATTAAAACAAGGGGATTTAAAACTGAAAAAAACTGCGCTAATCACCCAACCAACAACGATTAAAATATGATAAAATTGATTTTAATTTGTTTATTTTTTCTGACTTTGCAGATTATTTGTGCCGTAAAAAACAGGAAGCAGAGGGAGCAACATCAATGTCTCTTGCGTGAAAGAGAAAAGTGGGGGCCACTCGCCAATACACTTTTGATTTTTTTATTATGAAATAAGTGCGCGCATTGATATGAACTCGACGAAAGGTGTAAAAATTTAATAAAAATCTTGTGCGAAAAGCGACTGTGTGACAAAAATTTATTGGATTAGTGCAAATTAAAGTGAAACAAAGGAAAAATGCAAAATTGCCGCAATCGAAATAGCGTGAAATTTTTTTATATGGAGGTGAGGTTATGTGCACCTCTTCCTTGTGCTGTGTCCGGAGAGCCTTACAGCTGGTGGAGGGGACAGACCAGATAGTCACAAGGAATGTAACCACTTTAGTATTTCGCGTTTGCACTTTTTACTTTTCAACACCGAAAAACTTTTTACATTTTTCGCGGTTCAATTTAATCACTTACGCATGTGACACTCAGATTACAGATTTTACACGGTTTTTTGTTTGTTTTTTTATTATAACCAAAAAAAATTGTGGCAAGAAATATTGCACTTACTTTTATTTGACGGTATGCTGGTTTGGCGTGGCAAGTTGCTTACGGTGTTGCAATGGCTTCAGCTGGCTCAGTGTTATTTTCTTTTCACGTTTTGGTGTTATGTGGCGATATGTGCGCTGATTTGAGGCCTAATATCACCTTCCAATTTTGTGTTGTAGGTATAGATGTTGGTGGGCAAATGCTTTTCCGGATAGACTTTCGGGCTAATTATGTTGTGGACTGTATTGTTAAGGTGCTGTTTCCAAATTCCTGGTGAGATAGGACCAAATGTTCGGCCGGGGTGCGTCTGCTCCTGGAGGTAGGTGGTCGCACCGGGGTCGATCTCAATGGGAATATGCGTATGGAATCGAGAAATAAGCAAATATAAGAGATTTCTCGTTATAATATATGTTTTATTGGGTAAATGTAGAAATATCAAAAGTTACAATATTACCTGACTGTATTGTAGAAAAACGGCAGAGATCGCTGGCGGCAGATGTGAGCTGGTTGGCGGCTAAAATCCAAGAGGCCGGTTGTATAGAAAGTGGCAACCGTTGACCCGCAAAATCCTCCGTTTTGGAGGGGAAAGGCACCCACACATTCACCCCGACATGCATATGCATGAGTGCTGACAAAAATCACACATACGCGTGCATGTACATGCATGCACATGCATGTGGAGGTGATGGTGTGGGTGGTTATGGGTGGATGAGGGAAATACACGGTCTTGTAAGACAACGAACCAAGATTATGAATGAAAGATGAAAGCCAGATACGATAAAGCAATTTAATCGGAAGGTTTTCGGAAGGAGATTTAGTGCTGTTATACCACCCACAAAGAAAGAAAGGCTTGCCCAATCATTTGTATCAATGATTAGCACGACCGGAGCCCTAAAAACTATCCCGACGGAAGCATTGCACGCCATTCCACATATCTCGACTGCATACCTAATAACCAAAAACATCGCGTAATGACCTGCAACAAGGCTTAAGGCCTGGGGGCAACTTGAGTGCAGGCCATATGGTCATAGCAGTATAACGCCATCTAATATCGGGCAAACGGAATATATGGTCTACGATATTACACTCAAAAAGTGGCTAATATATCTGAAGAGAGAAGCCTTAAGGTTTACTATGGGCATACTAACTGGACACTGTCTTCTGTCACATGCTTATAAGTTAAGCCTCGTCAGTAACAGCAGGTGTAAGAAGTGCGAGCTGCAGGAAGATACGGGTGAGCACGTTCTGTTTTCGTGTCCTGCGCTCGCCAGGTCAAGGCTCCGGCTATAAGTGGCGGCAGAGTTTTCAGATCTTGAGGCAGCAATTAAGCAAGGTCCAATAAAACTTCTAGTATTAGCCAAGAGGACGGAGTTATTCGAAAACATAAGTCCTAGCACCTGATTGGGGATCTTCCGTTTAATCGTCAAACAAATTCTGCTAACACTATAGACACATTCAGTCTATGTGAGGTCTTTATTGACCTTCCAGTTCAACCCAACCGTACCTAACCTTTATTAATGCATTATCGTTTTTATGAAATTGTTGAATAGCCTCTTACTGAACTCGATATTTATATATGAGCCCAAGGGCACAGAGCACAGCCAGACACTACTGATTAACAAACTGCGTCGCAAAGGGAAGGAATACATACCCGCTAGTTGGGACCGTGGGCCAATTTCAGCATCAAATGTTCCAAAGCAATGTTTTTCGCAAATATCTCGCTTTCTAAGGCTGTACTGTACTCGTCTATTACGAAGTTGTAGACCGTGACATTCTCAACAAATCTAGTCTGAAAAATGTGTGCATAGGGCCAATTCTCATTTCTCTTAATTTGTAAAAAAATTTTGTTTACTAATTTGCTTTATAAATCACGGATTTAGGATATTATAAGGTTGTAACGTAGCGTTACAATAACGTAACCACCCCCTGTATTTCCTTATTCACTTAAACCTGAACCTCCTTGTACTTATGCTTGTATAGCATAGTCAACAACCACTAATAGCAAACCAATGAAAAAGCACAATAATGGTGCGTTGACTTCTCAACCAGTTTCTATAGCATAGCCAAAAACCACTTGTATAGCATAGTCAACAACCACTGATAGCAAACCAATGAAAAGCACAATAATGGTGCGTTGACTTCTCAACCAGTTTGCGGCACCACCCATATAAATATCGAATTTGCATTTTTGCAATTCCGTCCCCGCAGGTGAGCAAGCGGGAGTGATTGCCTTGTTAAAGACAAAATAACCACTCCGGCTAGCCAGCTGAGTGGAAGGGGCGCTGTCATGGCGCGGCTCACCCTCCACCAGGGCTGGACGACGAGAGCGGTGTCTTCGGACTATTTTTTCCTCCGTCGCCCACCTTGGTGCTTGAGCGGCCCGCTGCCTCAATGACCTCATACCCCCTTTCCCCTCAGCTCGGGTTGCGTGGCAGGAGCGCCGTCACCACGCGGGTCACCCTCCACCAGGGCTGAACGACGAGAGCGGTGTCTTCGGACTATTTTTCCCTCCGTCGCCCACCTTGGTGCTTGAGTGGCCGCTGCCTCAATGACCACATACCCCCTTCCCCCTCAGCTCGGGTTGCGTGGCAGGGGCGCCGTCATGGCGCGGGTCACCCTCCACCAGGGCTGGACGACGAGAGCGGTGTCTTCGGACTATTTTTCCCTCCGTCGCCCACCCTGGTGCTTGAGCGGCCCGCTGCCTCAATGACCACATGCCCCCTTCCCACTCAACTCGGGTTGCGTGGCAGGGGCGCTGTCATGGCGCGGGTCACCCTCCCCAGGGCTGGACGACGAGAGCGGTGTCTTCGGACTACTTTTCCCTCCGTCGCCCACCCTGGTGTTGAGCGGCCCGCTGCTTCAATGACCCAAAACACCCCTGCCCCAGCTCTGGGTTAATAGGCTGGCCGGAGCGGTGGGACCACTCCCACTAGTTAGCTAGGGAGAAGAGGGTGCGGCCGTGGCGTGAGTAAACCTTTGCTGCACCAGGACGACGAGAGTGGTGTCTTCGGGCTACTTTTCGCTCCGTCGCCCTGGTCTGGTAAGCAATGACCCGCTGCCAGAACGACCGCACGACCCCTCTCCATAGCTCTGGTTTCAGCCGTGAGCCGATGCGTGCGCACAGGGGCTATCGCTGTGCCGTTAAGGTGCACTTCCCCTCCGCGCACGGATCGACCCACGGTGTCTCGGCTGGTACAGTCCCGCGGGGGTGTCCAGCGGTGAAACCAGCACTAACCAAGTCCTCGCATTCTCTTCCCCAGGTGACCGACCGGCCTACTATCGATTCTGCCGAAGACTGCCGTTCAATCCGATCCCGCCGATACCGTCAACCGACCCCGCCCGGAACAAGCCGCCACTGTCCAGATAAACCCCATCGCCAGCCTACTTCCCCCCTCACCACGACCCTGGTACGCGCTCCGTAGCCCACCGCCGCATCGTCGCCCCTCTGGTACTGCCGCTACTTCCATCCCACCGGTGCTACGCCGACCGTTGGCCGTCCGCCATACTACCGCCGTGCCCATCCCGCCTTGCTGGTGCCGCCGCTGCCACACCAACCACTGGCCGTTCGCCGTCCTATCGCCATTCAGTCGCCGCAGCTACGGCGACCGTTGGCCGTTCGCCACCCTACCGCCGTTAAGCCGCTGCTTCCGTCCCGCCGCTGCTACGACGACCGTTGGCAGTTAGCCATCCTGCCGCCGTTAAGCCGTTGTTACGACGACCGTTGGCCGTCCGCCTTCCTACCGCCGTTAAGCTGCTGCATCCATCACGGCGCTGCTACGAAACCCGTTGGCCGTCTGCCATCCTACCGCCGTTAAGCCGCGGCATCCGTCCCGCCGCTGCTACACCAGCCACTGGTCGCTTGCCATCCTACCGCCGGTAAGCCGCTGCTTCCGTGCCACCGTACCAGTCCATCCGTTGCCCGACCGTTCAACCACCCTACCGAACCTCCTCTACTCCAACGACCGTTAGCCGCCGCTCCGCCCCCTCGCCATCTTGCGACGGAAAGCTGCTGCCCGCCTAATATCTCCAGCCGTGTGTGCATGTGTTCGTAACACATAAATATTGTGTATTTATTCAGTAGGGGTTTGTGGGACCTTTACTCGACTCTGGATTGACTGAGTGTTACCCCAGCCTTAGACAAAACCCACCTCATAAGGTATTGTTTCGGGGTAGGCGTTTACGGGCTGTAGCTGTAGCAAACAATTTCCAGGTAAGACTTGTTCAATGTCATGGTCTACACCCTGTTATTTGCTTAATCCCCGATTTCCCAAAAAATTTTCTTTAAAAAAAAAAGTTACTTGCTCCTGCTTTATCATGGTCCAGACCTGTTAAATTTGAATAATCATTAGTAATCAATTAGTTAGATGCCTTTTTTAATGGCCAATGATTATTTCAATTGTTTTCCGAAAAAAGCAATTACTAATTACCATTGCAATGGGTTTGAAAAAAAAATAAAAAAATAAAAATCACGATTTTTTCCGAATATTGAAAAAAATCAAAAACAAGTAAGGACGGGACTGCCGAAGACTTCATACATTTCATGAATGGGGCTGAACAATAATCTTATCCCGTTCGTAATCTCCAGATAGTCGGATGTATAAGATAAGAAATATATAGTGAACAGATGTACATACCTAAACGATTTTTATTTATTTATTTATTTATTTATTTAAGCCAATTAAAAAGAATCTTAAAGGCTAATTATAAAAGTGTAAAGTAGTTAACAATGTATAATAATATAGATTACCTTACTTATAAAAAGTATTTAAAATACTCAGAAAGCCATCTTTCGAACAAGAAAAATCTATCTCACAAAATTTAGAAATTCTATTGAACTCAATCAAGGCTCTAGTAATTGGAGCATTCCGCGCATAAAGAGCCCTGAGAACACCAATATGAAAAAACTCAGAAGCACGAAGAGCTCTAGCCGGTATATTAATGAAAATCCTCTCCAAGAGCACAGGGCAATCAACAACCCCACGTAACAAATCGAAAACAAACGACAGCGATAAAATTATCCTCTGCCCTGCAATGATTTTAAGTTAATCAATAAGCAACGAGCTTTATAAGTCGGGATAGGATCCGAGAAGCGCAGACAGCGTAATGCAAAGTGTACGAATACTTTTTGGATTCGTTCAATTCTTGCAAAATGGCAGGAATAATACGGAGACCAGATGAAACAATCGTACTCAAGTTTGGATCGCACAAACGCAGAATATAAAGCTTTAAAAGCTAAGATAAAATAAAAAATAGGTAGGTACTTTGTGTGAGGATGCAAAGCTTCACGTTTTTTGTGGTCTGCAAGTAAAAACTATGACTACGAATCACGTATTTCAAAAATATATGACGTAAACGTAACTATTTGATGAAATTTGATGAATTTTGAAGCTTCTAGCCGTAAAAAAGGGGCAAAAATGACAGTTTATATGGGGTATATAATATATATATCACCGATCTCTATGTTTTTTTCAGACAACAATATATGCTATATACGTAAGCATATGGTGAAATTTGAAGCTTCTAGCTGTTAAAATGGGGAAGAAATTGCGCAAAGTTTCTTATCTGAACAATCGGTTATTTGAGATATATACTATATATACCACCGATCTCAATGTTTTTTTCAGACAACAATATATGCTATACACGTAAGCATTTGGTGAAATTTGAAGCTTCTAGCTGTTAAAATGGGGAAGAAATTGCGCAAAGTTTCTTATCTGAACAACCGGTTGTATGAGATATATACTATATATACAACCGATCTCTATGATTTTTTCAGACAACAATATATGCTATACACGTAAGCATTTGGTGAAATTTGAAGCTTCTAGCTGTTAAAATGGGGAAGAAATTGCGCAAAGTTTCTTATCTGAACAATCGGTTATTTGAGATATATACTATATATACCACCGATCTCAATGTTTTTTTCAGACAACAATATATGCTATACACGTAAGCATTTGGTGAAATTTGAAGCTTCTAGCTGTTAAAATGGGGAAGAAATTGCGCAAAGTTTCTTATCTGAACAATCGGTTGTATGAGATATATACTATATATACCACCAGTCTCTATGATTTTTCAGACAACAATATATGCTATACACGTAAACATTTGGTGAAATTTGAACATATCTAAACGATTTTTAAGATAAATATAAAATAAAAAATAGGTAGGTTCTTTGCGTGAGGATGCAAAGCTTCACGTTTTTTGTGGTCTGCATGTAAAACATATGACTACGAATCACGTATTTCAAAAATAAATGACGTAAACGTAACTATTTGATGAAATTTGATGAATTTTGAAGCTTCTAGCCATAAAAAAGGGACAAAAATGACAGTTTCTACGAAGTATATAATATATATACTACCGATCTCTATGATTTTTTCAGACAACAATATATGCTATATACGTAAGAATTTGGTGAAATTTGAAGCTTCTAGCTGTTAAAATGGGGCCGAAATCGCAAACAAAATATATATATACTATATATACCATCATATATATATTATATGTATCACCGATCTCTATGATTTTTTTACACAACAATATATGCTATATACGTAAGCAATCGGTGAAATTTGAAGCTTATAGCTGTTAAAATGGGGTAGAAATTGCGAAAAGTTTCTTATCTGAACAATCGGTTGTATGAGATATATACTATATATACAACCGATCTCTATTATTTTTCCAGACAACAATATATGCTATATACGTAAGCATTCGGTGAAATTTGAAGCTTCTAGCTGTTAAATGGGGCTGAAATTGCGAAAATATATATATACTATATATACCACCATATATATACTATATATTCCACCGATGTTTATGATTTTTTTCCGACAAAAATATATGCTATATACGTAAGCATTCGTTGAAATTTGAAGCCTCTGGCTCTTAAAATAGGGCAGTAATTACGAAAAGTTTCTTATCTGAACAATCGGTTGTGGGGGATATATTCTATATATACGACCGATCTCATCAATTTTTTCAGACAACAATATGTGCAATATACAAAAGTATATGGTCAGGCGCGAATCGAGAAATTTTATTTTTCAAATACTTTACAGAACAAAAATGAAATATCCAAAAAAAAAAAAAAAAATTCAAATGTTCAATACTTAAAGTATTTGAAAAATAAAATTTTGTATGGAAGATCTTTAAGTCCAATGTGTGGAAATGAAAATATCTAGCATCAATACTGCGGGCCATTTTCTTCTCAACGGAATATCATAGAGAGTAAAATTTTGCGTATGTGCTTTTCCTTGCGTGCAAAAATGTGCTCAAGAACAATTTTTTTTGCACGGTTTTTGCAACAATTTTAAAAATAGAAATTTATTTCAAAGAAATAAAAAATGTGCTCTTAAAGAGTTTTCAATTACAAGCAAATTGGTGTTTGAATTGTCGGTAAAAGTCTAGTTGAGGGGTCGAGTGCTAATACGCTACCAAAAATATCGAGAGAGGTGTCAAACGACGCGTATTGACCTCGACAATAATAATGTGAAAAATAAACTCAATCCAGTAAAAAAATAACATAACATACATAAAATTTTCAATTCACATTTTCAGTTTTATTTCATATAAAATAAGATTTACTGGAGCACTTATATCAATGAAATGTTAGATTTCATTGTTTGATTTGCTTACATTAACTTTTTCTAAATATATATATTTAAAAGTGGTAACAAGAATAATATTGCCAATTATAGACCAATCGCTAAGATATCTTCCGTATCAAAATTATTTGAGACTATTGTAAAAAATAAGATTTATTTTGCAGTAAAGAGGTTTATCTCCATTGAACAGCATGGTTTCGTAAAAGGTCGTTCAACGGTCACAAATTTGGCAGTGTTTTCGGAATATTGCATCTCAGCGTTTCAAAATCGACTTCAAGTTGATACTGTATACACAGACTTTTCAAAAGCTTTTGACAAAGTAAGTCACAAAATTTTAATATTGAAACTTAGAGCTCTAGCATTTCACTCCATTCTTTTAAATTGGTTTGAATCCTATCTCTCGTGTCGTAAATGTAAGGTCGTTGTTGATGGGTTCTCATCGGATTCGTTCATTGCGACGTCTGGAGTTCCTCAGGGTAGCATATTGGGTCCACTCCTTTTCATTATCTTCATAAATGATATATCCAGTTGTTTCAAGTACACTAATTTTCTTTTGTATGCTGATGATTTAAAGTTGTATTCGTAAATTACACCGGACCACGAATTTCAACTTTTTCTCTTTACCAGAAACGCCGTTATGAAATTCGTATGTAAAATCACCCCCTGATTTCGAAAATTGAGTTCATTTTTGATTCTTTGGTACGGTTTTTGAGATATTTGCCATTTACCGTTATTCGAAAAAACCAAAAAGATGGCTCCCTTTAATTACGTATGTCTCACGAACGGATAAAGCAATTGCAAAAAAGTTTACAGATTCGTAAAGGCGATAAAATTGTCTATGAATACATCATACATTGTTTTTTGCTCAACCAGACAGTTTTCGAGATATTAGCTTATCATTTCAGATTTTTGTTTTTTTTTTATGAAAAAATATGAAAAAAATTACTTTTTGCGAGGGCAACATTCCAAAACCACAACTTTTTATCCAGATATTTTTCCTTTGCGTAAAGCTCTGTTTTATTAGAAAAAAGATAAGCTATCATCGAATAAAATTGATGCAAAACTACGTAAGTTATAAGCGATCAAATAAAAATACCCAGTTTGCGCAACTTCAATGTATGTATACATACATATATTAAAGGTATAAAGTGCAAATGGGATATTATCTGGATAAACGAATAACACCATAACAATGATAATACTTTTTCTTTAAATAAATCAAATAGTACTTTTAATACTCGAATTGTTTTATATTAGGTAGAGAGGTTGCATCGAAAGGAAGAGTGGTTGGGTTCGAAACCTGCTGTAGGCATGTAGTTATAAACATGTATTTCCGTCATTCCGTCACTTATGGGTAAGTATGCAGGTAGATTTTCAAAATTATAAGACACAACAAAATTTTAAAGCCTACATCTAAAGCAGGTAGTATTTTCTTTTCCCGGCTTCGTATAAAAAGGAACCTTTCTATCTAGGTAAGATTTGATTTTTTCAATTTTATTCTTGTTCCGAGTATAAATATGAGTTAATGCGCCTTGAAACTTCATAACATCTGCAAGGCTCGCCGAAGATAGTTCAGTTCATAAGTCAAATTTCAAAACCGTGATTTATTAAAAAAAATAAAATGAGTAAAAGGAAGCGAGAATTTGTTTGTAATAACGATCCAGATATGTTCTGTTTCATGTGTGGCCAATATACTATCATAAGGCGACGACGAGTATTCTCGGATCATATGAAAACTTTATACTCCAAGTATTTTGGCATTGATCCTAAACATGCTGAAAAACCATGGACACCGAACACTTTGTGTACATCGTGTCGAGTAGAATTGATTCAGTCGGAATCAGGACAACAAATAAAATTTGATACACCAATGATATGGAGAGAACCTACTTGCCATTCAATAGAGTGTTATATTTGTCAAACAAAAGTAGTTGGCATTGGAAGATCAAGAAGAGTAACCTATGCCAGCGTACCTACAGTGACATTACCAGTACTACATTCAACGGCAGTTGCGAATCCAGTTCCATTGTCAACAGTAATATCTGAGTGCGGGGAATCAAGTTGTACTGAATTTCGCATGGGAAACGAGAGAAACGTTCTGTCACAAGCACAACTTAAAGATTGGATAAGAGATTTGGAACTATCCAAGGAAAAGGCCGAGATCCACGTTTCTCGTATGCAACAATTTAAATTTGTGTCATCCGATGTTAAGGTGATATATTGTAGAACTCGTCACGAACTATTTTCCAAACACTATACCAAGAAAGACAGTATATGCTACTGCAACGACATTCCTGGTTTATTCAAAGAGTTTGGTCAAACATATGATTCAAAAGACTGGCGATTGTTCATAGACAGCAATAAACTGAGTTTGAAGGCAGTATTATTGCATATTTGTAACAAAAAGCCTTCTATCCCGATCGTACATGCAGTAAATACAAAGGAAACCTACGAGGAAACGCAAAAACTACTCAAATTTATCAAATATGAAGGGCATGATTGGAAAATATGTTCGGATCTCAAAGTCGTTGCAATGCTATGCGATCTACAAAGTGGCTACACCAAGCACTGCTGCTTCCTTTGCAATTGGGATAGCCGAGCTCGTAGGGACCACTACGTCAGAAAGGATTGGCCGGAAAGAGTCGAGTTTACCGTTGGTGTGGATAACATCAAATACACCCCTCTTGTCAAGAAAGAGAAAATCATACTTCCACCCTTACACATCAAGCTCGGTCTCATTAAAAACTTGGTTAAGGCTTTGGACAAAGAAGGCGAAGCATTCGACTATATGAAAACAATTTTTCCAGATATTTCTCAAGCCAAGATAAAGGAAGGTATTTTTGTTGGAGCACAAATAAAAAAGTTGATCAACAGTAATCAATTCAAAAGACTACTCTCATCAGTTGAGGCAGCAGCGTGGGAATCCTTTGAAAAGGTAGTTGCTTCTTTTCTCGGTAGACACAAAAGCCCTAACTACGAGCAGATAGTGAACGACTTAATCAATAATTATGCGAAAATGGCTTAAAGGCTTATTAAAATTAGTTTCCAAAATTCTATAGCTTGTTTACCTAACTAATATTTTCTTTCCAGGCGTAAATATGTCCTTAAAAATTCACTTTCTGCACTCACAATTGAGCTTTTTTCCGGCAAATCTTGGCGACGAAAGTGACGAACATGGCGAAAGGTTTCATCAGCAAATGAAATTAATTGAGAATCGATATCAAGGATTCTGGGACGTCGCAATGATGGGTGATTACTGCTGGTTTCTCATAAGAGAAACCGATCCTAAACTAAATAAGCGTCAAAGTAGAACACATAATTATTTCGACTACATAGTAAAATTAAATTAAGATAAAGATTGTTAGAATATAGTATAAACATAAATAAATTTAAAAAAAGTTAAAAATATGGGAAATTTCATTCATAAATTGAACTTTTAACTAAATAGAAACAGAGCATAGCTAGATATCTCACTCTTCTTTATACCATACATACGTTTTGAGGTATACGTTGAAATTGCCCAACCTGGGTATTTTTATTTGATCGCTTATAACTTACGTAGTTTTGCATCGATTTTGTTCGATGGTAGCTTATCTTTTTTTTAATTAGACAGAGCTTTACGTAAAGAAAAAACATTTGGAAAAAGGTTGTGGTTTTGGAATGCTGCCCTCGCAAAAAGTAATTTTTTTCATATTTTTCCATAAAAAAAAAAACAAAAATCTGAAATTATAAGCTAATATCTCGGAAACTATCTGGTTGAGCAAAAAACAATGTATTATGCATTTATAGCAAATTTTATTGTCTCTCCGATTCGAGATATACGTAATTAAAGGGAGCCACCTTTTTGGTTTTTTCGAATAATGGTAAATTGCAAATATCTCAAAAACGGTACCATAGAATCAAAAATGAACTCGATTTTCGAAATCAGGGGGTGGTTTTACATACGAATTTCATAACGGCGTCTCTGGTAAATGTTGGCCGTCGACCAGTGTTACAAGTAAGGAGGACGTGTCGAATCTCCAATCTGATTTAGATAATGTAGCGATTTGGTGAAAACGAAATAAACTAAGTTTAAATATTAAAAAATGCTCACATGTCTCCTACTCTAAGTCTCGCTGTCTTCTGCCTACATCTTACAATATTGATGGGCTTCCACTATCCACTTTAAGTGAAATTATCGATCTAGGTGTTGTATTCGATTCCAAATTTCTGTTTCACAGACATTTGAGCTACGTAATTGCAAAGGCATATTCAACACTTGCATTCATTAGACGTTTTGGCTCTGACTTTTCTGATCCCTACACTTTAAAATTGCTGTACACCTCGCTTGTGCGTTCCAAATTAGAATACGCTGTTTTTATCTGGAGACCATACTATGATTGTCATACTAAGAGGCTTGAGCGAGTACAAAAAGTGTTTGTCCGCTTTACGTTGCGTTCATTAAACTTAAGAGACCCGATTCCCCCTTATAGGAGTCGTTGTTTGCTTATTAGCTTAAAGTCCTTAGATACTAGACGGTCCATTCTGTCCCTCACTTTTGTGTTCGACTTAATAAGTGGATTAATTGACTGCCCCTTCTTGCTTGAGAGAATACGTTTTAATATCCCGCAGAGGAATTTACGGAATCACGATATTTCTGGTTGGAATTTGTTAGAACTAATTACGCAACTAAAAAAATAAATAAATGTAAGGCGCGATAACCTCCGAAGAGATCTAAGGCCGAGCTTCTCTTCCAATTTGCGTCGTGCTCCTCTTGATTTTCCCTACAAATTGGCCGGACGGGACCTACATGTTTTATGCCGACTCCGAACGGCATCTTCAAGGCAGATGAGTTTTCACTGAGAGCTTTTCATGGCAGAAAATACACCCGGAGCGCTTGCCAAACACTGCCGAGGGGCGACCCCGCTTAGAAAAATTTTCTTCTAATTGAAAAACCTTATTTCTAAAATTTTGATGTTGCTGCGCCCGGGAGTTGAACCCAGGGCATACGGTGTGATAGGCGGAGCACGCTACCATCACACCACGGTGGAAACTAATGCTCCGATTTTTAGAGCTTTGAAAGAATTTAATTCGCTTATGAACCTCGGAAATCTTGATTTTTCCTCTACGAAGGATATATTTAAACAAAGATTAAATGAACTTTTTCTTAGCTAATTAGTTTTTAAGTTAAGTTAAAATAATAATGGTTGTTATTTTTTTAGTTGCTTTTTCTTCTTGTAATCTGTGTGAAAATTTTTTATATTTTCTAGATTAATATTGAAATAAATAAATAAATAAATAAATATTTTAAGAGCTTGAATCAGCCAAGGAAAACCTTCCGTGCTTTTTGGTCTGCGAATATGGAAATTGCCGATTCAAAACTAATGCTGCGAGCAAGGCTGGACTCCAACGCCAATGTCCCAAGGCTTGTCAAGCGATTTTGGCTCATATTAGAACGTAAAAAATTTTTCACGCGAGACAATAGACTAAAATAACGCTCCCCTGCAGCCACACTGACTGGAAGTGTGCAAAATATTCTTAATGCTATGCAGATGTTCGGAAATAATACTTCCATCTTCAAGTCATGAAATTTGTTCCGAAGTTGAAATGGTGGCAGCGAATTACATCCCAAATTTGCTAAGTGAATGGCTTTGAGATGAATGATTTCATCTATTAGATCCGTAGAAATATCGATACCATAAATCTTGCAGAATGCCGCTGCCTTTTCTCTGAGCTCTTCTTCCGTCGAATCCTGATACTTCCACAAAAAAACTAAATTTAATCGCAATGTCATTTACGGCTTCGAAACGTCTTGTCATGTTACCAATCAAGCAGTCCATAAGAAAGTAAAAAATTTGCTGTTTGAATTGAGTTTCGGAATCACACTCCGATGATTCGCGAGGTAATTCGTCGAACTGGTGCTTTCTTAACTTCCTTCTTTTCTCTGCGAAGGTATTCACAACTCATATACTCCCTGCCAGAACCTTACATTCTTGAAGTATGATCCCTGAACTTCTTCAACTCATCAATCAGGCTACGTATATTTTCTGCTTCCACAGAAACAGTGTGGTATTTCTAGCTTGCAGTACCAGATTTCGATGGTTGATTACCGTCAACACTTTGAGTCAAATGTAGGTTAAGAGGATACACTCAAATTTCCCCATATATGCTTCAATACCTTCCAAATCCGTTACTGTTTCTGAAATCAGATTCAAAAGCTTGATTTCATCAATAGCTTTCTTGGGGAATGTGAGTTGCGAAAGGTTTCACACTATCCACATGAGCAGACCATCGTGTTTGTGACATCCCATGCAAGGAGCAATTAGTTTTTTCCTTGAGAATTTCACATCTCTGAGGGCTTGCGCTAAAGATATTATAAAATTTCTGCATAATACCGAAAAATGTAATGACTTCTGCACAACATTCAGCAGCTTGCGCTCCACATAAATCTAAATTATGACGAGCACAAGGTGCAAATATTGTCAGGAATATCTCTCAGGATATGACTCTGCGCTCCTTTGTAATGACCGCTCATATAACTGCCATTATCATTTTCCTTCCCCACGGCAGTCATCCAGTGGAATATTGTGTTTTTTTAGAGTGCTGCGAATCAGCTCAGCGATAGCTTCGCCTGTTTTTGCGTTACAATCGACAAACTCTAAGAAGCGTTCTTGGATTTTCCATTTCTCGGAGTCCCTGTCTAATAAAACATAACGCAATATAAAAACAGTCTGCTCAATGTGCGCCGAATCAGGGGTTGCATCCACTATTACTGTGTAATACTTGACGGACTTTCTCTCGCCTTCTATCTCTCTAATTACTTGACTTGCACAGATTTCTATGAACTCATTTTGTATTCCATCAGACAAATAATGTGCTTGGAGACGATTCTTTTTCGTTTGAGATTCCCCCACCTTCTCCAAATTTTCATGCAATAGGGGGTCATAATTGCTGATCAGTTCCAAAATACTCCAGCGAGCTGCTTCATTTTTAAGGGTTTCCGCTAAGAGAAAATCCACTGAACTTGCATTTCGAATTCTCATTTCATATTGACGCCACTCTATGTAGCAAGTTTTATGATTTTGACTATTTTCATGTTCAGGAATTTTATCGTGTGACCTCTTCCAACCCTTTTCTTTAGAATAACCTGAAGATTTTGTCAAAACTGATCGGGTATTTTCGGAAATTTTTCTGAAAAGCCGGCATGGAAAACAAAAAAACGCTCTTTTGTTGCACTCCAAACGAGCCAATCACGCTTTACTTTTTCTCCGTTTTTTTAGAGTAGTATGGAGTGTGATTTGAAGGAATTGGCGACCACTTAAGTCGTTGGGAAGTCGAAATAAATTGTGATTTTAAGTTAGTTGAAGCATTTTTGACAGATAGCGCTTATAAAATTGAGTCAAAAACATTTATCTAACTTAAAATCATCCCTCTCCGCGGCCCTGAAGGTATTTAAAAACAGAATACATACATGCTTTCGAAAATACTTTGAAATCGAAAGCTTACATTTTGGTATTATTAAGCGCTGTACGCAGATCAAAAAACATTCATTTTGCATTTTTCTTGAGCATGAAAATAGCAGTAGGCGCAAAATCTTGGCATTTCACGATGCATGGCAAAATTTATGAAACTTTTTGATACCAGAAATCCAGTAGGCACAGGAGCGTCAGATATTTTTTGTCAAAAGCAATTCTAGTTTCATTCAGTATTTATTATCATAGCTGTGGAGCAGCTGTGTTTAGCTCTTCCCAGACTGGAAATTCGATAAAAGCTCGAACTCATTGACATGAGAGTAAATTTGTCAGACATTATTGATTCAGAAAATTTCGACAAGGCCAGCAGTATACTGATAGGTCGAAAGTCACTGGGCGTAGCAGCAGATTTGTTTTTGGCCACAGGAATCACAGTGGCAATTTTCCACGCAATAGGGAAGCAAGACGTTGTGAAACTATGGTTAATTATGTGCGTAAAGGTAGGTAAGATATACGGTAAAATAATTTTTAAGAATTTGATGGAGATGCCATCTTCACCAATAGCATTGGACCGTATTCTATTCAAGTTTTTCTCCACATCAAGCTCGGTAACTGAACGGAACTCAAACATTCGACTTGGGGGAATAACATCACAGTGGGCTGCGGAGAAAGATGAACGCGATCAAGGGGCTAGGGAAGGGAAACATTGTACAAACGCTTCATTCAGGGTATCAGGGTCGAGGGTACAGACGGAGTTATCACTAACATGCACACGCAGGGCTTTTAAATTACGGCATAACACATTATTAGGCAGGGAGGCGCACAGCCTTTTAGCGAAATAATTCCTGTTTTCACGCCTTATGGTTAATGTGGTTTCATTTCTTACTAACCTAAATGTACTCCATTTCCGTCCGATTCCTTTTCCACTTACAGTAAACATTATTTCGCTTTTTAATAGCCGCCCGTACCACATTGTTAAACCAGGGACAAGATGACGATCTGCTCACTACGGTGTTGGTTGGCACATAATGTCTTAACATCTGCAGAATTATATTATTAAGAAATGAAAGTTTTTCGTTTACCGAACTGAAGACCCAACAAACAGACCATTTGATATCCGCAAGGTCACCAAAAAGGCTATTAATATCTAAGGAGCGATAATCAAAATAACTATACGTACTAACAGAGTTTATGTCGTGGTCAAGTTTAATGTCAAGAGAACAGAAAATTAAGTCGTGGTCAGATAAAAATGATATTTGGTCAAATTTTTACACAATGGAAGGGTCAGATACAATAAAATAGTGAAGTAAGCTTGGACAACAATTACGTCCATACCTTGTGGGTACGGACTTATTACCGAAAAACAAACCAACGCCAGACACATCATTAATTAAACGAGAACTGTAACTGCCAGCACGTAACAAATTAATATCAAAATCACAACAAAAGATTATATTGTCGTAGTCAGTAGACAAAGAGGGCAGGTAATCGAAGAAGTCAGACGGACTAAAACATTTATTGGGATTTCTACACAACACAAAAAAAAAGGTTTTGCACGAACAGGTGGACAGTTCAACAATCAAATATTCAACACTATGAGCAGTTGATTGAGCTATTACCTTTATTTTCAAGTGGTTCTTATAGTATATATCCACCCCACCCCCTTTTTTACCTACTCTATCATTCCTTAACAATTTATAATTTTTAATGTCAAAGTGGCCACCACTAGTGTCATGTCTAAACCATGTTTCAGATACACATATGACATCAACAGCTGAAAATTCAAACCCCTTTCTCACTAAGTCCATTTTTTCAGAGTTTAAGCTCCGCGCATTGAAATGGACAATTTTTGGGCCATTCTGCCGACTACATAAACCGTTTATCTTAGCTAGGCTACACTTATCAATGCTAGGTGGTGTTGTGTTGTTGCCCAAATATTGGCACAGTACAATACAAATAACAAAAGCAACTTTAAGAAACATTACATTCTAGAGCCAGAACAAGTTATTATATCATCTAGTTGTAATAATTTGGCGGTACATTCATTGCATTCTACCGCCGGCATTTTGCCACTTTTAGTGTGGGTAAATGCTCACCCCTACGCCCCGCTTCTGAGCGTTACCGGTAAAATAGTACCCAGAACATTATGTAACCAAATATTGTTACCAGTTCTTTTATCCGCGATTCTGGCCCAAGTGGTAACGCTGTCATCAACGAAAAACTCACCAGTGTCTGTGGAGAAATTGGAAAGGTAGTTTTCTTCGCTTTCACGGTTGCCACTTTGGTCCATTTGGACCAAAAATGGTCCCTTCCAACCCATTTGGTCCGCTGGTCCCTTTTCTTCAATTTTGGTCCTTTTTAGGCAGTAGACACGATTAGTACTTTTCTTTCTTTTTCACTCAGGCAAAAATTCAAAATATTGCCCAAAAATTCGCAACACTTTCCTTAGCCCCCACATAATTTTGAATTTACTTCAATGGAAAGCTCACCATAAAAAATTGCTCAGTCAATAAAATGTACCAGAACAATAACATTTCACCTAGGATATAATTTATGCCAGGCTATAAAAAGAAAAGTGTTGGCCAACACATTGTCTTTAATTGTTGATGAAATAACCGACAAATCAAAAAAACCTCTTGTTTTATAATGTTAATAACGGCTAGATATTTCGATCGGTTATACAACACTATGTAAAATATATGAAAATAAAAATTGATTCTCGCCTAGCATAGCTTATAGCGAGCAATCTGCAGTGAGCTTAACACTTTTAAAACTTATACAAAGAACTTCTATGCATTACTTCTCGTTTGACACGTTGATATTTAAATCTTTCTCACCCAGCTCAATGAGTTCAAGGAATTCCAGGACTATTGTGGTGTTAAGCCACGCAAGGTAATTGAAAATTAAGTATCTTGGCACAAGAAATATTTTAACTCGAAGAAAGAAGGAAGCAAATGCAAAAGAGATTTGATTTCGGAACAAATATATGAAATATATGAAATTATTCCCATAGGTGCTAGCAGAACCCCTGAGACTTGGGATCAAAACTCACACTTACTGAAACTACGCTCTGATATGAAGTTTGAACGGGAAAAATATAAAAATAGCACTAACAAAATTGCCTAGTTTCATTTATGATTTACTGAGTTTTCCACATACATAGTTCGGCAACACCAGAACGCAAATTGTTAACCGTTTCTTACTAAAACCTAACTGCACTATATATTTTATTTCATTGCAATCAACATTATAATTCTAGAACCAAGAGCTTTGTGACCAAAACTAGGTTCACAACGTTTGGTTGGTGAAAGACATAGACTTATCCTATGTCGAAATATAGTACCAATTTTGGTTGCATGAACATATATTTGTTTGTTCAGCTTGAATTAAAGGAAGGAAAGTCTTCACTATGTTTAGTAAAATTTAATATAGAAACATCCTAAAATTTTGTATTTTATACTAATAAAATAAAAAAAAATTTGGTCCTTTTTTTCGATGAATTTTGGTCCCAAATAAAAAAAAACATGGTGTGGCAACCGTGTTCGCTTTACCGAAAATGTCTCACTTGTAGATACGAGGTTAACGAATAAACGGGACGATGTGTATGTATGTATATGCATATTATGCATGATAAGTTTCTACATAGGTATATTAGTTGCTTTTTTCCCAAGCGACCTTGAGAAAAACGCTTCAACTAGCTAAACAGTTCCATTAGCAAAACCAGGCATGCTTAACCAACGAACCGATATCATTTCGTTACGATAATTAAAGTAAAGAAACAAAGTCATTTCGTTTCGTTTATTAACGTTAAGAACGTCAAATTAACGAAATGATTTTGTTTCGTTTTCTGCCATATCAAAACGAAATCAAATCCTTTATGTTGATTATTAATTTCAAACTATGCTGGCAAAGCTGATTGATGGCGGAATCATTAAAGGTGAAAGCATTAGCCAAGCTGATTGCAACTTTTCTCATGAATTTTGACAGTTAGAACATTTCTCAGAGTATTTTTGACATTATCACCAACGAATTACACAAACAAATTACATGGAGTTAGTGTGTGTATGCCCGCTCGCTGTTACCACCTTACGGCTCCACGATGGCTATAGCATTGCCAGCACAATTCAAACATAAAGTATCACGTTTTTGTTAACGTTTTTAACGTTAACGAAAGCTTTTCGTTTCGGTTAAAAACGAGATACAATTTATCTTGAATTTCTTTATCGATAATATTTCGAAGTGTTTCAACGGAAACGGTGGACATTTTTTGATAAACGATTAGCTTAGCGTTAAGGTGCATCCCTGAGCAAAACCATACAGATGGTGGAAGTTTATCAGCTAATTGTTAATTTTTTTAGCTGCTATGACATTTCTATTTCTAGCGCAGTATGTTTTTGCATGTGTTTGTTTGTATGTATGTCACCCTACCGCCACGCTGTTATTTAATTATTTTTGTTTATCTGCACATTCGTATTGTTACGAATATTAGCAAAACTAAGGGCTGCTGCCATCTCTAAGCCGATGCTAAGCAGCGCCTTGCATGCACATCCATAGATCAATCATTATGTATCTACATAAACGAATCAATCATTATGTCTACACATATGTAGGTACACGCAGCCGAGAGCAACGCACAAGCACATGCAGATGTCGCTCACACATACAAGCGCATGGGGTATGAGAGAAGCTATAAAAATTATCCATCTGTAGTAGTAGCTGAGAAATTTATAACTAACTAAGTAAATTCTGGAAGCGCCTAGAAGATGCCACGAGGAAATCACATAATATAAAAGCATCAGCGGTAGAGGCGCTATGGGCAATTTCAGTTAAGCACGCTATCTGTCGGGGAAATAGATGAGCTTCATTTAAGCGATCAGTCAGTTTGGTTATTAAGCAAGCTAGTTGCAAAGTATAAGTGTAATTGTGAAGGACTTTAATAAAGGCCATTTTTCCTTTATTCAATATTGGAGTTATTTATTCAACAGTTTAGTGATTCGAACTTAGCAGAGGATTGCAAATAAGGGAAATTGCAAGTAAATTCGTTACAATTGGTGTCAGAAGAGGAATTGTTGAATAAATTCCGAAGATTTCGAATAAAACAAGGACATGGCAAAGTTAAGTGAATTGAAGATCCAGCAACTGAAGAATGAGTTGGAGAGCCGTGGATTGAATACAAGCGGCGTTAAACTCGAACTTCAGGCACGGCTACGAGAGGCAATGGAAGCAGAAGGAATTAACGTGGAAGAGTATGTCTTTCATCTCGATGTCGACGAGACAACAACAAAAATTGAAGAGAAAAACGAAACATCGCAGACAATTACGAGCACAGACTTGAACCAGAAATGATATAATAGAGAGACATTGCATAGACGAAAAATAGTGTGAGGCAAGCTTCACAAAATTCTAGTAGGTCACATTCACCACTTACCACAGCAGAATTTGTTAAACTACCACTGTCTGTATTTGTTATTTAATAATTATTTGTACACTTTTTATTCAACTAATGTGTTCAGAATTTTAACTTTTACTCACTAAAACTCCAATCAGTGTATTTCTGTGCTTAAATTATGTTAAAAATTGTGTTAAAGTTTTTGGTGTGGTGAAAGTGACCTACTAGAATTTTGCTACGCTCCGCTGCTTTCCACCGAAGTTCGCGCATGCAATATCTTTATATTCCAAAGATTGAAGCACAAGAAACGCGTATTTCAGAAATGTCGACACAGAATACATCAAAGATGGAAACACAGTTAGAAGAACAGAAGACATATGTGACTGAGCAGTTGAAAGCACAAGAAACTTGCATATCCTCACAAATGTCAGAACAGGAAGCAAGGGTATCATCAAAACTGGAAGCGCAGGATACAAAAATCGCTCAATTTCAGGCAGAAGTCGATTATCTGAAGGGTCGTATGGAGCAGTTACAACTAAATCGCCCAGCTATTTCCGCGAGTAATCCAAAGGTAAAAACACCATCCTTTGACGGTTCTGTTCCTTTCCAGGTGATTAAGCTTCAGTTTGAGAAGACCGCAACAGTGAACAACTGTAATGCTGAAGAGAAAGTCGCTGCACTGTTCATGGCATTGAAAGGGCCTGCAGCTGAAATCTTACAGACAAATCCAGAGTACGAACGGAACAGCTATGAATAGTTGATGAGCGCTCTAGAGAGGCGATACGGAAGCGAACACAGTAAACAGATATACCAAATAGAGTTGCACCGCTACCAAAAAGCTAATGAGACTGTGCACCCATCGAATCACTCATCTTCTCGGGAAAAGCCGGCGTGCACCTCCGAGAAATTCGGAGTCTTAGCGTTATCTCCCTTTGGCTTATCTCCTACTCCCGCAGTTGGAACTTCCCTCTGACTCGCAGCCTTCGAGGTAGTTGCTACTTCGCTATTGGGGCCCATCTGTCTTACAGCTTTGGGCCTACTTGTCTTGTCTACGCGACTGCCCTGCCCCGCGGCTCTGGGACTGGGTCCTTTCTGCCTCTTGAAAGCAGGCTTGTCGCCTTCCGCCGAACGTTGCCTCTTCATTCTACAATTCGGCGCTTCTTCCTCGTACCGGTTGCAGAACCGAGGGTTTCTAGCAGCAAACCTTTTGAACTGCCTTCGACCTACTTCTACCGCCTCATGGGCCCATTCCAAGCGCTCGCTCTCCACTTCTGTTGGGTCGACCACTGCTCCCAGGCGTTGGACAATAATTCTTAGTGCTGCACGGCACTGCGATATAGCTCTTTTACTTCCCCTGCTCCGTACCCTTCTTCACTCTTCTACTCATTTGTGTGCTTTTCCAACACGGAGTTCATTGAATCAGCACTACTCTCGCTCGCCGAGTCCAACGCATCGCTTAATGCGTATTCGTCGTCCTTGGCTTGCGACTCAGTCCTCCTCTTATCATCCTCCTTATTACAATTTGATAAAAAGTCGTTCATCTTGGTCGTACGACCACCAGCCCGACAAGGCGGGCTCAGCGGTCCAGTATTATATACGGGGAAAGAACCGTCAGCCACAGCAGCGCACCTTACTGTGGTAAGGCCATCAATACTTCCCGAGGTGGTCCGGTATCGGGGAGGCTCCGTTCGAATACAGCCGAATTTATCCCCTGGTTGCAAATTGTCCAATAGACACGGTCCAAATAACACTCTGGATTAGGGGGTTGGCAGTTCTTGGTCACCGACATCCCGCCGCCCTCCTATGAAGCAAAACGGCGTACATGCCAGTCCTAAACAGCTCCGCCTCATAGTCGGGCGCTATGGAGATCGGCTAAGCCCTCACACCAACGACGAGGTGCCTACCCTAGTGAGGGAGATATTGGGGAGATAGCTGTTTATTTTATTACAAAGCTCATCGATGTAGGAAACAACTGCATAGGTGTAGAAGCAATAGTGACTCCTTCTGGTGGTAAAGGTAGCTATTGATATGTCGAAGTTAAACAGAAATTTGATGAATAGGAGTTTTTTTTAAGTTATTGCAAAAAAGCGTTAACGATTTTTAATATGACTTATCTTGTTTGGTTGATTTTCCGATAGGGTGGATAAATGATGTATATTGGAACGATTTTCCGTCATCCCTTGTCAAATTTGGTTTTGAGACAAACCGGTTTTGGCGTTGTGCTATCATCAGTGTCGATTTTCGTTCTGATCTGTTGTTGTCGTTTGTCCTGTATTTATAGTTCGTAGGTATATGAGCAGGTATTGTCAAATTGATGCTTGTGTATATTTAGTTATGTGTATGTGCTGTGTGTTCATTCAGAATCGAGGGTGGTTTACTAATCGTCGTTTGACCTTCTTTGTCGGTTTTTTGTTTTGGTGTGTTAATTGTTTTGTGTTTATTTGTTGTTGTGTGTTTGTCTGTTGTACCTGTGTGATTAAGTTGTTTCCTGTAAACAAGTTTTAAAGGCTCGAATATTGTGTCAGAAATTGTGTTTATCTGTTCGTTTATTATTCTATCGTCGAATGTTTTCTGTTTGTAGATTTCCATGTTTTCGAGTACGTTGAGACGTCGGCCCTTTTCTTGTATGTGAAGAACACTGTTTTATTGATTTTTGCTGGGGAACATTCATTCTCGACCATGTGATTCGCGAAGTTAGACTCGGGTATAATGTTTGGATTCCGTATTTTTTTGTTGTAATCTCTAATGTGTTCTCTGAACCTGTTGTTGTTGTTGTTGTTGTTGTAGCGATAAGGTTGCTCCCCGAAGGCTTTGGGGAGTGTTATCGATGTGATGGTCCTTTGCCGGATACAGATCCGGTACGCTCCGGTACCACAGCACCATTAAGGTACTAGCCCGACCATCTCGGGAACGATTTATGTGGCCACATTAAACCTTCAGGCCATCCCCTCCCTCCCCATCCCAAGTTCCATGAGGAGCTTGGGGTCGCCAGAGCCTCGTCTGTTAGTGAAACAGGATTCGCCGCGGATAGGTGAGGTTGACAATTGGGTTTGGAGAAGCTATATATTGCGCTGGCAACCTGAAGGGTTGCGCTACACACCCCTTGAATCTGGTATTTTAGTCGCCTCTTACGACAGGCATACCTACCGCGGGTATATTCTGACCCCCTTACCCGCTGGGGATTCTCTGAACCTCGTTCTTATTTGCCATCCTGTTTGTCCTATGTAACTATGCTGGCATCCGCAGGTAAGCTTGTGTACGCCGTGGCTGCTAAACTGATCATCTGAGTTAATGTTAGTTCTTAGCTTTCGCCCTAGATTGTTCGATGTTTTGAATGCTGTGTTAATGTTGTATTTTTTAAAGAAGTTTGCCAATTTATATGTTGCTTTTCCAATATATGTCATAGTCGTCCAGCTATTATTTCCCTTTTCATTATTTCTTTTTGGTTCTCCATTTGTCCTTCTGAGCTTATCTACTAGTGCTTTTTTATATCCGTTGTTTGCAGCGATATTATATATAACCTCAAGTTCTCTCTTATATGCCTCTTGTGTAAGAGGTATTCTTTCAAGTCTATGTACCAAGTGCCTTAATGCTGCATTTTTATGCTGTTGAGAGTGATTTGAGGTATTGTGTATTATTGTGTCGGCGGCCGTTGACTTTCTATATATGTCATAGTTAAATCTTTTGGCTTCTTTATCAATATTTATCGTGAGGTCTAGATAGTTGATTCCTCCGTCTTTTTCGGTTTCCATTGTAAATTTTATATTTCCGTGCTGCTTGTTGAGGTACTCCAGTACAAGCTCTTCGTTATTAGTAGTTAAAACGCATATTATGTCATCCACGTATCTAGCATAAAATGACACGCCTAATTTGGACTTCAGCTCCTGTATGTACTTTTCTTCCAGATTTTGCATGAAAACTTCCATAAGAATTGCTGATGTGGGGCTTCGCATTCCAAGACCGTTTGTTTGTCTATATATTTTATTGTTGAATTGAAAATAGTTTTGACGTAAAGTGGTTCTTAGCGCATTTGTGATTTGCATACTTTTCACTTTGTTTTTTGTGTTATGAACTATTGTTGAGCTAACTATATCCAAAGTCTCCGATAGTGGTATAGATGGGTATAAATCTTTTATGTCAAAAGATACCAATTTGCTGTTTCTTGTTAGCTCTACGGTCTCGAGTCTCTCTATTAGTTCTGTTGTGTTAGCTATTGCATATTCGTTCCTTAGCTCCAGAGTATCTATCAATATCGTTTTTAAATATTTGGACAGTTTGTAGCATGGTGCCGATTTAAAATTAATGATGGGCCTCATTGACGTGTCCGGCTTGTGGATTTTTGGTAGCGCAACCAGTGGAGGAGCCGAAGGGTTCATTTGGACCAATCTATGTGCCATGTTAGAATCTACTATATTTGTTGCATTTTTTGTAGCAACTTTGATTTGTTTTTGGTATTCATCTGTGGGATTCTCTCTCATTCTACGACATTTCATTTCCTCTATGAGATCCTCGGTTTTGGATACATATTGCTCTTTTTCGATTAGCACAGTGGTTTTTCCTTTGTCCGCTTTCGTTGTGACAATATTGTTTTTCCTTAGTTTATGCCGTAGATTCTCTATTGTTTTCTCCTCTGTATTCGATTTTTGTCCTTCCTGTGCTTTCACCTCCTTTTTTATGATTTCCCTGCATATGTGTCTTGCGTGCTCCTGTTCTTCCTGTGGTATCAATGATATTGCGATCTCCGCATCTACAATCGCTTGCTCCGTTTTTCTTACTGTATTCTGGTCCATGATATTGTGCTTCAGGCCCTATTCGAGAAGTGGTGCCTCTTCCTTGGTAATGGCCACTGTTGTGAGGTTAACGAACTTGTCATGAAACTGGTGAGTGTTTTGGTTTTGGTTACCCTCTCGTCGTCCTGCCAGCTTGTCCAATTTTCGGTTCTGCGACCTGTATTTTTGTTGTAGTTCCTGATCGACCTCTGTCTTAATGCGGTCGAAACATTCCATTAATGCAGTCGTAGGTAGTTGTTCTGCCAATCTTAAATGGATAGATAATATTTCGGCATTTATCCCATCCTTCTTCGAGTATAAGCTTTCCAACTCATATTTTAGAAAATCCTTTTCCGCTTTTCTAACTGTTTTCCTGCTAGATTTGGTATTTGCCTTTATTGTTATTTTTGCGAATTTCGGAGTAACATTCAATTCCAGGCATTGTTTGTTGTACCAAATGCTCGCCTTTGCTTGATATATTTTCAGTAGGAGTCGCTTGTAAATTGTTAGTAGTCCGTTCGCGTTCAAGTTAAAAGCCTGACAAGCAATAACTGACTTATCTTGTTTGGTTGATTTTCCGACAGGGTGGATAAATGATGTATATTGGAACGATTTTCCGTCATCCCTTGTCAAATTTGGTTTTGAGACAAACCGGTTTCGGCGTTGTGCCATCATCAGTGTCGATTTTCGTTCTGATCTGTTGTTGTCGTTTGTCCTGTATTTATAGTTCGTAGGTATATGAGCAGGTATTGTCAAATTGATGCTTTTGTATATTTAGTTATGTGTATGTGCTGTGTGTTCATTCAGAACCGAGGTGGACAAGAGATGACGGAAAATCGTTCCAATATACATCATTTATCCACCCTGTCAGAAAATCAACCAAACAAGATAAGTCAGTTATTGCTTGTCAGGTTTTAACTTGAACGCGAACGGACTACTAACAATTTACAAGCGACGCCTACTGAAAATATATCAAGCAAAGGCGAGCATTTGGTTCAACAAACAATGCCTGGAATTGAATGTTACTCCGAAATTCGCAAAAATAACAATAAAGGCAAGTACCAAATCTAGCAGGAAAACAGTTAGAAAAGCGGAAAAGGATTTTTTAAAATATGAGTTGGAAAGCTTATACTCTAAGAAGGATGAGATAAATGCCGAGTTATTATCTATCCATTTAAGATTGGCAGAACAACTACCTACAACTGCATTAATGGAATGTTTCGACCGCATTAAGACAGAGGTCGATCAGGAACTACAACAAAAATACAGGTCGCTGAACCGAAAATTGGACAAGCTGGCAGGACGACGAGAGGGTAACCAAAACCAAAACACTCACCAGTTTCATGACAAGTTCGTTAACCTCACAACAGTGGCCATTACCAAGGAAGAGGCACAACTTCTCGAATAGGGCCTGAAGCACAATATCATGGACCAGAATACAGTAAGAAAAACGGAGCAAGCGATTGTAGATGCGGAGATCGCAATATCATTGATACCACAGGAAGAACAGGAGCACGCAAGACACATGTGCAGGGAAATCATAAAAAAGGAGGTGAAAGCACAGGAAGGACAAAAATCGAATACAGAGGAGAAAACAATAAAGAATCTACGGCAAAAACTAAGGGAAAACAATATTGTCACAACGAAAGCGGACAAAGGAAACACCACTGTGCTAATCGAAAAAGAGCAATATATATCCAAAACCGAGGATCTCATAGAGGAAATGAAATGTCGTAGAATGAGAGAGGATCCCACAGATGAATACCAAAAACAAATCAAAGTTGCTATAAAAAATGCAACAATATAGTAGATTCTAACATGGCACATAGATTGGTCCAAATGAACCCTTCAGCTCCTCCACTGGTTGCGCTACCTAAAATCCACAAGCCGGACACGCCAATGAGTTCCATCATTGATTTTAAATCGGCACCATGCAACAAACTGTTCAAATATTTAAAAACGATATTGATAGATACTCTGGAGCTAAGGAACGAATATGCAATAGCTAACACAGCAGAACTAATAGAGAGACTCGGGACCGTAGAGCCAACAAGAAACATCAAATTGGTATCTTTTGACATAAAAGGTTTATACCCATCTTTACCACTATCGGAGACTTTGGACATAGTTAGCTCAACAATAGTTCATAACACAAAAAACAGTGAAACGTATGCAAATCACAAATACGCTAAGAACCACTTTACGTCAAAACTATTTTCAATTCAACAATAAAATATATAGACAAACAAACGGTCTTGGAATGGGAAGCCCCACATCAGCAATTCTTATGGAAGTGTTCATGCAAAATCTGGAAGAAAAGTACATACAGGAGCTGAAGTCCAAATTAGGCGTGTCATTTTATGTTAGATACGTGGATGACATAATATGCGTTTTAACTACTAATAACGAAGAGCTTGTACTGGAGTACCTCAACAAGCAGCACGGAAATATAAAATTTACAATGGAAACCGAAAAAACGGAGGAATCAACTATCTAGACCTCACGATAAATATTGATAAAGATGCCAAAAGATTTAACTATGACATATATAGAAAGTCAACGGCCACCGACACAATAATACACAATACCTCAATCACCCTCAACAGCATAAAAATGCAGCATTAAGGCACTTGGTACATAGACTTGAAAGAATACCTCTTACACAAGAGGCATATAAGAGAGAACTTGAGGTCATATATAATATCGCTGCAAACAACGGATATAAAAAAAGCACTAGTAGATAAGCTCAGAAGGACAAATGGAGAACCAAAAAGAAATAATGAAAAGGAAAATAATAGCTGGACGACTATGACATATACTGGAAAAGCAACATAAAAATTGGCAAACTTCTTTAAAAAATATAACATTAACACAGCATTCAAAACATCGAACAATCTAGGGCGAAAACTAAGAACTAACATTAACTCAGAGGATCAGTTTAGCAGCCACGGCGTATACAAGCTTACCTGCGGATGCCAGCATAGTTACATAGGACAAACAGGACGGCAAATAAGAACGAGGTTCAGAGAACATATTAGAGATTACAACAAAAAAATACGGAATCCAAACATTATACCCGAGTCTAACTTCGCGAATCACATGGTCGAGAATGAATGACCAATCAAAAAAACAGTTAGGGTTCTTCACATACAAGAAAAGGGCCGACGTCTCAACGTACTCGAAAACATGGAAATCTACAAACTGAAAACATTCGACGGTAGAATAATAAACGAACAGATACACACAATATCTGACACAATTTTCGAGCCTTTAAAACTTGTTTACAGGAAACAACTTAAGCACACAGGTACAACAGACAAACACACAACAACAAATAAACACAAAACAATTAACGCACCAAAACAAAAAACCGACAAAGAAGGTCAAACGACTAAAATCACAGATCTCTACCTACCCCAGTCAGCCACACAAATCGATTAGTAATCCACCCTCGGTTCTGAATGAACACACAGCACATACACATAACTAAATATACACAAGCATAAATTTGACAATACCTGCTCATATACCTACGAACTATAAATACAGGACAAACGACAACAACAGATCAGAACGAAAATCGACACTGATGATGGCACAACGCCGAAACCGGTTTGTCTCAAAACCAAATTTGACAAGGGATTTTTAATATCTTACGAGGTATCTTCGTACATGTTTCTAAGAATGAAGAATGAGACCTATTCAAACTTCGCTATACTTTAACATACAATACTTTACCCCATTTTAACACAACTATAATTTTTTGATTTTATTACATTTTATAAAATGTTTCTTCCTCTACAGTTCCATTTCCGTATTGGATGGTAAATATGGTTTTCGCACTTTCTCCATCAATAGCTGTGACAAGGTGGAAGAAGTCTATGCGCGTAAATCGCAGCATATTATCTTGGTCGAGCGTTTCTTCAATAGCTCTCTAGTGGTGATGGTGACAGCAGAGAAACCCAACTTTTTACAAATGTTACACTTCAAAAAGAATCAAAATATCTGCGTCTACGGCTCAAATACCTACAGTATATGAATGAATCGAGCGCACCCAATTATCTGCCTAACGGATAGTATACATATCCATCAACGAACTGGGTCTGAATACTGAAACAGTACACATATTCAAAATCGATGATAAGGCTGTGATGATGGTATAGGGTGAGTTGTTGAATAACATATGAAAACCACTTTAACCCATCTATATATTTGCATTACAGCTAAAGCTTTACAAGCAGCAAAAATTGCTGGCGCCAAGCAATTGGAAAAGGCAGTGAAGCATTCATCACACTGTACGGATGGTGCAAAGTTAGAAAGTGCTGTTGTAACTGCTGCCACCGACACAACGGTCATCTCTACTTCGCCGAGTAGCGGCTCGTCCGACTATCTATCGAAGACAGTATAATCATATCTTTTGCCAACACAGGTTAGCGATGTGCTTGCACAGTAAAATATTTCAATTGGAAAACAGAAACCAATTAATAGAGTTTATTTATTATTAAAGTACTTACTTTTCTTTATATCAACTCTATTAATTTAAGTTGCAATTTCATGTGCATATATAATAAGGGATGTCGTGATACGATTGCTGTCGGAATTAGATTTGAAACCAATCAATGCTTTTGCTAAGGGTTGCAGAATTATTGCTTGAATGATTAGATTTAGAACAATAATAAGTCTGACTCAATTACTAGTCGTACATTTTTAAGTTCATCAATTACGCCAGCCATCGGATTCCACGACACCTTTGAATATTCTTGATCTAAAAAAGAGTAAACCTAATCTGAATTTCTACTAAGCTTTAAGTTGTAGATTATTCAAATAATTAGAGTTTTTTCTAAAGCTTAAAATTATTTTCCGCTCGCTTGAAAAAAGAGTAAACCTAATCTGTATTTCTACTAAGCTTTAAGTTGTAGATTATTCAAATAATTGGAGTCTTTTCTAAAGCTTAAAATTATTTTCTGCTCACTTAGAAAAGATTTCAATTGGAAAACAAAAACCACCTAAGCGAGTTTATTTATTATTAAAGTACTTACTACTTTTTTATATGAACTGTATTAATTTAAGTTGGAATTTCATGTACATATATAATAAGGGATGTCGTGATACGATTGCTGTCGGAATTATATTTGAAACCAATCAATGCTCCTGCTAAGGGTTGCAGAATTATTGCTTGAATGATTAGATTTAGAACAATAATAAGTCTGGCTGAGTTACTAGTCGTACATTTTTAAGTTCATCAATTACGACAGCCATCGGATTCCACGACACCTTTGAATATTCTTGATCTGAAAAAAGAGTAAACTTAATCTGAATTTCTACCAAGCTTTAAGTTGTAGATTATTCAAATAATTGAAGTTTTTTCTAAAGCTTAAAATTATTTTCTGCTCGCTTAGAAGAGATTTCAATTGGAAAACAAAAACCAATTAAGCGAGTTTATTTATTATTAAAGCACTTACTTCTTTTTTATATGAGCTGTATTAATTTAAGTTACAATTTCATGTACATATATAATAAGGGATGTCGTGATGCGATTGCTGTCGGAATTAGATTTGAAACCAATCAATACTCCTGCTAAGGGTTGCAGAATTATTGCTTGAATGATTAGATTTAGAACAATAATAAGTCTGACTCAATTACTAGTCGTAAATTTTTAAGTTCATCAATTACGACAGCAATCGGATTCCACGACACCTTTGAATATTCTTGATCTGAAAAAGAGTAAACCTAATCTGAATTTCTACTAAGCTTTAAGTTGTAGATTATTAAAATAATTGGAGTTTTTTCTAAAGCTTAAAATTATTTTCTGCTCGCTTATTAAAGATTTCAATTGGAAAACAAAAACCAATTAAGCAAGTTTATTTATTATTAAAGTACTTACTTCTTTTTTATATGAACTGTATTAATATAAGTTCCAATTTCATGTACATATATAATAATATTGAAAACTCAATTTTTTTGGTTCATATTTTATTCATATGGCTGCTCCAGGTAAAGTAAATCTGCAGGTAAAATTCATGTTATATGGCGGTTATATAAATGGTAAAACCGCAGTGAAATTTATTGTCAAATGACTCGAAAATGTAGACTGAAATGACGGAGAATATGACCGCCATTTGACGAGCAATGTGACGTGTGTGAGCAGCACAGTACTATGCTCACATCCTATAGGTGGGAGCGGAATGCACGATCACATTAATAGGAACGAAACGGAAAATTTTGTCACAAAACCTAATCACGCCCATGCAAATGTGACTATGAATATAACCGCTGGGAAAAGTAACAATGACCGTAAAATGACTAGTCGAATGACGTGGAGCGTTTTTGCAGGGTCAAGTTGTCATTCATCATCATGATCAGTTGTCTAACCAAAGGTTGTTATATCCCAAATAAATTTATTAACATATGTCCATGTACATTAGATTGGCACTTCTTTTTATTTCCTTATGATTACATCTAGGATGTTTCCTATAAAATTTAAAGTTTTTGCATAGTGAGCCATATTTTTTTTTATTACTAACAATGGAAATTCCAAACATTTGTTTGCCTATCGTACATTATTTTTTTCGACATGGTTGGATATTTTCCAAGAATATATATTGTAACGATTTTACTTGCAAATCTTCTTATTTACCCTTCTGCTAAGTTCGAATCACTAAACTGTTGAATAACTAACTCCAATATTGAATAATGCAAAAATGGCCTTTATTAAAGTACTTCACAATAACACTTATACTTTGCAACTAGCTTGCTTAACAACCAAGCTGATTGATAGCTCAAATGAAACTCACTCTTCGCCTCTACTGTCGCGCCTTTTATACTTTTTGATTTCTCATTGCATATTTCCAGGCTTTTCCATTCCAGAACTTACTAGTTAGTTTCAGCTACAAAATCGCCAGCCACAACTACGTTTATAACTTCTCTTTGAGTAATACTTGCACAAATTATTGCCCTCTCTTGTGAGCAATTCAGATAAGATATATGCATGTGTTTGTGCATTGCTTCTCCGCTGCTCGTATACGTACATATGTGTAGACGCAATTATTGATTCATTTATGTAGATACATAATCATTGATCTGTGGATCTGCATGATATCACTGTTTAGCATCGGCTTAGATATGGCCGCATCCCTTAGTTTTGCTAATATTCGTAACAATATATATACATTTTAAAAGTCTGTAACAGCGGTTGGCTGCTAATACGTGCCCTAAAAGGCTTAGATTGAGCTCAGTATTAATAATCCGAAGGCGGAAAACAGAAATTTTGAGTCGTTCAAAATATATTAACGAAGAAAAATGCTTATATATGATAAAGCTCTCTAAATGGCACGAAGAACACTCACATAGTGGCGATGATATGAAACCAATATTACTAAAATTAAGCGAACAATGTGATAAACTTTGATTACAAAACAATCAGTGCATAGCCATAACTTAATCCAAAATAGTGGATATATTAATTTTAGATACAAAACAAAATTAGCTTGACTTAAGGATGAAACCATTATTATTTTATATAATGAATGTAATAATGCGCATGTGTATATACTTACCTGAGAACATGTTTGAATCAACGCTCATATACTATTCGCCATATATGTTGCATGTATGTATATATTCGCTTCGATAAGCGCTTACGATTTACTATTGCATCCTATAATGTGCTCGTATGAATGTAACAAACGAAAAATTTTCTTTCAACAAAGCGGAAAAATAATCAAAAAAATTAAAAAAATCAAAAAAAAAAAATCAAAAATAATCAGATTTTTTCAATAATCGGAAAAAATCATGATTTTTTTTATTATAAATCAATTGAAAAGTAATCATTAAAAATAGAAATAATGGCAAGTAATCATTAAATGGCGTTTCAAGAAAATAATCAATGGAACGGCTAATGTTGTTGTTGTTGTTGTAGCAATGCTCGCCCCACCTAATAGCCGCGACCGATCACAAATTGTCATCAATATCCTCTAACGGGAGTCCAAGGAAACTTGCCGTTTCAACAGGGGTGGACCATAAGGAAAGGGGTGTTACAGGCGTTGGTTCCACATTACAATTAAAGAGATGGTTGGTGTCATGTGGGGACACATTGCAAGCAGGGCATACATTTTGTATGTCGGGGTTGATTCTGGATAGGTAAGAGTTTAACCTGTTACAGTATCCAGAACGAAGTTGAGCAAGAGTGACACGCGTTTCCCTGGGGAGTATGCGTCCCTCTTCTGCGAGTTCTGGATATTTTTCTTCAAGTACTGGATTCACCGGGCAATTCCCGACATAAAAGTCCGACGCCTGTCTATGGAGTTCACCAAGGACCTGCTTGTGTTTTTCCGCTTCATACGGCTGGGTTCTCAGGTGCCGTATTTCCTCAAAATGCTTACGGAGATGACTCCTTAGGCCCCTAGGCGGTGCTGGTTCGTCAATCAGTTGTCTGTTGGGATGCCCAGGTTTCTGGGTATTCAACAGAAACTGTTTGGTCAGCATCTCATTTCTCTCCCTGATGGGGAGTATTCTCGCCTCATTATGCAGATGGTGTTCTGGGGACATAAGAAGACAGCCCGTGGCGATTCTGAGAGCAGTATTTTGGCAGGCCTGTAGTTTCTTCCAGTGGGTGGTTTTTAGGCTTGGCGACCATATGGGTGACGCGTAGCACGTAATCGGCTGGCTAATTGCTTTGTATGTGGTCAAGAGCGTTTCTTTATCTTTTCCCCAGGTACTACCAGCAAGGGATTTGAGGATTTTATTACGGCTCTGAATTCTTTGAACAATTGCGGTTGCGTGCGCACCAAAATGTAGATCCTGATCAAACGTCACACCCAAGATTTTTGGGTGTAGGACAGTCGGTAGCGTAGTGCCATCGACGTGGATGTTCAATATGGTCGACATTTGTGGCGTCCATGTTGTAAATAAGGTCGCGGAAGATTTAGTCGGTGACAATGCCAGGTTTCGCGAGGCGAAAAAACTGGAGAGATCAGGGAGATAGCCGTTTATTTTATTGCATAGATCATCGATCTTTGGGCCTGGGCCTGTGGCCATTATTGTGCAGTCATCGGCGTAGGAAACGATTGTGACTCCTTCCGGTGGTGAAGGTAGCTTAGATATGTAGAAATTAAACAAAAGCGGGGATAGGACACCACCCTGTGGCACCCCTTGTTTAATTCCCCTTTGTTTTGATGTTTCGTTTCTGAATTGCACCGATGCCTGCCGACCACCCAGATAATTTTCGGTCCACCTTTTAAGACATGGGGGAAGGGTAGACCCTTCCAGGTCTTGCAGTAACGAGCCATGGCTGACCGTATCAAAAGCTTTTGATAGGTCTAACGCTACGAGTACTGTTCTATGGTGGGGATATTGATTCAAACCGCAATTTATCTGGGTGCTAATGACATTTAGCGCGGAGGTAGTGCTATGAAGTTTTCTGAAGCCATGCTGATGAGGGGCTAGCTGCAAATGTGCTTGGAAATAAGGGAGCAAAATGGCTTCAAGCGTCTTTGCCACTGGCGATAGGAGAGATATCGGACGATATGACTCACCTACGTTAGCTGGTTTCCCAGGCTTTAGTAGCGGGACCACCTTGGCCATTTTCCATTTCTCGGGTATGACAAAGGTGGAAAGAGACAGGTTGAAGACATGCGCTAAATATTTGAAACCCTCTTTCCCTAGGTTTTTAAGCATCGGCATGGCTATGCCGTCTGGGCCCACTGCTTTGGATGGTTTAGCGCGACCAATGGCGTCCTCAACCTCTCTAGCGGTGATGGAAATTGGTGACGCGCTGAGTTTGTGTTTATGTGCGTGTCTATTGGCTCTCCGTCTATCTTTGTCGACCGTAGGATGCATTATATATTGTCGGCAGAAAGCGCTAGCGCTTTTTTTCGCATCCGACAGCACCTTATCGCCAAAGGCGATGGAAACTTTGTCTTTGTGCTTAGTCGGATTCGATAGGGACTTTACGGTGGACCAAAGTTTACCTACACCGGTAGAGAGGTTACAACCTCTTAGGTGCTCTTCCCATTTCGCCCGCTTGTGTTCGTCCACAAGCAATCTGATGCGTTGGTTTATATCCCTTATTTGGGGGTCGCCTGGATCAAGCTGTCTTATAAGGTCGCGTTCCCTCGCTAAGCTCGCGGCCTCCGCCGGGAAGTGGGGCCGGATTTCGGGAATTCTCCCGGCGGGAATGAAATGTGCCGAGGCGGATTCAATGACCTTACGGAAGGCACGCTCCCCTTGGCGGTCATCAGTCGGGATAGGGAGGGCAGCAAAGCTGCTGTCTGTTGCAGATTTATATTCTTCCCACTTTCCTTTTTTGAAGTTTATGAAAGTGCGTTTTTCGGTGACGATGAAGTCGGCGGTACGCTCGAACGAAATAAGTATGGGCAGGTGGTCGGATGCCAATGTTACCATCGGCTGCCAGTTGACGCAGTTTACGAGTTCTTCGCTCACGATTGAGATATCTGGCGAGCTATGACAGCTTCCTACCATACGTGTGGGGGCGTCTCCGTTTATTGTGCAGAACGTCGTTTCTTCTATTTGATCCGCCAACATCTCACCCCTACTGTCCGCCCGCAAGTTTGAATGCCATAGGTCGTGATGGGCATTGAAATCGCCTAAGATAATGCGATTGTTGCCAGTGAGTAAGGCCTCGATATTAGGGCGGTATCCACTGGGGCAACAGGTGACAGGAGGGATGTAGATGTTGATGATTTCTAGATTTGCATCGCCTGACCGGACAGATAGGCCTTGACGTTCTAAGACATTGTCACTGCGGTCGATGCCAGGATCAAATATATGATATTGCACAGAGTGGTGTATAATAAACGCGAGGCCGCCTCCATTTCCGCTCTCGCGGTCTTTCCTGTGGACATTATAACCAGAGCAGGTCTGCAATGCAGATCTTGCTGTGAGTTTAGTCTCTTGAATCGCAGCAATGCGGATGTTGTGCCGCTTCATGAAATCGACTATCTCCGTAATCTTCCCAGTTAGTCCATTACAGTTGAACTGCAGAATTCTGAAGTGCATGAGGGGTGACGCCGCCACTCTAGGGGTAAGTGAGGGGTGACTACGCCTAGGTTGTGGAAGGCCAGGACGCAATTGCTGTTGTGGCCTTGGGACTGGGCGCCCTTGGGCAAGCATTGGGGTACCCGGATGATTTGGGTTTGCGACCTGGCAACATGGCGCGATGAAACCCTAATCATTACCATTAGTAATCATTATTTAACAGGTCTGTCATGGTCTTATCGCTGGCATTTATTTATGATGTTATACTTAAGTGGAACGGCTTGCTTTTATATTCCATGATATTTTATATATTTAAGAATTTTGGAAGTATTTGAACAACGTGACATCAGGACAGACAAGGCACGCTGTGATGAGCATTCACATCCGCGCCTATGGCAAGCCGTCCTCTGCACCCTTCTTGATCCATCAGCCTTTGAACTCCTCTGGCGGGTTTCCACGTTATGGGCCATGTAGCAGCTTTCTTTCTCTCTATTGCTAATACCGCTAGGTCTTCGGTGCTAAAGTTAGATAGCATGCACGATTATAGGCGTTTCCTTACCATGACTGCAGCTCTAACCCTGCTTTCCGTCTTTACGTAATAAACGCTGAATCCGCGAGCACTGAATCCAGAAACCTGTCCTCCAGATGAGCGCCATGGCTCCTGTATCAACGCCGCATCAAACGAACCCTCCTCAAGAGTCAGGAGGAGCTCGCTCGATGCCACTTTACTGTGTTGGAGGTTTATCTGTAAGACTAGCCGCTCCATTGAGCTGTTTTTCTCCCTCCAAATTATCCACCACTTCGCTCACGCAATGGATTTTTTCTGCTGCTTTCTGAGTCTGGAGGCCCGTTTCTCCCTCCCTTGTTTGAAACGTCTTTGTTAGACTCACAGCATCATTGAGCTGTTTGTCCACTTCCAAAACCTCTACCTCTACGCCTTTACTATTGTCTTTCCATGCTTCTTCCAGGCCCTCGTGGTCCCTTTCCACATCTCCTGCTTTTACCATGTTTTGATTATTCTTAAAGGTCTCAGCACCATTAATTTGATCGTGCTCCTTTGCCAACGCGCTTTTTCCCCCTGTCATTTGCCGCTACTTTCAGGTTCTCGAGATCCTTTTCCACGTCCCCTGATTTAAGAGTTTTGGGGTTAATGTCCTAAGGACCCTCTTTACTACCTCTTACTACCTGTGCCCCAGGACATTTTCGCAAGCCTTGAGTGCAAAAGATCTTCCGATTCGTTATTAATTTGAAGGATGTAGTCGGTTCATCATGCATCATTTTGATCATGATACTGATCAGCTCCCCTTCTACGGATCTCCACCTTTCGATTGACACCTACCCATTGGGGACGTTGCAATCTAGTAGTGCCACAGTCAGGGACTGCTTCGCAACTTCGCTGATCTTCTCAGTGAAACCCGGAGTCTCAGCGTTAGCTCCTTTTAGTGTCATCGAGTAAGCTTGAGTCTGATTGTTATTTAGCTTATTAACATTTTTGTCTTTGCTTCTCAAGCCATTATTGCCTTCCTCTTCCTGTATTACAGCTAATTATAAGTAAGGCTTTCCAGTACTTATAATTTCCTCTTCAATCCGCTTTGCAGATTTTGAGGTTTGGTTCCTGTCGATCCGGCTAGTTCGCCTCCTGGATCTTGGACTGCGGCGTTTCCCCTGCCCCTTCTGCCTTTTAAAAGCAGGCTTGTCAGGTTCAGCCGATCGCTGCCTCTTGCCTCTCGGGGCTTCTTCCTCTTCGATGCGGTTGCAAAATTGAGGGTTACTCGCAGCAAAGTTTTCGTCAGTGAACTATCTGCGACATTCTTTCACTCTCACGGGCCCATGCCAAGACACCGCTCTCATCGTTGTTTCGATAATACACTGGACCCAAACGCTGCATAATTCCTAATGCAGCCCGATATTTTGAGAGAGTTCTCTTAAGCTCCCTGGCTAGTTGTTCCCGTTCTAACATTAGTTCTTACTCCAGGCTAATATGCCGCTCCTTTACCCGGCGGCCACCGTGGTGTGATGGTAGCGTGCTCCGCCTATCACACCGTATGCCCTGGGTTCAACTCCCGGGCAAAGCAACATCAAAATTTTAGAAATAAGATTCTTCAATTAGAAGAAAATTTTTCTAAGCGGGGTCGCCCCTCGGCAGTGTCTGGCAAGCGCTCCGATTGTATTTCTGCCATGAAAAGCTCTCAGTGAAAACTCATCTGCCTTGCAGATGCCGTTCGGAGTCGGCATAAAACATGTAGGTCCCGTCCGGCCAATTTGTAGGGAAGAATCAAGAGGAGCACGACGCAAATTGGAAGAGAAACTCGGCCTTAGATCTCTTCGGAGGTTATCGCGCCTTACATTTTATTTTTTTTTTTACCCAGCGCACTGACTGCACACTATCATCGCTATCCGCGTCCGAGTCATCGCTGATATCGATTTCCTCCTCCCCAACTTGCGACACCATCGCCTTTTTCTTCTCCTTACTCTCTTTTACAATTTTTGAGTTCATTTTGGTCGTACGACCATCAAGCCACAAGGCAGGCAGGTTAAAAATTGGTACAAAAACTGCCAGCACAACAGCGCCCCTTGCTGTGGTAAAGCCATCATTACTTCCCGAGGCGGCCCGGTATCGGGAAGGCTCCTTTCAAATACAGCCAAATATATCCCCTGGCAGCAATTCGTCCAATAGGCACGGTTCGCATAACACCCGCATGAAGCGAAACGGCGTAGATGCAGGCCCTAAACCGGTCAGCCCCATTATCGGGCGCTATGGAGTTTGGCTAAGCCCTCACACTAACGACAAGGTGCCTGCTATAGTGAGGGAATATCCATACTAATTTATGTATATAATTTTGTTTCCCACACTCCCGGGAGAAAAGGCTTTGAAGAGATTTACAAGGTATAATCGAAACAGCTGTCGGCTTGTCCGTCCTGATGTCGCGTTGTTTAAATTTTTCCCAAATTATTAAATAAATTATAAAATTAAAAAAATTGCTTCAAATAAATGTTTACATTTAAAAAAGCAATATGTGCAATCCCCGATTATTAAAATCATACAAACAGACAAAATTGGTTAATTCGTTGTAGTTCTATAAATAGAACAAAAACAGCAACAAAACCAAAGTTTCTTTGAAAACCGCCGTACCAAGCATAGCTTTAACACATAACTGCATACGAAGCATGGAATGTGTAAAAGATTAAAATATGCAAAAAGAAGGCATTTGGGAAAAACTTTACAACAACTAAGGCATGACGTAGCTGAATGCGTTTATAACCATTTCAACTATCGTAGGAGTGCGAGTTCGACTCCCACTCCCGGGAGAAAAGGCTTTGAAGAGATTTACAAGGTATAATCGAAACAGCTGTCGCCTTGTCGATAACCATTTCAACTGTCGCAATTTGTAAAAGATTAAAATATGCAAAAAGAAGGCAATTGGGAAAAACTTTACAACAACTAAGGCATGACGTAGCTGAATGCGTTTATAACCATTTCAACTATCGTAGGAGTGCGAGTTCGACTCCCACTCCCGGGAGAAAAGGCTTTGAAGAGATTTACAAGGTATAATCGAAACAGCTGTCGCCTTGTCCGTCCTGATGTCGCGTTGTTTAAATTTTTCCCAAATCATTAAATAAATTATAAAATTAAAAAAATTGCTTCAAATAAACGTTTTCATACATTTAAAAAAGCAATATGGGCAATCCCCGATTATTAAAATCATACAAACAGACAAAATCGGTTAATTCGTTGTAATTCTATAAATAGAACAAGAACAGCAACAAAACCAAAGTTTCTTTGAAAACCACCGTACCAAGCATAGCTTTAACACATAATTGCATACGAAGCATGCAATGTGTAAAAGATTAAAATATGCAAAAAGAAGGCAATTGGGAAAAACTTTACAACAACTAAGGCATGACGTAGCTGAATGCGTTTATAACCATTTCAACTATCGTAGGAGTGCGAGTTCGACTCCCACTCCCGGGAGAAAAGGCTTTGAAGAGATTTACAAGGTATAATCGAAACAGCTGTCGCCTTGTCCGTCCTGATGTCGCGTTGTTTAAATTTTTCCCAAATTATTAAATAAATTATAAAATTAAAAAAATTGCTTCAAATAAATGTTTTCATACATTTAAAAAAGCAATATGGGCAATCCCCGATTATTAAAATCATACAAACAAACAAAATTGGTTAATTCGTTTTAGTTCTATAAATAGAACAAAAACAGCAATAAAACCAAAGTTTCTTTGAAAACCGCCGTACCAAGCATAGCTTTAACACATAATTGCATACGAAGCATGCAATGTGTAAAAGATTAAAATATGCAAAAAGAAGGCAATTGGGAAAAACTTTACAACAACTAAGGCATGACGTAGCTGAATGCGTTTATAACCATTTCAACTATCGTAGGAGTGCGAGTTCGACTCCCACTCCCGGGAGAAAAGGCTTTGAAGAGATTTACAAGGTATAATCGAAACAGCTGTCGCCTTGTCCGTCCTGATGTCGTGTTGTTTAAATTTTTCCCAAATTATTAAATAAATTATAAAATTAAAAAAATTGCTTCAAATAAATGTTTTCATACATTTAAAAAAGCAATATGGGCAATCCCCGATTATTAAAATCATACAAACAGACAAAATTGGTTAATTCGTTGTAGTTCTATAAATAGAACAAAAACAGCAACAAAACCAAAGTTTCTTTGAAAACCGCCGTACCAAGCATAGCTTTAACACATAATTGCATACGAAGCATGCAATGTGTAAAAGATTAAAATATGCAAAAAGAAGGCAATTGGGAAAAAATTTACAACAACTAAGGCATGACGTAGCTGAATGCGTTTATAACCATTTCAACTATCGTAGGAGTGCGAGTTCGACTCCCACTCCCGGGAGAAAAGGCTTTGAAGAGATTTACAAGGTATAATCGAAACAGCTGTCGCCTTGTCCGTCCTGATGTCGCGTTGTTTAAATTGTTCCCAAATTATTAAATAAACTATAAAATTAAAAAAAGTGCTTCAAATAAATGTTTTCATACATTTAAAAAAGCAATATGGGCAATCCCCGATTAGTAAAATCATACAAACAGACAAAATTGGTTAATTCGTAGTAGTTCTATAAACAGAACAAAAACAGCAACAAAACCAAAGTTTCTTTGAAAACCGCCGTACCAAGCATAGCTTTAACACATAATTGCATACGAAGCATGCAATGTGTAAAAGATTAAAATATGCAAAAAGAAGGCAATTGGGAAAAACTTTACAACAACTAAGGCATGACGTAGCTGAATGCGTTTATAACCATTTCAACTATCGTAGGAGTGCGAGTTCGACTCCCACTCCCGGGAGAAAAGGCTTTGAAGACATTTACAAGGTATAATCGAAACAGCTTTCGCCTTGTCCGTCCTGATGTCGCGTTGTTTAAATTTTTCCCAAATTATTAAATAAATTATAAAATTAAAAAAATTGCTTCAAATAAATGTTTTCATACATTTAAAAAAGCAATATGGGCAATCCCCGATTATTAAAATCATACAAACAGACAAAATTGGTTAATTCGTTGTAATTCTATAAATAGAACAAGAACAGCAACAAAACCAAAGTTTCTTTGAAAACCGCCGTACCAAGCATAGCTTTAACACATAATTGCATACGAAGCATGCAATGTGTAAAAGATTAAAATATGCAAAAAGAAGGCAATTGGGAAAAACTTTACAACAACTAAGGCATGACGTAGCTGAATGCGTTTATAACCATTTCAACTATCGTAGGAGTGCGAGTTCGACTCCCACTCCCGGGAGAAAAGGCTTTGAAGAGATTTACAAGGTATAATCGAAACAGCTGTCGCCTTGTCCGTTCTGATGTCGCGTTGTTTAAATTTTTCCCAAATTATTAAATAAATTATAAAATTAAAAAAATTGCTTCAAATAAATGTTTTCATACATTTAAAAAAGCAATATGGGCAATCCCCGATTATTAAAATCATACAAACAGACAAAATTGGTTAATTCGTTGTAGTTCTATAAATAGAACAAAAACAGCAACAAAACCAAAGTTTCTTTGAAAACCGCCGTACCAAGCATAGCTTTAACACATAATTGCATACGAAGTATGCAATGTGTAAAAGATTAAAATATGCAAAAAGAAGGTAATTGGGAAAAACTTTACAACAACTAAGGCATGACGTAGCTGAATGCGTTTATAACCATTTCAACTATCGTAGGAGTGCGAGTTCGACTCCCACTCCCGGGAGAAAAGGCTTTGAAGACATTTACAAGGTATAATCGAAACAGCTGTCGCCTTGTCCGTCCTGATGTCGCGTTGTTTAAATTTTTCCCAAATTATTAAATAAATTATAAAATTAAAAAAATTGCTTCAAATAAATGTTTATATTTAAAAAAGCAATATGGGCAATCCCCGATTATTAAAATCATACAAACAGACAAAATTGGTTAATTCGTTGTAGTTCTATAAATAGAACAAAAACAGCAACAAAACCAAAGTTTCTTTGAAAACCGCCGTACCAAGCATAGCTTTAACACATAATTGCATACGAAGCATGCAATGTGTAAAAGATTAAAATATGCAAAAAGAAGGCAATTGGGAAAAACTTTACAACAACTAAGGCATGACGTAGCTGATTGCGTTTATAACCATTTCAACTATCGTAGGAGTGCGAGTTCGACTCCCACTCCCGGGAGAAAAGGCTTTGAAGAGATTTACAAGGTATAATCGAAACAGCTGTCGGCTTGTCCGTCCTGATGTCGCGTTGTTTAAATTTTTCCCAAATTATTAAATAAATTATAAAATTAAAAAAATTGCTTCAAATAAATGTTTACATTTAAAAAAGCAATATGGGCAATCCCCGATTATTAAAATCATACAAACAGACAAAATTGGTTAATTCGTTGTAGTTCTAATAGAACAAAAACAGCAACAAAACCAAAGTTTCTTTGAAAACCGCCGTACCAAGCATAGCTTTAACACATAATTGCATACGAAGCATGCAATGTGTAAAAGATTAAAATATGCAAAAAGAAGGCAATTGGGAAAAACTTTACAACAACTAAGGCATGACGTAGCTGAATGCGTTTATAACCATTTCAACTATCGTAGGAGTGCGAGTTCGACTCCCACTCCCGGGAGAAAAGGCTTTGAAGAGATTTACAAGGTATAATCGAAACAGCTATCGCCTTGTCCGTCCTGATGTCGTGTTGTTTAAATTTTTCCCAAATTATTAAATAAATTATAAAATTAAAAAAATTGCTTCAAATAAATGTTTTCATACATTTAAAAAAGCAATATGGGCAATCCCCGATTATTAAAATCATACAAACAGACAAAATTGGTTAATTCGTTGTAGTTCTATAAATAGAACAAAAACAGCAACAAAACCAAAGTTTCTTTGAAAACCGCCGTACCAAGCATAGCTTCAACACATAATTGCATACGAAGCATGCAATGTGTAAAAGATTAAAATATGCAAAAAGAAGGCAATTGGGAAAAACTTTACAACAACTAAGGCATGACGTAGCTGAATGCGTTTATAACCATTTCAACTATCGTAGGAGTGCGAGTTCGACTCCCACTCCCGGGAGAAAAGGCTTTGAAGAGATTTACAAGGTATAATCGAAACAGCTGTCGCCTTGTCCGTCCTGATGTCGCGTTGTTTAAATTTTTCCCAAATTATTCAATAAATTATAAAAGTAAAAAAATTGCTTCAAATAAATGTTTTCATACATTTAAAAAAGCAATATGGGCAATCCCCGATTATTAAAATCATACAAACAGACAAAATTGGTTAATTCATTGTAGTTCTATAAATAGAACAAGAACAGCAACAAAACCAAAGTTTCTTTGAAAACCGCCGTACCAAGCATAGCTTTAACACATAATTGCATACGAAGCATGCAATGTGTAAAAGATTAAAATATGCAAAAATAAGGCAATTGGGAAAAATTTTACAACATCTAAGGCATGACGTAGCTGAATGCGTTTATAACCATTTCAAATATCGTAGGAGTGCGAGTTCGACTCCCACTCCCGGGAGAAAAGGCTTTGAAGAGATTTACAAGGTATAATCGAAACAGCTGTCGGCTTGTCCGTCCTGATGTCGCGTTGTTTAAATTTTTCCCAAATTATTAAATAAATTATAAAATTAAAAAAATTGCTTCAAATAAATGTTTACATTTAAAAAAGCAATATGGGCAATCCCCGATTATTAAAATCATACAAACAGACAAAATTGGTTAATTCGTTGTAGTTCTATAAATAGAACAAAAACAGCAACAAAACCAAAGTTTCTTTGAAAACCGCCGTACCAAGCATAGCTTTAACACATAATTGCATACGAAGCATGCAATGTGTAAAAGATTAAAATATGCAAAAAGAAGGCAATTGGGAAAAACTTTACAACAACTAAGGCATGACGTAGCTGAATGCGTTTATAACCATTTCAACTATCGTAGGAGTGCGAGTTCGACTCCCACTCCCGGGAGAAAAGGCTTTGAAGAGATTTACAAGGTATAATCGAAACAGCTGTCGGCTTGTCCGTTCTGATGTCGCGTTGTTTAAATTTTTCCCAAATTATTAAATAAATTATAAAATTAAAAAAATTGTTTCAAATAAATGTTTTCATACATTTAAAAAAGCAATATGGGCAATCCCCGATGATTAAAATCATACAAACAGACAAAATTGGTTAATTCGTTGTAGTTCTATAAATAGAACAAAAACAGCAACAAAACCAAAGTTTCTTTGAAAACCGCCGTACCAAGCATAGCTTTAACACATAATTGCATACGAAGCATGCAATGTGTAAAAGATTAAAATATCCAAAAAGAAGGCAATTGGGAAAAACTTTACAACAACTAAGGCATGACGTAGCTGAATGCGTTTATAACCATTTCAACTATCGTAGGAGTGCGAGTTCGACTCCCACTCCCGGGAGAAAAGGCTTTGAAGAGATTTACAAGGTATAATCGAAACAGCTGTCGCCTTGTCCGTCCTGATGTCGTGTTGTTTAAATTTTTCCCAAATTATTAAATAAATTATAAAATTAAAAAAATTGCTTCAAATAAATGTTTTCATACATTTAAAAAAGCAATATGGGCAATCCCCGATTATTAAAATCATACAAACAGACAAAATTGGTTAATTCGTTGTAGTTCTATAAATAGAACAAAAACAGCAACAAAACCAAAGTTTCTTTGAAAACCGCCGTACCAAGCATAGCTTTAACACATAATTGCATACGAAGCATGCAATGTGTAAAAGATTAAAATATGCAAAAAGAAGGCAATTGGGAAAAACTTTACAACAACTAAGGCATGACGTAGCTGAATGCGTTTATAACCATTTCAACTATCGTAGGAGTGCGAGTTCGACTCCCACTCCCGGGAGAAAAGGCTTTGAAGAGATTTACAAGGTATAATCGAAACAGCTGTCGGCTTGTCCGTCCTGATGTCGTGTTGTTTAAATTTTTCCCAAATTATTAAATAAATTATAAAATTAAAAAAATTGCTTCAAATAAATGTTTTCATACATTTAAAAAATCAATATGGGCAATCCCCGATTATTAAAATCATACAAACAGACAAAATTGGTTAATTCGTTGTAGTTCTATAAATAGAACAAGAACAGCAACAAAACCAAAGTTTCTTTGAAAACCGCCGTACCAAGCATAGCTTTAACACATAATTGCATACGAAGCATGCAATGTGTAAAAGATTAAAACATGCAAAAATAAGGCAATTGGGAAAAATTTTACAACAACTAAGGCATGACGTAGCTGAATGCGTTTATAACCATTTCAACTATCGTAGGAGTGCGAGTTCGACTCCCACTCCCGGGAGAAAAGGCTTTGAAGAGATTTACAAGGTATAATCGAAACAGCTGTCGCCTTGTCCGTTCTGATGTCGCGTTGTTTAAATTTGTCCCAAATTATTAAATAAATTATAAAATTAAAAAAATTGCTTCAAATAAATGTTTTCATACATTTAAAAAAGCAATATGGGCAATCCCCGATTATTAAAATCATACAAACAAACAAAATTGGTTAATTCGTTGTAGTTCTATAAATAGAACAAAAACAGCAACAAAACCAAAGTTTCTTTGAAAACCGCCGTACCAAGCATAGCTTTAACACATAATTGCATACGAAGCATGCAGTGTGTAAAAGATTAAAATATGCAAAAAGAAGGCAATTGGGAAAAACTTTACAACAACTAAGGCATGACGTAGCTGAATGCGTTTATAACCATTTCAACTATCGTATGAGTGCGAGTTCGACTCCCACTCCCGGGAGAAAAGGCTTTGAAGAGATTTACAAGGTATAATCGAAACAGCTGTCGCCTTGTCCGTCCTGATGTCGTGTTGTTTAAATTTTTCCCAAATTATTAAATAAATTATAAAATTAAAAAAATTGCTTCAAATAAATGTTTTCATACATTTAAAAAGCAATATGGGCAATCCCCGATTATTAAAATCATACAAACAGGCAAAATTGGTTAATTCGTTGTAGTTCTATAAATAGAACAAAAACAGCAACAAAACCAAAGTTTCTTTGAAAACCGCCGTACCAAGCATAGCTTTAACACACAATTGCATACGAAGCATGCAATGTGTAAAAGATTAAAATATGCAAAAAGAAGGCAATTGGGAAAACTTTACAACAACTAAGGCATACCGTAGCTGAATGCGTTTATAACCATTTCAACTATCGTAGGAGTGCGAATTCGACTCCCACTCCCGGGAGAAAAGGCTTTGAAGAGATTTACAAGGTATAATCGAAACAGCTGTCGCCTTGTCCGTCCTGATGTCGCGTTGTTTAAATTTTTCCCAAATTATTAAATAAATTATAAAATTAAAAAAATTGCTTCAAATAAATGTTTTCATACATTTAAAAAAGCAATATGGGCAATCCCCGATTATTAAAATCATACAAACAGACAAAATTGGTTAATTCGTTGTAGTTCTATAAATAGAACAAAAACAGCAACAAAACAAAAGTTTCTTTGAAAACCGCCGTACCAAGCATAGCTTTAACACATAATTGCATACGAAGCATGCAATGTGTAAAAGATTAAAATATGCAAAAAGAAGGCAATTGGGAAAAACTTTACAACAACTAAGGCATGACGTAGCTGAATGCGTTTGTAACCATTTCAACTATCGTAGGAGTGCGAGTTCGACTCCCACTCCCGGGAGAAAAGGCTTTGAAGAGATTTACAAGGTATAATCGAAAGAGCTGTCGCCTTGTCCGTCCTGATGTCGCGTTGTTTAAATTTTTCCCAAATTATTAAATAAATTATAAAATTAAAAAAATTGCTTCAAATAAATGTTTTCATACATTTAAAAAAGCAATATGGGCAATCCCCGATTATTAAAATCATACAAACAGACAAAATTGGTTAATTCGTTGTAGTTCTATAAATAGAACAAAAACAGCAACAAAACCAAAGTTTCTTTGAAAACCGCCGTACCAAGCATAGCTTTAACACATAATTGCATACGAAGCATGCAATGTGTAAAAGATTAAAATATGCAAAAAGAAGGCAATTGGGAAAAACTTTACAACAACTAAGGCATGACGTAGCTGAATGCGTTTGTAACCATTTCAACTATCGTAGGAGTGCGAGTTCGACTCCCACTCCCGGGAGAAAAGGCTTTGAAGAGATTTACAAGGTATAATCGAAACAGCTGTCGCCTTGTCCGTCCTGATGTCGCGTTGTTTAAATTTTTCCCAAATTATTAAATAAATTATAAAATTAAAAAAATTGCTTCAAATAAATGTTTTCATACATTTAAAAAAGCAATATGGGCAATCCCCGATTATTAAAATCATACAAACAGACAAAATTGGTTAATTCGTTGTAGTTCTATAAATAGAACAAAAACAGCAACAAAACCAAAGTTTCTTTGAAAACCGCCGTACCAAGCATAGCTTTAACACATAATTGCATACGAAGCATGCAATGTGTAAAAGATTAAAATATGCAAAAAGAAGGCAATTGGGAAAACTTTACAACAACTAAGGCATGACGTAGCTGAATGCGTTTATAACCATTTCAACTATCGTAGGAGTGCGAATTCGACTCCCACTCCCGGGAGAAAAGGCTTTGAAGAGATTTACAAGGTATAATCGAAACAGCTGTCGCCTTGTCCGTCCTGATGTTGCGTTGTTTAAATTTTTCCCAAATTATTAAATAAATTATAAAATTAAAAAAATTGCTTCAAATAAATGTTTACATTTAAAAAAGCAATATGGGCAATCCCCGATTATTAAAATCATACAAACAGACAAAATTGGTTAATTCGTTGTAGTTCTATAAATAGAAAAAAAACAGGAACAAAACCAAAGTTTCTTTGAAAACCGCCGTACCAAGCATAGCTTTAACACATAATTGCATACGAAGCATGCAATGTGTAAAAGATTAAAATATGCAAAAAGAAGGCAATTGGGAAAAACTTTACAACAACTAAGGCATGACGTAGCTGAATGCGTTTATAACCATTTCAACTATCGTAGGAGTGCGAGTTCGACTCCCACTCCCGGGAGAAAAGGCTTTGAAGAGATTTACAAGGTATAATCGAAACAGCTGTCGCCTTGTCCGTCCTGATGTCGTGTTGTTTAAATTTTTCCCAAATTATTAAATAAATTATAAAATTAAAAAAATTGCTTCAAATAAATGTTTTCATACATTTAAAAAAGCAATATGGGCAATCCACGATTATTAAAATCATACAAACAGGCAAAATTGGTTAATTCGTTGTAGTTCTATAAATAGAACAAAAACAGCAACAAAACCAAAGTTTCTTTCAAAACCGCCGTACCAAGCATAGCTTTAACACATAATTGCATACGAAGCATGCAATGTGTAAAAGATTAAAATATGCAAAAAGAAGGCAATTGGGAAAAACTTTACAACAACTAAGGCATGACGTAGCTGAATGCGTTTATAACCATTTCAACTATCGTAGGAGTGCGAGTTCGACTCCCACTCCCGGGAGAAAAGGTTTTGAAGACATTTACAAGGTATAATCGAACCAGCTGTCGGCTTGTCCCTCCTGATGTCGCGTTGTTTAAATTTTTCCCAAATTATTAAATAAATTATAAAATTAAAAAAATTGCTTCAAATAAATGTTTACATTTAAAAACGCAATATGGGTAATCCCCGATTATTAAAATCATACAAACAGACAAAATTGGTTAATTCGTTGTAGTTCTATAAATAGAACAAAAACAGCAACAAAACCAAAGTTTCTTTGAAAACCGCCGTACCAAGCATAGCTTTAACACATAATTGCATACGAAGCATGCAATGTGTAAAAGATTAAAATATGCAAAAAGAAGGCAATTGGGAAAAACTTTACAACAACTAAGGCATGACGTAGCTGAATGCGTTTATAACCATTTCAACTATCGTAGGAGTGCGAGTTCGACTCCCACTCCCGGGAGAAAAGGCTTTGAAGAGATTTACAAGGTATAATCGAAACAGCTGTCGCCTTGTCCGTCCTGATGTCGTGTTGTTTAAATTTTTCCCAAATTATTAAATAAATTATAAAATTAAAAAATTGCTTCAAATAAATGTTTTCATACATTTAAAAAAGCAATATGGGCAATCCCCGATTATTAAAATCATACAAACAGACAAAATTGGTTAATTCGTTGTAGTTCTATAAATAGAACAAGAACAGCAACAAAACCAAAGTTTCTTTGAAATCCGCCGTACCAAGCATAGCTTTAACACATAATTGCATACGAAGCATGCAATGTGTAAAAGATTAAAATATGCAAAAATAAGGCAATTGGGAAAAACTTTACAACAACTAAGGCATGACGTAGCTGAATGCGTTTATAACCATTTCAAATATCGCAGGAGTGCGAGTTCGACTCCCACTCCCGGGAGAAAAGGCTTTGAAGAGATTTACAAGGTATAATCGAAACAGCTGTCGCCTTGTCCGTTCTGATGTCGCGTTGTTTAAATTTTTCCCAAATTATTAAATAAATTATAAAATTAAAAAAATTGCTTCAAATAAATGTTTTCATACATTTAAAAAAGCGATATGGGCAATCCCCGATTATTAAAATCATACAAACAGACAAAATTGGTTAATTCGTTGTAGTTCTATAAATAGAACAAAAACAGCAACAAAACCAAAGTTTCTTTGAAAACCGCCGTACCAAGCATAGCTTTAACACATAATTGCATACGAAGCATGCAATGTGTAAAAGATTAAAATATGCAAAAAGAAGGCAATTGGGAAAAACTTTACAAGAACTAAGGCATGACGTAGCTGAATGCGTTTATAACCATTTCAACTATCGTAGGAGTGCGAGTTCGACTCCCACTCCCGGGAGAAAAGGCTTTGAAGAGATTTACAAGGTATAATCGAAATAGCTGTCGCCTTGTCCGTCCTGATGCCGCGTTGTTTAAATTTTTCCCAAATTATTAAATAAATTATAAAATTAAAAAAATTGCTTCAAATAAATGTTTTCATACATTTAAAAAAGCAATATGGGCAATCCCCGATTATTAAAATCATACAAACAGACAAAATTGGTTAATTCGTTGTAGTTCTATAAATAGAACAAGAACAGCAACAAAACCAAAGTTTCTTTGAAATCCGCCGTACCAAGCATAGCTTTAACACATAATTGCATACGAAGCATGCAATGTGTAAAAGATTAAAATATGCAAAAAGAAGGCAATTGGGAAAAACTTTACAACAGCTAAGGCATGACGTAGCTGAATGCGTTTATAACCATTTCAACTATCGTAGGAGTGCGAGTTTGACTCCCACTCCCGGGAGAAAAGGCTTTGAAGAGATTTACAAGGTATAATCGAAACAGCTGTCGCCTTGTCCGTTCTGATGTCGCGTTGTTTAAATTTTTCCCAAATTATTAAATAAATTATAAAATTAAAAAAATTGCTTCAAATAAATGTTTTCATACATTTAAAAAAGCGATATGGGCAATCCCCGATTATTAAAGTCATACAAACAGACAAAATTGGTTAATTCGTTGTAGTTCTATAAATAGAACAAAAACAGCAACAAAACCAAAGTTTCTTTGAAAACCGCCGTACCAAGCATAGCTTTAACACATAATTGCATACGAAGCATGCAATGTGTAAAAGATTAAAATATGCAAAAAGAAGGCAATTGGGAAAAACTTTACAAGAACTAAGGCATGACGTAGCTGAATGCGTTTATAACCATTTCAACTATCGTAGGAGTGCGAGTTCGACTCCCACTCCCGGGAGAAAAGGCTTTGAAGAGATTTACAAGGTATAATCGAAATAGCTGTCGCCTTGTCCGTCCTGATGCCGCGTTGTTTAAATTTTTCCCAAATTATTAAATAAATTATAAAATTAAAAAAATTGCTTCAAATAAATGTTTTCATACATTTAAAAAAGCAATATGGGCAATCCCCGATTATTAAAATCATACAAACAGACAAAATTGGTTAATTCGTTGTAGTTCTATAAATAGAACAAGAACAGCAACAAAACCAAAGTTTCTTTGAAATCCGCCGTACCAAGCATAGCTTTAACACATAATTGCATACGAAGCATGCAATGTGTAAAAGATTAAAATATGCAAAAATAAGGCAATTGGGAAAAACTTTACAACAACTAAGGCATGACGTAGCTGAATGCGTTTATAACCATTTCAAATATCGCAGGAGTGCGAGTTCGACTCCCACTCCCGGGAGAAAAGGCTTTGAAGAGATTTACAAGGTATAATCGAAACAGCTGTCGGCTTGTCCGTCCTGATGTCGCGTTGTTTAAATTTTTCCCAAATTATTAAATAAATTATAAAATTAAAAAAAATGCTTCAAATAAATGTTTACATTTAAAAAAGCAATATGTGCAATCCCCGATTATTAAAATCATACAAACAGACAAAATTGGTTAATTCGTTGTAGTTCTATAAATAGAACAAAAACAGCAAAAAAACCAAAGTTTCTTTGAAAACCGCCGTACCAAGCATAGCTTTAACACATAAGTGCATACGAAGCATGCAATGTGTAAAAGATTAAAATATGCAAAAAGAAGGCAATTGGGAAAAACTTTACAACAACTAAGGCATGACGTAGCTGATTGCGTTTATAACCATTTCAACTATCGTAGGAGTGCGAGTTCGACACCCACTCCCGGGAGAAAAGGCTTTGAAGAGATTTACAAGGTATAATCGAAACAGCTGTCGCCTTGTCCGTTCTGATGTCGCGTTGTTTAAATTTTTCCCAAATTATTAAATAAATTATAAAATTAAAAAAATTGCTTCAAATAAATGTTTTCATACATTTAAAAAAGCAATATGGGCAATCCCCGATTATTAAAATCATACAAACAAACAAAATTGGTTAATTCGTTGTAGTTCTATAAATAGAACAAAAACAGCAACAAACCCAAAGTTTCTTTGAAAACCGCCGTACCAAGCATAGATTTAACACATAATTGCATACGAAGCATGCAATGTGTAAAAGATTAAAATATACAAAAAGAAGGCAATTGGGAAAAACTTTACAACAACTAAGGCATGACGTAGCTGAATGCGTTTATAACCATTTCAACTATCGTAGGAGTGCGAGTTCGACTCCCACTCCCGGGAGAAAAGGCTTTGAAGAGATTTACAAGGTATAATCGAAACAGCTGTCGCCTTGTCCGTCCTGATGTCGTGTTGTTTAAATTTTTCCCAAATTATTAAATAAATTATAAAATTAAAAAAATTGCTTCAAATAAATGTTTTCATACATTTAAAAAAGCAATATGGACAATCCACGATTATTAAAATCATACAAACAGGCAAAATTGGTTAATTCGTTGTAGTTCTATAAATAGAACAAAAAGAGCAACAAAACCAAAGTTTCTTTCAAAACCGCCGTACCAAGCATAGCTTTAACACATAATTGCATACGAAGCATGCAATGTGTAAAAGATTAAAATATGCAAAAAGAAGGCAATTGGGAAAAACTTTACAACAACTAAGGCATGACGTAGCTGAATGCGTTTATAACCATTTCAACTATCGTAGGAGTGCGAGTTCGACTCCCACTCCCGGGAGAAAAGGCTTTGAAGACATTTACAAGGTATAATCGAAACAGCTGTCGGCTTGTCCGTCCTGATGTCGCGTTGTTTAAATTTTTCCCAAATTATTAAATAAATTATAAAATTAAAAAAATTGCTTCAAATAAATGTTTACATTTAAAAACGCAATATGGGCAATCCCCGATTATTAAAATCATACAAACAGACAAAATTGGTTAATTCGTTGTAGTTCTATAAATAGAACAAAAACAGCAACAAAACCAAAGTTTCTTTGAAAACCGCCGTACCAAGCATAGCTTTAACACATAATTGCATACGAAGCATGCAATGTGTAAAAGATTAAAATATGCAAAAAGAAGGCAATTGGGAAAAACTTTACAAGAACTAAGGCATGACGTAGCTGAATGCGTTTATAACCATTTCAACTATCGTAGGAGTGCGAGTTCGACTCCCACTCCCGGGAGAAAAGGCTTTGAAGAGATTTACAAGGTATAATCGAAATAGCTGTCGCCTTGTCCGTCCTGATGCCGCGTTGTTTAAATTTTTCCCAAATTATTAAATAAATTATAAAATTAAAAAAATTGCTTCAAATAAATGTTTTCATACATTTAAAAAAGCAATATGGGCAATCCCCGATTATTAAAATCATACAAACAGACAAAATTGGTTAATTCGTTGTAGTTCTATAAATAGAACAAGAACAGCAACAAAACCAAAGTTTCTTTGAAATCCGCCGTACCAAGCATAGCTTTAACACATAATTGCATACGAAGCATGCAATGTGTAAAAGATTAAAATATGCAAAAATAAGGCAATTGGGAAAAACTTTACAACAACTAAGGCATGACGTAGCTGAATGCGTTTATAACCATTTCAAATATCGCAGGAGTGCGAGTTCGACTCCCACTCCCGGGAGAAAAGGCTTTGAAGAGATTTACAAGGTATAATCGAAACAGCTGTCGGCTTGTCCGTCCTGATGTCGCGTTGTTTAAATTTTTCCCAAATTATTAAATAAATTATAAAATTAAAATAAATGCTTCAAATAAATGTTTACATTTAAAAAAGCAATATGTGCAATCCCCGATTATTAAAATCATACAAACAGACAAAATTGGTTAATTCGTTGTAGTTCTATAAATAGAACAAAAACAGCAAAAAAACCAAAGTTTCTTTGAAAACCGCCGTACCAAGCATAGCTTTAACACATAAGTGCATACGAAGCATGCAATGTGTAAAAGATTAAAATATGCAAAAAGAAGGCAATTGGGAAAAACTTTACAACAACTAAGGCATGACGTAGCTGATTGCGTTTATAACCATTTCAACTATCGTAGGAGTGCGAGTTCGACACCCACTCCCGGGAGAAAAGGCTTTGAAGAGATTTACAAGGTATAATCGAAACAGCTGTCGCCTTGTCCGTTCTGATGTCGCGTTGTTTAAATTTTTCCCAAATTATTAAATAAATTATAAAATTAAAAAAATTGCTTCAAATAAATGTTTTCATACATTTAAAAAAGCAATATGGGCAATCCCCGATTATTAAAATCATACAAACAAACAAAATTGGTTAATTCGTTGTAGTTCTATAAATAGAACAAAAACAGCAACAAACCCAAAGTTTCTTTGAAAACCGCCGTACCAAGCATAGATTTAACACATAATTGCATACGAAGCATGCAATGTGTAAAAGATTAAAATATACAAAAAGAAGGCAATTGGGAAAAACTTTACAACAACTAAGGCATGACGTAGCTGAATGCGTTTATAACCATTTCAACTATCGTAGGAGTGCGAGTTCGACTCCCACTCCCGGGAGAAAAGGCTTTGAAGAGATTTACAAGGTATAATCGAAACAGCTGTCGCCTTGTCCGTCCCGATGTCGTGTTGTTTAAATTTTTCCCAAATTATTAAATAAATTATAAAATTAAAAAAATTGCTTCAAATAAATGTTTTCATACATTTAAAAAAGCAATATGGACAATCCACGATTATTAAAATCATACAAACAGGCAAAATTGGTTAATTCGTTGTAGTTCTATAAATAGAACAAAAAGAGCAACAAAACCAAAGTTTCTTTCAAAACCGCCGTACCAAGCATAGCTTTAACACATAATTGCATACGAAGCATGCAATGTGTAAAAGATTAAAATATGCAAAAAGAAGGCAATTGGGAAAAACTTTACAACAACTAAGGCATGACGTAGCTGAATGCGTTTATAACCATTTCAACTATCGTAGGAGTGCGAGTTCGACTCCCACTCCCGGGAGAAAAGGCTTTGAAGACATTTACAAGGTATAATCGAAACAGCTGTCGGCTTGTCCGTCCTGATGTCGCGTTGTTTAAATTTTTCCCAAATTATTAAATAAATTATAAAATTAAAAAAATTGCTTCAAATAAATGTTTACATTTAAAAACGCAATATGGGCAATCCCCGATTATTAAAATCATACAAACAGACAAAATTGGTTAATTCGTTGTAGTTCTATAAATAGAACAAAAACAGCAACAAAACCAAAGTTTCTTTGAAAACCGCCGTACCAAGCATAGCTTTAACACATAATTGCATACGAAGCATGCAATGTGTAAAAGATTAAAATATGCAAAAAGAAGGCAATTGGGAAAAACTTTACAACAACTAAGGCATGACGTAGCTGAATGCGTTTATAACCATTTCAACTATCGTAGGAGTGCGAGTTCGACTCCCACTCCCGGGAGAAAAGGCTTTGAAGAGATTTACAAGGTATAATCGAAACAGCTGTCGCCTTGTCCGTCCTGATGTCGTGTTGTTTAAATTTTTCCCAAATTATTAAATAAATTATAAAATTTAAAAAATTGCTTCAAATAAATGTTTTCATACATTTAAAAAAGCAATATGGGCAATCCCCGATTATTAAAATCATACAAACAGACAAAATTGGTTAATTCGTTGTAGTTCTATAAATAGAACAAAAACAGCAACAAAACCAAAGTTTCTTTGAAAACCGCCGTTCCAAGTATAGCTTTAACACATAATTGCATACGAAGCATGCAATGTGTAAAAGATTAAAATATGCAAAAAGAAGGCAATTGGGAAAAACTTTACAACAACTAAGGCATGACGTAGCTGAATGCGTTTATAACCATTTCAACTATCGTAGGAGTGCGAGTTCGACTCCCACTCCCGGGAGAAAAGGCTTTGAAGAGATTTACAAGGTATAATCGAAACAGCTGTCGCCTTGTCCGTCCTGATGTCGTGTTGTATAAATTTTTCCCAAATTATTAAATAAATTATAAAATTAAAAAAATTGCTTCAAATAAATGTTTTCATACATTTAAAAAAGCAATATGGGCAATCCACGATTATTAAAATCATACAAACAGGCAAAATTGGTTAATTCGTTGTAGTTCTATAAATATAACAAAAACAGCAACAAAACCAAAGTTTCTTTCAAAACCGCCGTACCAAGCATAGCTTTAACACATAATTGCATACGAAGCATGCAATGTGTAAAAGATTAAAATATGCAAAAAGAAGGCAATTGGGAAAAACTTTACAACAACTAAGGCATAACGTAGCTGAATGCGTTTATAACCATTTCAACTATCGTAGGAGTGCGAGTTCGACTCCCACTCCCGGGAGAAAAGGCTTTGAAGACATTTACAAGGTATAATCGAAACAGCTGTCGGCTTGTCCGTCCTGATGTCGCGTTGTTTAAAATTTTCCCAAATTATTAAATAAATTATAAAATTAAAAAAATTGCTTCAAATAAATGTTTACATTTAAAAACGCAATATGGGCAATCCCCGATTATTAAAATCATACAAACAGACAAAATTGGTTAATTCGTTGTAGTTCTATAAATAGAACAAAAACAGCAACAAAACCAAAGTTTCTTTGAAAACCGCCGTACCAAGCATAGCTTTAACACATAATTGCATACGAAGCATGCAATGTGTAAAAGATTAAAATATGCAAAAAGAAGGCAATTGGGAAAAACTTTACAACAACTAAGGCATGACGTAGCTGAATGCGTTTATAACCATTTCAACTATCGTAGGAGTGCGAGTTCGACTCCCACTCCCGGGAGAAAAGGCTTTGAAGAGATTTACAAGGTATAATCGAAACAGCTGTCGCCTTGTCCGTCCTGATGTCGTGTTGTTTAAATTTTTCCCAAATTATTAAATAAATTATAAAATTAAAAAAATTGCTTCAAATAAATGTTTTCATACATTTAAAAAAGCAATATGGGCAATCCCCGATTATTAAAATCATACAAACAGACAAAATTGGTTAATTCGTTGTAGTTCTATAAATAGAACAAAAACAGCAACAAAACCAAAGTTTCTTTGAAAACCGCCGTACCAAGCATAGCTTTAACACATAATTGCATACGAAGCATGCAATGTGTAAAAGATTAAAATATGCAAAAAGAAGGCAATTGGGAAAAACTTTACAACAACTAAGGCATGACGTAGCTGAATGCGTTTATAACCATTTCAACTATCGTAGGAGTGCGAGTTCGACTCCCACTCCCGGGAGAAAAGGCTTTGAAGACATTTACAAGGCATAATCGAAACAGCTGTCGCCTTGTCCGTCCTGATGTCGCGTTGTTTAAATTTTTCCCAAATTATTAAATAAATTATAAAATTAAAAAAATTGCTTCAAATAAATGTTTTCATACATTTAAAAAAGCAATATGGGCAATCCCCGATTATTAAAATCATACAAACAGACAAAATTGGTTAATTCGTTGTAGTTCTATATATAGAACAAAAACAGCAACAAAGCCAAATTTTCTTTGAAAACCGCCGTACCAAGCATAGCTTTAACACATAATTGCATACGAAGCATGCAATGTGTAAAAGATTAAAATATGCAAAAAGAAGGCAATTGGGAAAAACTTTACAACAACTAAGGCATGACGTAGCTGAATGCGTTTATAACCATTTCAACTATCGTAGGAGTGCGAGTTCGACTCCCACTCCCGGGAGAAAAGGCTTTGAAGAGATTTACAAGGTATAATCGAAACAGCTGTCGCCTTGTCCGTTCTGATGTCGCGTTGTTTAAATTTTTCCCAAATTATTAAATAAATTATAAAATTAAAAAAATTGCTTCAAATAAATGTTTTCATACATTTAAAAAAGCAATATGGGCAATCCCCGATTATTAAAATCATACAAACAGACAAAATTGGTTAATTCGTTGTAGTTCTATAAATAGAACAAGAACAGCAACAAAACCAAAGTTTCTTTGAAAACCGCCATACCAACCATAGCTTTAACACATAATTGCATACGAAGCATGCAATGTGTAAAAGATTAAAATATGCAAAAATAAGGCAATTGGGAAAAACTTTACAACAACTAAGGCATGACGTAGCTGAATGCGTTTATAACCATTTCAAATATCGTAGGAGTGCGAGTTCGACTCCCACTGCCGGGAGAAAAGGCTTTGAAGAGATTTACAAGGTATAATCGAAACAGCTGTCGGCTTGTCCGTCCTGATGTCGCGTTGTTTAAATTTTTCCCAAATTATTAAATAAATTATAAAATTAAAAAAAATTGCTTCAAATAAATGTTTACATTTAAAAAAGCAATATGGACAATCCCCGATTATTAAAATCATACAAACAGACAAAATTGGTTAATTCGTTGTAGTTCTATAAATAGAACAAAAACAGCAACAAAACCAAAGTTTCTTTGAAAACCGCCGTACCAAGCATAGCTTTAACACATAATTGCATACGAAGCATGCAATGTGTAAAAGATTAAAATATGCAAAAAGAAGGCAATTGGGAAAAACTTTACAACAACTAAGGCATGACGTAGCTGAATGCGTTTATAACCATTTCAACTATCGTAGGAGTGCGAGTTCGACTCCCACTCCCGGGAGAAAAGGCTTTGAAGAGATTTACAAGGTATAATCGAAACAGCTGCCGCCTTGTCCGTTCTGATGTCGCGTTGTTTAAATTTTTCCCAAATTATTAAATAAATTATAAAATTAAAAAAATTGCTTCAAATAAATGTTTTCATATATTTAAAAAAGTAATATGGGCAATCCCCGATTATTAAAATCATACAAACAAACAAAATTGGTTAATTCGTTGTAGTTCTATAAATAGAACAAAAACAGCAACAAAACCAAAGTTTCTTTGAAAACCGCCGTACCAAGCATATCTTTAACACATAATTGCATACGAAGCATGCAATGTGTAAAAGATTAAAATATGCAAAAAGAAGGCAATTGGGAAAAACTTTACAACAACTAAGGCATGACGTAGCTGAATGCGTTTATAACCATTTCAACTATCGTAGGAGAGCGAGTTCGACTTCCACTCCCGGGAGAAAAGGCTTTGAAGAGATTTACAAGGTATAATCGAAACAGCTGTCGCCTTGTCCGTCCTGATGTCGTGTTGTTTAAATTTTTCCCAAATTATTAAACAAATTATAAAATTAAAAACATTGCTTCAAATAAATGTTTTCATACATTTAAAAAAGCAATATGGGCAATCCCCGATTATTAAAATCATACAAACAGACAAAATTGGTTAATTCGTTGTAGTTCTATAAATAGAACAAAAACAGCAACAAAACCAAAGTTTCTTTGAAAACCGCCGTACCAAGCACAGCTTTAACACATAATTGCATACGAAGTATGCAATGTGTAAAAGATTAAAATATGCAAAAAGAAGGCAATTGGGAAAAACTTTACAACAACTAAGGCATGCCGTAGCTGAATGCGTTTATAACCATTTCAAATATCGTATGAGTGCGAGTTCGACTCCCACTCCCGGGAGAAAAGGCTTTGAAGAGATTTACAAGGTATAATCGAAACAGCTGCCGCCTTGTCCGTCCTGATGTCGCGTTGTTTAAATTTTTCCCAAATTATTAAATAAATTATAAAATTAAAAAAATTGCTTCAAATAAATGTTTTCATACATTTAAAAAAGCAATATGGGCAATCCCCGATTATTAAAATCATACAAACAGACAAAATTGGTTAATTCGTTGTAGTTCTATAAATAGAACAAAAACAGCAACAAAACCAAAGCTTCTTTGAAAACCGCCGTACCAAGCACAGCTTTAACACATAATTGCATACGAAGTATGCAATGTGTAAAAGATTAAAATATGCAAAAAGAAGGCAATTGGGAAAAACTTTACAACAACTAAGGCATGACGTAGCTGAATGCGTTTATAACCATTTCAACTATCGTAGGAGTGCGAGTTCGACTCCCACTCCCGGGAGAAAAGGCTTTGAAGAGATTTACAAGGTATAATCGAAACAGCTGTCGCCTTGTCCGTCCTGATGTCACGTTGTTTAAATATTTCCCAAATTATTAAATAAATTTAAAAAATTGCTTCAAATAAATTTTTTCGTACATTTAAAAAAGCAATATGGGCAATCCCCGATTATTAAAATCATACAAACAGACAAAATTGGTTAATTCGTTGTAGTTCTATAAATAGAACAAAAACAGCAACAAAACCAAAGTTTCTTTGAAAACCGCCGTACCAAGCATAGCTTTAACACATAATTGCATACGAAGCATGCAATGTGTAAAAGATTAAAATATGCAAAAAGAAGGCAATTGGGAAAAACTTTACAACAACTAAGGCATGACGTAGCTGAATGCGTTTATAACCATTTCAACTATCGTAGGAGTGCGAGTTCGACTCCCACTCCCGGGAGAAAAGGCTTTGAAGAGATTTACAAGGTATAATCGAAACAGCTGTCGCCTTGTCCGTCCTGATGTCGCGTTGTTTAAATTTTTCTCAAATTATTAAATAAATTATAAAATTAAAAAAATTGCTTCAAATAAATGTTTTCATACATTTAAAAAAGCAATATGGGCAATCCCCGATTATTAAAATCATGCAAACCAGGCATGCTTAACCAACGAACCGATATCATTTCGTTGCGATAATTAACGTTAATAAACGAAACAAAGTCATTTCGTTTCGTTTATTAACGTTAAGAACGTCAAATTAACGAAATGATTTTGTTTCGTTTTCTGCCATATCAAAACGTAATCAAATCGTTTATGTTGATTATTAATTTCAGACTATGCTGGCAAAGCTGATTGATGGCGGAGTCGTTAAAGGTGAAAGCATTAGCCAAGCTGATTGCAACTTTTCTCATGAATTTTGACAGTACGAACATTTCTCAGAGTATTTTTGACATTACCACCAACGAATTACACAAACAAATTACATGAAGTTTGTGTATATGTCCGCTCGCTGTTACCACCTTACGACCTCTCCATGGCTATAGCATTGCCAGTACAATTCAAACATGAAGTATCACGTCTTTGTTAACGTTTATAACGTTAACGAAAGCTTTTCGTTTCGGTTAAAAATTAGATACAATTTATGTTGATAATTTCTTTATCAATAATATTTCGAAGTTTTTCAACGGAAACGGTGGAAATTTTTTGATAAACGATTAGCTTAACATTAAGGTGCATCCCTGATACAAACAGACAAAATTGGTTAATTCGTTGTAGTTCTATAAATAGAACAAAAACAGCAACAAAACCAAAGTTTCTTTGAAAAACGCCGTATCAAGCATAGCTTTAACACATACTTGCATACGAAGTATGCAATGTGTAAAAGATTAAAATATGCAAAAAGAAGGCAATTGGGAAAAACTTTACAACAACTAAGGCATGACGTAGCTGAATGCGTTTATAACCATTGCAACTATCGTAGGAGTGCGAGTTCGACTCCCACTCCCGGGAGAAAAGGCTTTGAAGAGATTTACAAGATATAATCGAAACAGCTGTCGCCTTGTCCGTCCTGATGTCGCGTTGTTTAAATTTTTCCCAAATTATTAAATAAATTATAAAATTAAAAAAATTGCTTCAAATAAATGTTTTCATACATTTAAAAAAGCAATATGGGCAATCCCCGATTATTAAAATCATACAAACAGACAAAATTGGTTAATTCGTTGTAGTTCTATAAATAGAACAAAAACAGCAACAATACCAAAGTTTCTTTGAAAACCGCCGTACCAAGCATAGTTTTAACACATAATTGCATACAGAGTATGCAATGTGTAAAAGATTAAAATATGCAAAAAGAAGGCAATTGGGAAAAACTTTACAACAACTAAGGCATGACGTAGCTGAATGCGTTTATAACCATTTCAACTATCGTAGGAGTGCGAGTTCGACTCCCACTCCCGGGAGAAAAGGCTTTGAAGAGATTTACAAGGTATAATCGAAACAGCTGTCGCCTTGTCCGTCCTGATGTCGCGTTGTTTAAATTTTTCCCAAATTATTAAATAAATTATAAAATTAAAAAAATTGCTTCAAATAAATGTTTTCATACATTTAAAAAAGCAATATGGGCAATCCCCGATTATTAAAATCATACAAACAGACAAAATTGGTTAATTCGTTGTAGTTCTATAAATAGAACAAAAACAGCAACAAAACCAAAGTTTCTTTGAAAACCGCCGTACCAAGCATAGCTTTAACACATAATTGCATACGAAGCATGCAATGTGTAAAAGATTAAAATATGCAAAAAGAAGGCAATTGGGAAAAACTTTACAACAACTAAGGCATGACGTAGCTGAATGCGTTTATAACCATTTCAACTATCGTAGGAGTGCGAGTTCGAATCCCACTCCCGGGAGAAAAGGCTTTGAAGAGATTTACAAGGTATAATCGAAACAGCTGTCGCCTTGTCCGTCCTGATGTCGTGTTGTTTAAATTTTTTCCCAAATTATTAAATAAATTATAAAATTAAAAAAATTGCTTCAAATAAATGTTTTCATACATTTAAAAAAGCAATATGGGCAATCCTCGATTATTAAAATCATACAAACAGACAAAATTGGTTAATTCGTTGTAGTTCTATAAATAGAACAAAAACAGCAACAAAACCAAAGTTTCTTTGAAAACCGCCGTACCAAGCATAGCTTTAACACATAATTGCATACGAAGCATGCAATGTGTAAAAGATTAAAATATGCAAAAAGAAGGCAATTGGGGAAAACTTTACAACAACTAAGGCATGACGTAGCTGAATGCGTTTATAACCATTTCAACTATCGTAGGAGTGCGAGTTCGACTCCCACTCCCGGGAGAAAAGGCTTTGAAGTGATTTACAAGGTATAATCGAAACAGCTGTCGCCTTGTCCGTTCTGATGTCGCGTTGTTTAAATTTTTCCCAAATTATTAAATAAATTATAAAATTAAAAAAATTGCTTCAAATAAATGTTTTCATACTGTCATGTAGTAGTTTTCGCACTTACCTTACCACACACCTATTCACGTATTAAAATAAAGTAACACTGAATTCATGGATGGCTACGCATGTAAGCGTGGATAATATTAGTTTGCGTTTTTAATTAACGTTTAAAAGAATTCACAGAGTTTAATGAATAATATTTTAATCAAATATATGTTTATTGAAAATGTATGATCGTTGATTGCTGAAAGTTCAACTTTTCTTCACGGCGGCTACTACACGACTCTCCTCTCGTTTTTGTACATCAACGACAGTTGTAGCGTATGTAGGGTTGTCGTAGGTTTAGATCAGGGTCGTATTACAATGGCATTTTTAGTGTTGGATAGAGGTTACGTGACAGCTCGGCCTTTCCTGACTAGATATCGGCCTCGATGTCTTCGTCGCTTGAATCGTCGATATCTAATTCTGGGCAAGTGCTACACCACGGTTTGATTTTATCGACGGTGTATACTGAACAGAATTTCTTTGACGTGACTTGATAACCAGGTATATCTTCGATGAGGTATCTATCGTTGCCCAAAACTTTTCGAATAATATAGGGGCCACGATACTTCGGCTCCAGTTTTCGTGATTCGCCTACAGACGATGGTTCGTTCTCAATGACGACGAGATCGTTTTCGACGTATATTTTCGGTGTTGCATGTTTTCGATCAAATCTCTGCTTCCACTTTTCATGTTCGTTGTTTATATTAATTGCGGCTTGTTCGTGCTTATCGGCGATGTTCGTTGTTGGTTTTGTTTCTATATCATCCTGAATTGCGGCTATAATTTGATTCTGGATAACATCTCGAAGGTTGAAGTCAAATACAAGTTGATTCGGGGTAAAACCCGTTGTTGAATTTTTCTGGGGATTTACGGACCATTGCAGGTTTCGGAGCGTTAAATCCCAGTCTTTAGGCTCTTCTGTTGTTGTTCGTATAAATGAAAGTATAAGCTGGTTGGCGCGCTCCACCTGACCGTTTGCTCTTGGAGTGCGCACTGCGGTTTTTATATGTTGTATGTTGTTATTGTCGCAATAAGACTCAAATGCTTTGGACGTGAACGCCGTACCCCTATCAGATACGATCTGCGATGGAAGTCCAAAGTAACTAGTCATTTCGTTGAGTGTTTTAAGTACGTGAATCGTTTTTGTATCTCGAACAGCTTTAACTATGAGAAATTTACTAAATGAATCGGAAATCGCGAGTACGTAGCAATTTCCACGTTTACTTTTCACAAATGGACCCATGTGGTCGATATGTATTCGATAAAAAGGAATAGGTTTAACTTCGCTGTAATGGAGACTACCTTCGGTTTTTCCTGAGCGTTGTTTCTTATAGCAGCAATCGACACATGCGGAAATACATTGCGTTACATATTTTCGCATTTGCGGAAACCAATACGCCTGCTTAAGGCGCTCTAACGTTTTTTCTACTGCTTGGTGCCCTACTTTGTCATGACAGTATTGTAATATACGCCACCGTACAGCTTTTGGCACTACAAACTTAAGTCCGTCTGGCTGTTTTCGGTAAAGTCGATGATTTTGAAGTTGATATTCTAGTTTAATTTGATTCGCTTCAGCAGCTTTATTTGTACCGTTCAACACAGATATAATGTTGTGCAATTTTTCATCCTGTAATTGCATCGTTAGCAACCAATCCTCCACGTTTGCGGTTACTTTCAGTACTAACCCGGCTGGTTCAATTTCCCTACTGGGTTCGTTTGGCATGCGGCTAAGCGCATCAACATGTTGAATTCGAGACGATGAACACATTCGAAATCGTATTCAAGTAGCTTAAGCCACCATCGAGCAATTTTTGGCTTAAACTCCTTGTTTTCTTTAACGTGTGCAATAGCAGAGCAATCTGTTACTACACGGAAACGCTTACCTAATAGGTATATTCGGAATCGCTCTAAAGTTTCTACAACAGCTAGAACTTCGAGTTCATAGCTGTGACATTTACTTTCGCTAGCGGTACAATGACGACTATAATAAAAAACTGGTTTCCAATTTTTCCCGTCTGACGACTGCAATAACACGCCTGCAAGCCCTACGCTGCTTGCATCTGTATGAACTTCATGTTGAGAATTAATGTCGTATAATGCGAGGATAGGCTCAGCTGCTAATATTTTAATGAGCGTCGTGAACGCGTTTTGTTGGTTTTCCCCCCAGACAAAATTGTCAACATTTTCTTTGTGCAAAAGTTTTGTTAAAGGTTTAGCGATTAGGGAATAGTTTTCAACAAACTTACGGAAGAATCCTGTAAGGCCAAGGAATCTTCTTACTTCTGTTATATTTTTGGGTTTCGGAAAATTTAATATAGCGTTAATTTTTGTCTTACCCGGTGTGATTCCATTTTCATCTATAACATGTCCCAAATGCTCGATTTTCTTTTCTAAAAATTTGCATTTGTCGATGCGTAACGTGAGATTTGCTTCTCTTAACAAAATAAAAAATTTTCGCAATCGATTTAGTCCTTCTTCAACCATTTTGCTCGGTATTATCACGTCATCTAAATACACAAGCACTTCGTTTGCTGGCATTTTCGACACTATATTGTTCATTACGCACTGAAACACAGCTGGCGCATTGACGAGACCAAAGGGCATTCTATTAAATTCATAATGTCCCTCTGTCGTAACAAACGCGGTAAATTTTTTTGAATTTTCTTCAATTTCGATCTGGTGGTACCCCATTCTTAAATCGAGGGTTGTGAAATATGTATTACCGGCTAACTGAGCAAACTGCTCTTCCATGTTCGGCATGGGAAACGGTTGTTTAATGGTTATTTTATTTAAACATCTATAATCAATGCATAACCGATGATCACCACTCTTCTTGTCAACGAGCACGACCGGTGAAGAGTATGGCGATTCACTTTGACGTATAATATCGTTTTCGAGTAATTCCGAGATTATTTTCGTAATTATAGGTCTTTTCGCGAACGGCACGCGATACGGTTTGAGACATATAGGTACGTCAGTATTCAATTTAATACTCATTTTGGCAATAGCACATTTTCCAATTTCGGAAACATTATTCGCGAATACATCGCCGTAATTTTTTATCAGTTTATCAAGCGTTTTACGTTCATTTTCGTTTAAATCGCCGCACGCGTTAATCAATTGTATACGTTCAATTGTACATTTGTCACCTTCGATAACTAATCGTTTATCAGCGCGACATAAAACATTTTTACCCAAAAGCACATTTTCTTTAATTAAATTATCGTCAACTATTAGTAAGTCAGAAACAATTTTATTGTTATCGATCACAAGAGGAACTCTTACTTTTCCCGAGCAAACGTATTCACCACCCGCAAAACCGTGTAGTTTGGTGTTATATTCTTCACACACTCCTACTTCTTCGGCGAATGATTTTTTTATTAGAGTACATGTACTACCCGGATCCACGATGGATTTCGTTTCCTGTCCGTTTACTAAAATAATTTTTATGATATTTTCAGATTTTTCACACCGCATTGTATTTTCTAAAATTTTATTTATATCTATTGCCTTTGATGGACACTTATCGGTGGTATGCGACGTACGATTGCAATTAGCACAACGTGGCTTTTTCTGCGGCTCTGGACAATTAGTAGAATAATGCCCGAATTTTGCACAATTATAGCACTTTACATTTTCCAATGCTACCTTTACCCGCGGCGTTGTCTTTTGTTTGTTTTCGTTTATATTCGATTCACGCGTATTCGTATTATTTCGCGCCAGTTGCACAAAGTTTTTCGTTTTCTTTTCAATTGTCTTCGGTTCATTATAAATGCAATAGCTTACTATATCACGGAGTAAGTCTTGACAACACTTATATTCGTTAGATATTTTTCTCTTTAAATCGATATCGTTAATCCCATTAACAATATGGCGCACAATACAGGGCTCCGGTAGTCCACCTTTTGTACCGAGCGCCAACATTCGATAATAATATTCCGTCGGTGTCTCCGCGTTTTGACGTTTCGTTTGAGACATTTTTAAATGCACGTCGGCTTCGTTGTCGATATGCGGAAAATCTAATAAAAACTTGTTCACAAATTGTGGCCACGAAACAAAAACGCATTGTTGCGCGTCGATCCACAATTTGGCTGAACCACGCATTTTTTGCTGTAATGCATAAAGTAAAACATTTTCAGTCCATTGGTACGTTTCTTTTAATAGTTCTACTCGTTTAACAAATTGTCGCGAATTCAACGATTTATCTGAAGTCGGATCAAAAATTGGCAACAGCTCAATTATGTCACGAATATGACTTTGATAAGGCGAATTGTTATATAAACCGGGGGTGTAATGCCCATAAGCATATGGCACATTTTGTGGTGGCACAGCATTACGCACGTTGCTGTATGACACTGGCACACTGGTATATATTGCATTATTTCGTATATTTTGATTTGGCACAGCACTTGTTGCATAACCCGTATTTGCCGATTCCCATTGCGAAGGAATGGCTTGCGAGGTACGTGGTGGTATATAATTTGACGCGGTAGTGTACACTGCTGGTACAGGAGACGACGATATTATACGCTCCAAATTTCTTGACACGGCGTTCGGTCTTGGAGTTGATAATTGCAAATGCAATTCCGCTATTGTCCTTTCTAAATTAGAAACGCGCTGTATTACCGATAAATCGTTTTGCATTAACGTTTCTTCATCGCTTTCATTATTTTCACCATTCATATGCTGCATTAAAAGTTCTAACAATTCGTTTTTCCGTCCGGACGTAGACAAACCAAATTTTTTACATTCGTTTTTCAATTCTTGCACCTTCATTTTTCGTAAAGACATTTTGCACTTTTGTTTTGATTATTATAATACGTAAAATCAACCCCTTTCAATCGTGGTAGCTAATGCACTTATTAAACAGAGTGAACACTATTACTCTGATAATCAATTTCTCTTTTTAGTTTTGTTTCGTTTGTTTTTTCTTATTCGCACAAAATCTTATTAGAATTTTTTCTTTCATATGAGAATGTAAAAGAGATCGCACGCTTTTACTTCAGTTTTATCGTTTGCTTTTAATTTCGTCGTTTGCTTTAACTTCATTCGTACAAAAGCACTATTTTGTTCTCTCTAACTTATTTTAACGTGTGGTATAACGTGTGGTAAGGTCGTCTTTTTTCTTTACATACATTTATTATGCACGAATATGCGTGTAGTGAAAATTTGTTTAAATTAACCGATTTTACTTTGACCAAATTCGTTTTGTAGCTTAAACGCTGCTACTTCCAAAAGTTAGGATACATACCGACGTTATTTCAAATCGCGCACGACAAAACTGCATTCGCGATGGACAAAGCGTATGCCCACAACAGCATAAATATACGATTTGAAACGTTTTTTTTGCAAGCCTCACATGCAAACGTTCATGGGAGTCTCAATCACAAATACATATGTATATACGTACATATGTATATTCGTTTTAAAGCATTTCGCACATGCTTAACGTTTGTACATATAATCTTATATATGCAATTATCGGACTTTTCACTACAGCACTTCACTTCACTTATACGAAAAGCATTTTTTTTTATTTTCTTAAACGTTTGCGTTTGAAGGGGAGTTCGATCCCTACTTCTGAATAATTGTCATGTAGTAGTTTTCGCACTTACCTTACCACACACCTATTCACGTATTAAAATAAAGTAACACTGAATTCATGGATGGCTACGCATGTAAGCGTGGATAATATTAGTTTGCGTTTTTAATTAACGTTTAAAAGAATTCACAGAGTTTAATGAATAATATTTTAATCAAATATATGTTTATTGAAAATGTATGATCGTTGATTGCTGAAAGTTCAACTTTTCTTCACGGCGGCTACTACACGACTCTCCTCTCGTTTTTGTACATCAACGACAGTTGTAGCGTATGTAGGGTTGTCGTAGGTTTAGATCAGGGTCGTATTACAATGGCATTTTTAGTGTTGGATAGAGGTTACGTGACAATACATTTAAAAAAGCAATATGGGCAATCCCCGATTATTAAAATCATACAAACAGACAAAATTGGTTAATTCGTTGTAGTTCTATAAATAGAACAAAAACAGCAACAAAACCAAAGTTTCTTTGAAAACCACCGTACCAAGCATAGCTTTAACACATAATTGCATACGAAGTATGCAATGTGTAAAAGATTAAAATATGCAAAACGAAGGCAATTGGGAAAAACTTTACAACAACTAAGGCATGACGTAGCTGAATGCGTTTATAACCATTTCAAATATCGTAGGAGTGCGAGTTCGACTCCCACTCCCGGGAGAAAAGGCTTTGAAGAGATTTACAAGGTATAATCGAAACAGCTGTCGCCTTTTCCGTCCTGATGTCGCGTTGTTTAAATTTTTCCCAAATTATTAAATAAATTATAAAATTAAAAAAATTGCTTCAAATAAATGTTTTCATACATTTAAAAAAGCAATATGGGCAATCCCCGATTATTAAAATCATACAAACAGACAAAATTGGTTAATTCGTTGTAGTTCTATAAATAGAACAAAAACAGCAACAAAACCAAAGTTTCTTTGAAAACCGCCGTACCAAGCATAGCTTTAACACATAATTGCATACGAAGCATGCAATGTGTAAAAGATTAAAATATGCAAAAAGGAGGCAATTGGGAAAAACTTTACAACAACTAAGGCATGACGTAGCTGAATGCGTTTATAACCATTTCAACTATCGTAGGAGTGCGAGTTCGACTCCCACTCCCGGGAGAAAAGGCTTTGAAGAGATTTACAAGGTATATTTGAAAAAGCTGTCGCCTTGTCCGTCCTGATGTCACGTTGTTTAAATTTTTCCCAAATTATTAAATAAATTAAAAAAATTGCTTCAAATAAATTTTTTCATACATTTAAAAAAGCAATATGGGCAATCCCCGATTATTAAAATCATACAAACAGACAAAATTGGTTAATTCGTTGTAGTTCTATAAATAGAACAAAAACAGCAACAAAACCAAAGTTTCTTTGAAAACCGCCGTACCAATCATAGCTTTAACACATAATTGCATACGAAGCATGCAATGTGTAAAAGATTAAAATATGCAAAAAGAAGGCAATTGGGAAAAACTTTACAACAACTAAGGCATGACGTAGCTGAATGCGTTTATAACCATTTCAACTATCGTAGGAGTGCGAGTTCGACTCCCACTCCCGGGAGAAAAGGCTTTGAAGAGATTTACAAGGTATATTTGAAAAAGCTGTCGCCTTGTCCGTCCTGATGTCACGTTGTTTAAATTTTTCCCAAATTATTAAATAAATTAAAAAAATTGCTTCAAATAAATTTTTTCATACATTTAAAAAAGCAATATGGGCAATCCCCGATTATTAAAATCATACAAACAGACAAAATTGGTTAATTCGTTGTAGTTCTATAAATAGAACAAAAACAGCAACAAAACCAAAGTTTCTTTGAAAACCGCCGTACCAATCATAGCTTTAACACATAATTGCATACGAAGCATGCAATGTGTAAAAGATTAAAATATGCAAAAAGAAGGCAATTGGGAAAAACTTTACAACAACTAAGGCATGACGTAGCTGAATGCGTTTATAACCATTTCAACTATCGTAGGAGTGCGAGTTCGACTCCCACTCCCGGGAGAAAAGGCTTTGAAGAGATTTACAAGGTATATTTGAAAAAGCTGTCGCCTTGTCCGTCCTGATGTCACGTTGTTTAAATTTTTCCCAAATTATTAAATAAATTAAAAAAATAGCTTCAAATAAATTTTTTCATACATTTAAAAAAGCAATATGGGCAATCCCCGATTATTAAAATCATACAAACAGACAAAATTGGTTAATTCGTTGTAGTTCTATAAATAGAACAAAAACAGCAACAAAACCAAAGTTTCTTTGAAAACCGCCGTACCAATCATAGCTTTAACACATAATTGCATACGAAGCATGCAATGTGTAAAAGATTAAAATATGCAAAAAGAAGGCAATTGGGAAAAACATTACAACAACTAAGGCATGACGTAGCTGAATGCGTTTATAACCATTTCAACTATCGTAGCAGTGCGAGTTCGACTCCCACTCCCGGGAGAAAAGGCTTTGAAGAGATTTACAAGGTATATTTGAAAAAGCTGTCGCCTTGTCCGTCCTGATGTCGCGTTGTTTAAATTTTTCTCTAATTATTAAATAAATTATAAAATTAAAAAAATTGCTTCAAATAAATGTTTTCATACATTTAAAAAAGCAATATGGGCAATCCCCGATTATTAAAATCATACAAACCAGGCATGCTTAACCAACGAACCGATATCATTTCGTTGCGATAATTAACGTTAATAAACGAAACAAAGTCATTTCGTTTCGTTTATTAACGTTAAGAACGTCAAATTAACGAAATGATTTTGTTTCGTTTTCTGCCATATCAAAACGTAATCAAATCGTTTATGTTGATTATTAATTTCAGACTATGCTGGCAAAGCTGATTGATGGCGGAGTCGTTAAAGGTGAAAGCATTATCCAAGCTGATTGCAACTTTTCTCATGAATTTTGACAGTACGAACATTTCTCAGAGTATTTTTGACATTACCACCATCGAATTACACAAACAAATTACATGAAGTTTGTGTATATGTCCGCTCGCTGTTACCACCTTACGGCCTCTCCATGGCTATAGCATTGCCAGTACAATTCAAACATGAAGTATCACGTCTTTGTTAACGTTTATAACGTTAACGAAAGCTTTTCGTTTCGGTTAAAAATGAGATACAATTTATCTTGATAATTTCTTTATCAATAATATTTCGAAGTTTTTCAACGGAAACGGTGGAAATTTTTTGATAAACGATTAGCTTAACGTTAAGGTGCATCCCTGATACAAACAGACAAAATTGGTTAATTCGTTGTAGTTCTATAAATAGAACAAAAACAGCAACAAAACCAAAGTTTCTTTGAAAACCGCCGTACCAAGCATAGCTTTAACACATAATTGCATACGAAGTATGAAATGTGTAAAAGATTAAAATATGCAAAAAGAAGGCAATTGGGAAAAACTTTACAACAACTAAGGCATGACGTAGCTGAATGCGTTTATAACCATTTCAACTATCGTAGGATTGCGAGTTCGACTCCCACTCCCGGGAGAAAAGGCTTTGAAGAGATTTACAAGGTATAATCGAAACAGCTGTCGCCTTGTCCGTCCTGATGTCGCGTTGTTTAAATTTTTCCCAAATTATTAAATAAATTATAAAATTAAAAAAATTCCTTCAAATAAATGTTTTCATACATTTAAAAAAGCAATATGGGCAATCCCCGATTATTAAAATCATACAAACAAACAAAATTGGTTAATTCGTTGTACTTCTATAAATAGAACAAACACAGCAACAAAACCAAAGTTTCTTTGAAAACCGCCGTACCAAGCATAGCTTTAACACATAATTGCATACGAAGCATGCAATGTGTAAAAGATTAAAATATGCAAAAAGAAGGCAATTGGGAAAAACTTTACAACAACTAAGGCATGACGTAGCTGAATGCGTTTATAACCATTTCAACTATCGTAGGAGTGCGAGTTCGAATCCCACTCCCGGGAGAAAAGGCTTTGAAGAGATACACAAGGTATAATCGAAACAGCTGTCGCCTTGTCCGTCCTGATGTCGCGTTGTTTAAATTTTTCCCAAATTATTAAATATATTATAAAATTAAAAAAATTGCTTCAAATAAATGTTTTCATACATTTAAAAAAGCAATATGGGCAATCCCCGATTATTAAAATCATACAAACAGACAAAATTGGTTAATTCGTTGTAATTTTATAAATAGAACAAGAACAGCAACAAAACCAAAGTTTCTTTGAAAACCGCCGTACCAAGCATAGCTTTAACGCATAATTGCATACGAAGTATGCAATATGTAAAAGATTAAAATATGCAAGAAGAAGGCAATTGGGAAAAACTTTACAACAACTAAGGCATGACGTAGCTGAATGCGTTTATAACCATTTCAACTATCGTAGGAGTGTGAGTTCGACTCCCACTCCCGGGAGAAAAGCTTTGAAGACATTTACAAGGTATAATCGAAACAGCTGTCGCCTTGTCCGTCCTGATGTCGCGTTGTTTAAATTTTTTCCAAATTATTAAATAAATTATAAAATTAAAAAAATTGCTTCAAATAAATGTTTTCATATATTTAAAAAAGCAATATGGGCAATCCCCGATTATTAAAATCATACAAACAGACAAAATTGGTTAATTCGTTGTAGTTCTATAAATAGAACAAAAACAGCAACAAAACCTAAGTTTCTTTGAAAACCGCCGTACCAAGCATAGTTTTAACACATAATTGCATACGAAGTATGCAATGTGTAAAAGATTAAAATATGCAAAAAGAAGGCAATTGGGAAAAACTTTACAACAACTAAGGTATGACGTAGCTGAATGCGTTTATAACCATTTCAAATATCGTAGGAGTGCGAGTTCGACTCCCACTCCCGGGAGAAAAGGATTTGAAGAGATTTACAAGGTATAATCGAAACAGCTGTCGCCTTGTCCGTCCTGATGTCGCGTTGTTTAATTTTTTCCCAAATTATTAAATAAATTATAAAATTAAAAAAATTGCTTCAAATAAATGTTTTCATACATTTAAAAAAGCAATATGGGCAATCCCCGATTATTAAAATCATAAAAACAGACAAAATTGGTTAATTCGTTGTAGTTCTATAAATAGAACAAAAACAGCAACAAAACCAAAGTTTCTTTGAAAACCGCCGTACCAAGCATAGCTTTAACACATAATTGCATACAAAGCATGCAATGTGTAAAAGATTAAAATATGCAAAAAGAAGGCAATTGGGAAAAACTTTACAACAACTAAGGCATGACGTAGCTGAATGCGTTTATAACCATTTCAACTATCGTAGGAGTGCGAGTTCGAATCCCACTCCCGGGAGAAAAGACTTTGAAGAGATTTACAAGGTATAATCGAAACAGCTGTCGCCTTGTCCGTCGTGATGTCGCGTTGTTTAAATTTTTCCCAAATTATTAAATATATTATAAAATTAAAAAAATTGCTTCAAATAAATGTTTTCATACATTTAAAAAAGCAATATGGGCAATCCCCGATTATTAAAATCATATAAACAGACAAAATTGGTTAATTCGTTGTAATTCTATAAATACAACAAGAACAGCAACAAAACCAAAGTTTCTTTGAAAACCGCCGTACCAAGCATAGCTTTAACACATAATTGCATACGAAGTATGCAATATGTAAAAGATTAAAATATACAAGAAGAAGGCAATTGGGAAAAACTTTACAACAACTAAGGCATGACGTAGCTGAATGCGTTTATAACCATTTCAACTATCGTAGGAGTGCGAGTTCGACTCCCACTCCCGGGAGAAAAGCTTTGAAGACATTTACAAGGTATAATCGAAACAGCTGTCGCCTTGTCCGTCCTGATGTCGCGTTGTTTAAATTTTTTCCAAATTATTAAATAAATTATAAAATTAAAAAAATTGTTTCAAATAAATGTTTTCATATATTTAAAAAAGCAATATGGGCAATCCCCGATTATTAAAATCATACAAACAGACAAAATTGGTTAATTCGTTGTAGTTCTATAAATAGAACAAAAACAGCAACAAAACCAAGGTTCTTTGAAAACCGCCGTACCAAGCATAGTTTTAACACATAATTGCATACGAAGTATGCAATGTGTAAAAGATTAAAATATGCAAAAAGAAGGCAATTGGGAAAAACTTTACAACAACTAAGGCATGACGTAGCTGAATGCGTTTATAACCATTTCAAATATCGTAGGAGTGCGAGTTCGACTCCCACTCCCGGGAGAAAAGGATTTGAAGAGATTTACAAGGTATAATCGAAACAGCTGTCGCCTTGTCCGTCCTGATGTCGCGTTGTTTAATTTTTTCCCAAATTATTAAATAAATTATAAAATTAAAAAAATTGCTTCAAATAAATGTTTTCATACATTTAAAAAAGCAATATGGGCAATCCCCGATTATTAAAATCATACAAACAGACAAAATTGGTTAATTCGTTGTAGTTCTATAAATAGAACAAAAACAGCAACAAAACCAAAGTTTCTTTGAAAACCGCCGTACCAAGCATAGCTTTAACACATAATTACATACGAAGCATGCAATGTGTAAAAGATTAAAATATGCAAAAAGAAGACAATTGGGAAAAACTTTACAACAACTAAGGCATGACGTACATAGCTGAATGCGTTTATAACCATTTCAACTATCGTAGGAGTGCGAGTGCGACTCCCACTCCCGGGAGAAAAGGCTTTGAAGAGATTTACAAGGTATAATCGAAACAGCTGTCGCCTTGTCCGTCCTGATGTCGCGTTGTTTAAATTTTTCCCAAATTATTAAATAAATTATAAAATTAAAAAAATTGCTTCAAATAAATGTTTTCATACATTTAAAAAAAGCAATATGGGCAATCCCCGATTATTAAAATCATACAAACAGACAAAATTGGTTAATTCGTTGTAGTTCTATAAATAGAACAAAAACAGCAACAAAACCAAAGTTTCTTTGAAAACCGCCGTACCAAGCATAGCTTTAACACATAATTGCATACGAAGCATGCAATGTGTAAAGGATTAAAATATGCAAAAAGAAAGCAATTGGGAACAACTTTACAAGAACTAAGGCATGACGTAGCTGAATGCGTTTATAACCATTTCAACTATCGTAGGAGTGCGAGTTCGACTCCCACTCCCGGGAGAAAAGGCTTTGAAGAGATTTACAAGGTATAATCGAAACAGCTGTCGCCTTGTCCGTCCTGATGTCGCGTTGTTTAAATTTTTCCCAAATTATTAAATAAATTATAAAATTAAAAAAATTCCTTCAAATAAATGTTTTCATACATTTAAAAAAGCAATATGGGCAATCCCCGATTATTAAAATCATACAAACAAACAAAATTGGTTAATTCGTTGTACTTCTATAAATAGAACAAACACAGCAACAAAACCAAAGTTTCTTTGAAAACCGCCGTACCAAGCATAGCTTTAACACATAATTGCATACGAAGCACGCAATGTGTAAAAGATTAAAATATGCAAAAAGAAGGCAATTGGGAAAAACTTTACAACAACTAAGGCATGACGTACATAGCTGAATGCGTTTATAACCATTTCAACTATCGTAGGAGTGCGAGTGCGACTCCCACTCCCGGGAGAAAAGGCTTTGAAGAGATTTACAAGGTATAATCGAAACAGCTGTCGCCTTGTCCGTCCTGATGTCGCGTTGTTTAAATTTTTCCCAAATTATTAAATAAATTATAAAATTAAAAAAATTGCTTCAAATAAATGTTTTCATACATTTAAAAAAAGCAATATGGGCAATCCCCGATTATTAAAATCATACAAACAGACAAAATTGGTTAATTCGTTGTAGTTCTATAAATAGAACAAAAACAGCAACAAAACCAAAGTTTCTTTGAAAACCGCCGTACCAAGCATAGTTTTAACACATAATTGCATACGAAGTATGCAATGTGTAAAAGATTAAAATATGCAAAAAGAAGGCAATTGGGAAAAACTTTACAACAACTAAGGTATGACGTAGCTGAATGCGTTTATAACCATTTCAAATATCGTAGGAGTGCGAGTTCGACTCCCACTCCCGGGAGAAAAGGATTTGAAGAGATTTACAAGGTATAATCGAAACAGCTGTCGCCTTGTCCGTCCTGATGTCGCGTTGTTTAATTTTTTCCCAAATTATTAAATAAATTATAAAATTAAAAAAATTGCTCCAAATAAATGTTTTCATACATTTAAAAAAGCAATATGGGCAATCCCCGATTATTAAAATCATAAAAACAGACAAAATTGGTTGATTCGTTGTAGTTCTATAAATAGAACAAAAACAGCAACAAAACCAAAGTTTCTTTGAAAACCGCCGTACCAAGCATAGCTTTAACACATAATTGCATACAAAGCATGCAATGTGTAAAAGATTAAAATATGCAAAAAGAAGGCAATTGGGAAAAACTTTACAACAACTAAGGCATGACGTAGCTGAATGCGTTTATAACCATTTCAACTATCGTAGGAGTGCGAGTTCGAATCCCACTCCCGGGAGAAAAGACTTTGAAGAGATTTACAAGGTATAATCGAAACAGCTGTCGCCTTGTCCGTCGTGATGTCGCGTTGTTTAAATTTTTCCCAAATTATTAAATATATTATAAAATTAAAAAAATTGCTTCAAATAAATGTTTTCATACATTTAAAAAAGCAATATGGGCAATCCCCGATTATTAAAATCATATAAACAGACAAAATTGGTTAATTCGTTGTAATTCTATAAATACAACAAGAACAGCAACAAAACCAAAGTTTCTTTGAAAACCGCCGTACCAAGCATAGCTTTAACACATAATTGCATACGAAGTATGCAATATGTAAAACATTAAAATATGCAAGAAGAAGGCAATTGGGAAAAACTTTACAACAACTAAGGCATGACGTAGCTGAATGCGTTTATAACCATTTCAACTATCGTAGGAGTGCGAGTTCGACTCCCACTCCCGGGAGAAAAGCTTTGAAGACATTTACAAGGTATAATCGAAACAGCTGTCGCCTTGTCCGTCCTGATGTCGCGTTGTTTAAATTTTTTCCAAATTATTAAATAAATTATAAAATTAAAAAAATTGTTTCAAATAAATGTTTTCATATATTTAAAAAAGCAATATGGGCAATCCCCGATTATTAAAATCATGCAAACAGACAAAATTGGTTAATTCGTTGTAGTTCTATAAATAGAACAAAAACAGCAACAAAACCAAGGTTCTTTGAAAACCGCCGTACCAAGCATAGTTTTAACACATAATTGCATACGAAGTATGCAATGTGTAAAAGATTAAAATATGCAAAAAGAAGGCAATTGGGAAAAACTTTACAACAACTAAGGCATGACGTAGCTGAATGCGTTTATAACCATTTCAAATATCGTAGGAGTGCGAGTTCGACTCCCACTCCCGGGAGAAAAGGATTTGAAGAGATTTACAAGGTATAATCGAAACAGCTGTCGCCTTGTCCGTCCTGATGTCGCGTTGTTTAATTTTTTCCCAAATTATTAAATAAATTATAAAATTAAAAAAATTGCTTCAAATAAATGTTTTCATACATTTAAAAAAGCAATATGGGCAATCCCCGATTATTAAAATCATACAAACAGACAAAATTGGTTAATTCGTTGTAGTTCTATAAATAGAACAAAAACAGCAACAAAACCAAAGTTTCTTTGAAAACCGCCGTACCAAGCATAGCTTTAACACATAATTACATACGAAGCATGCAATGTGTAAAAGATTAAAATATGCAAAAAGAAGACAATTGGGAAAAACTTTACAACAACTAAGGCATGACGTACATAGCTGAATGCGTTTATAACCATTTCAACTATCGTAGGAGTGCGAGTGCGACTCCCACTCCCGGGAGAAAAGGCTTTGAAGAGATTTACAAGGTATAATCGAAATAGCTGTCGCCTTGTCCGTCCTGATGCCGCGTTGTTTAAATTTTTCCCAAATTATTAAATAAATTATAAAATTAAAAAAATTGCTTCAAATAAATGTTTTCATACATTTAAAAAAGCAATATGGGCAATCCCCGATTATTAAAATCATACAAACAGACAAAATTGGTTAATTCGTTGTAGTTCTATAAATAGAACAAAAACAGCAACAAAACCAAAGTTTCTTTGAAAACCGCCGTACCAAGCATAGCTTTAACACATAATTGCATACGAAGTATGCAATGTGTAAAAGATTAAAATATGCAAAAAGAAGGCAATTGGGAAAAACTTTACAACAACTAAGGCATGACGTAGCTGAATGCGTTTATAACCATTTCAACTATCGTAGGAGTGCGAGTTCGACTCCCACTCCCGGGAGAAAAGGCTTTGAAGAGATTTACAAGGTATAATCGAAACAGCTGTCGCCTTGTCCGTCCTGATGTCGCGTTGTTTAAATTTTTCCCAAATTATTAAATAAATTATAAAATTAAAAAAAATGCTTCAAATAAATGTTTTCATACATTTAAAAAAGCAATATGGGCAATCCCCGATTATTAAAATCATACAAACAAACAAAATTGGTTAATTCGTTGTAGTTCTATAAATAGAACAAAAACAGCAACAAAACCAAAGTTTCTTTGAAAACCGCCGTACCAAGCATAGCTTTAACACATAATTGCATACGAAGCATGCAATGTGTAAAAGATTAAATATGCAAAAAGAAGGCAATTGGGAAAAACTTTACAACAACTAAGGCATGACGTAGCTGAATGCGTTTATAACCATTTCAACTATCGTAGGAGTGAGAGTTCGAATCCCACTCCCGGGAGAAAAGGCTTTGAAGAGATTTACAAGGTATAATCGAAACAGCTGTCGCCTTGTCCGTCCTGATGTCGCGTTGTTTAAATTTTTCCCAAATTATTAAATAAATTATAAAATTAAAAAAATTGCTTCAAATAAATGTTTTCATACATTTAAAAAAGCAATATGGGCAA